>NC_133324.1:822306247-822974247 GCF_042186555.1 Aquarana catesbeiana | reverse complement strand
TTTTCCTTACGCTAGGTTTGGATGTTTTACACATCACACACCTCCCACAACTAAAAAAACCCACCTGATCCAAAAAGGTACATGTTTTCTTAGGCGGATCAACAAGGTTGGGAGCTAATCTCAAACGTAAAGTGGGGGAGTTTGGTGTAGATAAACTGTGGTTTGTTTGGTAGCACCTTAGCGAGATCATTATCCTTCAACAGAAGGTGCCAATATTTATGAATGATTTTTTCCACCTGTTTGTACTGATGGGTGAAACCCGTCATAAATGAGATGCCAAAGTCTCTATCGTCCACCACTTTTTTCTTAAACAGATCGTCTCTAACAGTGCCTCTTACAACTGCCAAAGTCTCACAAGGAGAGTATCCTTTTTCCAAAAAACAGTCAAACAAAACCTTAGCCTGTAGGTCGAAATCCTCGATATTGGCACAATTCCGCCTAATCCTCAGGAACTGGCTTTTAGGAATTGTGCTAAGCCATCGGTGGTGGGGACAGTTTCCTAGCAGAATGTAGCCATTTCTGTCCACTTCCTTAAAATAGGTTTTAGTGGACAGTTAATGGTTCTCTTTGAAGATGACTAAATCCAAAAAATGTATGCTTTGATTGTCAGAAGTTGACGGGAAGGAGATACCAAATCTATTCTCACCAATTTTTGACAAAAAAACATAAAATTGACTCATTTGTTCCTGCCCAAACAATAATGATGTCATCAATATAACGCTTGTAAAACTTAAGCTGAGGGAAATTACTACTAAAGATGGCATCTTTTTCCCAGTAACTCATGAACAAGTTGGCAACTGAGGGGGCGTGGTTAGCCCCCAATGCTACCCCAAGTTATGATTCATGGTAAAATCTAAAGCATCAACCAAAAAATCTTTTTGTTTGTTTTTCATCTTCGTATTATTTAGGGCCCATACCACAGCTTCATTAACCTCTACTTGTTGTAACAATTCCATGAGGTTCCTACTATCTTTAAGATATGCAGGACAACTCTGAGCCAACGGCTGCAAGAAACTGTCCAAGTATTTGCCAATTCTGGTAAACAAAGAATCCACCCCACTCAAAATAGGTCTGGTGGTTTGAGTGGGTTCTTGTGGATCTTTGCTAGTTGGTAAATAACTGGTACTCGCGGGGTATCGGGCACCAGATATCTAGCTTCCTTTTTGTTAATAATACCTTCATCTTGGGCACTTTTAACCAGATGTCTCAGCTTGGCTTTGAATTTATTGGTAGGATTACCCCCCAATTTTTCATATGCATCAGCATCATGGACAAGTCTGTTGAATTCCATTAAATAGTCAGATTTGTTAAGGATAACTAACCCCCCCCCTTGTCAGCACTTCTAATGACGATCTGCTTATTTTTTTCTAAAGATTTAATACCCCTTTCGATATCAGTTTTACGCCTAAGAGGTTTAATGACTAAACCTTCTAAGTCGCGTTGGACCAAGGATTTAAAAACCTCAGAAAAATTACTATTGGGATTTCTAGGATTGAAGACCGATCTGTTCCTTAAATTCGTATGATGATATTCGTAAATGTCTTGTCCTGATTGAGGTGTAATTTTACAAAAATGTTTCTTAACCACTTACCGACCGCCCGCTGTATATATACGTGATCAGTTTGAAGGTGGATATCTTGGTAACGGCAGCAGCTGCTGCCACAACCGAGGTATCCATCTTTAGGGCCGGCGGTTCTGTTTATGATAATGGTGGTCTCTGCGGCGGATTCACCACGAGGTCACCGTTATTGGCTGGAGGAGAGATGCCATCCCCCTTCCCGCCACTCTCCCACACCCTCCGCCGCTTACCGGAGCCGTCGGTAGCGGCGGAGGCGATTGGGACCTTTCACGTCTGTGGTATGGAGATGACTGAGGGGAAGATGGCACCCACCCGTCTCCATACCATAGGAGGGCGGAAGCAACGTCATAATGTCAGCTCCGCCCATACGTCTTTTTTTTTGTTGTCATTTTTTCAAATGACAATTTTTTTTTTTTTTTTTGCATTTAAGTCCAAATATGAGATCTGAGGACTTTTTGATCCCAGATCTCATATTTAAAAGGACCTTGTAATAGGAATAAAAGTGATCCAATTTAAAAAAAAAAAAAAAAGTGAAAAAATAAATAAAATAAAGAAAAATAAATAAGAAATTTTTTTTTAAAGTGCCCCGTCCCGACGAGCTTGCGTGCAAAAGCGAACGAATACGTGAGTAGCGCCCACATATGAAAACGGTAGTCAAACCACACATGTGAGGTATCGTCCCGACCGGTAGAGCGAGAGCAATAGTTCTAGCCCTAGACCTCCTCTGTAACTCAAAACATGCAACCTGTAGAATTTTTTAAACATCGCCTATGGAGATTTTTAAAGGTAAAAGTTTGATGCCATTCCACGAGCGGGCGCAATTTTGAAGCGTGACATGTTGGGTATCAATTTACTTTACATAACATTATATTTCACAATATAAAGAAAATTGGGCTAACTTTACTGTTGTCTTAATTTTTTATTCAAAAAAGTGAATCTTTTCCAAAAAAAGTGCGCTTATAAGACTGCTGCGCAAATACGGTGCAAAAAAAAGTATTGCATTGACCGCCATTTTATTCTCTAGGGTGTTAGAAAAAAAACAATATATAATGTTTGGGGGTTCTAAGTAATTTTCTAGCAAAAAAAAACTGTTTTAAACATGTAAACACCTAAAATCCAAAACGAAGCTAGTCCTTAAGTGCTTAATATTTCGGGGTACCAAGGTTTCCATTCCTCTCCCCCATTCATTTGAGGATACTGGCCTCTCCCCCTCCCTCTGGGATGATTGAATCTATTCCCCCTCCACGGGGGACCACCATATCCCCTTTTCTGAAAATTCCCCCTATAATTGGAACCAGGGTGTCCTCTTTGTGCTCGAGTTTCTATCGGATCGCCTAGGTGGCTCGAGCAGTAGGGGGGGTGCTTAAAGCAGGACTTCCCCTTTTTAAGGTCCCGTTCGCAAATGCAAATTGGGCCGTTCGAGATTAGGAGACCTTGCGATTACCTGCAGGAAGCCCTATTGAAAGCAAAAGAAGGTTAATAGCTCCCACAGCTATTCATGGCAGCTCACATGTAATCGCTCATGGAGTAAAAACCTGCAAATGACTAACACCGAATGCAGTCAGCCCTCTCCTGCATCTAATCGAAATTATGCTAATAATAGTGATAAAGGGACAGGAATAAATAAACCACAAAATTGCCAAAATAGAGCCACATTTTCAGAATCTATGCAGACAAAGCTTCAAGCAGCAATAACAGCTAGTCAAAAAAACTTTCTGATGCCTACACATGCTATTTTAGAAAGGACCTATAATCACAAGCAATGTTAAGAGTCTCACATATGAATGTCACTATTCTTTGCATACAGGCTGTACAGGCACTTATTTTTAGTTTTTCACATGACCAAGGGCATGGGTATTATTCTGGTCTTCTTTGCTAAAGGGGAGGATCAGGGTTCAGAAGTGCCTGGTACTATTTTCTGCAGAGATCAGGTGATCAAATGACCACACTTTTGTTTAGTGCAACATTTCCCCCAGGAAAGGTATTGGTAAGTGTTTGTCCTAGTGTTTGTCTCTAGTTATGCACCCAACCAAAACTATTAAGAAAACCTTCATTTAAAGTGGATGTAAACCCGATTCATGAAATTTGAGCTGGGCACATATACCTGCAGTGTTTTGTTATCTCTCTTCAAAGCACTATATCCCCTAGCTGTCTCCTGCTTCCTTCTTCTGTTATCAGCTTAATAACTCCTGACAAGTTTGTCACATATGAAAAAAGCAGCCAAAGTTTTGTGTTGGGGAAGATGCTATAAATAGATTAGCAGAATAGCAGAGTCTTACTATTCAAAGTTCAGAGCTGAAAGTCTCTACCTATGAGGAGAGTGGGCGTGTGCGCCTTTCCTCCAATCAGCTGTCTTGGCTGTATGCCCAGGCTTCACTGCAGTGCGAGCCAGGAAGAGAAATCTAACAGGACCTGCAGTTTCTAAACAGTATATAAAGCTGAAGACAGCAGACAGACATGTAAAACCTACATAGGAGGATTTGTTTCATCCCTGTGTATCATTTGAGGCTGTTCACTTCACTGGGTATATGTGAGGGTTTACATCCACTTTAAGCATATACCTTTATTAAAATGCTTGTAAAGGTATTTTTTTTTGTTAAAATAATAAGCATGTTATACTTACCTGCTCTGTGCAATAGTTTTGCAATAGTTTTGCACACAGCAGCTCCGAACCTTCCTTCTCTTCTTTGTGTGCTCCCATAGCAAGCCCCCGTGGTAAACCTGCAAGCGTGTTCATAAGCTGGGCTGTGTGTGTCTATTGACAGCCCCATCCCCAGCTCTCTGTGCACAGGATTTAATTGACAGCAGCAGGAGACAAGGACTCCTGCCGCTGCCTCTGAGAGCAGAGAGGAGAGAGCCACTTCAGATGGGCACAGCACTAGATCAACATAGGACTCAGGTGAGTATACAAGAGGGTGAAGGGATGATACAAATGCTGGGACATTTTTACCTTATTGCAGGGAATGGAGGGGATGATAAGGGACTATATACAAGATTTTAGTAATGAAAACGGTATCATTAGCAGTAATCAGCATGGATTCATGAAGAATCGTTCTTGCCAAACCAATCTACTAACCTTCTATGAGGAGGTGAGTTGCCAGGCCCGTAGACGTGGTGTATCTGTATTTTGCAAAAGCATTTGACACAGTTCCCCATAAACGTTTACTGTACAAAATAAGGTCTGTTGGCATGGACCATAGGGTGAGTACATGGCTTGAAAACTGGCTACAAGGGTAAGTTCAGAGGGTGGTGATAAATGGGGAATACTTGGAATGGTCAGGAGTGGGTAGCGGGGTCCCACAGGGTTCTGTGCTGGGACCAATCCTATTTAATTTGTTCATAAACTACCTGGAGGATGGGATAAATGGTTCAATCTCTGTATTTGCGGATGATACTAAGCTAAGCAGGGCAATAACTTCTCCGTAGGATGTGGAAACCTTGCAAAAAGATCTGAACAAATTAATGGGGTGGGCAACAACATGGCAAATGAGGTTCAATGTAGAAAAATGTAAAATAATTCATTTGGGTGGCAAAAATATGAATGCAATCTATACACTGGGGGAGAACCTCTGGGGGAATCTAGGATGGAAAAGGACCTGGGGATCCTAGTAGATGATAGGCTCAGCAATGGCATGCAATGCCAAGCTGCTGCTAACAAAGCAAACAGAATATTGGCATGCATTAAAAAGGGGATCAACTCCAGAGATAAAACGATAATTCTCCCACTCTACAAGACTCTGGTCCGGCCGCACCGGTGTCCAGTTCTGGGCATCAGTCCTCAGGAAGGATGTACTGGAAATGGAGCGAGTACAAAGAAGGGCAACAAAGCTAATAAAGGGTCTGGAGGATATTAGTTATGAGGAAAGGTCGTGAGCACTGAACTTATTCTCTCTGAAGAAGAGACGCTTGAGAGGGCATATGATTTCAATATACAAATACCATACTGGTGACCCTACAATAGGGATAAAACTTTTTCGCAGAAGGGAGTTTAACAAGACTCGTGGTCACTCATTAAAATTAGAATTAAAGAGGTTTAACCTTAAACTACGTAGAGGGTTCTTTACTGTAAGAGCGGCGAGGATGTGGAATTCCCTTCCACAGGCGGTGGTCACAGGGATATATAATGTAATACTGACATATAATCACACACATAGGTTTGACTTGATGGACTTTTTTCAAACTCACCTACTATGTAACTTTGTAAGGTAAAACATATCCAGGTTTTAAGGCTGGCCATACATTAAACAATGTTCTTGTACAATTTTCCTTTAGATTTACCAAAACCATATAATATGAGGTCAAATCTAAACACTTTCAATTTGTATGCAATCAGGCAGGCCCTTGCAACACATAGTTGAAGGTAAATCTAAAGACAATTGTATAATGTATGGCCAGCCTATGATACAAACACATTAAACCAAATTAATTTGCTAGAGAAATGTTTTTAAACTCTTGTTCAGGTGTCATTTTAAAGTCATGGCCAGGGCATCCTAATAAAATATTTTTTCATTAAAAAAATAGAACCCCACCCTTACAGCTGGAATAAAATGTAAAAGGAAGTAAGGAAGGTTATTTGGACAAAAGAAAAGCAAGTAACAGCCAACAGAAGCAAGAATATGGTCTCCACCCTGTTCTCGCTCTCTTCATATCCATGACAGAGACATGAGGGACCTGTAAAAATTAATTGGTAATCATTTTATGCAGAACAAGTACAGTATTTGCACAACTATGTTTTTTTTTTTTTTTTTTTAACCACAAGCACATAATTATTTACGTAAAAAAAAAAAAGATCTGAAATTAAAAAATATGTTTGGGGGAATTCAAGAACACCCTAACAACTCTTTCTGGCAGTATGGCCCTTTGCAGTGGCCTGCGCCAGATTCAAAACTCCCTGCTGCCCATTTCAGAAGCTTTACTGACACATGCTGCATATGTCAGGTAGATTGTAAAAATATTATTAATATTAAGCTATTGTAACCATCCTTGTCAGTGTTAAATTGTTTGTCTCAACCCTCTGCCACCTTTTGCTGGAGAGCTTGGACTGTAAGGCTCAGGTTCACACTGCCACGAGTTGAGATCTGGCTTGTGAGTATCCAAGTCGGGTAACATGTGAAATCCCATGTTAGACAATCAGAGCTACTTCAGTAGTACTAATTAAGACAGCTCTGACTTTAGAAAAGGTTCCTGTACTACTTCAAGGCAACTTCTATCTGACTTGTGCCCACAGACTTTAATAGAAGTCACCTCCTAGCCGGATCCTCATCTATATTGATGTGATTTGGATCTGACATTACAGGAAGATTACCCAGGCATTCCTGAAAGTCACTTTATGTTGCTGTAACTGCTCAAATGTTTTAACTGGAGTTCCGCTTTAGTTCGTTAGTCAACTCTTTCTAAATTTGCATACAATATCCTCTCCATAAGTAGACAATGCTGGCCTCCAAGGTTGGCTCTGTTGCTCCTCCATAGGGTGGAGACACCCTAACTGTGGCTCAACTGCCAATTTTTACCTCCCCCTGTCCCAAGTGCAAACAAACCCTTAAAGTTGTATTAACCACTTCCTGCCTGCAGTATGTCATATGACGTCCTGGGCTTTGAGTAGGAATATCTGAATAATGCATACATATACATGCCTCATTCAGATATAATTTTTTTCCACCGGCGATTCCCTGCACAGCAAGAACTATCATAGCGGCTGAACTCAGCCACTTAATTGTTCTTACAGACAGCGGGAGGAGACTCTCGCCACCCTCCGGTGCTTCTACCGGCTTGCCCGTGCGATCGGCGAGCTGGAGATACAATCCACCGGCGGAGGAAGTTCACCATAGAGAATACCAGAGGACCAGATTGTCCCTGGCAGTCTCTATAACTCTCGGGGGCCCGGGCGCAACGTTATGATGTCATAACAGGCCTGGCAGTTGTAAACACTGCCGTGTACTCAGCTTGAAAGCCGAGATCGCTTATGCCCTATTCCTATTACAAGGGATGTTTACATCCCTTGTAATAGGAATAAAAGTGATAAAAATAAATAAATAAAGGGAAAGTGTAAAAAAAAAAAAAATATGTAAAGTGCCCCTGCCCTCACTTGCAGAAGCGAACGCAAATGTACGTCGCACCCACATGTGTAAAAGGCATTCAATCCACACATTTGAGGTATCTCTGCGAGCATTAGAGCGAGAGCAACAATTCTTTCCCAAGATCTCCTCTGTAACTCTAAAAAGACGTTGCCTATGGAGATTTTTAAGTACGGAAGTTTGGCGCCATTCCACGAGTGAGCGAAATTTTAACGTTTTACTCGGTGTAACATCATCTTTCACATTATACAAAAAATTGGGCTAACTTTTTTGTCTTTTTCAATTCATGAAATGTTTTTTTTTTTTCTAAAATAACGCATTTGAAAAATTGCTCTGCAAATACCCTGTAAGATAAAAAGATGCAATGACTTCCATTTTATTCCCTAGGGTCTCTGCTAAAAAAATGTATACAATGTTTAGGGTTCTGAGTAATTTTCTAGCAAAAAATTATGAATTTTACATGTAGGATCGGAGTGCCAGAATTGGCCCGGATGGGAAGTGGTTAATACCCAAAACCAAAAATGTATTATATTGCAGCTTACCAATCATTAGATGTGGTGGCTGCATCAGTTTTCTATTCTTGGGCTTTTTTCCCCTCTGCTTTCACCTGGCAATCTGGCCATTAACATACCTTCTGTATTCGTGAGACACAACTCTAGATAAATTAGTACATGAGGCACAGCAGACAGCAGCAATGTCAGTCTGGGGGGGGGGAGCAGTGTTAAATGTATTAGCAGATTTAAATACACTAACAAATTGAAGCCAAACTCCAGCTCACACTTTATAATCAGTTGCAGCAAACCATTTGTTTTCTTCTTTGGATAAATGTTCAGATGTTAAATGGTTTGAATCATCTATTTAATCTGATACATTCTGATACATTCTGCTGGAGAGTGTGTGTTTTTGAAAAACAACAGATTTAGTGGCTGGATCACCAGATGAAATTAGGAGAAAGAAAACCTAGAAAAAGAAAAGTTACAACTAAGAATTAGTACGCTGCAACATAATAAATGTTTGCTTTTACAATGCTATTACAATGTTTTCAAGATTGGTAAACTGCTAAATATTATATTTTTGTTTTTGTGTTTAGACACACTTTAAATGTAACATGTTCATATATAACTAAAGTACATCTCAGTAAGATATTAAAAAAAATTTGTAGTTACTAGTGACCAGTTATCACACCTTTTAAATAAGATACACATGCTATAATCTGTATAGTGATATAAATTAGAAACACAGGCGTATTCTGCATGATTTATAAACTTCAGCGTGCACTGCTACATGTTATCATGGGGACAGTGCATGTTTACAGCTGTACAGCAACTCATCTAATGGATTTTAAAGCAACAATAGTAACAGGATGTGTTAAAGTGTATGTCAAAATCCTGAACAATTCCAAAAAAAATCAAAATCTGTGTGAACAAAGGAAATAATTCAGTCTTTAAAAATTTTGTGGGCAAAGTTTGTATGTGGTTATGAACAACCTTGAACCCTTATTGTCAATGGCTCTAAAGAGCAATACAGTTAGATCATGATGGAGCTCATCTGACAAGTTTGCACAAACAAGTCCTTCCACCATATTAAGCAATCAAGTCTAGGAAACTTTTTTTCCCCTGTTGAATTATTTCAAGGGGAAAAATTCTGGCACTGCTTTGGACTATAACACTCCAACTTGCAGTCATAAAAAGCAATCTCGCAAACTAAGCATCAACACATGTACAGGGAGACTAGTTGGTAAATTGCACTTGTGCAGGAACATATGTGCTTGGCCATGTGTTGCATAAACATTGACGTATTTATGCACCGTCAACCAAACACCAGTCATTGGAATGACGTGCTCATTGTCTCTTACGCTAACCACTCTTATGGTTCTAATTATCATAATTCTATTGTTTTACCTGGACACAACATGGCTCAGTCACTAATCACTGAGCTGACATTCTGCATGACAATGCTGAACTTTGCCTAGCTTTTGGCCACAAATTGCTGTTTGCTCTGGCACCATGTCTGTTTGCATTGCCTCCTTTGTTGACCACATACCGTTTCCTGATTACAAGCCGACTTCTGTTTTGTCACTACTTCTGTCTGGCGGTTTGTTTGTTGCTGACCCTGGTCAGGCTGTTGACTACAATTTGCCTCTTGTCTTGATGCTATGTTTGGAATATCATGTGACTGTTGTCACTATCAGCTTGTCCTATTACTCTTCAAAATCTGCAATTACCTACTTGCTATTTGCCTCAGCAAGAGGAGCTTTTGAGTACATACCAGGAAGATACCCTGCAGCCAAGTTTAAAACAAACTATTGGTAGTTCTTGTGAAGGGCTTCTTGGACTTAGATCCTTCTGATGAAGCCATGTCTACTGCTGGTAGAGTTCAGGAATGTTCCTTCTCTGAATGTTAATTTTCTCCAGAACTCCAGGTGGGTCTCAGATTCTCCAACTTCTAGTAACTCTTTGAGCTACATTCATGATTACTAGAGGTTAAGTTATTCAAATCTTTAAGGGCTCTTTCTCACGGGGCGGATCAGTGATGATCCGCCCCGTGAACACCCGCTTGCTCAGCGGGGATCGCTCCGCCGATCCCCGCTGAGCAGGAAGATGACAGGTCCATCGCTGCACGCTGTGCAGCGACGGACCTGTCAGAGCGCCGCTCTCCCCTATGGGGGGATCGGATGATGACGGACCGTAGTGTCCGTCGTCACCCGATCCGATCCGAAAACGGATGGAAAAGTAGGTTTTTCCTTCGTTACACTTTTCGGATCGGAGCGGGGTCGGATGTCAGCGGACATGTCACCGCTGACATCCGACGCTCCATAGGGATGAATGTATGTCTGTTTTTCATCCGAAAACGGAAGGATGAAAAACGGACATACGGATCCCTCGTGTGAAAGAGGCCTAAGTCAGTTTTTCCCTTTTTTTCACTTGCTCACATTACACTATATACATTGGTATACAAACAAACCCTTAGCTAACAATCACATAGTTAATTGCGATGTGCAACACTTTCCAGACAAATAAGATGAAATAGTGGTCAAAAACACAGCACATCTGAAAAGTACAATTCCAATGCAGTTTAACGCAGGGTATGTTAACGCATGTGTTCTTTACAAGAGCCCTAGCAATGTTCTATACAAGATTCACGCAATTTTCACCCAGGATTAACACATTTTTCCAATTGAATCCAATTAGGAAAATGTGTGATTCTTGTGTGGCAAAATGTATAAATAGACCTCAAGGGGTTGATTTACTAAACCTGGAGAGTGCAAAATCTGGTGCAGCTATGAATAGAAACCAATCAGCTTCCAGGTTTTTTGTCAACGCTTAATTGAACAAGCTGAAGTTAGAAGCTGATTGGCTACTGTACAGTGCTGCACCAGATTTTGCACTCTCCAGTTTTAGTAAATCAACCACCAAATGACCAGTGCTATCAATTGGCCAGTGAAATTAAGTATTCTTTGGAATGGTTCCTAATAGGTAAATAGTTTGGTTTATTTTTTTCTCAGTCTCATGTAATAAGTTTCTACTCTTCAACTACCTCCTTAAGCATGTCCTTATTCTCTTGAGACCGCACTTGAGCCCATCCCCCCATCAAGGAAGTTGACTACTGGTTTAAACTTAGAAAAACCCAAATGATTAATGACCGTTACAGATTTTTTTTCTTTTTTTTGTATCTCCATGACAGCATGGCCATTCTGCCTCAGAAACTGTGACTGTGACCTACAGTGTGGGTCCACTGTTTTTACCTTATTTTGCAATGATATGGTTTAAAAGCTCCACCTAGTTTTGTACTGTTCTTCAGTTCCAGTGGAGAGATGAACGTAATATTGCTAACATATGTGTATATGGGTTTTAAATTCAGTAACAAATTGCAATGCACTCTCTATATCAGGGATGTGCAATTAGCGGACCTCCAGCTGTTGCATAACTACAAGCCCCATGAAGCATAGCAAGACTCTGACAGCCACAAGCATGACACCCAGAGGCATGATGGGACTTGTAGTTTTGCAACAGTTGGAGGTCCACTAATTGCATATCCCTGCTCTATATGCTTTCATATACTGAAGATTGTCCAAAGACCATACACATCATTAACCCCCTAGCTTCCATCATTTAGAGTAGAAAAAAAAATTGTGATGAGCATAAATTAAAAAACTGAACCATTTCAAATGTTTAAAACACAAAGTGAGTCAGCTCTGTGAAAAATTCCATCATGTCGTGAAGAAATGAGTAAGAAGTTTAAGTCTTCCTGCACCATATCCTCAATGACTCATTTAACCCTCAGCACTGCTTGGGTAGATTAAAACCAGTGATGGTTAAGATCAACACGATACAACCATTCCTGACAACCACAATAAACACTTTATAGTAAGCATGAAATGTAAGCACAGTTCCTGCAAAAAAAATGCAATGCTTTGTGTGCTTCATTCTATTTCAAAGTAACCTATAATAGTTCTAGGTAAATTAGCAGACAGTCACATTCTATATTGCCTGGAGTTGTACCCCACACTCCAGTTTAAACTTTTCCAGGGTGGAGCAGCCCCCAGTAACAAAGGGAAATTGAATCAGTTAAAGGGGACCTTCACCTTCCACATCAATTTCCTGCCTTCTCATCCTTGCCACCTTCTTTTCTCTAAATCCCAAACTGCTTTTTTATCATTTTTATATCTTACCGTCTTCATGCGAGAATTGTGTTTTACTTCCAGTAGTCTCCTGGGATACCCATATCATGCATTCCAGGATGCAATGGGTTATCCTACTGTGCATATGCTGTGGCATGTCATGGGGGGGTAGTTATCTCTTCCCCTGAAGCTGGGAGCCTGATGATGCGCTGCTGCAAGAACCCGGAAAAGACAGCTAGCATCCTGATGAGGTCACAGATAAAGATGGCGGTGCAAGAACCAGTACACAACATCTACAGATGTTCTACATACATAACATTTACAAGGTATTCTTCTTAAGATACTGTGATATGCGAGTTTGACGTTTCCTAGTAGTGTCAAATGCTGGACTGACAGAAGCCAATGGCTCCTGCTGCTGCCTGAGTCTTTGTGTGAAGAGATGCAGCCATGCACAGTGCTGCATCGATTCAGGAAGTGTGGGAGGACAGCAATCTGTAAAACATTTTTCTTTTACCTTAATGCAGGGAATGCATTAACCACTTGCTTCCCAAGCTTATTCTGACACTTCTCTCCTACATGTAAAAATCATCATTTTGTTGCTAGAAAACTACTTAGAACTAGGGATGCACAGACATCATTTTTTATCTCCGAGTATGAGTATCGATACTTTCGGTCAAGTACTCGCCGACACTGACTACCAATACTTTGCGGTACAATTTGCGTCCATACAAAATGAATGCCCGCAAATCACACTGGAAAGAATTGCATGCGATTTAAACAGTAATGCAGTGCCATCCCTGTCCGATTTGCATGCAATTTACCCCACCTGGGTGTGAGAACCCAGTAAAGAAAGCAATGCATCATGTAGTACAGCGATAGGCAGTTTATTACAATTTTATAACAACTCACAAAGTAAATATCTAGTCAAATCCATATCTGCAGTGTCCCCATCCCACCAATGATAGCAAACCACAGACGCTGGAGGTGCTCACAAGGCTGGAGGAGAAGTTCTGGGACTCTTGTGGGTATAAAGCGGAAATTATGTCAGTTTGGGGGTAGACCGTCAGACATCTCCTCCAGCCCTGTGAGCCCTTCCAGCGAGCGTGGTTTGCGATCATCGGCAGGACGGGAACACAGCAGATATGGATTTGACTAGATATTTACTTTGTGAGTTGTTATAACATTTTAATAAACTGCCTATTGCTGCACTAGACCCCAGATGTCTCCTCTGCCCTTACGAGCATCTTTTCTTACACCAAGATCAGTGTGATCAGATGCTTTACCAATTTAAAAATGGCGCTCTTTACATCCGGAAAACTGAAAATGACAAAAATGCTTGCTGTTTCTGGTTTCAAATACCATAGAAATCATCGGGGACCTTCCGGTCCTCAACAATCTCTATGGTCAGATGGCGAAACCACCAGCTGCAATCCTCGGTTCTCTGATGGGACTAAATAGCCCGGGAGAAAGCAGGAGGGGGGCTAATTAGCCGCTAGGATCGCTTTTACAAAAAAGAGAATCACCAGCTGAGAACAAACACCGGGATGATGCCTGTAACTGCAGGCATCATCCTGGTATAACCACTGAAACTCAAGTGCGTACATGGACATCCTTGGGTACCAAGTGGTTAAGGTAAAAAAAACATTTTGGGCTTTAAAACCACTTTCATTTTTATATTGATTGATTGTTTTCATTTTTCATACCAAGCATCAGGAAATTTCTCACTTCTTCTCCTAAGGTAAAAACTATTACAGTAATCCTTAAGGTTGTATTTTTTTCTTTTAAAAATAACAAACATGTTATACTTACCTGCCCTGTGTAATGGTTTTGCCCAGAGCAGCCCCGATCCTCTTCTTTTTGGGTCCACCGCCAAAGGTCCTGGCTCCTCCCCCTGCCAAGTGCCCCCAATAGCAACCCTCTTACTTGAGCAGGCTCGCTTGTTAATGGACATTGTCTATTCACACAGAGGGTGGCTTGGCCCCGCCCCTTGCTCTCTCCTCATTGACTGTAAACAACAGCAGCAGGAGTCAATGGCTCCTGCTACTGTGTAAGCCAATGTGGAGAAAGAGACCCGTGAGAGCCGCTGTTCTCATAGATCGAGGAACATCGCTGGATCGAGATGGAACTTGGGTAAGTATAAGGGGAAGCTGGGGGGGGGGGGTAAGAGAGCTGCACTCGGAAGGTTTTTTACCTTCTGCCTTTAGCACCACTTTAGGTTGTTTCAGTAATGCAGAACTATGCATTTGTTTTGGAGGTCCCTTAACCACTAGAGTAAAATATGATTCATGAAATATTTGCTCAAAGTCCTGTTGACCGCTGTTCCAATTATAAAAAGGTATCAAGTTGGCTGACCCTGCACCATCCATCATAAGCAGGAAACAAGTCTCACATTGCAACTGGAAACGTACAGCTATTCGCCTGCTGTTTGTGTTATGACAACTTTCAGCTTTTACTGGAGCTAATCCTCATAAAAAGGGACACATACCTCTTGTGACCATAAAACAAGCTTCCAGCCAATGGAAGTTCATATAATATAGCGAGCAAGTCAAGCATGCGATTTTCATTTTGCTTGGAGACGTTTTAGGTTTTTCACAAGCAGATGATGAAATATCATATGAACAACAGAACTATAGCTTGATAGGAATATTGTGTTTATTCCTTTCTGTGAAACACGTCCTAAAATTTACCATAAGAGACTAAGAAAAAATGAAATAAAATAAAAAAAATGATATATACACACCCACACACCTGTGTAAATATATATATATATATATACACATACATATACACACACACAGATAATACAAATATATAAAGGACACAAATACAATCGTTGTGCATTAATGAATACATCATTTACCGTGCAAGCAGTGCAAATAACTCAGTTTAAAGGACATGTGTGGTCCTAAAATTGAAATGATTTATTCATCTCCACGTTGTATTTCAATTATGTCTAGCCTACTTCTATTACTCTGAACAATCTTGAAGTTTGTAAACTTACTTTGTGAAGATCCCCGCACATTTACTTCTTTGAATTTAGTGACATATATCCCCTATGCCCTGTGAGTAGCCACTGCCGTGTCACACATTTCACAGAGCCTGCCTTCTGAACTACAGAGGTGCTGAGAGGAGGAGTTTCAGTACAGGAATCACTACTTGCAGGCAGCAAGGTACCATGGGAGATATGTGGAAAGAGATGGCCAGCAGACAGGCAGAACATACAACATGAAAGGAGAGTTTTAAAGTAAGATTCTGATAGTTTATATATGACTAATATTAATGTTGCATTTAAAATGCTGTAACATGAAGGTGTGTGTTGTAACTAGAGAACTACTTTACCTTGGTATCAACCTCCTACAGTCCCTGTACAGCAAAGTTTAAAGTGTTTCAGGGTAAGCAGCACAAGGAGCCAGTCAGTGCTGACATACTTGTAGGAAAATAAATTGACCCCAAATACTAAAGACATCTACTGGCAAAAAAGTGCTATGGAAGCCAACTCTTGACTGAAGGTGAATATTGCAACAAAAGATGTTTTTTTTCCTTTTGTCTTTCAATGGCCTTTTTTTTTTTTTGTATATTTTAGTGGTTGGAGTTCTGCTTTAACAATTTTTTTTTTTGTTTGTTTGTTTTTTAAAAGGTGTAACTTATATTGTACACAAACAACAAGTACACACAAACATAAATACTGATAGTGGAGCAAACAGTGCTCAATCATCAATAGGTTGCATCTACAATATATCCAGTCAACATACCTCCTATATCTCAACATAGAAGTTATGAGTTTACATCCGTAGCTCAAATGAGGAAAGATAATACAAACATAGAAACCTGATAGCCAGTTCAAAAAGAAAAAAACATAAGAAAGGATGTGGTCTAAATTTACGTACCCATCCTATGAATTAAGTAACAGGCTGTATAGTAAGATCTGAATTGACCCACGAGTCCCAGATTTTGCAAAAATTTCAGGGGCATCCTCTGGCCTCATATGTCAGTTTGTATAGTGGGAGTGCTTGGTTAATGATGGTAAGCCAAAAAGTTATAATGGGTGAAGACTGTGACTTCCCGCACATAGTTATGGATTTCTTTGCAAAAAACAAGACTATACGTAAAAAGGTTTGTACATTTTTAGATAGACATTCATCATCAATGTAGCCCAGTAGGCATCTCAAGGGGTTGCAGATGTTAGGTATTTGAGTTAAAGATTAATGTTAAACTTCAAACCAAGCTTATCATAATCTCAGGTGATTTTAATCATGCCACCATGGAGAAAACCTTGACTAACTTCACACAGTTTGTGCTGCCCAACTAGAGAAAATAGAACCCTGGATCTGCTGTATGTCAATTTGGAGAATGCATACAGCTGTTCTCCTCTTTGGGCACATCAGTTCATAATTTGGTGTACCTCAGTCTTTGTTATGTGCCCATGGTTAAGAGACAACCTGTGACCACAAGATCAGTAAAGAGATGGTCTGAGTCGTTTGAGTTATTGTGGGGCTGTTTTGAGGGAACAGTTTGGAATGCACTCAGTGAGCCACATGGAAGGGACATTGATGGGCTTACTGAGTGCATAACACGTTATATTAACTTCTGTGTAGATTCTATTGTTCCAGCAAGAATTGTTCGTTGTTATTCAAATAATAAACCATGGGTAACTATGAAGGATATTCTTAACTCCAAGAAGATGGCTTTAATGCCCTGTACACATGGTCGGACATTGATCGGACATTCCGACAACAAAATCCATGTTTTTTTTTCTGACGGATGTTGGCTCAAACTTGTCTTGCATACACATGGTCACACAAAGTTGTCGGAAAATCCGATCGTTCTGAACGGGGCAGTAGCCAATAGCTTTTGTCTCTTAATTTATTCTGAGCATGCGTGGCACTTTGTGCGTCAGATTTGTGTACACATGATCGGAATTTCCGGCAACGGATTTTGTTGTCGGAAAATTTTATAGCAAGCTCTCTTTGTGTGTTGGAAATTCCTATGGAAAATGTGTGATGGAGCCTACACACGGTCGGAATTTCCGACAACAAGGTCCTATCACACATTTTCCATCGGAAAATCCTATCGTGTGTACAGGGCATTAGAGTGGGTGATAGGGAGGAGTTTAAAAATTATTCACAGGGACCTAAGGATAAAGATTAGAGAAGCTAAGGAGAAATATAGGAGAAAGCTGGAGTGGAAACAAAACAAAGTGAGAGAGATCTGGAGTGGCATGAGAACCATTACAGGTCTTAAGCAGGTTGGTGGAGGGAATAGGGGTGATGTGGAGAGGGCAAATTAACTGAGCCATTTTTTTAATAGGTTTGATTTGAAGGCCCTGGCTTTAACTCCCTCAGATTCAACACAAAGCAGTAGGAGAGCAGAGTTACAGAAAGTACCCTTCACTCCTCATACTAGATGTCCTTCCTCCTTTAATGTGTGTTCTGGTTCACCCCTATTGGATACTTTTACTAGTTGTTTTTTTGATAAGAACAACTCTACTCCACCTTTATGGGAATGTGCATCAATGCCTTTTACAGCTGATCAGGTGAGTAGACAGTTGAGGAGACTTAAGGCAGAAAAATCAGCAGTCTTCCCATCTTCTGAAGTTTTCTAATGACTCTGTGGTAGTGGGATGTATCAGGGATGGGGAAGAGACTGAGTATAGGATTGTGGTGGAGAACTTTGTCACATGTTGTGAGGATAATTATTTGTATCTAAATGTGCCCAGGACAAAAGAGCTGGTTGTGGATTTCAGAAAGAGAAAGCCACCAGTGACTCCAGTCTCTATCCGAGGAGTGGATGTGGAGGTAGTAGAGAGTTACAATCTGGGGGTGCACATAGATAATAAGCTGGACTAGAGCAAGAACACTGAGGTGCTCTATAGGAAGGGCCAGAGCCACCTCTACTTTTTGAGGAGACTGAAGTCCTTTAACATCTGCTGGATAATGCTGAAGATGTTTTATGAGTCTGTGGTGGCCAGCGCTCTCCTGTATGTAGTGGCATGCTGGGGAAGCAGGCTTAGGGTGTCCGACAGCAACAGACTCAACAAACTGATTCGCAAGGCCAGTGATGTTGTTGGATTGAAATTGGAGTCTTCTAAAACAGTGTTGGAGAAGAGAATGTTGTTCAAGTTACGTTCAATCTTGGACAACTCCTCCCACCCACTCCACAATATGCTGGAAATAATTTTTACATGTGGCAATCAAGTTAAAGAATTTTTCTCTGTGAGGGCTGGTGGTGAAGATTTAATTCTGTTTTATGATCAGGATTTTGTGTTGTTTTCAGGCTGGGTTCACACTGGTCTGACAAACGCTCCGACACTGGGAGCTCATGTCGCATGACGTGTGAAATTCAATGTTTCCCTATGGGAGCCGTCCTAACTGGTCCGACACAAGTCGTTCCGACTTTAGAAATGCTCCCTGTACTACTTTGGTCCGACTTTGATCCTACTTCACCCCTTTGAATATCATTGAAGTCAGATCGGATCGCCATCTCGCATGATCCGACTTCGGCGTGTGACTTGTGCTCAGATGATCTTGAGGGGGAACTCCGCGCCAAATTTTAAATAAAAAACCAGCATGGATTCCCCCTCCAAGAGCATACCAGGCTCTTGGGTCTGGTATGGACCTCAAGAGGAACCCCCCTACGCCGAAAAACCGGCATGGGGGTCCCCCCCCAAATCCATACCAGTCCCTTACCAGAGCATGCAGCCTGACCGGTCAGGAATGGGGGTGGGGACGAGCGAACGCCCCCCCTAACCGTACCAGGCCGCATGCCCTCAACATAGGGGGGGTGGGTGCTTTGGGGCAGGGGGGCGCCCTGCGGGCCCCCCCACCCAAAAGCACCTTGTCCCCATGTTGATGAGGACAAGGGCCTCTTCCCAACCCTGGCCGTTGGTTGTCAGGGTCTGTGGGCGGGGGGCTTATCGGAATGCGGGAGCCCTCTTTAATAAGAGGGCCCCCAGATCCCGGCCCCCCACCCTATGTGAATGAGTATGGGGTACATGGCACCCCTACCCATTCACCTAGGGAAAAAGTGTTAATAAAAAAAACATAGTGCACAGGTTTTTAAAGTAATTTATTAGACAGCTCCGGGGGTCTTCTTCCGGCTTCGGGGTTCTTCTTCCAACTTCAGGGGTCTCTCTGGTTCTTCTCCGTGCTCTCTGGGCCTTCTGCCGGGCTCCTCCGCTATCTTCTGCTCTTTTGCTAGTGGTGGCCCGGACTTCTGCCTTCTTGTCTTCTTCCTTTCTTCCGATGTTGACACGACGCTCTCTCCGGCTGGAATGCTCTCTGAGCGCTCCGATGTGACTTATATAGGTGGTGACCCTGCCCCCTTATGCCGTCACAGTCCCTGGGCGTGCTGGGACTGTGACGTTTTAGGGGCATGTTCACTGGGTGATGTTGACCACGCCCCCTTATGACGGCACAGTCCCAGCATGCCCCGGGACAGTGACCTCATAAGGGGGCGGGGTCACCGCCTATATAAGTCCATTGTGGAGGGCTCAGAGAGCATTCCAGCTGGAGAGAGCGTCGTGTCAACATCGGAAGAAGAAGCCAAGAAGGCAGAAGTCCGGGCCACCACTAGCAAAAGAGCTGCAGAAGATAGCGGAGGAGCCGGCAGAAGATCAGGACACCGGGAGGAGACGCTGGAGAGACCCCCAAGTCGGAAGAAGACCCCCGAAGCTGCCTAATAAATTACTTTAAAAACCTGTGTACTGTGTTTTTTCATTGACACTTTTTTCCCTAGGTGAATGGGTAGGGGTACGATGTACCGCATACTCATTCACAAAGGGTGGGGGGCCGGGATCTGGGGGCCCCCTTATTAAAGGGGGCTCCCGGATTCCGATAAGCCCCCCGCCCGCAGACCCCGACAACCAACGGCCAGGGTTGTCGGGAAGAGGCCCTTGTCCTCATCAACAAGGGGGCAAGGTGCTTTGGGGTGGGGGGCCGCAGGGTGCCCCCCTGCCCCAAAGCACCCACTTCCCCATGTTGAGGGCATGTGGCCTGGTACAGCTCAGGATGGGGGGGGAGCGCTCGCTCGTCCCCATCCCCATTCCTGACCGGCCGGGCTGCGTGCTCGGATAAGGGTCTGGTACGGATTTGGGGGGGAAACCCACACTGTTCTTTCGGCGTAGGGGGTTCCCCTTAAGGTCCATGCCAGACCCAAGGGCCTGGTATGCTCTTGGAGGGGGGAACCCATACTGTTTTTTTATTTAAAATTTGGCGCGAAGTTCCCCCTCAAGATTCATACAAAACACAGTGCCGGGCATTGGCAGGGATCCAAGTTGGATCCCCGTTCATTGAAAGTCGGACACATGCCGGCTTCATGTCGCAGGGCAAAGTCGGATCTAAAGTAGGACGGCTGTCGTGTCGCACCAGTGTGAACCCAGCCTCAGGCTGGGTTCACACTATACTACACGACAGTAGTACGACTTTCATCCTACTTTGCTCTGCAACATCAGTCCTACATTGGTCCTACATCCATCCGACTTTCATGAACAGAATACTACTTTGATCCGACTTTTCATATAGTACACTTGTCCTTTGACCAATCAAAACTAACACACAATGGGAGGGGCTACAGCAGGGGGCAGGAAATAACACAATGTCGGATGCCAAAGTCGGATGGTTAGGACAAGGATTCGACTTTGATCCTACTTCAATGATAGTCAATGGGCTGAAGTAGGATCAAAGTCAGACCAAAGTAGTACAGGGAGCATTTTCAGGCTGGGTTCACACTGGTCCGACAAACGCTCCGACATTGGGAGCTCATGTCGCATGACGTGTGAAATTCAATGTTTCCCTATGGGAGCCGTCCTAACTGGTCCGACACAAGTCGTTCCGACTTTAGAAATGCTCCCTGTACTACTTTGGTCCGACTTTGATCCTACTTCAGCCCATTGACTATCATTGAAGTAGGATCAAAGTCAGATCCTTGTCCTAAACATCCGACTTTGGCATACGACATTGTGTTATTTCCTGCCCCCTGCTGTAGCCCTTCCCATTGTGTGTTAGTTTTGATTGGTCAAAGGACAAGTGTACTATCTGAAAAGTTGGATCAAAGTAGTATCCTGTTCATGAAAGTTGGATGGATGTAGGACCAATGTAGGATCAATGTAGGACCAATGTAGGACTGATGTCGCAAAGCAAAGTAGGATGAAAGTCGTACTACTGTCGTGTAGTATAGTGTGAACCCAGCCTAAAAGTCGGACCGACTTGTGTCGGACCAGTTAAGACGGCTCCCATAGGGAAACATTGATTTTCACACGTCATGCGACATAAGCTCCCAATGTTGGAGCGTTTGTCGGACCAGTGTGAACCCAGCCTTATAGTATGTTGGTATCATGTTGGTTATTATTTGGGGTGGTGTTAGAGAAAGTGGTGTATTATTTGCATTTGGTAGTTTGATCGTCTGTTATTTTAATCTGTGCTATTTATTCTATGTTGTAATTTTAATTGTAAGGTTCTTTTATTTGTAGTGTAGTTTTAATTTGTTTTATTTGGTGCTAATGGCTGTTATTGGTCATTTTGTTGTGTTTTTGTATCTTGTTCAGTTTATTGCTGTGATCTTGTATTGTCTTTGTTAAGTGTGTCTGTGTCACAACAATTTCCCAATTTGCCTTTGGGATTAATAAAGCATTCTGTATTATCAGAATGCTCCTCACCTGAAAACTGACTAATTGGTTACTTCTACCTCTCCCACACTGAGCTTTGCTGTAGAGTGGGTTACAAGTGGCTGATTCAGGGTCAAATTAAGGAACTCAAAGCAGAACCCAACTCTCTCTATCAATGTTCACTATATTTAATCCTTATGCTGTTAGCCTTAGTAAATACATGGGAAGTCTATTTTATTTACTTGTTAAAAACTTTTTAAATTGCTACCTGGTTTCTGGCCCTGGCCAAAACAATGTCATACATCCCAGGAGTGTTCATGGCCATTTTTGTCTTTCATCTGGAGGAGGGGCTTTCTTAGCTAAGTACACCCTCCTGACTGAAAGTGATTCCTCAACCAAAGTAAAGCATGGAGACATGGACGGATGGGAAAGTGTGCTTTGAATATTAGGAATGAATTTGTGTTTTCAGTTTGTGACGCTTAGGTACAATTTAGTCCAGCTTTTACATTATTGTTGCCTTTATTCACACTCACCTAGTGCTTTTTGTTAGTTCTGTTTTAACACTGCTTGCATTTAAAAAAAAGAAAGAACACGTAATGATGTATTCATACAAACTGCATGAATTTGTTTTATCTGACTTCCCTGAAACACTGAAGACTTCCAAATTAATTATGCACTCAAGACAATTATCAAGCCAGGTTTCAGTTATACCCAGTGCCAGTGTGTAATAATCTTTAACAATCATCTGTAATTCCACTGTGCTGAGTTTGGAATATATTATATTATATATATATACACACACACACATACATACACAGTGGGGACGGAAAGTATTCAGACTCCCTCAAATTTTTTACTCTTTGTTATATTGCAGCCATTTGCTAAAATCATTTAAGTTCATTTTTTTCCTCATTAATGTACACACAGCAACCCATATTGACATAAAAACAGAATTGTTGACATTTTTGCTGATTTATTAAAAAAGAAAAACTGAAATATCACATGGTCCTAAGTATTCAGACCCTTTGCTCAGTATTTAGTAGAAGCACCCTTTTGATCTAACACAGCCATGAGTCTTTTTGGGAAAAATGCAACAAGTTTTTCACACCTGGATTTAGGGATCCTCTGCCATTCCTCCTTGCAGATCCCCTCCAGTTCTGTCAGGCTGGATGGTAAACGTTGGTGGACAGCCATTTATAGGTCTCTCCAGAGATGCTCAATTGGGTTCAAGTCAGGGCTCTTGCTGGGCCATTCAAGAACAGTCACGGAGTGGTTGTGAAGCCACTCCTTTGTTATTTTAGCTGTGTGCTTAGGGTCATTGTCTTTTTTGGAAGGTAGACCTTCGGCCCAGTCTGAGGTCCTGAGCACTCTGGAGAAGGTTTTAGTCCAGGATATCCGTGTACTTGGCCGCATTCATCTTTCCCTTGATTGCAAGTTGTCCTGTCCCTGCAGCTGAAAAACACCCCCACAACATGATGCTGCCACCACCATGCTTCACTGTTGGGACTGTATAGGACAGGTGATGAGCAGTGCCTGGTTTTCTCCACACATACCGCTTAGAATTAAGGCCAAAAAGTTCTATCTTGGTCTCATCAGACCAGAGAATCTTATTTCTCACCATCTTGGAGTCCTTCAGGTGTTTTTTTAGCAAACTCCATGTGGGCTTTCATGTGTCTTGCACTGAGGAGAGGCTTCCGTCAGGCCACTCTGCCATAAAGCCCCGATTGGTGGAGGGATGCAGTGATGGTTGACTTTCTACAACTTTCTCCCATCTCCCGACTGCATCTCTGGGGCTCAGCCACAGTGATCTTTGGGTTCTTCTTTACCTCTCTCACCAAGGCTCTTCTCCCCCGATAGCTCAGTTTGGCCGGATGGCCAGCTCTAGGAAGGGTTCTGGTCATCCCAAACATCTTCCATTTAAGGATTATGGAGGCCACTGTGCTCTTAGGTGCAGCAGAAATTTTTTTGTAACCTTGGCCAGATCTGTGCCTTGCCACAATTTTGTCTCTGAGCTCTTCAGGCAGTTCCTTTGACCTCATGATTCTCATTTGCTCTGACATGCACTGTGAGCTGTAAGGTCTTATATAGACAGGTGTGTGGCTTTGCTAATCAAGTCCAATCAGTAAAATCAAACACAGATGGACTCAAATGAAGGTGTAGAACCATCTCAAGGATGATCACAAGTTAAATATATGAGTGTCACAGCAAAGGGTCTGAATACTTAAGAGCATGTGATTTTTAAGTTTTTCTTTTTTAATAAATCTGCAAAATGTCAACAAGTCTGTGTTTTTATGTCAATATGGGGTGCTGTGTGTACATTAATGAGGAAATAAAATGAACTTAAATGATTTTAGCAAATGGCTGCAATATAACAGAGTGAAAAAGTTAAGGGGGTCTGAATACTTTCCGTCCCCACTGTGTGTGTGTATATATATATATATATATATATATATATATATATATATATATATAGTCTGTGACATAATTGTCCAATGAAAAAAAAAATTATACTAGACCAGTGAGGGTAAAAACTGTTTTTAGTGGTATCTAAAATAATCTGTATACTTGCATGTACTGTTTGCATGTGAAAATTAAAATTTTACAAAAAAGCTGCTTTATAGGAAGGATGTGGATTGAGGCCACTGTGATACAAAATGAAATTATGTAAAGGAAAAAAATGAATTAATTACCAAACTTCATCCCCTATGTGCATTATGTATTTATTTTTGTTGGAGTGCTACCAGAAATGAGCAGCATCCACAACATCCGTTCTTGCAACTTGTGGTTATTTAAAAGCATCAAGCAGCGTGTTTATCACTAGGAAATATCTGACTATTTGCTGACTGGAGTACAAAGAGTCCATAATGAGTGTGTGCCAAATGTTAATCCTTGATTTTAACGATGGGTATGCAAAGATTCATCCTAACTGGCGTATTAGGATCTGACAAGGGAAAACAAGAAATAAGATAGCTCCTTTGGCTTCCTTCACTTCATAGCAAGCTATTGAATTGAAGTCCACCTGTTCCAGAATAAACCAAACTGTGCACCTTTTTTTTTTTTTTTTAATTCCACATTTTCTAAGGCAACAACTGCAAGCAAATGTAAAATAAGGTCCCTGTTTGGTTATATGGTACAAGAGGAGAGGGGTGGCATGGTTGACCGATGGGCTGGGCCTACATCCCAAAAAGACAGTAGAGTGGAGAAGAGACTAGTTCCTTCTCCTCTCTACTGTTTGGTTATATGGTATTTATCTATTCACTTGCAACATAATTAGGTTGACTTCCACCACAGTCAAGGTAGTGAATCTTGTTCACAGATCAGTTCTACTGGCAGTTGAAGGCAGTTCTGGGCAAACTGTGAACCGGCAATGCTACCTGGTAAACTCTACAACTGTGCTGAGGTTAATTTTTCATTGTAGAATGTTATAAATTAATACACAGTTCCTAACATGTTTAGTGAGAAAACCCTTAGAAACGTCCCCTCTCTTTGTGTGCTGTTTCACCAACTTAATTCAAATTTCCATAACGGGTTTGAATCTAACTGTTGGCTGTTGGAATTATTAGGCATTCTGTTGATTAGAAACAGCCTGGATAATTGGCTGAACTACTGAGCATGTAGACCAAGGATATGCAATTAGCGGACCTCCAGCTGTTGCAGAACTACAAGTCCCATGAGGCATAGCAAGACTCTGACAGCCACAAGCATGACACCCAGAGGCAGAGCATGATGGGACTTGTAGTTTTGCAACAGCTGAAGGTCCGCTAATTGCATATCCCTGATGTAGACTGTGCTCCCTGTATTAATCTCAAGGCTTAAACCTTAATTTTGACTGGAATTTATCTTTAATGGGAACTGCTCTTTGGCACGTCAAATAATTGGGGGAAACTAAAGTGCCACATCTCTAAAAGCAGTGCATCATACAAAAAATATATAGCAGAACAGGACTTTTGAGGCACAGCATTTTACATGCATATTTTTGATTTAATTCATGCTTATAAAATCTTGCAAAAGCATAATCATTACATATAAAAATATTATAACACCCAAATACAAAACCATAAAAACATATAAAAAAATGGTGATCCTTTGTGGCCTGACACGTTTCCTGGACTTAGTCCACTTCTTCAGGAGCCAATAGCCTACTCCTATTACTCTGAACAATCTTGAAGTTTGTAAACTTACATTGTGAAGATCCCTACACGTTTACACGTGCCCTGTGAGTAGGCACTGCTGTCACATATTTCACAGATCCTGCCTTCTGAACTACAGAGATGCTGAGAGGAGTAGTTTCAGGAGGCGGAGTCAGTACAGGAATCACTGCTTGCAGGCAGCAAGGTACCATGTGATATGTAGTCCTTAGAAATTTAAAGTAAACAGCCAAGGAGAAGCTGCAAAACATGGGAAACCAGGTGCACACATCGTCTGAAGGCTACGGTGCCACCAGGTTTGAATGATGTTATTAGTTTTACATCTTTTTTATAAATGAGGTTTTTTTTTCCACTTGGACCACACGGAGCCCCGTCAGGTTCCTCTGATAGGAAGTCTGGCAAAGTTAATAACATCTATTCTGGCCTAAAATGCTCCTATTGCACCTTAATTCTGTTAATCCTGTTACTGGGGTGGGATTAGGGGGTCCAGGTGCTAGGAGTCCCCACTTGTGGCCTACTTTTGGGTCTCCCCCCCCTTTCTTTTGAGCATCTAACATATATTTGTTCAGCGAGATGCCAAATGTTATATTATATTGTACTGTAATTAAGATGGATATTATTTTATCTAAATTATTTGGTGTAAACGCCACCTGTATGAGACCAGTAACATCATGCAAAACAAAAGCCAAGAGATAAACATAATAAACTTGACAGCATTTGAAATAGTTCTACCATACCATTATGCAATGCATTGTAACCACAACAAAATGAGGCACAATCTATGCAAAGTCCAATTATATGTTTATACATCCAAAACAGAATTAAGGTGTAATAGGAGCACTTTAGGCCAGAATAGATGTTATTAACTTGGCCAAACTTCATTTTGGAGGAGCCTGACATGGGCCCCTAAGTGGTCCGGGTGGGGAAAAAAAAAATTTACAAAAAAAAGATGTAAAACTAAAAAAAATCATTCAAACCTGGCGGTACCGTAGCCTTCAGACGATGTATCCACCTGGTTTCCTGTTGGAGCACCTCTTCTAGGATCTTTCATGACTCTATCAAATGCCATAAATTTCATCACCAAAACATCATAATCATGTACTAGACACATGTGACGTCCAATGATAAGTTTGGATATGAACCTTTGAAACTACAACTATATTTTAGGGAAGAGTGGAGGGGAGGGGGTGGAATTGGGGAATCCAGGTGCTAGGGGTACGCCTCCTTTTGGGTCTTTCTTTCCACCCTTTTTTTGGGCATACTCTGGGTCTTCCATTTAACTTATATATTTGTTCAGCTGGATGCTAAATGTTATATTATATTGTACTGTAATAATGATGGATATGATTTTATCTAGATTATTTGGTGCATAAATATATAAATGGCTCCTGAAGAAGTCCAGGAAATGCATCGGGCCACAAAGGATCATCATTTTTGGATATGGTGCACTGTGTTGCTAGAATGTTTTTATGGTTTTGTATTCGGACAATATAATATTTTTATATGTAATGATGATGCCTTTGCAAGATTTTAGAGCAAGAAAAAATCCTGGATGGCCACACACCGATACAACACCTTTATTTGTGAATTAAAATCCAAAACAGTCAGTCCATGCTATGCAGAGGTAGAGGCAAATAGCTTACGCATTTCACACCGTGAGTTGGGGCTTAATCATAGCTAGTAAAAAATAGTAAAGTAAAAATATAGATAGTAAAAAATATTTTTTTTTTCCTAAAATTGTCAGTCTTTTTGTTTACAGCGCAAAAAATAAAAAACGGCAGAGGTAATCAAATACCACCAAAAGACAGCTTTATTTGTGGGGAAAAAATGATTTATTTGGATACAACGTTGCACACCCACGTAATTGTCGGTTAAAGTAACGCAGTGCCGTATCACAAAAAATGGCCTGGTCATTCAGGGGGTAAAACCTTCCGGTCCTTAAGTGGTTAAACAAAAAATATTGTTATGTAAAATGATGTGCCTCAAAAGTTCCATTCTACTATATATTTTTTGTATGATGCACTGCTCTTAGGCACAAGTGCCAGGATTAAACACAGGAGTTGAGGTGTGGCATGATTCCTGGTGCTAGGGGTGTCCGTTCTCTTGTCCCAGATACAGCCACTATTTTGGGACTGTGTACTGCAGAATGAACTATTTACTGTAGATAATGCAAAACATTTGCTTTGCTGCATTCCTGCGGTTGAAAGGAACTCAAAATTGCAAAAGGTTGAATGGGAACAACTGTATAGTCTAAAAGAAATGTAAATAATCACAAACTACTACAGGGATGCACAAAAAAAAAGAAAAAAACATAACACACTGCATGCTGCCCTAGCCTTTAGAAGAGCCTGAGCACATTACTCCCCTTTAGGGCCTGTTGACACCAAAATACAGTGTGCCACAACACGTTTTTGTGGGCGCATTGAGGTGGCTACATTAGACAGCTATTCAAAATTAGTGGGCTGTTAATGCACGTCATAGGCATAGGTATGGCTGCATTTTTTGCAGTGGACCATAATGTACATTGTGTGGTGTGGTGTGCACTAATGCAGTTGCGTTGTAGAGATGTGTTGGGATGCTATTCAAAATAAATGGTACTGCGAAGCACTACAGGGTGCATGGTGCACTATTGTGTGTTATGCTACTCTTGTATGCAGAATTCAGTTCGGACAGCCTGAACTACACAAGCAGTACTTTTTTTTTAGTTCACCAGTGAAGGGAAAAAGTTGGCATGTAATTAGATTCTTTTGCCAGGGTGGAAAAGCTCATTAAATAGGATAATATGATGGTGTTGAGCTGAAAGGAATATTTGACGTGATTTCTATGTAAACAAAGTTCTTATTCCCAATTAAAAAAAAAAATCTATATTTAACCAGTTCACATGCTTAGTGTAGACACAGAAAGTGCAGACAGTGCTTATTGCATAAACAGGCATTAACAGAAATAGGAGTTTTGCTTTAATTTTCATACATGAGACATGAATAGGCATTACTGTCTTAACCACTCGAGCTCCAGAAGATTTTACCCCCTTCATGACCAGACCCATTTTTTTGCTATTGGGCACTGCACTATTTTAGCTGGTAATTGCGCGGTCATGCACCGCTGTAACCAAATGGAATTTATATCGGGTTTTTTTTTTTTTTTTTTTTTTTTTTTTTACACAAATACAGCACTTTCTTTTGGTGGTATTTGATCACCGCTGGGTGTTTTATTTTTTGCGATATATAAACGAAAAAAGAGCAAGCATTTTGAAAAAAATATTTTTTTACTTTCTGCTATAAAACATCCAATAAAACAATTTAAAATTTTCATTTCTTCATATATTTTGTCCAAAATGTATTCTGCTACATGTTTTTGATAAAAAAAAAAAAAAGTCCAATAAGTGAATATTGATTGATTTGTATGAAAGTTATAGTGCCTATGGTTTATATATACTGGTGTTGCTTTTACTAACTGATCTCTGTTTCTCATCCTTGCTTCATGTAAGGGCTGGCCTCAGCCCTTTCTTCTCAGAGCAGGCCGTTCAGCTGTCAGTTAATTAGCTCCAATCTTTTCTACAGTCTGATGATACTCACCTGATGATGATATCCTGTTCGTCAGTCCTGCTGGTTACTTAAGCTGTTCAGTTCCTCTCTGCCATCACCTTGGTCAACAACATCCAGAGACTCTCTCCTGTGTACCTGTTGAAGACTTGCTAGGCTGATGTCCCTTCTGGTTCCTGATCCTGCTTGCTGTTCCACTACGCTGATTCTCCAGTTTCCTGATTTCCTGGCCTGTCCTGAGTTACACTGATCTCTGTCTCCCTGACGTCTGACTATCCGTCCCGGTTACTGAACTCTGGCTATGATTTGACTACGCTGCTCTATTTACCTATTTCTATTATTTTTATTAAACAAGGATGATTTTAACTGCACTTCTGTCTCGGTCTCATTCATGGTTTCTGACAGTAGGCGAAGGCCATGAATTCAGAAGATGCAGTCAATCCACTTGTTGGTAATATCTTTTCCAGGTTGGATGAGCAGGATCACCGTATGGATCAGTTTGCCTTAGCATTACAGATGCTCCTGAATCGCACGGCTCACCTGGAATCTCCCACTGTGGCTGCTCCAGTACAACCTGTGTTGCAGGCTGTCCCTGCTGCTGCTCCAGTCTCTGTGCAGGCACCCGCCTCGAGTATTACCTCTATAAGAGGTATGTCTGGTTCCACTCTGCTTCCCCAGCGATTTGGGGGCGATCCAGTTCAATGCAGAGAGTTTCTTAATCAGGTGGAGATACACTTCGAGATGCTGCCCCAGGCATTTCCCATGGACAGAAGCAAAGTAGGTTTCGTCATATCTTTGCTTTCTGAGAGAGCCTTGGCCTGGGCAAACCCTCTATGGGAGACACAAAAAACAGTTGTCCTGAGTTACCCAGAGTTTGTGGCTTCCATTAAAAGGGTATCAGACGTTCCCGTATGCTCCGCTTCTGCTGCCAAGTGCCTCATGTCCATCAGAGTACGAGAACTGTTGCCAATTGCATTGAATTCCGTACTCTGGCAGCAGAGGTTGCATGGAACAATGAGGCCCTCATGGCTGCTTTTTCTCATGGTCTCACAGAAACCATCAAAGATGAGATAGCAGCCCGAGATATAGCCACTGAGCTGGAGAAGTTGATCACGTTTGCCATCCTCATTGACTCCAGACTCAGAGAAAGACTCTCTTTTAAGGAGCGCTTGCGGAAGCCTCTTGTACATTTGTCTCCGAGCTTTGCAGTCCCATCCTTGCCTCCCTCACTCCCATTCCTCCTGGTACCGAGTCGGTCAGTGAAGATGAACCCATACACTTGGGCTTCAAATGTCTCTCTGGGGATGAGAGAACCTGTAGGAGGAGGGAGAGATTGTGCCTTTGTTGTGGCCAGGCAGGTCACTTTTTGAAGTCTTGTCCCACCCATCCAGGGAATGCCCGAACATTGAGGTTCTGTAGCGGACAGACTTTAGGTGGTGTTGTTTCGTCCCCAGTTATCCAAAAGGATAAGCCTCTGGTTCCGGTTATCCTTTCCTGGTCTGAGTCGTCCATCGAGATACAGGCTCTAATCGACTCTGGGGCTGCAGGCCTGTTTATTGACGCTGCCTTTGTATCTAAGCACTCGATTCCGCTACAGCTTCGTGCCACTCCACTTGCCATTGAGGCTCTTGACGGGAGACCTTTACAGTCTGCCCATGTGACACTTGAGACTGTTCAGTTGTCCATGGCCGTAGGGGCTCTTCACCATCAGATAATCCAATTGCAAGTTATTTCCTCACTTAGGTTTCCACTGGTTATCCTTGGTTATAGAGGCACAACCCCTCTTTTGATTGGCTTCATGCTGAGGTTCTCTCCTGGTCGCTACAATGCAGCAAAACATGTTTCCAGAATCTGGCTAAGGTCCTATGCACCTCTTCACTCTCCTCCCTGCCGGAGGAGTACCACGATTTTAGTGATGTCTTTGAAAAAGGTCAAGCCAGTAGTTTGCCTCCACACCGGTCATAGGATTGCGCAATTGACCTTCAACCTGGTGCCATACCCCCTCGTGGCCGTGTTTACCCTTTGTTGGTCATGGAGGATAAGGAGGAGTATGTTGCAGACGCACTTTCTTGAGTATTCATCCCCAAGTCCTCGTCTCCTGCTGGTGCTGGTTTCTTCTCTGTGAAGAAGAGTGGTGAACTGAGACCTTGTATCTATAATAGGGGTCTCAATCGTTTCACGATTAAGAATGCTTATCCTATTCCGTTGATTACGGAATTATTTAACCACCTCAAGGGAGCAACGGTTTTCAGGAAGCTGGATTTGAGAGGAGCATACAATCTCTTGAAGATCAAGGAGGGCGACGAACAGAAAACTGTTTAATATCAGAACAGGCCATTATGAGTACCTTGTAATGCCATTTGGCCTTTGCAATGCTCCGCCAGTTTTCCAGGAATGTATCAGCGATGTCCTCAGAGATTTGTTGCAGCTATGTGTGGTGGTTTATCTTGACAATATCCTCATTTTTTCCAAGTCCCTAGAGAGCCACCACACAGATGTCTGTCGTGTGCTTCAGAAGCTGAGAGAGAATAATCTCTATTGCAAATTGGAGAAGTGAAAGTTCCATCGTTAACAGGTTAAATTTCTGGGTTATGTCATTTCCACTGCCGGTTTTTCGATGGACCTAGAGAAACTTTCAGCAGTCCTACAGTGGCCCCGACCCGTGGACATATCTCCTCTGCAATGTTTTCTTGGCTTTGACAATTATCGAAGGTTTATTCGTAACTTCTCGTCTCTGGTCAAGCCCCTGATTGATATGACCAGAAAGGACGGTAATCCACAGAGTTGGTCTCCGGAGTCCATTAAGGCCTTTGAGAGTCTCAAGGCTGCCTTTGTTTCTGCTCATGTGTTGGCACATCCTGATCCTACATTACCTTTTATCCTTGAGGTTGATGCTTCTGAGACTGGAGTTGGCGCCCTTCTGTCTCAACATCCTACCTCCGAGAGCGCTATGCATCCTGGTGGCTACTTCTTCAACAAATTGTCACCTGCGGAATGCAATTAGGAGATTGGGGACAGAGATTTGTTGGTATCTCCTCAAAGGTTCTACTGTGTCGGATCTCGTTCTTACTGACCATAAGAATCTCACATTCTTGTCTTTGGCTAAACACCTCTCTCCCAGAAGGGCGCGATGGGCTCTTTTCTTGTCAAGTTTCAGTTACACTGTCTCATTCTTACCCAGTACTAAGAATGTTGATGGGGCTGACAGGGCTGAAGCTTTGTCACGACAGTTTTCCTCCACTTCCAAGATGGAATCAGTTCCTGTGATTCCTCCTGATCGTATTCTGGCTACGGTTCGCTCGGTCTCACTTCTCCTTTGGGTGACAAAATCCTTGCCGCTCAGGTCCATGCTCCTCCTGAGAAACCTTGTGACCGCTGTTTTGTCCCTGAGAGTCTTCGTATTGCCGTGATCCAGACTTACCATTCTCCCATGGCTGCTGGCCACCTAGGGAAAATACAACTCTTTTGGGCCATTTCCCAACAATTCTGGTGGCCTAGTCTATGTGCTGATGTAGCCTCCTTTATAGCTGCTTGTTCCATGTGTGCTCAGAGTAAGACAACGCGACACCTCCCAGTGGGCCTCCTACAACCCATACCCAATAGAGAGAGGCCTTGGACCCACCTGTCCATGGATTTCATTGTGGAGTTACCCAACTCTCAGGGCAACACAGTTATCCTTATGGTGGTTGATCAGTTCTCGAAGATGTCTCATTGTATTCTACTTAAGAAGACATCTAAGGAGCTGGCTTCCATTTTTGCTCGGGAGATCTTTTGCTTACATGGGCTACCCAAGGTGATGGTCTTGGACAGGGGTAGTCAGTTTGTGTCCAGGTTCTGGCAAGTCTTTTGTGTACAGTCGGGAATTCAGCATTTTTTTCTCCTCTGCATATCACCCGCTGTCTAATGGGGCCGCAGAAGGAGCCAATCAGTCCTTGGAGCAGTTTCTATGTTGCTATATTTCTGACCAACATAACAACTGGTCAGGCCTATTACCGTGGGCAGAGTTTGCTCACAATAGTGCCTTGAATTCTGCTTCCCGATTGTCCCCATTCATGGTAAACTATGGTTTCCAACCTTCCACGTTGCCTGATTTGTTTGTTCCGCAGAGTATTCCTGCATTAGAGGAGCATCTCCGTGGTCGTCATTCTACTTGGGCACAAGTCCAGGAGGCTTTGCGTCATGCTAATGATAGGTACAGACTCCATGCTGACCACAAACGCCTGCCTGCGCCTTCCTACCAGGTTGGGGACAGGGTCTGGCTGTCATCTCGCAACCTCCGATTTCGTGTTCCCTCACTGAAGTTCGCACCTCGGTTTATTGGGCCTTTCCGTATTCTTTGCAGGATTAACCCAGTGGCTTACGCATTAGATCTTCCTTCTAATATGCGTATTTCAAATGTATTTCATGACTCCTTATTAAAACCTTTGGTCTGCAACCGTTTTACCACCTCGGTGCCACATCCTCACCCTGTACAGGTTGAGAACCATGAGGTGTATGAAGTACAGTCCATTGTTGACTCCTGTAGGTTCCGTGGGCGCATACAGTACCTGGTGCATTGGAAAGGGTACAGTCCAGGGAAAAGCTCTTGGGTCTCATCCTCGGATATACATGCCCGTTTTCCTCTGTGATTTCCATAGACGTTTTCCCCTCAAGCCTGGTGGTCCTCGAGGAGGGGGTACTGTCAGGGCTGGGCTCAGCCCTTCCTTCTCTGAGCTGGCCACTCAGCTGTTGGCTAATTGCCAGCTCCCATTTCTCTCCACAGTTACCCAGCTGTTGATGATCTGCTCATCAGTCCTGCCTACTTAAGCCATCCAGTCCAGAGGAGCTCTGCCTTCGCTTTGGTTACATCACAAGAAACTATCTCCTGTGTTCCTGTTTAAAGACTGGCTTACTATCCATTCCGGTTACTGAACTTTGGCTATGTTTTGACTACGTTTGTTCTTTTTACTTTTATTATTAAACTAGTGTGATTTAACTGTACTTCTGTCTCGGTCTGATTTCATGGTTTCTGACAGTGACAATGGTCCAGCCTGTGTCAGGTCCCTGAGGAGGACACTGTAGGGCACCCCAGAACTGTTAGTGGGTCATGAGCTGAAGAGGGACAAAACAGCTAAACTGCTCCCCTTGTGCTTGAGATCAGACATGTTGCACTACATGTCTGATCTCAAGGAGAGATTAATGGACAGACGTATTTGGGTCCCTGTAGGTGGCAGCAAGAAGTAACTGGGGTGAAAACCATGTGTCTCTTGTAATAAGAGCTATGGTGAGAAGATTTTGCCTCATGTTGAAAAAACTGGAAGCACAATAAGTAAAGCATGTGCGCGACACTGTAGTTAGTGATGCAGCACAAAATTCTGCAGTACATTAACCCTTTCACTGGAAGAAACCAGGCATAATGGTCGCACCTAACAGAAGGAATAGTAATATATGCCAATTTTTAGACATAGGACAGGGGAGTCCTTAGAGACCTACCATGGTCTGAAATTTGAAGAGTGCTCTGTGGCTACCTAAAACAGTACACAAGGGTCTGAGAAACACCACAACTAGAGCTCGGTGTCTGAAGGTTACAGTCCAGGATATCTGTCTTTTGGCGCAGTACAAGGCAGTCTTCAGAGAAGCTATGCCATGGCTCTGGACCTGTAAAGCACTCTGTGGCTTACCAACACACACAGAGGTCTGGAAAGTGCATACAGCAGAGCCCAGTGCCCTAAGACTAAATATGTCCTTCACTCACATGACACTTATTTACAGTGTACTGATCATAATAGCGAAGGATAATGTTGAAAATTTAAAGCTGATTTTTAGATATGTATATTTTGCATAATTATATTAGTCCAGCTTGGACCAATGTAAGAATCCATGTGCCATACCTGGTCTGATCCCTGTGGAAGCTGAAAATTACTGTGGTAAGCACCACTTCTAAACTGATCGCCACTAGATTCCGGGTCCCTTGTCATGAGGCTGTCCTTTTACATCGTAAACATGAGAGTTTCTTGCTTGGTATGGACACCATTCAGAAAACATTTTCTCAATAAATGTAAAGCATTCTCTCATTGGATAAAATGAGGTTTGTGACATCATTGCCCTGCCTCTCCACCTCTTCCAAACAGAGAACGCTTTGCATTCATTGGGAAAATGTAAACTGTTCTCGAAATTGAGCCCATGCCAAGCAACTGACCTCCAGTGTTCACCAAGCAGCAGGGCAACTACTCAGCATGGGACCCTGAAGCTAGCAGTGTTCAGCAAAGAAGCCATGCTTACTACAGTGATTTCCAGCTTCCAAAAGTATTGACCAGGTATGGTATATGCATATTTACATTGTTTGAAGATGGATCAAGGTAACTATACAAAAATATCCATATCTAGACTATATTTATAAGCTTATGGCACAGGATTAAAAAAAACACATAGCTGTCCTTTCATTTTGAGATTTGCATTTCTCTATTTTTTCTAGCATGAATATATGGAGTAATACATTTTAACTATCATTTGGTAGAAGCTGGGCTTCCTCTATTTAAAGCCAATTAACTTATTTGATTGGTTCATAGAGGCTAGTTAAACAGAAGTGATGTTGGCAGGAAATAGGGAAGAAGGGACTTGAACACAGACATGTTTTGAACATAAAGGAAGAACTAGCTTTTAGGACTCTGAGAAGCAAAAGGGGTTTGCAAAAGGTCCTGGGGTAGAAGGAAGACAACTCCATACCACCAGGAAAAACAAAGAAGGAAGGTGACTCCATAAGAACAAAGAAAGTCTGTGCAAGAAGGGAACTTGCACAGACTTTAGTGTCACCTGGGGATGAAACTAAAGTCCCGTACACGGGGCAGAATATCAGGAGACATTTGCTGATACAAAAAATACCAGCCAACATTCTGCCCATGTGTATGCCGGTCTGTTCGGCCGGCTTCTGTCGGACATGCATGCTGGAAAACCACTTTTCATAGGTCTCATGTCAAAGTCTGCGAAACTTTCTTTTAATGCCCAATATGTTTGAGTGAGTCTACAGTGGGCTCAAATGTGTCGAAGGTGCTTGAACCACGCTTTAGGCTTAAATTGATGGTAAATGCTTGTTTTTTTTTTTTTTGGGGGGGGGGGGGGTTGTATTAAGGTAACAAACATGTTATACTTAACTGCTCTGTACAATGGTTTTGCACACAGCAGCCATAATCTTCCTCTTCTCGGGTCCCACGTGATGCTCCTGGCTCCCTCTCCCCCCCTACTGAGTGCCTGCCATAGCAAGCCGCTTGCTCTGGGAGCACTCATGCATGCTTGCTCCCACTGACACACAGACTATGGCTCAGCCCTGTCCCTAACTCCCTCCTCACGGGCTGTGATTAACAGCAGCATAAGACAATGGCTCCCACTGCTATCTCTGAGGCAATGAGGAGGGAGAGAGCCTAGAGAGCACATCACTGTATCAAGATTGGGCTTGGGTAAGTATAGGGGGAAGTTGCATGCAGAAGATTTTTTAAACTTAATGCAGTGAATGCATTAAGGTAAAAAAAAAAAAAACTTCTGCCTTTAGAACCATTTAAAATTTTTGAATGGGGATATTAGCATCTACAGGGATTTAGGCTAGCAGGACAGCCGCAACATAGCTATTTTGATGCAGTATAACAAAGAAAATAGATACAGTGATCTATGTGTATGAGATGAGATGATATGCATGCCCAGGCCATCTCTAAACTGCTCATATAGTTCTGCACTCATAACTCTATTTTATTGCATTCTCGAACTATTTTCTACTATTTTATGTCATTCTCAATACCCAAAAAAGCATATGATTGTATAAACATATCTCTTTATTATTTATTTATTTATTATTTTTATTGTTTATTATTATTATTATTTATTACTTATTTATTACAAAAATGTTTTAAAATTGTAATACATTAAAGCAAAATCCTAATTTAAATTTATTACGCTAATTACAATGTGCTTTAAAGCAATGTGCAAACATGTCCAGATTAGACCAGCAGATAGTAAAAAAGTTCCAAGAGACGCAGCCCACATTCACAGAATTTACATACTTTGAACACAATACTGACTTTTCCAACCATTCTGAGAATAATAAATAACCTGTTTCCTTTTCTGTCTGCTGTATGAGCCAGGCTGGAACTAATTTTAAATCTGGGTTTGACGTCCTGTCCTCTCCTTGGTTTTACGAGCAAGTTTAATGCTCCAGATCACTGCCGACCCAATCAATGATTCATGTGTTAAGTGGATTTTGATTTGTTTTCCCAGGCAGGAATGTAAGAACTGCCCACCCTTGTACCACCTCATTATATAGACTCTGTATTATAGACACAGCTACATAGGGATGCCAGAACAAGTGTTTAGTGGGAAGGAGCCTCTTAAATGGTCAAAATGTATGTATTTAACCACTTTCATGGGAAAAATATTTATTTACATTTTTACCTTTATACACAGGAGCTTTACAACTAATGATATTGATCCAGCAAAAAACAAAATTGAAAGTAAACGATTGCCAGATTTTATGTAAAAAAATATTTTTTAGCTTTAGGATTTTTCTCATTCATTTATGATGCATAGTAGCTCTGTATAAATATCTTCTACTGTGCCCACCTTTAAGTGATCCCTGAAAACTCATCTCTTCAGGGAAGAATATCATACCTCTACCCAACAACTGCATTTTACATTCTCAAATGACTCATTCCCCCACAGTTAATACCTTTTATATCACTTGCCCTTCCCTTTAGATTGTAAGCTTTCATGAGCTGCTCCCTCTGATCCCTCTTGTCACGAACTGTATTGTAACTGTACTGTCTCCCATTATTTTGTGAAGCACTGCACAAACTATTGGTGTTATATACATTTTTTTATAATAATAATAATAATATAAAGATGACAATTAATGAGAATTAACAGAGTAGGACGAAAGTCCTGAAGGGAAACAGAAAAGAGTTACAAAAGAGCAAAAAAAAAAAAAAGAATATATGAAAAAGAGGGGTGGGGGGGTGGGTGCTTAATTGATTAGGACTTCAATTTAGCATGGAACTCCACTTTAAAGCACCTGTACATAACTGGATTTAAATCCGTTACTGTATGGCCAAATGCTGACCATTTTAAAAATCAGCTCCACTGATTTTTTTTTTTTTTTTTTGAGAGGTTAACTGCCCTATTCATTTTGACACACATTTCTATTGGCCAACCAAAAGTGCTTGCATTTTTCTTCTGCTGTCACTTTTAAAACATTTTTTAATATAGGTATACCTTTGATGATAGTGTTCCTAAACTCTGTAAAACAAGTTTGTCATACCTACCCCATCATGCTACTAATTACTCACTCTTAAAAAAATATGTTCCTAATAATCTGAATGAGGTCTTAATGACACACTTATTCTGTGTTTGCTCCTAGTTAAGCCAATCGGTGCCTCTAAAGCCTCGTACACATGGGCCGAATGTCGGACGGCATCAGCCAGTTCAATAGAAAGTGGCTGACATTCTGACCATGTGTACTGCAGCCAGTTGGCATTTTTCGGAGGGGCATGACCGTAAAAAGGTCTGCTGACCAGCTCCCGATCAGTGCTCCTAGCCAATGGCTGAGAGCGCTGATTGGAGTGTTCTGGCGGGGGGCTGTCAGAACACAATAAAACAGCAGGGGAGATCACTGTACTAACATCAGATTGTAAGTACAGCTGCTCCGACCTGAGCTGTCAGTTTTGTTTTGTTTTGTTCAGCCTGCTGGGTTGAATAAAAAAAACTAGCAGTGTGTACTAGGCTTAAGGCTTTCCCTCACACAGATCCCCTCACAAACCCAAAAGAATCCTAGAATCAGGATTTCAATAAGACTCTGTGGGAATCCTCTACCATTAACAGAAATTAATACTTGGGTTCTTGTTTTTTTTAAGTAGGGAGAAACAAGACTTTTTTTTCAAGGTAAATAATATCAATATGTGGGACAACAGAGTGGCCTAGTCGTTAGCACTCCTACCTTGCAGCACCAGGGTCCTTAAGTTGAGTTCCAGTCAACACACCATCTACATGGTACGTGGGTTTCCTCCTAACACATTAAAATGACATGCTAGTAGGTTAATTGGCTCCAGTCTAAATTGGTATGCACATGCTAGGCACCTTAGACTGCAAGCTCCTTGAGGACAGGGACTGAGATGAATGTACAAACTTACACGTAGTTGGTTAGCGCAATATAAATATTTGTAATAAATACCTATAACCATCAAAAACACATCAGAATCCACAACAGGCACCATGTAAGCTACAGATGGTTTCTATTGGACCTAAATTTGCAGCGAGGCCAGCTTCATGTCAGTAGCTGGAGAGCTGCAGACAGCCTATTCCGAAGCAACATCTATGATCTTGCAGTTTTTTTGTTAGAAGCAGGAAGTAGCCAATTACAGGACACTGAGTCACGTTTAGAGGCTAATTGCTTTTCTACCCCTAACTATTTAATCTGCTTTATTCCTGAATTAATAGCAGTATGCATTATTATTGCTGCCAGAGTCACTGGGACATAAGGTTTAATTGTTAGTGAGAATAACTACAGAAGTAGTCACTCAGGTCTAATTAGCTACATCCTGTAAACCACAATTAGGAGCCATGGCTCAGATGCCCATCATAAAAGCTGAACTAACATCCACTCATGCACTGGAAAGGATGATAGATGTATTTTATGCCTGCATGCACCTTAATGTTTGCTCTACAGAAATACTTAGTGCTTGTTTGTAAGTTTTAAAGAGCCAAAGTTAGTTCCAGAAGAGCACAGGAAGAAAGTAAAATACAAAGACGAAAGCATAGAAGCAGGTATAAAGAGAATTCATGACAATACCAATTTTAATTGCATTGCAAATGATCATTTTATAATTTTCTCATCAGTAATTTTTCAAACTTTAAATTATTACTGCTTTTGGTAGCGGCACTCTTAATTGCACCGGTCATGTTATACATAAAGGTTTTACTATTATGGAGTATAATAGAGTTGAGATGGCATGCAAAGTGCAGTAATCCATAGAAAACAAATTTAACTTGTACTTTATTTAGAGCACTGATTGACAACTGCAGATTGGTGTCTGAAACACTGCTCTTTTCCTTCTGTATACACCTGTAAGAATACATGAAATAAAATGACTTTTGAGACAGCAGATTTATACTAGAAATGAAAGCATTGTCTAGTTTTGCTACCAGTCATTTAGAAGGCATATCACTTTTCATTAAAAGCAGTTTACAACTTTCCATGTAAATCACTACCATGATTTCACTCTCACTATTGGTTGGGTAGATATATTTTGTTTTTACCTGTAGTAATATGGAACAGGAATTCTGAAAAGGTCGTAAGGCCACTGGAGCGTTTTAGATATGTATAGACTTTCACGGCTCTCTGCTCAGAGCAGAGGGGGTAATTGAGCGATCAGCGGTGTTTGATTGCTCAATTCTCAGTGTAGAGGCTTCCTGCATCCACCTAGGTGGATCCACCTAGGTAAGTATATTTTTTTTTTTCCTTTTGTAAACCTGAACAATCTCTTAAAAGTGATTCTAAAGGTTCATTTTTGTTTTAAATAACAAATATGTCAAACTTACCTGCTCTGTGCAATAGTGTTGCACAAAGCAGCCCCGATCATCTTCTTCTCAGGTCCCTCACTGGTGCTCCAGGCTCCTCCCCCTTGACCAGTGCACCCAATAGCAAGGCACTTCCTATGAGGGCAATAGTGCCTGCTAGCTCCCGAGCCTCGCTCTATGCGTCCATAAGACATAGAGCCCCCCGCTCTCTACTCATTGGCTCACTGGCTGTGATTGACAGCAGTGGGAGCCAATGACTCCCGCTGCTGTGTCTCAGCTAATGAGGAAAGAGAGACCCAGGACAGCTGAGGCTCCCATGCACATTGCTGGATCGAGAGGGGGCTCAGGTATAAGAGAGGAACTGTGGGGAGAGCAGCACACAGATGCCTTTTTACCGTCATGCATAGAATGCATATAGGTAAAAACCTTCAGCCTTTACAACCACTTTAATACTATTTTAGGATAGGAAGCTAAGTTCATTATAAAATGTTGCAGCTGATGAAGAGGTAGCAACCTTGAAATGCATACTATGAATGCACCGAGGAGTAACATCATACAGGAGGCCAGGCTCCAGAATGAGACTGATTCCAACAAAGTTTCTACATCTCAAAACATAGTCTGTGCAGGCTTCCAGGAAACTGCTTTCCCAGTTTACATACATGCCCCTGGCCAGGGCTTGTGTATATGGTCCTTCTATCCCCTCCTTGGCTATCCCCATGTGTGCGATGTCACATACCCTGTGCAATTTGTCTTTTAATAAAGAACTTTTATGAGGGATCATGGAACTCTGGTAAGAGTTCATTTCTGCTGATGGATTTAACACAGTCCTTTACTCAGTGTTTTTGAGGACAGTTTGTTCGCAATCTATGGACTATGGTGACTTTTTATTCATTTGCTCACTACATTGTTTTTTCACATTCACCCATTTTTTATGAACTTATAATCTGTTTACATTGATGTATATTATCTCTTCAATTAATTACTCACGGACTTATTAATTTTTGGTTTCACTGATCAAGGTGTTTATGCACATTTTAATTCTTGGGGATTTTTTGATTTTCATTAATGTTATTTTATGATTTTTCACTATCATCAATATTTTATGGATAGCACGATTCTAACTTTCCAAACCTTCTTTTTTGTATTAATGTCATACATGAGAATTGCAGCTCCTGAGGGATCACAGTTTTGGAAACAACTTCTCTCAATTTTTATTTCAATTTTATTTATTTTATCCTAGCGCAGTTTTTTTACTCTTTTTCCACAGCTGGAAACATTTCAGTAGCAGCAATTTAAGCCTTGGGTCAGTATCTCCAGAAAAGCAGTAAGAAGGGATCTGTAATAGTGTATTTATGCCTTAGAAAATCTTAGCACCAGTGACTTTTTAAACAAAGTTTTGCTGTAAAACAATAAAAAAAGCTAGGGCCACATTTACAATGCCCTGCTATGGTTTCCCTGCAGCACGAGTGCAGCACAGTGTACCCATAATTTTTTTATGGGTTACCTACGCTTTCCCATATACTTCTATTAGATTAGTCGTTTTTTGGTGCATTTTCTATAATCACATGAAAGATGCCACATGCAGGATTTCAGAAAAAGCACCAAAAACGCCCGATCTAATAAAAGTATATGGAAAGGTGTAGATAACTGGCACGAAAATTGTGGGTACACTGCGCTGCACCTGTGCTGCGGGAAAACAGCAGCAGGACAGTGTAAAAGTGCTCTAAAGCTATTTGTTCATTTTGCTATAAGAAACCCATGAACATCTTATTAATATGTTGACAATGACAAAACGGGAAACATCCATGTTTCATGTATGTTTTAAGTTTTAATTTTATTTTGTAAGGACCCTGAACCAAATATCACATCAAATAATAGTTTACAGGCCTAGTCTAATCATTGCTGCATTTGTAATTTTTACTCTCTGCAAAGCTGTTTTCTCAGCCTGGAGACGAGGTGAAATGATTCAACTTAGCCTTGTGGTCCAGGATTTGCCAAGTTAAACATTTCAGGCGAATGAAGTTTCTCAGAATCAAGCTAAAAAATCAAGAAAGATGCAGCTACGTCAACACAAAAGCAGTGTCTGTTCAAATCGGAGAACTTCCCAGGGAAGAAACATATAGAGACAGAAGAGATTGCTGTAGGCTTCTAATGCTTTTCCTTTCAAAATCCTTCATTTGTCACTGAATCACTAATTTGCTGCCTCTCTCTGCTCAGCAGAGCAGCAATTTTGAACTAGTTAGCTAGGCTACCTGAGGACACTCCGGCAGCACTGTTGGTCTCTAAGGACTCCATAGCTATGCCTCAAGCAAGAAACACAAAGAACTATTTTGATATATTCTACATGCTGTACATTCAATTATACATACTTTTTATTCTATAAAATTATCTATAAAAGAAAGAGCATTATTTTATTGCATCCAAATAAACTTTTTTAATTACATTTTTAAATGCACCCCTGCTAAATCAATACACATTTAATTTGGTGACATATTCTGTTTGAGTGAGATGAACATAAAGCAGAGTTCCACTCTTTTTTTCAGTTTATTAAAAGTCAGCAGCAACAAAAAGTGTAGCTGCTTACTTTTAATAAACAGACACTGTCCCATGGTCCAGCGATGCAGCCGCCCGAAGCCTCGCTCCTCTCCGCCATGTCGCTATTGCAACTATGGGCACCCCGCTGTGACAGCTTGCGGCTTCACAGCTAGGCGTGCACTGCTCATGTTCGAGTTGCGCTGCGCTCTTTTAGTGGCTAGGCAATCTTCTGCGACCTGTGATGTGTCCCAGAAGATTGCAGAGTGGGGGGGCAAAAGGAAGAGTGCGACTGAAGCAGGAAGTGGGACAGGAAGTACCACAGGGTACCCGATCCCCCCCCCCCGAAAAAAAATTACATGCCAAGTTTGGCATGTAAGGGGGCAAGGAGTGCTTAAAGTAGAAGTTCCACTTTTGGGTGGAAATCCGCTTTAAAGGAAAACATTACTTTTGCTCTAAAAAAAAAGTTATTTCTGGCAACAGACAATTAATGCCAGCGAGGCTGTTTGGGTATGCAAACCGTTCTCTGCCAAGTGCCCAGGACACCTTAAAATCACCAGTGCTGTATAAAGGGAAACGCCACCAATGCTTGCTGCATTACCCTCCCTGCCCACCTCTCTGTTGACCCCTGAAAATACCATCTTACTTTGTAGCCAACATGAAGGTGAGGAGATCAGAAAGGCCTGGAATATAGAACAGTAATATCTTCTTTTACACAGGAGGCAGAAGATGTTTTTCATATAGTAATTACTACTAACTGTACCTCTTTTGGATCTAAATCCTTCCATCTTTGGGATCATATAAATAAATGCCCTATTTAAATATGCATTGAGATGCACCTGTACTGTATTGTGTCTTTTGGTGGGGACATGCCTTAGTGGGTGTTTGAAGAACCTTATGACCAGGGGTTCCTGGGAAGCCATGCAGCAACATTCTAAGAGGCCAGCCTGGCATTTAGCAGTGCCTGACTTTCAGTTGAATGGTTAATATGGCAAGCTTATTATATCTTAGATATTTTATCTTATCTATAAATATCCTTTAAGGGCCGGTTCACACTAGTGCGATGCCAGACATCGCATGTGATTCGCACCGCATTGCTGTGCAGATCAAATGCGATGTCTCTGCGATGCGGATTTCAGCCATACAAACTGGCTGAATTCGCAATGCATTCGGACCAAACTCGGGCAGGACCCTTTTTATGGTCCGTGCCGGAATCAGATCACATGGGTGTTCACACCCATGCGATCCAATTCTGCAAATCGTGCTGCGTTCTGCAAACTGATTGTGGGGTGTCGTTAACTTAACATACACTCCGTAATCAGTTCGCATGAACGGGGTTGCAAGTTAGATGCTGTGCGAATTTGCGCCACATCTAGTGTGAACCAAGCCTAAAAGGCAATTGTAGTTTTTAAAAAAAAATTTTATGCACATGTGAAATTGATTCATTTACTATCAATTATCCTATTGATATATTAATGCATAACCAAAAACTTGTTTCTCAATATAGTTTAAAATGATATATGTATAAAGGACAGCCATAGTTGGCTTGTTTTGCCTTGCTGATCCATTTGCCTCATTACAGGTTTGCCAGACAGAGCTGATTAAACACAATACACATCCGAAGTCTTTAATCACATAACATACCAAGAAGGCCCATAGTAGTGATAAAACACGTGTTTTAGGCTGCATACGCTTTAGGGTCACATGATGAAGTAGGCTTTATTCATGAAAGGAAAGAGATAGTTATTTTAATTTTAAAATAATAACCCAGATAGCAAGCAATTGTGCTGCAAGTTTTAAAATTACTTGCTAAGCTATTGCTAGACTTTCCAGGCTGCACAAGTTTGTTGCACAATTGCAGTCTGCATTGCATGACTCCAGATCAACTTTCTTTGCCAACATTCTGCAAGTCTGCTGCAAGTTCTGGTTCAGTTATGTTGTGCAATAGTCATCCCATCACAGGGGTCACTGTGGCTGAATTTTCATCCTGTAGACTTGCCACTGCAACTTTGCACTTGCTAGAGACTCGCCACGCAAATTTGCTACAAATCAGAAAAGAGTCAACTAGAACTTGTACTTCAAGTGCTCTGCAAGTTACCCTTGAAAATGGGCAGCAAGTTAACAGACTTATGCCCCGTACACACGGTCGGATTTTCCGATGGAAAATGTCTGATCGGAGCGTGTTGTCGGAAATTCCGACCGTGTGTGGGCTCCATCGGACATTTTCCATCGGATTTTCCAACACACAAAGTTGGAGAGCAGGAGATAAAATTTTCCGACAACAAAATCCTTTGTCGGAAATTCCGATCGTGTGTACACAAATTCGACGGACAAAGTGCCAGGCATGCTCAGAATAAATAAAGAGATGAAAGCTATTGGCCACTGCCCCGTTTATAGTCCCGACGTACGTGTTTTACGTCACCGCGTTCAGAACGATCGGATTTTCTGACAACTTTGTGTGACCGTGTGTATGCAAGACAAGTTTGAGCCAACATCCGTCTGAAAAAATCCTAGGATTTTGTTGTCGGAATGTCCGAACAAAGTCCGACCGTGTGTACGGGGCATTACAATTCAACACTGACACAAATTTGTGGCAAGTTTGCTTGCTATCTATCTCATGATTTGGCGATGTTGATAGACCTCTCCCTCCCGTAATAGTGTCTTGCCAGGTAACTGGCTGCTTGGGCACTGAGCAACACAATGCTTGAGGAAGTGGACTAGTGTAAACATGTGACTCATACCCGTAAGTACAATTTTTAATGGGGCTCCAGTTGCAGACTGGGGCAGCAATGGTACTGAAAACTTTAGGGGCAAGCTATTTTAATGAAAGATTTTATTTTAAGATCAGTTGCCAGTGGATCGCATTCTGTGTCTGTGCCAACATATATAGCACTTTGACATTAAAAAAAAAAAAAAAAACACAGAAAGTAAACATTCTGATGGATCACTGGAGCACTTAACGGAGCTCTGCTCTGACGTGCTGCATCCACATGGTTTCTGTTATTTTTATATTTGTCCATATGTGTATGGCTGTCCCTTATAAGAAGTTCACTTTTTCTTTATTTGAAAGGGTGATTGTTCTGAAAATACATTAGGGTTATGTGGTAGCGAGATTTGTCGTTTGGCTATTGTGCACGATATAAATGATCAGGCACACCAATAGGTGTCACTGTTGCACTAATATTGTCTCTGATCTTCAAGCTCGGAAAATAACGGTCTTGCAGAAAGAATCCCTCCCTACAATATTTCAGGACTCTTTATACTCAGAAGAAACGTGGCATGATTTTTTGGAAGACACATTGTAAGCAATAAAGATAACTGAGAAGTCATTCACCAGGGAAGTTACACTCTAAACTATGCCAATTCCAAATACACAACTGAGCCAGATTCCCTCTCACAATAATATACAGTATGTACTTGGATTCTTGCGAAAAGAAAACACTGGCTCGTGAGATTAGTAAACATTAATGTAATTTCTGGCAATAATCAGAACTGTACTCTGCTGGTTTACAGCCTGTTTTACTTAATTATAGCGAAAGCAATCATAGATGGACATTGACTCTGTGCAGAAAAACAGATGGGACCCTCATTGCAGGCACTACTATTGCCCTAGATGCATGTATTCTTCTTAAAGTGCTGTATGCCACAGTCCTCTAAATAACATCCACTACCTTCCATAAAATGCAACTCCCAAATTCAGCATGTAAAAGACGTGTCTTCGCTACCTAGCTTCAGAGTCATCATTTCCAGAGCCAAGAGAGGAGCTTATGAATCATTAGTACAGTAAGGTAACAAATTATGTCTGATCAATCTATAATACACAATTTACTCTTTTAAAGCCAAGGCTGCTCCTGCATTGCTCTGGTGCATGCCCTGTTATTTATTCCTGACCCAGTAAATACTACATATGAATAGTTAATCTAAACCACAGACTATTCCAGCCAAAATGTGAGTCCTGGCCAGTCTGGAACACTCCATATTATTGTATGGCTGAAACCATTTGGGTACTTTCTATGCATAAGTGTGTTAGCAATGACCTCTGCAAAACAAAATATTCTAAGTGCCAGACTACTGAAAGCAGAAAGACTACAACCAGCACATGGGGTGGTTGGGTTCAACTGCATTCACTACCACTGTCTAGTTACTCTACTGGATTTTTAGGGAAATAGACTTAGCAGACTCGGCTATACCATACAAGTGGAAAATTTTGAAGTCTAAATACAGTTTAGACCTTATAATATTTTTGAATAATATAATTTAACGAGAAGACATAATACAAAGCAGAAAAAATAAACAGCTGAAAAAAAGTACGTACCGTATGAATATTTTTCTACTTACTAGCCCTAAAGTGAAAGATTTATTATGCTTCCAAAAACGCTGGAAAAATATTTTTGACATGTCGCATAAGCGTTTCGAGTTCTATCTTGTAGATTTCTTAGCCTTGGAGGAGTTTGCTACAGGATTATCATGTTCTGCTCAAGCATGGTTGGGACACTCAACAAGAATTTAGTCTCAACCATGCCATTCACCTTCCCATGTAACACCTTGCCCCGTGTTTAAAATTACTAACCGTTTCTTATCATCTACATTAAGGGGTTTACCACCCTTAGATACCATAGAAAATATTTTGGGTAGACTTCTGTAAAAGTGTAGCAGTTTGTTTATGACTAGGCAGCCTGTAATTTTGGCTGGCAAGAGCTGTAGCATGTCTAAGAAAATAATCCAAATACAAAATATCATATGAAAGTCAACAAGGGAGTCAAGATATTTTCCTGGATGCAGTTTTGGATTCATTTAAAAGTAGTAGGGTGTGGACCTAAATAGATTCTGAGAATCTCTGAACGATTTCTCCCTACAAAGCCATTTTTATTAGTAGTTAATACATTTCATCTCTTGATGCTTGTCCTGTTTTTATTCATTGCACAAAGAAGAAAACCTAAGGCAAAAATATATTCTTAAAATGTACTTATATAAGTAACAGAATATTTAGGCAGAGAAGAGTTGAAAAGGGAATTGTACAAGGGAATCTATTCAAATCAGTCAGCCAACAGAACTAGACTTGCAGAGTAAGAATGTTAGGGATGTAAAACCAGAATACTAAGTACATTCAAAAGGAGAAATTATACGAAATGGAATTAGCCTTTTCCAGTGTACACAACTATTTTATTTCTCAGTGTTTAATTGTGTTTTTATGATTCAAAGTATAAATATAAATCCAAATACAAATGACCACAGAGGTAAAGATTTAAAATACAACTCCAATGCCATCGCCCATCCTTTTCCTTCTGAATGTAATTGTTATACAATTTTAGAATAAATATCTTTCTTTCATTCCTCTGGCAGATGATGGGTGGGTCCTTAAAGTCTAACTCCATGTATACTATCACTTTAAATAGTTAATTTGGGCCAAGGTGGCCCATACAAACTACTTCCTTCACTAACAGATGTGCCTGCTGGGCACACTATATAAACTGTATGTACATACAGTATATAGCCCTGTGTTCTGCCAGTGGGATGGGAACTTCCCGTTCCTCTACTGGAACAAACACAGATCAGGCTGAGTGCTGCTCAGCCATTTACAGGAAGCTTTGTATGTTATGAAAGAATACAAAGCTCCCTCTGATTGGCTGAGCTGGACATGACATCATCCACCTATCTCTCCACTCAGCCCATTAGAGTAAACTTCATTCATTTGGAAAATACAAAGCTTAATGTGAATGGCTGAGCAGCTGACTGGGAGTAGGAAGAGAAGTCCCTGTCCTCCTGCCAAAGCACAGTGCTGTATAGTGTATACTGTATGTAGCTGATGCTGCATACAGTTTATAAAGTGGTCCCAGGAGGCACATCTGCTATTGAGGGAAATACTTTGGGCCAGCTTACCCCAAATTAACTATTTGAAGTCACAGACAACATGGAATTTGGCTTTATCACTGCAGATAACAGCAATGCGATGCTGTTCTTTGCAGATTTCTCCCGTAAGACCAGAGTGACTTGATGACGTACCCCTGGGTAGAGGGAGTCTTAGATCAGTGTTTCTCAACCTTTTACGGTGAAGTACCCCTGCAGGTGTAAAAAGGTTTCCTACGTACCCCAGTCTCGAGAACACTGATGAGGCTGTACTGATAGGCTGCACTGATGGGCAGCACTGATAGGGGGCACTGACGAGGCTGCACTGACAAGGCTGCACTAATGGTCGGCACTGATAAGGCTGCACTGATAGGTGGGCATGCTGGGATGTGTAGTTCCTGAGCAGACACAGGGAGATGGGAAAGTGAAAAATCAGGACTCACCTTTTTTTCTGTTTGCAATGTGCTGGCTGTGTGCAGGATAGCAAACTGGAGAGGAGATCAGCGAGCAGCAGCAGGCATCATCCAGACGGGTTCTTCACACATGGCAGGAGATCCCAGGCGCGCTGGAGAGGGGAAGGAGCCAGGAGATGGGAGGACATGGGGCCACCTACTGACCCTGATCAGTCAGCCCTGGCCGAGAAAACATCTTGCGGGCAGCACGTTAAGCTCCATCACACTGACAGGACCCCGGGCAGCTTCTCCATTGGTACCACAGTGCTACGCTACAGCAAGCCACCGGGGACTGTATGTGTACGGGAGGTGGGACCCTGCCCTTAGTGCACATACCACGGGTTGAGAAACCCTGCCTTAGATGATCTGAGCTTAAAGGACATGCTGGGCATCATTCAACTATGAAGAGGACCTGGGCTGGACCATGGAGGACGATGTGTGAGGCAGTGTGGCAGCATAGAGAGGATAGGTTCTAATGTCTGTGATACGTGCTTTGAGTTGTGGGATCTCCTTTCAGACCACCAAATACAAAATGCAAATGAATAGTGCATCTCTGCGGCCCCTGGAGTGTGGGTGAACACGACACTGTCTAGAAATCCCACCATACTGTATATAAACAAAGAAAAGTACATAATGAAGTAAAAATTCTTAAGCATTAGTCTCCATGCAACACAGCTGGGTGAAATTAACTAAAAAACAGTTCCCTTTAAAGCTATGAGCCACTCTGTTCCTGCAAGACATAGTTTTGTGAGTGGAAAAGAGCTTCTCTGACCTTTAGGGGCCATTTCAAACTCATTGCACCCATAAAAGCCACCCAAAACCATTTTACCTTCCACCTCAACGTCAATTAGCAAAACTTTGTTTTAAACTCCTGATTTTCACCAAAGTTCTGGCAAAATAAAAACTTCTGCTTTTGCTATTCCCTGGTGGTAAGTTATATACAAAAAAAAAACAAAAAACAAAAACTATTGTCTCTAGTTTAGATACTACACATTGCTAAAATATGATACATATTTTAGTCTTGTCCAAATTAAACCATGGAAATTTCTGAAGGTGGTCCAAAATGTCCATGCAAGTATTTTTCTCATAAGAGATCCCTGTTAACCTTATAGTAAAAAGGACAAGACACATGCCTAGATTGGTAATAAAATCAATGAAAGAATGCTATTACTATGCATACAACACTGCATTTGCAGGCAACTGAGTGGATGCAAACTGTACATTGGGACAACATATGAGGGGCCACAATAAAGGTGTTTTGATAAAAATGTAAAGAATGAATACACTTTTCTTGGTTTTAAGGTCATATGCAAATATTGGTGTTAGAGTGGCTGTAAACTCTGATGTGATGCATACTAGCTCATTATGAAATACGGTACTTACCTTAGATCGAAGCTGTTGCAGAGGTCCCCATACACCAATGTGGCCGGCGGAGTTATTTCCGGGTTCGTGGGCTCCGACGCCGTGACTGGCCGGAGCCGCGATGACGTCACTCCTGCACAATGAGCGCGGGAGCCGCTGGTCGTGGCACAGCTACTGAAGAAACGGCACAAGCAAGCCGTTTCTTCAGTACACGTGCCGATGATATCGGCACATGTGGATACATGTGGATACATGGCTTCTCGGCCTTTTGGCTAAGATCAAGTGTAGTATCTGTTCTTATCAGTTTCCAGAGGAGGCGCTGTGTCACTCTCGTTGGGGAGGGCCAGCAAATCCAATGGTGTCATAGTACCTGGAAAGGCGATACTCAGCAGGGACTACGCCGTGTTGCCCGACAGTATACTGGGGACCGGCCAATGGTTGAGTCTGAGCCGTCTGGAAGGGTGCTCCTGGTAGGGATGGGTGCTGCATTTTGGTCTGGCCGAAGGGTCGGGTCCCTGGCCTTCTGGCCTGGATTGTGGTAGCTCTAGCTGCTGACCGTTATTTGGGTAGGAGAACGCTTACTCCCCTTTTGCTGGAGGGGGGGAGTGGCTAGTATCCATTTACCCAAATGTGAAACTGGAAGGGGTGATGGGAGTGACGGTGGAGCCTTTGGGGCAAGGGCTCTCACCAAGCTTCCTGAACCTCATGCCTTTTCTGTCTGCGGTGGGGGCTGCCGTGGTCTAGGCTGTGGGCCTGGGTAGGTCTTGAAAGCCTATGGAGTAGTGCCCATGGAGTGGCAGTCCAGGGGTGCCATAAGATCACTGTGAGTGGCAGTCATTTTGATTTTGGGCACCACGGTCACTGCACCATAACACAGCTTTTTTTGCACCTGCCTCTTGGGCCGGGCCTTTTGGCTAGGACCAGAGGAATTTTTTTTATTCCTGGCCGGAGGGCCTGGTCATTGTGTTACACAATGGCCACTTCTTTTCACTCTCCACTATCCCTTCCCCACTTTTTTATTTCTTTTTTGATTGAAATCCTGTGTTGTCACGTCTTGTTTTACACGTTTGTCCCACTGTGTGTTGTGATGAGTAAGGATGCGGGTCCTCGGGCCAGCCTTGAAAGTCTTGGGAAGGGGTGGACATGGCCTTTTGGCTTAGTTCGCCCCCTCTCATGGGGTCTCCCTTCGGGGGAGCCCCACCTAGTACTTGGGTGGGTCCCGTCTCGGCAGGCCCTCCAGAGAACGGGGTCTGTCTGGTTTCGGCCAGATAGACCATTGTAAGTACCTTTGTCCCCGCAGGAGCCTAACGCCCCGGGGGATCAGGGAATTGGCACGTCTTGTGTACCCGTGGCACTTTTTTGTGAACACTCTTTATGTGTGTGCACATTTTTTATGCACCGGGTGAAGTTTTTGGGTGTGTTTTGCACGCCATAGGCTTTCAATAAAAAAAACATGTGGATACAGTGAATATCTCCTAAACAGTGCAAGTTTAGGAGATATTCATGGTATTTATTTATTTATTTCAGGTACTTATATAGCGCCGTCAATTTACGCAGCGCTTTGCATATACATTGTACATTCACATCAGTCCCTACCCTCAAGGAGCTTACAATCTAAGGTCCCTAACTCACATACATACTAGGGACAATTTAGACAGGATCCAATTAACCTTCCAGCATGTCTGGTACCTACAGGTAAGCCTAATTATAGGCTTACCTGTAGGTAAAAGTGGTAGTACAGTGTGTACAACCACTTTAAGTCCCGCCTAAGCCCCGCTTTCAAAGTGAATTTTCACTATTAATATTGAATTTTATTAATAGTGAATTTTCACAGATATTAATGAAAGGGGTATAACAAAGTGAAAATTTACTCTGCAAAAACTACCAGATCATGTGCAAGGTATATTAATAAAAAAACATTAGCCAGCAGGACAGATGGACAGATGGAAAGTCCTTTTACTTTAGAATGAGATTACAAAGAGAAAAAGCGGGAAGTTTATAAGTGTACTACTGCAATATATAAAGAGTTAATTGTAGACGCTGTCTATTTGCATTCACAATAAATCCAATACAAGGATATCACATTATATAGTCATAGATATCACATTATATAGGTATAAAATACATAGTTGAATGCAAAGACTGCATTACCTTGACCAAAAGATAAAATCAACTGGAGAGGTGTCAGCTCTGCATGTTGTTTCAAACCATTCACCATGCCATGTGTCTATGGCCAGTGGATCACATTACCAGAAGGGCAAGCTTTCTTTTATAAGTTATCAAAATGTACATATCTTAATAATACAACTGGAACCATGACTTTTAGTTCTATATATTCAATATGGAGAATCCACTATAGGGTACACAAGACAAACTCACAGACCATTCCCCTGCTCTGGGGAATGGTCTGCCCTGGCTGTGTTGGGGATACCAGATGCTCACTCCCTGGTGTGAGCATCTGGTATGGGGTTATAGATGGCAGTGAGGACATGGCAGCGGATTGGATGGCGTTGCTCTTGCATATATAATGATTTGCAAATAGCTGTAATGCTTGTGCAACAAAAAAAAGCATAAATCATAGCATAGTTTTTATTTGTATTATTATTTTATTTAATTAATGACTGAAAAATAAACAACCCTATAAAATACTGGTTACGGTAAATATAATTAAGTTTAGAGAACATCTTATATGCTCAGCATTTCTGTCAAAGTCAACAAAAGCAAACAGGAAAAAGAAGCTGTGTGCACTAAATGCCTAGATTTTATAGACAACCATCCTCAAGGGTACATACTATGCCAAAACATGACAGTGGGAACCATTTCTTTCCAGAATAATTTTTATTAAATAAAGACCACATGCTCAAACGAGAGTACTACCAAAATTTTGATTATACATTACTCTTCCGTTATAATAAACTGCTTGCAACTATAAGCAAAGTAATAATATACTGGAATAAAAGTTTATGGGTTTAACAGCCAGGGGCACCAGACTTAACCCTAAAAAGCAAACGACTGCTGAATGTACTTATGTTTCAGATAGAAACCACTTACATGTTTATTAGATTTTAGTTTGCAACTCTATGCCCCTACTCACAAGAAACACATAAAGCTATTAGCATATCATCAATGTATAGGTTCTGATGCTGTAGTCCCTATTATATATACTGTATCATCAGCTGCCTCCTTTTCCCATACATTCTACAATGTCTGGTTAAGTAGGTCAGGTCTTTGAAAATAATGTAATTTTTAACTACTTAACCACTTCAATACCAGGCACTTTCCCCCCTTCCTGCCCAGGACAATTTTCAGCTTTCAGTGCTATCGCACTTTGAATGACAATTACGCGGTCACACAACACTGTACCCAAACTAAGTTTTTATCATTTTCGTCCCACAAATAGAGCTTTCTTTTGGTTGGTATTTGATCATCTCTGTGGTTTTTATTTTTTGCTAAACAAACTAAAAAAGACGGAAATTAAAAAAAAAAAAGAAAAAGTTTTTCTTCGTTTCAGTTATAAAATTTTGTTTTCTCCTTCACTGACAGGCACTGATGATTCTGCACTAATCGGCACTGATGGGCACTGATGAGAAGGCATTAATATGCAGAATTGATGGGCACCGATAGGCTACACTGATATGCAGCACTGATGGGCACTGATAGGTGGCACTGATGGGCACTAATAGGTGGCACTGATGGGCACTAATAGGTGGCACTGGATAGGCAGCACTGTCAAAAAGCTACTGACAGGCATTACTGATTGGCATCTGAAAGGCACTGACAGGCATTACTGATGGGGCACTGATTGGCAGATTTATGGGCACTGACTGGAGTTACTGATGGGGCACAGTCTGTCAGCTGATGGGCACTGATTACCACGATCTGAGATGCGGTGTGTCAGCACACAGCACCATCGATCGCCGCACCAACATGTTATCCTGCAAGACATCATATGACGTCCAGTCAGGATAACAGAACCACTGCCCGGCCGTCATTCTGCTATAGGCCGAACAGGAAGTAGTTAAGGTCCGTGCCAATTTTTCAGATTTGGTGTTTACAAGTTAAAATCATTTTTTTTTGCTAGAAAATTACTTAGAACCCCCAAACATTATATATATTTTTTTCACACACAATCTAGAGCTGGGGTCTCCAAATTGTGGCCCGAGGGCCAGATGTGGCCCTTTGCTTGCCTTTATCTGGCCCTTGAGGCACTATTCCTTCCACTAATACAGGGCACTATTCTTTCCATGGACTCCAAAGTCGGAGCACTATTCCTCACACTAACACCAAAGATGTAATTTTTTAACTCCCACTGACCACCAAGCCTATGGCATTGTTTTCTCCCACCAATGCCAGAGCATTTTCTACTCCCACTGGCCACAGTCTGGCCCCCCCTAAAGTTTGAAAGACAGTAAACTGGCCCTTTGTTTCAAAAGTTTGGAGACCCCTGCCCTAGAGAATAAAATGTCGGTGGTTGCAATACTTTATGTCACACCGTATCTTACAAACGTAATTTTTTGGGAAAAAATACACTTTTGAATAAAAAAAATAAGACACAGTAAAGTTAGCCCAATTTTTTTTTATATTGTGAAAGATAATGTTACGCTAAGTAAATTGATACCCAACATGTCACGGTTCAAAATTGTGCCCGCTCGTGGAATGGCAACAAACTTGAACCCTTAAAAATTTCTATAGGCGACGTTTAAAAATGTCTACAGGTTACCAGTTTTGAGTTACAGAGGTGGTCTAGTGCTAGATCGCGACAATACCTCACATGTGTGGCTTGAAAATCTTTTCATATGCGGGCGTGACTTATGTATGCGTTCGCTTCTGCGCACGAGCTTGTGGGACGGGGAGTTTTAAATTTTATTTTACTTTTTTTTTACACTGTCCTTTTAAAAAATGTTTTTGGGTCACTTTTATTCCTATTACAAGGAATGTAAACATCCCTTTGTAATAGAAAAAAAGCACGACAGGACCTTTTAAATGTGAGATTTGGGGTCAAAAAGACGTTGCTTCCGCCATCCAAAGGTATGGAGCCGAGTGGGGGCCACCTTTCCCTTACTTGGCTCCAGGCTGTTGAGGGGAGAGGTCCCAATTTTCTCCGCCACTACCGACAGCTCTGGTCGGCGGTGGAGAGGAGGGTGGCCCTCTCCCACCCCCGATAAAAGTGATCTCACGGAGAATCCAGTGCAGAGACCAATTTTATCTGAAAGCAGACCGCCCGCTGTTGAAGAGGATACAGGGGTTATGGCAGCTAGCTGCTGCCATAATAATGGTATTCCACTTCAAACAGCCGACGTACAACTGCGGAGGGCGGTCCTTAAGTGGTTAAAGATTAGAGATTCATATTCCCGTGTTGCAGTAACACACACAAAATGCATTGCAGTGTCTTTTATTTAACAGTGGATATAAAAAGTCCACACACCTCTGTTAAAATGTCAGGTTTCTGTGATGTAAAAAAATGAGACAAAGATAAATCACTTCAGAATTTTTTCCACCTTTAATGTGACCTATAAAGCTGTACAACTCAGTTGAACAAACTGAAATCTATTAGGTGGAGGGAAGTAAAAATAAAAAAATAAAATAATATGGTTGCATAAGTGTGCACACCTTTAAACCAATACTTTGTTGAAGCACCTTTTGATTTTATTACAGCACTCAGTCTTTTGGGGTATGAGTCTATCAGCATGGCACATCTTGACTTGGCAATATTTGCCCACTCTTCTTTGCAAAAACATTCCAAATCTGTCAGATTGCGAGGGCATCTCCAGTGCATAGCCTTCTTCAAAGCACCCCACCGATTTTCAATCGGATTCAGGTCTGGGCTCTGGCTAGGCCATTCTAAAACTTTAATCTTCCTCTGGTGAAACCATTCCTTTGTTGATTTGGATGAATGCTTTGGGTTGTTGTCATGCTGAAAGGTGAAGTTTCTCTTCATATTAGGTTTCTAGCAGAAGCCTGAAGGTTTCTTGCCAATATTGACTGGTATTTGGAACTGTTCATAATTCCCTGTACCTTGACTAAGGCCCCTGTTCTAGTTGAAGAAAAACAGCCCCAAAGCATGCTTCTTCCACCACCATGCTTCACTTTGGGTATGGTGTTCTTTTGGTGATGTACAGTGTTGTTTTTGCACCAAACATACAGTATCTTTTGGAATTATAGCCAAAAAGTTCAACCTTGGTTTCATCACACCATAACACATTTTTCCACATGTTTTGGGGAGACTTCAGATGTGTTTTTGCAAAATTTAGCCGGGCTTGGATGTTTTTCTTCCTAAAAAAAGGCCTCCGTCTTGCCACTCTACCCCATTGCCCAGACATATGAAGAATACAGGCGATTGCTGTCACATGTACCACACAGCCAGTACTTGCCAGTTATTCCTGCAGCTCCTTTAATGTTGCTGTAGACCTCTTGGTCCCTGACCAGTTTTCTTCTTGTCTTTTCATCAATTTTGGAGGGAGGTCCAGTTCCTGGTAATGTCACTGTTGTACCATATTTTCTCCACTTGATGATGACTGTCTTCACTGTGTTCCATGGCATATGCCTTTGAAATTTTTTTATACCCTTCTTCTGACTGTTACCTTTTAACAATGAGATCCCTCTGATGCTTTGGAAGCTCTCTGCGGACCATGGCTTTTCCTGTAGGATGCGACTAAGAAAATGTCAGGAAAGACCTACTAGAACAGCTGAACTTTATTTGAGGTTTATCAGATGCACTTTAAATGATGTCAGGTGTGTATTGACTCCTATTTAACATGAGTTTGAATGAGATTACTTAATTCTAAACAAAGTTACCTCCCCAGTTATAAGAGGGTGTGCACACTTATGCAACCACATTATTTTTTTTATTTTTACTCCCCCCTCCCAAAAGATTTCAGTTTGTTTTTTAATTGAGTTGTACAGTTTATAGGTTACATTAAAGGTACAAAAAAATCTGAAATTATTTATCTTTGTCTAATTTTTTTTACATCAAAGAAACCTGACATTTTAAGAGGGGTGTGTAGACTTTTATATCCATTGTAAATGGCACTTTAAGCACTTTTAAACACATGGGTAAGGAGTTGTTATGCATTACATTAGAAAAAAAGTGTGTAATTTTAGATAAGTTGGTGTTTGTTGGCAGCATATTCATTTGGAACAGGCTGTCTTCACATAATGCGCCCCAAAAATGTAAATGGGCCCTCATGTCTATTAAAGAAATTGTGCACAATACCAGAATTAACTTTACGGAATCCAGACTACTGCCAAAACATATTGTTGGCCAGAGGTACTGCTCTTTGCCTTTTAGCCATTGAACCTTTACATGAAAAATACCTTTATGTTACATGAAAAATATTTATGTAATACTTTTATGTTACACGAAAAATATATATTTTTTTATATTCTTTAGTGTTTTTTTTTTTTTTTAACAGATCAGTTAATGAGCAAGGTGGCAAATTGTTCACCATTTTAACCTTCTGGTCATCCATGTGTGCAAACAGTGCCACGCACCTAACCGTAATTACTGATAATTACACATTTAAATGTTATAGCTTGAACAAATAAAGCATTAAACATGATGCCAGTTGAACCCTGGTGGGTGTGATTGAGTGTGGGTGCAAGGGGTTAATAACAACCTGATCATAGTGCTGTAATTAGAATAATAATAATTAGCACAGCTATCCCCGTCTGATTTATAAAAGCTCATACTAGTTTCTGAAGCTCGGTAATCATATTATACATCAGGTGCTTGTTACTGGTGGACAGTTGGTTGTTTACGTTTCTCAACTCCAGTCCTCAAGTACCCCCAACAGGTCATGTTTCCAGGATTTCCATTATTTTGCACAGGCGATTTGATCAGTTTCACTGCCTTTGTAACTACCACAGCCGTTTCATCGGATGGAAATCCTGAAAACATGACCTGTTGTGAGTACTTGAGAACTGGAGTTGAGGAACATTGATTTACAGGGCTTTAGAGTTGCAAGTAAAATCAATTACTTTAGTAAATTAATTTAGACTTTTAACATTTGATATGTTTACCATACATAACACTTTGGTACTAAATATTTTTATTACAGCAAAAAAAAACCAAAAAAAAAAAACAGACATTTGTTTGTTGCACAAGACTTTTTGCCCCTCCCAACAGATTCCATACATGGTATAAAAAACCGTTGGCTATAATTTCAGCAGCTTTATTTTGGGGTTAAATGCTATTCATCTCTGCACATCTAAATCTTACAATTTTGCCCATCCATGTTGGAAAAATCACTCTAGTCATTAGGCTAAATAAGGATCATTGGTATACAACAATTTTTAGTTGTCTTTACAAATCATTTGGATTTAAATCTCGGCCTTGGATCATTTTAAAACATGCACTGTTTTGGTTTAAAAGCCCCTTGATACTATACTGCAAATGTTGATATGAAATACCACCACACTGCAATGGACGTGAAAACATGGCCATTTTGATTTTTCCTCACTTTAGAGCACATGCACGGAGCACTTTTATTTTCATGTACCCCTGATGATGGCACGAAATGGGCAGTTAAACATGTTGGGTTTCTAGTCTAAATGTCGCCCTACTAGATTAGCAGATCCCTCACTAAGATTGCGTTCTTAATATAAGAAGCCATAGACTTGCACTTTTTTCTGCTTTCACCACCACCTCATTTTTGCCAGCACCATATGCCAGTGTGGGCAATCACGGTCACGGTGAAAGTTCAGCTACACATTCATTTCTTTCCGATTATACTGTTTCTTGTTTTTTTTTTGTAAAATTTTAGCAGTAGACAGGTACACTGGATATAATATGATGCAAGACTATGCAGGGGTTCTTCCCCTGAAGGTAATATCTGCTCATAATATCAACTTGCTTCTTTCTGAATGCCTAGGATTTCTCATAGGCCTGATATGCTTGGCTACTTTTTGGTTAACTTGTGTATGTACCTCGTGGGTGGTATGCGCACATTACATGTGAATTTCAGTATTGCTACCTTGTCTTGTATTTGTTTTTGATCCTTGACGACTTTGCTATGTCTATGCTGGAATGTTATTTTTCTAAAATAAAGATTACATTTAAAAAAAAAAAACACATGGGTTTTGGGAAGTAAAATTACATTTTTATTGGGGATTTGCCAGGACCTCTGAATGGAAATGAATACAGGATCCTGTGGATGGTGGATGAAGAAAGGTTTGCAGCTAATACAAAGATGTGCACAGGATGAAATTTGAAGTGGTGAGGTGTTGGACTTCAGGGAAGTCAAGCAAGCCCCTCAATAGCCACTGACTGTATTTAGAAATAGTCCACGCTTGATGGTAGTCAAAGGATGGGGCAAACAGCAGTAGTTATCCCCTATACAACCTGTATGAGGTGTAGATTGCCCACCATCTAAAGGGGTGCTTACTTCATCCTACATCCACCTGTTTATGACAACTATATGGAGTAATCCAGGTAATTTGTATTTTAATAATTTCCATGAGATCCTGTTATATCCCAATAGGTAATAGTAATATAAGTGAGACACTACACCACAACTTTGTAGCATTGTGACTGAAGATATCTGCATGTGTAGACATGCATAAGAGGATGAATGTCAGATCTGATATGCATACATTTGTGCACTCCTACCCCAAGCCAACAGTCTTGTAACATCCCCACTGCAATTTCTTTACCAGTGGCAACATAATTATATCACTACTGGCTGCATTGATAGGACCCTGGATCTAAGGACTCCCAGTCTGTCCTGCCCACAAAGGCAGCCCAATTTGATTGACAGACCAGGAGACTCCTGTCTGTTCCACACAACCATTCATGCCTGCTAGAATAGATTATCAGGCTATGTAAATGAGTACACAGTCTCACAAAGAGCATCTACAATCCCAACCATATTCACTCCCATTAAGAACTACAATTCCCATTGCATTCCAGCAGCGCTGCACAGCGAGTGGAAGTGACATTTCTTGATTCCTCTTCTGCGTGCCCAAGCATAGCTGAACCTTTTGCATCAAAGAAATGACACACAATTGTAATGTACTTAGTAGCAGGTAGTGATGGTCAAAATAACTATACTGTATATAACTATACTGGAGTTCAGTTTTATATCACTCTACCTTAGTTTTACTACTTTTTAGGGTCATTATTGCTACTGCCACTTGACAAACACTGGTTTCTATAAGAGCTCTTTATATATATATATATATATATATATATATATATATATATATATATATATATATAATAATATAATATACACACACACTGTATATATACATAGTTGCATCTCAAAAAAATTAAAATATCACCAAAAAGTTAATTTATTTCAGTAATTCAATTCAAAAATTTAAACTCATGTATTATATAGATACATTACACACAGAGTGATCTACTCCAAGCATTTCTTTCTTTTAATTTTGTTGATTATGGCTTACAGCTAGTGAAAACCCAAAATTCAGTATCTGTAAAGGTTTCCTAAGCCTTTAAATGGTCTCTCAGTCTGGTTCAGTAGGTTAGGAAGGAAAAAGTGTGGTAGAAAAAGGTGCGCAAGCAGCAGGGATAACTGCAGCCTTGAGAGGATTGTGAGGCAAAGGCCACTTAAGAATTTGGGGGAGATTCACAAGGAGTGGACTGTGGCTGGTGTTAGTGCTTCAAGAGCCACCACCACACAGACGTATACAGGACATGGGCTACAACTGTTGCATTCCTTGTGTCAAGCCACTCCTGAACCAGAGACAACGTTAGAAACATTTTACCTGGGCTAAGGAGAAAAAGGACTGGACTGTTACCCAGTGGTCCAAAGTCCTCTTTTCAGATTAAAATAAATTTAGCATTTTATGTGGAAATGAAGGTCCCAGAGTCTGGAGGAAGAGTGTAGGGGCACAGAATCCAAGTTGCATGAGGTCCAGTGTGAAGTTTCCACAGTCAGTGATTATTTGGGGAGTCATGTCATCTGTTGGTGTTGGTCCACTGTGTTTTATCAAGTCCAAAGTCAGCGCAGCCCTCTACCAGGAAATTCTAGAGCACTTCTTGCTTCCTTCTGCTGACCAGCTTTATGGAGATGCTGATTTCATTTTCCAGCAGGACTTGGTACCTGCCCACACTGCCAAAAGTACCAATATCTGATTTAATGATCATGGTATCACTGTGTTTGATTGGCCAGCAAACTCACCTGATCTAAACCTCATAGAGAATCTGTGGGGTATTGTCAAGAGGAAGATGACACCAGACCTAACAATGCAGACAAGCTGAAGGCCGCTATCAAAGCAACCTAGGCTTCCATAACACCTCAGCAGTGCCACAGGCTGACCGCCTCCATGCCACGCCACCTTGAAGCAGTTATTCATGCAAAAGAATCCCTGACCAAGTATTGCGTGCATACTGTACTGGACATACTTTTCAGTAAGCCAACATTTCTGTATTAAAAATCTTTTTTTTTATTGGTCTTATGTAGTATTCTAATTTTCTGAGATACTGAATTTTGGGCTTTCACTAGCTGTAAGCCGTGATCATCAAAATTAAAAGAAAGAAATGCTTGAAATATATCACTCTGTGTGTAATGAATCTATATAATATATGAGTTTCACTTTTTGAAATCAAATACTGAAATAAATTAACGTTTTGATGATATTCTAATTTTTTGAGATGCACCTGTTTATAAAGGGATTGACATTTCCTGATATCAATAGGAATTTTGCCACAATTTTCCTTTGATTACTCAGTTCACAGAGCAGAACTCAAAACTCTGTGATCAGTTCTAACCAAGCTGTTCACAGCGCATGTTAAATCTTTGTCCAGGTGCTTAAAAGACATGTGGGTTTCATTACTCAATCTGATATGAAGAGAGAGTTTAACTTTTGATATCTCAGACGGAGGATTCTGCTTTTAAGAATGGATATAACAGCAAAGCACCTATGTCAGATGTGTATCATACAAAAAAGGAAGCCACTGCCCCCACCTATAACTGGCCATTGCAGCAATTTGGTTGTCCGCGGGCTGGTTGGTAAGTGAGCTTGGAGTTATCCTTGGCCTTTTTCTCTAACTTATGTTGCCTTCCAATGCTGCTTGCTGCAATGGCCAGTTATAGGTAGGGGCAGTGGCTTCCTTTTTTGTATTATTGGTATATTGGTCAGGCAATGCACAGAGACACTTTTGCAGCCATTGTGCTATGTGCTGGGTGTTCAGTGTACCCCTGTACCTTTAAGAAGGGGTGGTCTCCCTTCAGTCCATCTGCTCTCCATCTATCCATCAGACTGCATGTTCTTCCATTGTGGAGTCACTCATAAGCTAGTGATAAGACTACAGATACCAGGGTGCCTTGGTGGGGCCTGTTACATATGCATGTATTTGCACGTGTTCAGACTAAACCCCTGTTTTTAAACACATACTGTTAGGCAGGTAAATTTGGTTGTCTGCGGACTGGTTGGTAAGTGAGCTGTATGAATTGCTGTTTGGCCTCCAGGAAAAATAAGTGACAGTTCATATAGTACTTTTCACTTCAGCCCATAATCATCTGTCTTTCAACTTCCTCTCTTTTCACCCTCTGGTACACAACTAGTGTTTGATCTGCATCCTCTCCCAGTAGAAGATAGATTATCAGCTGTCAGTCCTCCCTTCAATTTAGCCATCAACATCAATCAGTTCTCACCTTGTCTTCTGTGTTTCCTCTGTCAACTATCAGCTCCAACTTTGCACCTAGTTCTCCTGACAGACACAATCATATTCCCCTTTGCTCCCTAATTTTGCTCCATTTTACCTATCCTGTCATTGGTCGATGATCAGATCACACTCCTCCATCCCTTATCCACAATCAGATCCCCCTGCCACCTCTCTCTTCCTCCAATCCATTAACATCTACTGCCTTCTCTCTTTCTATTACTTGTCCTATTCTGCCTCTTGTCTCTTCTCTCCCATGCATCATCTATATACTGTTTTATTTACTCCTTCATACTTATTCAACTCATGTACTACCTCCTCTCTTTCTGCCCCAACCAGTTCATACTCTACCTTTTCTGCCTCAACTAATGTTCCCCTCAAACCCTTTCCATCAGGATTAAAAGAACAGCCATCCTTCCCTCCACTCATGTCAGGGTATTAAGTGTAATTGTAGACTCTGACCTCTCCTTTAGGCCCAAATCCAATCACTATCCACATTTTACCATTTTCACCTCCATAACATTTCCAAAACACACCTCTTCTTAGCCAATAACACAAGCAAGCTACTAAGTCTATCACTTGCTATCTAACTCCTTTCTTATCACAACTCCGTCCTCATTGGCTTACTTGTATATAGACCACACCCACATCATACATTTTGTTGCCAGATTTATTTACTTACCAACTGCTCAGTTTCCACCACCTCTCTCTGCCAATGCTTTTAATGAATTATGATCACCCAACCAAAAAAATCCAAAATACTAACATATATAAAAGCTTTCCATAGCTCTTCCTCCAGCTATATCACCAATTTCTTCTCAAAATATCACTTAAAGCATCCTCCTTATTACTCCCAAGACCTCCTACTCTCTAGCTATCTCATCTTGTCTTACAATTCTCACCCCAGGACTTCTCCAGAGACTTTCCCAACCTCTGGAGCTCTGTACCACATACAGTATGACTCCACTATATCTCCTACTCTGTCAGGCCTTAGGCAATCCCTAAAAACTAATCTCATTAGGATAGGCTATCCCGCCTTTAACCAACAATTTTACTTTCTCCAACTGCTCATCTTACACAGTTATTACCTTTACATAACTTGCCCATACTTTTAGAGCCATCAAGAGCAGGGTCCTCCTTACCCTCTTATCTTGAATTGTATTGTAACTGTACCGTCTCCCTTTGTTTTTTTAAAGGGCTGTGCAAACTGTTGGCACTATATACATTTTGCAAAATGATAATAGGAATATTAATAATACTTCTATGTCCCCCACCCACAAATAGTTGCCCCAAATCTTCCCCTAGCACTTCAGTCCCATGTTCAGTTGCTATTATGCCTGGTCTTTCTTCCCTCAGAGTCCATGATCACCATCCTATAACCTCCAACCCAACCACAATGAGCTTATACTCTGTCACCCCCAAGGACCAAATAATCTGTGTTCAGCAAAACATATTCTGATTCAGTATTGATGCAAGCCATTACAATATGAATCATTTAGTGGGAAAAACCATCTCAAATAATTACACAAATGAAAAATAACTGGGAAAATCAATGCCCACTCCCTTTGTTTCCTACAATATCATCTAACCTCCTTTCCCTCTTCAAATGTATAATCAACACTATCTGGCATGGGACAAAATAAACATGGCCAATCCACAAATGATTATGGTCAGAATATCTTTTTGTTTACTTAAATTCACTGGCTAATATGTGTATATACCGTAAGTTATCCTTTTTACTTTTTAAACACTATTCATAGAAATCAAAGAAAATCATTAGGATTCCCCACAGAGTTACGTATAAACAAACTCTCCACGTTTACCCAGTGTTACAAAGTCAGCTCCCAGTGGTACATGCCAGCAGAAGAAATGAAATTAGTAAAAAGCAGAAGGCATTCAAAAAATATATTTTTTGTTTTACTTTGAAAATTCCTTAATTGACACTGTTATTTTCCCTGTTGCCAGTCATAGAGTGACAAGACTAAATTCTACAGTAATCTCTTCGGCTGCTATTGAACCACAGGATGTGTTGCAATCCCCCCTGCTCATTTTCTACAAATGACCTTCTTGCTAAAAGTGATTAGAAAGTTAGAGTGTAATCATTTTTTTTCCATCTATTTTTTTAACACTTACAACTTTATAAACTGGTATTTTCCTATATTCTAGCTATTTATATTTTACAAATATTATTATTCCTATTAATCTGAACCATCTTGAAGTTTGTAAATTTTGTGAAGGCCCCACATACTTTCTTGACTTTTTTGACACAGACTATGCTCTATGAGTAGGCAGCGCTGTGTCACACATTTCACAGAGCTTGATTTCTGAACTACAGAGGTGCTGAGAGGAGGAGTCTCAGGAGCCGAAGGCAGTACAGGAATCACAGCTTGCAAACAGTAATGTACCTTTGGATATGTAGTCCCTAGAAATTAAAAGTAAACAGCAGAGAAGCTGTAAAGCATATAGGGAGTTCAGCGAGCTGTGGAAAGAGACAGAAGACAGGCAGAACTTACAAGATTTTTTAGGTAAGCTTATACTGGATTGTCAAAAACAAGGCTGATGATATAAAATGAAAGTGAAAACAGTAATTATAGAAAAAAAAGAAAGTTTGTTGGTTTGTGTAATCAGTAGTGGGGTTAAATTGACATTTGTTTCCAATCGCAGTGACAAGAAAATTCATGAGAGCAGGATGGGAATTTTTTCTTGAATGAATGAGTTTCTAACAGTGTATGTGTCCATTTATTCCAAAATCAAAATGTTAAGAGCAAACAAAATCTTTCAAACAACAAGAGAATGTAAGGAAAATTTGTTTGAAAATTCTCATAACAATTTTCCTAAGGGCTGGTTCACGCTACAAAAATTCACTCCAGATCTGTTCCTGGATGCATTTCTGCATGCACGTTTTTAACGTCTTTTTGGTGCATTCCGGTGCGTTTTTGATGCATTTCCGGATGCATTCCAGGTGCTTTTTTTCTTCTTGTTTCCTGTTTTTTTTTTCATGTGCTGGGGTCTGGTGCATTTTTGATGCAGAAAAAAAAAAACACACTGGTCTGCATGTGGTGTGAACTGGCCCTAAATGGGGACATGTGCATTTTTGATGCATTTTACTGCATTCCAGTACAGAAAAAGTACAGCATGTTCTACTTTTTTCTGGAACTGGAAAGCACTGGAACTGACCGCACTGGTGTGAACTATGCCATTGGAAACCATATAACCTACTATCCCTGCGTTTCTGATGCAAAAAAAAAATGCACTGGAATGCACGTGGTGTGAACCGGTCAGAGGGCTAAGTGTAAGATCCAATGAAAGGCAGCTGTACCTACAATAGACTTACTGTTGTGATATTTACATAAAAATGATTTACATTTTTTAATGTTACAGGTAACTGTATGGTGTTTTTGTATTACATTCTAAAATATATTTTTAGTTAGGTAGATAAGCAACATTGTGCATGAACATTTCCAACCAGAAAGTGTAGCTCTATGATACTTTTCACGATTACTGTGCTGTTTTTACTGCTCTGCTGATAAAAGAAAACAGTGAGTCTGGAAGTTCTCTGTGTTTGTGTGTGTGTATATATATATATATATATATATACACATATATATACACACACACACATATACATATATACATATACACACACATATATATATATATAAAACATGGAGCTCTGCTTCTAGAGCTGGGGAAAAAGGATCCAATGACTGAATACAGAGTATCCTTCTGGGTGATAAACTGCATACTCAGTATAAAACCTCAAAACTTCTAGTAAGGACTCTCCTTTAAAAATTATTTCCTCTGTTACTCTCTGTAGATTCTGCACTCTGTACTTACAAACTACTTCTGATAACACTTTTTACTGTGGCCTTTGCAGTAGCATTTGCCACTGGACATCCAGAAAACATGTCCATACAGACAAAATGCATACTCATAAAACCCTGACTTGGGCATCTGGATATATCTTTTTGTAATCTCTGCAAGGGATGTTCAGCTTTTGGTAACACCTTTGGTAACAGGTAAAACAAGAAGTGGTATGTTATAAAACAAACAACTGTGGTGAACCCTGGCTCTATCCCACACTCATTTACTAAGGCAGCCATAACTACTGCTTGTAACTGATGACATAGTCCATGTGTCAAGCTGGAGGGAAAAGAGTGACTGGCAAACCTAAATGATCACCTTTTCCAAAGTCCTGTTTCATAAGAAGTTGCCCCCTGTGGACCACTTGTTCTTCTCGTTCTGGGGTCCTTAAAGTTGAATTATTAATCCCAGCTATACTGGGCCAGAACTAGGGTGGAATCTGTGATTTGCACAGACCCAGCAAGTGTCCGGGGATGTAAATGCAGCATCCTTGGTCACCTGGTCTGCTTCCATGTGTGAATTTTAATGTTAGTATGGCTACCTCAACAAGAACCTGGAAGGCTGAACACAGCCAATCAATTTAACTTAGCATGCTTGATTGGGTTACCTGCTGAAGTAAAGACAAACTTCTGGCCCTTCAAATGGAACCAAAAGCTCTCTATATCTCCACTATCTATGAAAATATATGCTCTTTTTTTTATAGCTCACAGGCTTTGCTAAAACATGGAGCTCTGCTTCTAGAGCTGGGGAAAAAGGATCCAATGACTCTGAATACAGAGTATCCTTCTGGGTGATAAACTGCATACTCAGTAATAAACCGGGAATAACTCTACAACAAATTAAATATCTGGGTCTTCAGGTAGTGTTACTCACTTGCTTATATCTTGTCTCAGCAGCTGAAGTCCTCCATTCGGATCTCACATAGAATGTTGCTGATCTTTTAAGGTTTTTGACACTCATTTATGTGTTTTCTCCCCAATTCCAGATCCTAAAAGTTTGGAAGCATCCAAAACTAAAGCCAGGTGACTTGTGGATTGTTAAGAGACATTTATATATATTTATTATATATATATATATATATATATATATATATATATATATATATATATGGAAGCAGACCAGGTGACCAAGGATGCTGCATTTACATCCCCGGACACTTGCTGGGTCTGTGCAAATCACAGATTCCACCCTAGTTCTGGCCCAGTATAGCTGGGATTAATAATTCAACTTTAAGGACCCCAGAACGAGAAGAACAAGTGGTCCACAGGGGGCAACTTCTTATGAAACAGGACTTTGGAAAAGGTGATCATTTAGGTTTGCCTATATATATATATATATATATATATATATATATATATATATATATATATAGCATATTTTTATTATTAATTAATATTTATTTATTTAATATTTTAATATAATATTTTTTATTTAATATTTTTTTTATTTATTTAATATTTATATTTATTAATAAATATATTTATTTATTTATATAGCATCTATTTCACGTACAGTTGTGCAAAACATGAAGGAAATGTCACCTGGATCCACACCAGACACTGCAAAAATGACTAAATTAAAGAAATCTCTGTTTGATTTTTTCCCTCTTTGAATCACAGTCTAGGGTACTATTTATTCAAATACTAACTGTAAGGGATATATATATTATATATATATATTATATATTATATATATATATATATATATATATATATATATATATATATATATATATAAATAATGTGATTTGAAAAGTAGTTTAGCCATGTTGAAGTCATATTTGTCTTTTGTACGTCTTCCATTTTATGTAGAATAGTCTGTGCTTACATATGCTAATAAGTCAGCATGCCAACAATTAAGCTATAAGGCCATTCTGGCCACAGGAGTGTACAGCCAGTACTCTGTAAATATGTCTAATCAATCATTTGTTTTTTCACAACGAAAAGTCATTTTGTAATGAAAAAAAGCTGCTCAGCTATTATATTCTCCACAATGGAGTTTTGCCTCTTTGGCCAGGACTATAAGCGTGTGGAGGTTCCAGGTTAAAGGTGATAGCAGGTATGGTTAGTGATCAAAATATTGATCAAAAGAGAGGAGACTGTAAAGGAAATTTGTAAGCTCTGTATATAATTGTATTCTATTTTGTATGTAATTGCACACTGCCCCCACTGTGCATACGGCACTAATAATGTTTTCATTACATGTTTGCATGATGTTTGCATTTATGTGCCTCCCATACCATGATGGTATGGGGGGCACATAAATGTTCCATTAGGGGAGAACTAATCAAGATAGGAGCCCAACGCAAAAGAGAACAAAAGAAAGAAATCAAACAATTAGTCGATAAAATCCATACCCTCGAAACGCAACACAAACAATCATTGACAGAACGATCGGCCCTAGCCCTGTTAGAAACTAGGAAATCACTCCAACAGATCCTTGATGCAAAGGCCAAGAGATTTTTATTTTTCAGGAAAAAAGTTTACTATGAGCATGGGGATAAATCAGGCAAATTCCTAAAAAGCTCAACTGCGTCCCAGAACATCTTAGGCATACGGAATTCAGAGGGGAAATTGGAAATCATTACTGAACGAATAGCCCAACATTTCCATGACTACTATACCACCCTTTACAATCTCCCAAACCAACAGAAACCTGGACACATCCAAGGGAATAGACTACAAATTATCCAGGATTACCTCAAAGACTCCAACCTCCCCACACTATGAGAGAATAATGTATAGTCACTTAGAGAGATCTATTGAAGCTATGGAACTCCAACAGGTCGTTAAAGACCTCAAGGTGGGGAAAAGCCCAGACCCGGATGGCTTCACCTCCATTTACTACAAGACATTCTATACTACTGTTCTTAAACCACTACTGGGAGCACTTAACTCCCTGTTGGCTCCTAGGGAGGTCCCACCAGCCTTCCATGCGACACATATCGGTCATCCTCAAGCCAAAGACCCCACAAACTGCACCAGCTACAGACCAATTCTCTGCTCAATATAGATGTCAAACTTATGTCTAAAATTATTTCCAACAGATTGCGACCTCTGCTGCATGGCCTTATAGGTCCAGAGCAGGCTGTTTTCATGCCAGGCAGAAAAATAGAGAGTCTTGTCCTGTCCACCGACACAGAGAAGGCGTTCAATCGAGCAGCCTGGGACTTTTTGTTGGAAACGTGCCGGTTCATTGGCTTGGGGACCCATATGATGACCTGGATCTCATCACTATAGAAGAACTCGACTGCACAACTTAAAATTAATGGATCTTTGTCCAACAAAGTCCACATCAACGATGGGACGAGGCAAGGCTGTCCCCTCTCACCCCTCCTTTTCATCTTATCACTTGAACAGTTCATTAGGAGGATAGTAGCCGAGAACGCGGTACAGGGGTTTAAAGTAGCTAATAGAGAGTTTAAGGTCGCAGCCTATGCAGATGATCTGCTGTTCTTTCTAACCAACCCACATACCACATTACTTAACTTGATGAAAGAATTCTCTTTATTTGGCTATATATCAAATTTAAAAATCAATTAATCCAAATCGGAAGCTATGGACATCTTCAAACCTGAAGACACCTTCAAATGATAAAACCCAACTGCCCCTTTAAGTGGGAGGCTTCAGCACTTAAATATCTAGGGATATGGTTGACTCCCAAACTCTCTCTAATCTATGAATGCAATTTTATACCCCTACTGAAGACGATAGAAAAAGACCTCCAAACTTGGCATTCACGACACCTTTCTTGGTTTGGACAAGCAGCTATTTGCAAAATGACTATTTTAGCGAAGATTATTTATTTATTTTATATTTAGGAACCTATCGGTAAAAATACCCCAAGTTTTTTCTAAGTGATCTTTTCGATTAACTGAAATTCATTGGGGCACACAAACACCCCAGAATCAAATTTAACTTGCTGATCAAACCCAAGGAAAGGGGAGGGATGGGTATACCAGACTTTCGGAACTACTATTTCGCCTCACACATCACCAGGATCATTGACTGGCATTCTCACCACAAACTCAAACACTGGATTCCTCTGGAAGACAAATTGAGCCCCACTCCCTACAATTTTCACCCTGGATTCCTTGGACAAAATATCCACCGACCTTGAAAACGCACCCACTAATAGGCACTACGCTAGCTATATTCCATCGACTAACCAAACAATCTGACATTTCCACCCCACTGAGCCCACTTACACCTTTACAAAAACAACCCGGATTTCCTACCACCTCCCCCCCCCCCCCCCAAGCAAACCACTTCTGGCTATGCAATGCTTCCAAAACACGGCATTCAAGGAGCTTAGGGAAATTAGGGCGGACAACACATCGGACGTACCACTGTGGACCAAGTCCGCAGTTACCTTAACCATGCCTCCAGAAAAAACTTCTGCAGACAACCGAGCTGGAGTCAGTGTACCTGGAAGGTGAACCCCTGCCAAAAGCTACCTCAGTTACTTACGCGTGGATCCGCTATCGCTGTGGAGTGGTGACAGATTCAGAGAGAGCTGGTCAGAGGCACATCGATTTCAAATCTCGGATAAGCAATGGCAACAGGCTTGTATACTTACTCACAAATGTTCTCTCAGTACTAGAACACAGGAAACAGCATATAAGTTGCTCACCCACTGGTACGCCACACCAGTGAAATTACATGCCTGGTTCCCACTAACCTCTGACACCTATTGGCGGTGCCAATCTGATCAAGGCACCCTTTTTCACATTTGGTGGCAATGTCCAATACTTTCTCCATTCTGGTCTAAGGTTAAAGAAATTATCTCCCAGATGATGGAGACAAAGGGGAAACTTGATGCGGCGTGTTGTCTTTCTCATTCAAGAAATATAAAAGTTCCCTGTCTAAACATTTACTGAATGCAGCCTAATCCCTCATTACACTTTTCTGGAAATCCCTTTGCATTCCAACTACTCAGAACTGGCTGTGTAAAATTAACGATATCTGTGAGATGGAGGAAACCATTGCTCAATCAACTGACAACTCTGACCGCTACCACAAAACCTGGTCCCCCTGGTTTCTGTTCAAATGTTCCTAGGCCTATGAAGTCCTGAAAAATACACATTAAGAATAAGAAAAGATCCTGCCTTGTAAAGGATCTCTGGACAAACTATAAAACACTCAAAATATAACTACTGCTGCTTACGTATAAACTTGTACTCACCCCCCATCTCCCTCCCTGTCGCTACCGCTTTTCCCCACTTCTTTCATTTTTCACTAATCTACTATCTACCTTATTAAGGCACTCTCTCCCTTTGAATTAGACTCCAGAGACTTGAGCAATATCGTTTCAGTTAAAGAGGCTTTTCACTCAAATCACTTACCAACTTCAATTATTGCTTAAAAGACTTGTTTACTTGTTAATAATTATATAGTTCCTGTTATTCATGCAAGCCACCATATTGATTTACCGCATACATGCTACCTACTGACTTGGAGCTGCGACTCCACATTTGTACTTCTTTCTTTTCAATAAACGTTGATGTTAAAAAAAAAAAAAAGTGTTCTATTTGTAAATTAAATAATACTGAAAACAGTTTATCCATCACTCCTTGTGCCTGTTGTCCCCATTAATGACATCACATAGACAGAACAACTTACATAAAAGAAAAGTAATAAATGCTTGTAATGCATGTTGGCAGCCACTTTCAGCCATATGTAGTCATGACATACTGTAGTGAGAGGTAAAAGTAGCTACGAGGCATTAGAACTAGAAAAAAAAAGGTATATCAACTTTCACAATCTAACAATAATGACATTGATTTCCCTTTGTTTTGCATAGGTTAGTAATGAAGACTGGATGATTAACGAAGTCTCTACCAAAGGTAAGCAATAATTGTAATTACAAATATCACAAATGACCCTTCAAAATAACCTGAATGAGGCCAGGAATGAATATCATACTTTCAAAATTCAAAAAGTCCATTGGTGCATATAAAATGACAATGATATAAGAATTAAGGAATATATATTTACCATTGAGGTATATGAAATAAATCAGGTTGATTTTTTTCTCAGAATACTTATTTTAGTCTCATCTGTTGAGACTGTCAACAGTCTGATGATTAAATATTTCAACACAAAACAACGTTTTAGTTCATAACCCACCATAAAGAAACTCTATTACACTATATTTATGATTGAGCTTCAACAAAGAAATCACCCAGTGATTTATGATTTTAATAATGTTTTCTAATCAGTCTGTCATACATATTTTAGTGCCAAAGGTATTTTAGACTATATCTCTATATATTTTTTTACACAAATCTGGCTGCTTGTCTAGTTAGCGCTCCATTATATTTGCAGTAATTACAACACGTTGCTGTTAAAGAAGTTATATTCAAACCATAAAGAAAAAGCTTGCAATATGATTTTTTATATTCCAGCAGGGTCCTATAAAACAAAAACAGCCCCGAGCTGGCTCATAGAAAGTCCAAGACTTAACAAATGTGCTGTGTTTTAACTCTGACATATAGCTTAGTAATGACTTCTTATGTGTTAAAGGAGAAGTATGGGCAAAGATTTTTTTTGGCCATACTTACCCTATGCATCACAGGAGTAAAGTTCGTTTTGTACTCCTATGACCCATTTTCAGCAGACAGCGGGCTAACTTCACTCGTCCAGGCTCATGAAAGATCCCAATCATATGGTTGGTATCTGCCCAGAAGCCTGGACAGGCAACTGGCTCAGCCTCTCAGCTATGTGACCTTGGTTAGATTCTGCTCTGTCTGTGTGACCTTATAAAGTAAGCTCAAAGTATAAATAAATCAGCACAAAGGACAGTACAAGCACAAGCAATCTATGAATATAGGATGGACAGAAGAATGAAAGGGCCACCTCTTCTATTCATAGGTCACTTTTCATTCAAAGAAGCTATAGTACAGCTTCTATGATTGGAGGAAGCAGGCAGCAAGGGCAGCAATAGTCAGCACTCTTGATGAGTGCCTGTGACAGGTCCAGAGGTCATGTTAACCCCCCTCAGCAATAAAAGATTATGACTACATGGGTATCTGGGGGAGGGAGGTTGGCAGAAAACTTCAGATTTCAGCTTGAACAGCTGACATCAATGCAACGGACACTTTTCATTGAATGTAATTCTGTCCCTTTGTGATGATTTGTTTCTTTATTTAATCTCTACGTGTTGCCTGACCACCATAACAACTGATGAAATAGTGAACCACAACCATTTCACAAAAACGATGTCAACACTGGAAGCATGAGTTTAGCAAAGCACATTTTAGATCTATTTTGGCTCAGTAGACTATAGCAGGTAGGACTTCTTTCAGGGGTTCTCATTGTAATGCAATGGTGTGGACGAGACCAACTCAGAACAAGGACAAGCTAACAAGTCGGCTTGTGTGTAGCCTTGGTATAAATACTTTTTGTTATACTCCTATATGGTCATAAGCTAAAACATGATCATGATCAGGTGGTCACATCAATTTGTCAGCCTAAAATTCTAGGCAGCATTTTCAGAGAGTAAATCTAAATAACAAATATCTTTTTACTTGAGTACAAAAACATATTGAGAAAAGAAAACACTTGTGTTTAAAATCCCCCAAAAAATAGATGAAGAACAGAGAAATATTGTGAACAGTTATTTACCACCCCCATTCCTGTGGTCTATTTAAGCAATTTATATGGACACCATATGTTTCAATTGGTAATGCTTCAATGATTAATAGAACAAATATAGAGGATATATTAGATTTGATGACATTATAATCATTAACAGAAATATGTAAAGCTTGTATAACAAAATAATGTTCATCTCTGATTAGGCCCCGCAGTCAAAGTCAAATCATAGAACATTTAGTGGTAGTCATACACTCCGTAGTTCAAAAGCCTGTAAACTCAATGAGGGTCCCACACCAAAGCTGAAAGTCATTTATTTCTATGTGTATCAAACACTTTCAGTCAAAGCAGAGCAGATGTGTTCCATACTTTCACAGAGACTTTTCCTGGGGCTATCTTCACATTCATAACACATACAAAGTGATCACAGTTCACCGATGGAATATAGTTATAATATTCCAAACAAGCACATAAGTTATATTCAGGTTTACTTTTAAATGCCTACAGTGCTGAACTAGGGACAGAATAGTTGGCATTAACAAAGTATATATTTGTAGGCTTACTAAATAAGACAAAGTGTAGAGAGAATAGTGTATTTACCAGGTCTGGTATTTCTGCCCTTAGCACTCTACAGCAGGGGAGTGATAGCTGTAACTCATGCAACCTTGGTGCATAGAACACCAATTTTCACTATTTTTGAAAAAGGTCAATAGAGTAGAAACTCAAGCTGAAATATGAGAATTGCAGGGGATTTGGAATGTGAATAGTTTTGACATCAGTTCTTAGAGTGGGAAAGCCTGACTGTCATATAAAAAGCCAATATAGGCTAAGTCGAGGCGTGAAAACCCCAATTATTTTAAACTGTATGCCCATTTTTTACTGTTACTGGTGCTCTGCTAGAGAGATTTACCCTCACTTCCTGTCCTGCTGGCAACTTTTTAGCAGACAGGAGTCAGGTTAACTCTTTAGTAGAGTAAGGGGAGGCTGAAACCCCCTCTATTGGATTTATATTTCCCTGTCCCTATTGCAGATTTTCTCTCACTTCCTGTTCAGTGAATTATTTGTCAGCAAGATAGGAAGTGAGGCTAAATCTCTGTAACAGAACCCTGGATAAGGCCCCATACACATAGGCGTACAATAGCGTACACTCGTGCAAGGGCTGTATTTACCCGCGTGGGTATGCCCAGGTGTTTCGTGCAGCCCTGCACAGGCAGTCCCATTCATTTAGACTGGACACAGCTGCTGCTCCCAATTTGACAGCTGCATGTGTGTGGATGCACAGTCTCGAATGCAGACACAACCCCCGCACAAACGTTCATTATACTACAGCCGGGTGAGTGAGGTCTAACAGTAAAAACTATCGAGGAACTTTAATCTTATTCAAGACTATCCAAAGCTAGAATATCCGTTTTTGGCTTGACACAAACGTTAAAGTAAACCTATCAATGTGTTAAAGCGTGAAGATCATCTTATGCACAAGGATTAGCCACATTATATTGTATAATATTTTAATTATCAGTCCTTTCTTGTAAACACAGGGTTTTGTACATTGTACCAGGAGCAAAATAGGGGGAAAGATCCCAAAGAAAGCGAGTACTAAATGCGACCACAAGATTATACTGCTGTAAAAAATATATTTACTTTATTGAGGACTACAATATTAGGAAAAAGTTAGCAAAAGAAAATGACAACGTTGTCAATTCTAAAATGTGAAAAGAGTCTGGACTCGGCCAATACTATACCCATTAGCACTCCTACAATCTTTGCCATATATACTATTAATTCCACTAATGCTCTGTTGTGGTGGGCATGAAGCTCGAGTGACCGATGTATTGGCCGAGTACGAACTCTTTTCACATTTTAGAATTGTCAATTTTAGTGGTGGGTGGAGGTGTCTATTTTGCTTTTGCTAACTGTTCCCTAATATTGTAGTCCTCAATAAAGTACTGTATTTATTGGCGTATAACACTCACTTTTTCACCATGAAAATCGGGTGCAAATAGTGTGTGCGTGTTATACGCCAATACTTCAATTTTAGCTGCCTCTGAGGGGACAGGGAGGGTGGCGGGATGAGCGCCGTCAGATTAAATACAGTGAGAATCTCCTGTTTACTTGGCAGCCTCTGTAATAGAAAGTCCCGTCTCTTGGGCCGCCATTGGACCACTGTTCTGTCTATCATAGGAGATTCTCACTGTATGTAATCTGTCGGCGCTTGTCCCGCCCCCCTCCCTGTCCCCTCTAGGCTGAAGATGGGCATCGATCAGACTGCACTGATGGCAGTGGTGAGGCTGCTGCATTGATGGCAGTGGTGAGGCTGCTGCATTGATGGCAATGGCAAGGCTGCTACATTGATGGCAATGGTGAGGCTGCATTAATGTAGATTAATGAGGCTGCATTGATGGCATTTGTGAGGCTGCATATGGGCATTGATCAGGCTGCATTGATGGCAATGGTGAGGCTGCAGATGGGCACTGACCCTTATTTTGCTTCAAAGTTCCTTATTATAAATTTTAGTTTTTTTCCTGAAACTTCCCTCTTAAAATGAATGTGCGTGTTATACGCCTGTGCGTGTTATACGCCGATAAATACGGGTATATATATTTTTTACAGCAGTATAATCTCGTGGTTGCATTTAGTACCCACTTTCTTTCTTTGGGGTCTTTCCCCCTATTTTGTTCCTGGTGCTAGCCTGGGGTACGCTGACCCACACCCATATGGTGTTATCATGTAACTATTTATTCAGTTCCCCCCTTTTCAGTGTCACTCTATGTGATGACACATATCATAGTTTTGTTTTTTGTACATTGTCGATTTTTAGATTAACAAGTTTTAGAACATGTAATTCTATAATATAGACATGTGGATCATTTCACCTAAAATAATGTTGCAGTTGAACATATACAGTTTGTTTTTTTGTAATAAATCATAAATGTAGGTGTTGCACTTGCACAATAGAGAAGATTAAATACAAGCATCAGCTTTGTGGACTTTTTATTTTCACACTATCTTTGGGGAACAGCAACATCTGCAATACACCCTACAACACTACAATTGTGTAGAGAACACAGAAAGATGATAAAGCATGTTAAGACACATGTTATACAGATGGAGGATGTGTGTGTGTACACAAACCACCACCCCTTGAAGCATCTCCTAAAGAGGAACTATTGTCTTTTTGATATATTTTAATATACACATGTCAAAGAGATTAGCAGAACATACATATTTCTTCAACTAATGTGTGCATTTTAAAACCTACATCGTTTTTATTGTGTTTGAGAATATATATGTAGGCCCATATTTTCCTCTTGCACGTACAGGCTCTGCTTCTTGGTTATGCCTTGCTTATCTTCTTATATCAATGTAAAAGAGTTTGTTTTCCATTAAGGTCTGACTATATGAAACTAAGAAGTCTACCTTCTTCAAATGTATTATACTCACACATTAAAAGCATGGGAATGCAAAGCAAGTATTGAAATGATGGAAGGCTCTGGATGGTTTTGAGTGTCACTGGAGGGGGGGGGGTGCTGTGGAGTGGGTTAGGGAAATCTGCTTGGTGGCCATGTATGGGATGGGGTTTCTCTGTAGCAGGTTGGGGGAAATGTTGGATGTTGGGCAACATTGTGGAGGATAAGGGCTCTAAGAAGGCCTGTGAGCACTGTGAGCAAATATAGGAGGCTGGGGGGCACTTTGGGAGCTGGGGGGGCAATGTGGGAAGTTATGGAATCTGTAGCTAGATGGAGGCGTGGAAGTGGGGCATGGCCCAGTGGATAAGAACTACTAGTCTAGAGCATTCCAGAGGACTCAAAACTAGGACATTTTGTTATGCAAATAGCTAACAGCTTCTGCTGTCTTGTGCATGGCCCAAACTATCTTGCCTCCCACTATATGCTACTGGCTTTTCACCAATCAATAATGTGAGCCTGGAGGCAGAAAGGTGTCTACTAGAATTCTCAACCACAGCAACATGCATATTTGTAGAGTGCCCAACAATTAGTGAAGGTGCCTGCTATGCAATGTCAATTTATTATTATTTAAGGTACTGCTATAGCGCCATGAATTTACATGCATACATTGCACATTCACATCAGTCCCTGCCCTCAAGGAGCTTACAATCTAAGGTTCCTAACTCATATTCATACATACACAAACCAGGGCTATTTTAAACAGAATCCAATTAACCTACCAGTGTGTCTTTGGAGTGTGGAACAAAGCTGGAGTACTCAGAGGAAACCCACGCAGGCACAGGCAGAACATGCAAACAGACAGGTAGTGTCATGAATGGGACTCGAACCAACAACCCTAGTGCTGCTTGACAGAAGTGATAACCACTTAGCCACTGTGCGGATATCATTAACCACTTCCCGCCTGGCTTATAGCAAAATGATGGCCAGGAAGTGGTTCAGTTAACCTGACTGGGCGTCATATGACGTCCAGCAGGATAACAAGCCAGTGCGTGCCCACAGGGGAGCGCAGCACGACGATCGGTGGTGTGTCAGTATGACACACCGCATCTCTGATCTTGGTAAAGAGCCTCTGATGTTGGCTCTTTACCACTTGATCAGCTGTGTTTAATCATAGCTGATCACAGTGTAAATAGGAAGAGCAGTTTACCTGCTTTTTCTTCACTCGCACTGACAGACGCGACTACAGGAGATCCTCATCTGTGCTGATTATCAGTGCACCCCCCCCCAGAGGATGCCCATCCAGGACCACCAGAGATGCCAATCAATGCCCAATATGGATGACACTCAGTGGCCATCAGTGATGCCTGCCAGTGCCTCCTGATCAGTGCTGCCTAACAGTGCCATCTATCAGTGCCGCCTATCAGTGCCCATCACTGCTGCATATTAGTGCCGCCTATCCGTGCCAATCAGTGCTGAATTTAAGTGCCTCATTATCAGTGCCACCTCATCAGTACCCGTCAGTACTGTCTCATCAGTGCCTGTCAGTAAAGGAGAAAACATACTTTTTTTTCTGGCTTTTTTTATTTGTAGCACAAAAAATAAATAAAAAACCCAGAGGAACCACCAAAAGAAAGCTCTATTTGTGTGAAAAAAATTTAAAAAATTTGTTTGGGTACAGTGTTGCATGAACGCACAATTGTCATTCAAGATGCAAAAGCGCTGAAAGCTGAAAATTGGTCTGGGCAGGAAGGGGGGAAAGTGCCCAGTATTGAAGTAGTTAAACATAATACATACACAATATATATATATATATATATATATATATATATATATATATAATCTATGCATTAACATCTAAATTCTGCCATTGTTCCCAAAGTGTTATCCTTTTTATACTGTTACAAATTAAAGTTTTACCCAAAGCCAGAAAAATATTCTTTACAATTAGCGTCTGTGGGTCTGACGCCAGCAGGCACAATTAACTCCCAGTGACTGGTGATTATCATATGGGCAATGACAGTGGCAGTGAAATGCTGACAAAATATTTTTAACACATAACAGTGTTTATCAATAGTAAACAGCTGAACGCCAGGCAGGTTTGCAACTCATAGTAAGGGGTTGCAAACCTGCCTGTATCAAATATCTGTATTTATCTGGCCATCAGCTGCTTGTGATTCTTCCCCCTTTGGCTTTTCTCATAATTAAGAGCACTCACTCTTTAATATCTTTTTTGATGTTTTTTAATCATCCCCCAGATTCCTCACTGTTGGTGTTCTCCAAGGCCCGTTATTTCTCTCAGTTTTTTGCAATCTCTCTAGTCAAACTGATCTCTGCCTTTGGCCTCCAATACCACCTCAATGCAGATGAAACCTGTCTATACTTATAAACATTTCAAGCTGCCTGTCAACTTCAATCATGTGAAAATAAAGTAAGCATTTATACATATTTTTATATTTGAACAGGCAAACATTAGATCAACTAGTTCCTCAACTAGGGTTCCTCCAGAGGTTGCTAGGAATTCTTGCGCAATGAGCAATTTCTGCCTCTCAGATAGGTTTCCAGTGACCCCCCTGATCCTTTTAGCTGTCTGTAATGCCGCATACACACGATGGGAAATGCCGCCAGCAAAACTCAGATGAGAGCTGTTTGTCGGAAAATGCAACCGTGTGTATGCTCCAATCGGTCTTTTGCTGATGGAATTCCAGTTAGCAAAAAAATTGAGAGCATGTTCTCTATTTTTCGGTCGGGAAAAGTTCCTATCCGAAAATGCGTTAGTCTATATGCAATTCGTACGCGCAAAAAATCACGCATGCTCAGAAGCACTGAACTCCCTTTTCTCGGCTCGTCGTAGTGTTGTACGTCACCGCGTTCTTGACGGTCGAAGGTTCAGAGAACTTTTGTGTGACCATGTGTATGCAAGGCAAGCTTGAGCGGAATTCCGTCGGAAAAACCATCCAAGTTTTTTCTGACGGAAATTCCTATCGTGTGTACGCGGCATAAGAGGGTAATTCTTCCCATAACCACAAGTGCAAAGCGCATTCTTCCCACTGATCATTACATTAATATATCATGGAGTTGTAGATAAAGTCATTTTTAGCAGGGCTTCCCTAAGACCAGAACATTTTTTTCAAGGGTTCCTCCTTGTTGAGTAAGGCTGCATTAGATCATCATTCAAACAATGCCTATAGATAAACGTGATATACCTGAATAGCTATAACTAGGAAATGTGTATTTTCAACAATTGAATAAACAAAAATATCAAGAGATGTAATGGTGTACTGTGGAAAAAGTGAGTTCACCCTTGGCCTCAGAAGCCGATATTGGCCCTTTTAGTAAAAATTGCTTTTTGAAAGGGTTTTAACCGCCCACCAGCTTTTGATACCAAGTGTGAAATTTTCAACCACTCCTTTATGCAAAATTCTTTCAGTTGCACAATGTTCGTGGGTTTCCCTGCATGAACCACCCCTTTTGAATTGCTCCACAACATTTCAATAGGATTCAAACTAAGGGTTTGTCTAGGCCTGTCTATATCCACCCTTTGTGGATTTTCTAATGTGCTTCAGATCATTATCATGTTAAAAGATACATTTTTGGTTTAACTTTTTTAGGACAGATGGCCTCACATTGTCATTAAGCATTCTCAGGCCCTGAGGCAGGAAAGCAACCCTCTACCATAATATTTCAACCACTTTGCTTCACAGTTGGTATAAGATTCTACTCCTAAAATGCTGCATTCGGTTTGCACAAAACAATTCTGCCTTAGATTCCTCAACCCACAGCTCATTATTTCAGAATTCTTTGTCTATATGTTAGAAGGCAAACTGTTGTCTTGCTCTAATGTTCTTTTTGGACAGCCATGCTTTTTCTTGACACACTTCCCCCACAAGTTAATTTGGTGCAGTCGCTTTCTGATTGTAGATGACTTTGATCACTTTGACACCAACTGTTGTATGAGTTACCTGAAGGATCCTCCAAAAACATTTTGGGGTTCTTGAATATTTCTTTTAGCATTAAACGGACAGCAGTCACCTGAAATCTACGATGCTTGTAAATCATTTTCCTTACAGTGGAATGAACCATTTCAAATAATTAGTGGTTCTTTTTAAATTCCTTGCCAGACATAAGCTTTCACAACCTTCTTTCTAAGGGTCTTAGAGAGCTCTTTCGATCTTGGCAAGATGGCACCACACATGTCAATAGCAAAAAGAACACCAGACCCTAGATATCTGAGGTTTAAATAAGACAGGTTCCATCTGCATACTCATTAAAGAGGAGGGCCCATGAAAAAAAAAAAAAAAATTTAAGTCAGCAGCTACAAATACTGCAGCTGCTGACTTTTAATTGGACACTTACCTGTCCCAGGGTCCAGCGATGCGGGGGATCGAAGCCCCGCTCGTCTCCCCCTCCGTTCGGCGGCGCCGGCATTGCAACTGTGGGCGCCGGGCTGTGGCTTCACAGCCTGGCATCCACTGTGCATGCACGAGCGGCGCACCGCGATTGGCCACTCAGTCACCTGGGGCCTGTAATGGGTCCCGGATGATTGACAAGAGGGAGGGAACATAGCCGAGACCTTCCTGTGCCGAGGGGGAAGTGACGTCTTCAGCCCAGGCACTGGAAGAGGCAGATTTCGAGGGACCGCATAGCAACAGGGAAAACAAGGTAAGTAATTTTTTTTTTTTATCCAATTAATTATTTATGATTGATTTCCAACACAGTCAAGCATTTTTGGTTTTATGGGTGGAACACCACTTTAAGAAGGTTCTAATCATTGGCACCTAAGCTGGAACACCTGATTCTTTTTTTCATAGATTTGAAATGGAGTCAAATTTAGGGCTGTACTTACTTTTTACATATGACAAATCTGCATTTTTGCTCATTTAGATTATGACAATAAATAAAGCATGCCAATTTTGCATCATACGCATATGACACCTGTATTTGTAGGAACCATTTGAATGAAGATCTGTTTGCCTGTTCAAACATGTTAATAAAGTCAACGATCCCTATGGGTTGTACTTACTTTTTAACTGTATATCAATATGGGCATATCACTAAACCCCTTGCTGACCAGCGCATGATGATATACATTGGCACAATGGCACGGCTGGGCAAATGGGTGTACAAGTACGTCCCCTTTAAATTTCGGCATTGTGGCCCGCTGTGTACTCCGTGACAGTGCCCGCGGTTTCTGCGGACTCTATGTAAACAAGGCATTTCCGTGTTCTGCTTAGCAACATGACAGAGATCTACTGCTCCCTGTCATCGGGAGCAGTGATCTCAGTCATGTTCTAGTGAGACAACCCCCCCCCCCCACAGTTAGAATCACTCCCTAGGACACAGTTAATCCCTTGATCGCCCCCTAGTGTTTAACCCCTTCCCTGCCAGTGTCATTTACACAGTAATCAGTGAATTTTTACAGCACTGATCGCTGTATAAATGACAATGGTCCCAAAATAGTGTCAAAAGTATTCGATGTGTCCGCCATAATGTTGCAGTCATGATAAAAATCGCAGATCGCCGCCATTACTAATAAAAAAAATATAATAAAAATGTCATAAATCTATCCCCTATTTTCTATACGCTATAACTTTTGCGCAAACCAATCAACATAAGCTTAATGCGATTTTTTTTATCAAAAATATGTAGAAGAATACATATCAGCCTAAACTGAGAAAGACATTTGTTTTTTTGTATATTTTTTGGGGATATTATAGCAAAAAGTAAAAAATATTGCTTTTTTTTTCAAAATTGTTGCTCTTTTTTTTTTGTTTACAGTGCAAAAAATAAAAACCGCAGAGGTGATCAAATACCACCAAAAGAAAGCTCTATTTGTGGAAAAAAAAAGGATGTCAATTTTGTTTGGGTGCATCGCTGCATGACCGCGCAATTGTCAGTTAAAGCGACGCAGTGACGTATCGCAAAAAGTGCTATGGTCAGGAAGGGAGTAAATCCTTCTGGGGCCGAAGTGCCAGTGGTTAATCTGCCTTAAACTTAATCATCTTACATTTCCGCTTTCCAAACAATTTTCGGTTATCTCTCTTACTGTGAAATGCATTAACATCATACCTATCTCTTGTTCATATGCATTTGTGGCCCCAATGGAGTGCCTGAAAAACACAGTTTCACTCCTCAAAATCATCTCCTACTCCTAGTAACTGGCTTTCCATTGGCCAAAACAAAACACTCAAGCTTGAAAATGTGCATAAAACAAACACACAAAAAAACATATACAAACATGCAAAAAATTCATGATAGTTCTCACAAACGTTGCATTAGGACTTATCTTCACCCGTGCAGGTAACTTGGGGAAGCCACAATTAGGTTTAGTTAGGGAAAGGACATTACCGCATGTTATTCATGTTCTGTTAAAAGTTCAGTAAAGTTGTTCTCACTGCTCAAAGCCTGGTCTAAAGTTACTCAAGGGGTGCATGTGGGGTCCTGGTGCCTCTCTAGGGAACAAGGGTCTGTAATAGCTATATGGGGTATGTGTAATATCACTAGAGCAAAAGGAAGTTCCTATGGGTAACTAGAAATAAGAACAGCAACCAACCCTAGCAGTCCATCACCGGAGGTGGACTAGTGTTACGGAAGTCTATGCCTGGTCACTTGGTAAGGAAAGAGAAGGGTTTAGAGAGAGCATGCATGGAGGTTCATGCTGTGTGCTCGGGGGACCCCATTCTGTTACTGGGAGTGAGGTAACAGAGGTATGCTGACTGGTGAAGTGGGCATAGGCACTGCATGTCCCTCCTAATGCAACTCATACACCTGCACAAGTGTGTAGGACAAGGGTCAACATCTTCTGGAGGAACTCAACATACAACACTACACACAAGTGGCTCATCTGTGGAGCCATTTTTATCCCTTTTACCTTTTGTGTATAATGTTTTCTCACCGCCTAACCTGTAGGGGAAAGCGTGTCTTCTTTTCTCTATTATGTCTCTGTATTTGTTTTCGTCAGGAATCTCTAATTTGTACTTGTCAGGTCACCTGAGTCCAGGTGACAGATGCACCCCGTTGGGGTCTGGAGTACACTGCAAGGTAGTGGACCCTACGGCTGACTGCTGTGGGTGGAGCTCTAGGTGATACAGGAGAGCAGGTGGTGGGAATGGATTTAGCTGCAATCTGGCTCCAGGTCACGACCCCTAGGGCCTCCCAGCTCATGCTCACGGTAGACTACAGGGTGATAGAGAGGAAGCAACAGACTGCAACAACAAAGGATAGTTAGGAGATAACCAAAGGTCAGGGCAACAAGCAAGTAAGGATAGTCAGGGGATAGCCAAAGGTCGGGGAAACAAGCCGGTAAGGATAGTCAAGAACAAGCCAAGATCGGTAACTGGAATCAGATGTAGAACACACAGCAAGAAGCACACGGAAGCCAGACACACAATATTGATCAGCAGGGCTGGCTTGCAGTGCACAGGTTAATATAGAGTTCGCTGATAGGGGCTGGGGAGGAGCCATGCTTTGAGGAGAGATTACTTAAGCAGCCAGGTGAGAGTGGCTGGCCTCTTAAGCTGAACACATGGAGAGGTAAGCTGACAAACATTTCTGCATATCCATGACAGTACTCTTGATGCAATGCTGCATAACATATAGCGTAGGTATATATGGAAATACTTTTTTGTAAAAACCCCAAAAACATGTTAGTTTATATTTACTTTATCATCCCAAAGAAGCCTTGGAATTTTCAACTCTGTCCCCAAGTGTTGAAATGTGTAGGTTGGAAAGCTCCAAATTCCCAGTTCCCCCCATCTGCAAGCACAGTGCCAACATAAATCCCGATATGCATGGCTATTCTTTTTATACCTGCACCAGAATTTGTTTTGTACACCTCTAATAATTTAGAGAATAATTACTCCTTCAGGAAGGCCACACAGCACAAAACTTGAGTGAGGTTGTGTTCCCACCTTGAACATACATTTTATTCTGGTAATGGTAAAATAAAAATCTAATTAAAAATGCTGAAAAAGTCAAAGCATCCGTGCTTAAGATTTACCCCATTCAGCCTATATTTGTTGTGATTAGTTTTGCACATGGCTTTAGGATGATATGTTACACTTTTAACACCAATGGATAATTCCAGATTATTATTCTCTCAAAATGTTTCTTGTCACTTCTGATTGGGAAGACATGTCATTCACTGTTCAGATTACTAAACATATTAAGCTTTTAAAATGGCATGCCATAAGCCAAAAGGTCAAACAAAACATGTCAGGTGGAGGAAAGGCAAATGTCATTCTGTACAATATGCAACACAATAAGCATATTTTTACATTTTTATTATGTTAAAACTTTCCAGATACAAGAGAAAAAAATATATTGGTCATAACTTAAGGATAGAAATAAATCATGATTATAAGTGTAAATCAAAATGTCGTCACACACTAGATATTCCTGAACACATGCATGGAAAGAAAGCTGAAGATCACAACATAATTTAAAATGAAATGTTTGTGTATGTGGGTCGGAAACATTCCAAAGTGCTGTTGATACCCAATATTCCTTCAAGTCCACGACTTTGCTTTGACTCACATTCATTTAAACACTGATGCTTAGAACAGTAATTAAGAATACTGGTCACTTTATTTATTTACTTTATGCCTTGAGAGGCCAGGTAATTATCAACTTGAATTTCACAATGACTTTTTCTAATTATTGTTGTCCTAGATATTTTTCAATCTGCCATATTTCATACACAGGAGAATAAGCTGGATTTTCAAGCGAGCCAGCTTGGGAAACTTTGACCAAACCACAAAAATTGTCCTTGGTGCCGAATAAAAATCATCTATGCCAAAGATGATAAAGTTGAATGTAATCTGTTCCATTCTGCCCGCTGCTAGACAGCTGGAAATACTAGCAAATGTGACAGTGACATATGAATTCAAATGGCAGTGAAACGATCAATGATTATGTGTAAAGCATAGTAACACATTTTCTGTTTTTATTTATTGTATTCAGATTACTGATACACAGCACTTTAGCAAACTAAATGTAATGCAAGTAGGGTTTACATCTACTTTAACTAAAGTAAATGGCTATCATTTCAAGTGTATCTAAATCTAAAAGCAAAAATGTATTATGTTGCAGCTTACAAAATCCTAAAAAGTGGTGTCTGCATTTTATTTAGTTTTTTTTTGCCTTTATTTTCATCTGGTGATACAGCCTGTAAGTTTGTTATTTTCTTAATTTAACAGACTAAGCTAAGAGGGTTGAGACAAACCATTGAACATTGACAGGAGTGCTTACAATGGTCAGCTTTTATCCATTTATGTAAAACCTTTATTTCAATAGGAAAAAACTGTTGCTGAAAAAGGTTCAAAAGTGTTAGCTTGATTTTTTGCATCTATCGCTGGGGAAATGTACTAAAACTGGAGCACTTAGAATCTGGTGCAGCTGTGCGTGGTAGCCAATCAGCTTCTAACTTCAGCTTGTTCAATTAGTCAAGGTTCACACCTATGCAGATGCACTAGATGCATTTTTCAGGCACATTTTGCAGTGTGTTTTTAAATCCTCGTATTTGATGTGTTTTTGCATGCAGTTTTCATGCATTTCATGTTTTTTTTTCTCTTTTTATACACACTGTAAACACACTGTGCATTGATGGTTGCTAAGGAGTGGGCCGGGAAGTTGGCCGCTGTTTCCTTTACAGCCGATGAGTCATCAGCTGCAGTGTTAATTTCGTTAACGAAAACGTTTTCCTCAAAGATTTCGTCAGCGGAAAATGAAACGAAAAGTACAACACATTTTCATCCACCGACGATAACTATGACGAAAATCAGATCCGTTTTCGTTCGACAAAAATATGAGGCAGGGACGCTTACCCTCGTGAACAAACTTTTGTTTTTTCACGGAGCTCCGTCTGCTTCCACAATCCGCTCCCAGCAAGCAAGCGCACCGCGACGAGACGACTGCCAGACACCTGAGAGTGAGAGCAGCACTGTGCATTACAGGCCAGCCAGGCCTCCCGAGTCCCGACTCCTGACGAGACGGCCACGCCGCCAGGTACCCAGAGCAGAGGAGACTGAGTGTAAAGTAAGAACTGTCGTGGTACATTATATATAATAATAACATGATATTAGATTTTTTTACTCCAGGCGTATATGAGTTTGGAAATTTTAGAGAAATGCTTAAAGAATGCATTACAATTTAACTAAACACATTCAATTTTAGTTGACTAAAACGATTTTATTCGGCTAAAATGTACAGGAGATTTTAGTCGACTAAAATACAATGGCTTAAATGGGACTAAAACTAAAATGCCATTTTAGTCCTAAGACTAAAACTAAATCGAAATTTGCTGCCAAAACAACACTGAACAGCTGTAAGCGGGGTTAAAAAAAAAATTGCCAGCAAAGAAAAAAAAAGAGAATTAAAAAAAAAAAAAAAAAAAAAAAAAGAAAAACAGCGTGGGGTCCCCTCCAGGTCCATACCAGGCCCTTTGGGACTAGTGTGGATTCGGAGGGACCCCCCCCCCCAGCCAAAAAAAAAAAATGGTGTGGGCTCACCCCCATAATCTATACCAGACCCTTAGCCCGGCAGATCAAAAAAAGGGAGGGGTCGAGCGAGCCCCCCTCCATCTCCTGAACCATACCAGGCTGCATGCCCTCAACATGGGGGGATGGGTGCTTAGCCCCCCACCGTAAAGCACCTTGCCCCCATGTTGATGGAGACAAGGGCCTCTTCCTCACCACCCTGGCTGGTGGTTGTGGGGCATGCGGGCAAGGGGCTTACGGAATCTGGAAGCCCCCTTTAAGAAAGGGGCCCCCCAGATCCAGGTCCCCCCTTATGTGAATGAGTATGGGGTACATTGTACCCCTACCCATTCACCCAGAAAAGCAGTGAAGTGTTAAAAAAAAAAAAAGAAAGAGAACGGTTTTGACAAGTCCTTCATTAAAAATTAAAAATGTCCCCCGTCGTAGCTCCAACATGTCTTCTTCCTCTGGTACCAATGTCTTCTTCCTCCAGTAGTTTCTTCTCCCTCCAATGCAGTCTTCTACCTCCGGTGTAGTCTCCTCCCCCTGGTGCGGTCTCCTCCCCCGCCGTGGCTTACTCGCTAAGAAACGGAACAAAAAATTCTTCTAACGCTGTCTTCCTCCAATGTGTTGTCTCCTGCTGTCTGCCTTTTCTTATATAGCAATGGGGCGTGACCATCCGATGACGTCACCCGGAGAACCGCCCCTTGTTACCTCACGTGTCCCCAACCCTTTCCAAAAACGCACTGGCTGCAAAACGCATAGTTGTGAACGTGTACCATAGGAAACCATGTTAAATGGATTGTAGTGCATTTCTGCAAGCTGCAAAATGCACTTAAAAATGCATAGGTGTGAACCTAGGGTTAATCTTTGACAGGAAAACCTGGAAGCCGATTGGTTTGCATGCAGAGCTGCACCAGATTTTGCATGTAAATCAGTTTTAGTAAATCAACCTCACTATCCTTTCCCTAGATTAACAATGCTGCTGTCCAGAGGTGTTTGCGTTGCTCCTCCATGCAGAATGGAGACACCCCAAGACAGGAAGTGTGTTACTGGTCAAATCAGCATGTTAAAAATTAAAGGAATAAAGCCTACAAAAAAAAAGAAGAAATATTAGCACCACAGCTAAGGCTTAGTAAGCTACAATATATCACATTTTTGTTTTGGGTTTAATATCAAAGGGAAAGCTGTTCTAACCTCTTGTCAACCGACGGTGGCAGAATGACTCCTCTGCGTGAATCGCCGTATCTGTAAACGCACACACACACATCCCCGTTCTGGCAGGGGAGAGGAGACAGATCATGTGTGTTCCTAGTATATAGGAACAACGATCGGTCTCCTCCCCTAGGCAGTCCCATCCCCCTACAGTTAGAACACACTGAGGGAAGACATTTAACCCCTTGATCGACCCCATAGTGTTAACCCCTTCCCTGCCAATGACATTTATACAGTAATCAGTGGCTATTTTTAGCTCTGATCGCTGTATAAAATGTCAATGGTCCCAAAATAGTGTCAAAAGAGTCCGATCTGTCTGCCAAAATGTCGCAGTCCTGATAAAAATCGCAGATCGCCGCCATTACTAGTATTTTGTAGACGCGATAACTTTTGTGTAAACCAATCAATATACGCTTATTGAGATTTTTTTGACCAAAAATATGTAGAAGAATATATATCGGCCTTAACTGAGGAAGAAATGTGTTTTTTTTTTTTTTTTTTAATTTTAGGATATTTATTATAGCAAAAAGTAAAAAACAGTTTTTTTCAAAATGGTCAGTCTTTTTTTGTTTATAGATCGAATAAAACCAAAAGAAAGCTCTATTTGTGGGGAAAAAAAGGACATAAATTTTGTTTTGTTACAACATCACACGACCACGCAATTGTCAGTTATAGCGACGCAGTGTCGTATCGCAAAAAATGGCCCAGTCAGGAAGGGGGTAAATTCTTCTGGGGCTGAAGTGGTTAAGGAAACCCATTGTTTTGTTTTTTCTTAAAAAAAACAAAACAAAAAAACAATTAAAATGTAGAAGTATGGACATCTTATTAATTTGACATTGTTATGCAATCTAAGACTAGCATTTTTTTTCTATTTAGGTCATTTTTTTGGACATCTGTTGTGTACGGGATGGGCTGTCACCAATTCTCATAACTGCAGGGCTAAAATCTCTCCTGTCCGTTGTTTCCTTTGTATTGTTACTTTACATCGCAAGGTCCAAGGACCAGCAGAGTAGCTTTCGTCATGTGAGAAGTGCACTGATGTAGTGTGTTGCATTTTTAAGCCCAGCCTGAACCAGACTTCTCTTTAACACCAACTGATATAAATATAACTGATATAAATTTCACTCATTTGACAAAGCTGAGAGTTTCATTTGACATGAGCGACTTTCAGAACAATGGAAGAAGTGATTTTCCATGTCCTCCATGCATTTCTAGACACGTGCCTGTGTCACCAGCAGCTTTCACACAAATCTGCTGGTACTTCAGCGGTTTGCCTTGAAGTGGAGTCTGTGACTTACTAACTGTCCTGTTTGACATCCACATTTTTTCCTATGTGTCTCAGGAAGCTTTTTATGTCTGTATATAAAACCACATTGGCCACATAAAGTAATTTTCCACTTGTAGATGAATAGTAGCCGCTTGCACATAAAAGTGTTGAATATATGTAAGCCAGAAAGGAGACATTACCTATAACTATGGCAAGTGCTGAGAAATTCCTCACCCGCACAATTACCAGAAACTCCAAATAAATATTGTTTTGGGATCGTGTTTTGGATACTGTATAATATGCAACTGCTTTTGCAAGTATCTCTTCACGTCCTGGACTATGTGCATCCAGTTCAGCCTCCATAAGAAGTTTGGAGTTGTTATTTTAAATGAGGAACCGCACCCAGTTGTTTCCAATCTCTCCCATATGAGGTCATTATGTGCTGTTTTGTTTCATTCACTAACTGAAAAGTTAAGTGTAATAAATGAGATACATTCAATAACAAAACTGAGCTCACGAGGGCAAATGAGCGCTGCCCCACCAAAACTAACAAAGCTGCAGGGTCTGCTTAGGTTTCATGTTAACTTGCATTGTGACAGCATGCTACAAATTAATAAAAACAAATAAATAAAAGATTACTCCTGCAAAAAGTAACATTTAAATTCGAGGCATATACTGGTTTGTTGAACCGTCCAGTTAGGTTCTGCTTGCCGGAGGCTTTCCTTCATTTGCTCTAGCAGACACACACAAGGCTTAAAGGGGGGTTCCACTCAAATTTTTAACTTAATCTTACCCCCTTCAGTTAATTGCATAGATGTTCAAATGCCACACGAAAATTTTTTTTATCGCTGTAATTACCTTTATATTGTACTTTATTGTGGCACTTCCTGTCTCTCCTCCCATGGGAGTAGGCGTGTTTATTGCCTTTCCCCGGCGCCGCACTGTCTCCTGGGAGCTTAGTGCCAGGCTTCCCAAGATTCAGTGCAGGAACAATGATCATGCGTGTGAACAAGCTGTGAATGAACAGCATTCACCGCATCCAGGAAATCAATGCTTGTGGGCTTCACATGCCCACAAGCAAGATGGAAACAGCCAGCATCACATTTTTAAAGTTATTCTTCAGTACGAAAACAGACAGAGGCGGAAATATTACACCCAAACTGTGAGTATTATTTTGGGATTAGCAATGACCTAAAAAAAAAAAAAAAAAAAAAAGGATTGGTCGCCGGACTCCCACTTTAAACTGGAGGAAAAGCTTAAAATTATTCTTAGAAAAGTTCCCTCTTCCTACCTATCCTGCATACCCTGTATAAAAAAGATCTGTGCTCTGGTCTGGTCAATCCTGCAGCTCCAGCTCTTGTGTCAGTGAGCAGCTGCTGCAAGGAAGAGAAGGAAGCACCAACAATGGCTGGGCCAAGGGAGCCTATGGGTGACATCACAGTTCCCGGAATTCACAGCCAATGTGGAGAGTTTCCTTACATGGGGGAGTTGCAGCTGCATGATCATGTGACAGGACCGGATTAAAAAAGGTAAGTATATGTTTCTTTTATACAAGTTATGCACGGTATGTAGAAAGAGGGGGCAGGGAACGTTTTTAGAAATAGTGTTAGGCTTTTCTTCCACTTTAACCCCTTTGCGCCTAAGGGGAAAACAAATGCCTAAGCACAATTTTGCAACTTTTCCATGTGGTAGCAAAACTGTACATAGCACAACAACTTTGTGCATCCAGGTGGATTACAGTGCCTTGAAAAAGTATTCTTACCCCTTAAAAAACTTAAATGTATTTTATTGGGATTGTGATAGACCAACACAAAGTGGCACATAATTGTAAAGTAGAAGGAAAATGGTTTTCAATATTTTTTTTACAAATAAATATATGAAAGTGTGGCGTGCATTTGTATTCAGCCCCCTTTGCTCTGATACCCCTAAATAAAATCTAGTGGAACGACCTGTGTGTAATTTAATCTCAGTATAAATACAGCTGTTCAGTGAAGCCCTCAGAGGTTTATTAGAGAACCTTAGTAAAAAAACAGCATCATGAAGGCCAAGAAACACACCAGACAGGTCAGGGATAAAGTTGTGGAGAAGTTTAAAGCCTGGTTAGGTTATAAGTCAATATCCCAAGCTTTGAAAATCTCACAGAGAACTGTTCAGTCCAATATCCGAAAACGAAGAGTATGGCACAACCGCAAACCTACCAAGACATGGCCGTCCAACTAAACTGACAGGTCGGGCAAGGAGAGCATTAATCAGAGAAGTAGCCAAGAAGCCCATGGTAACTGTGGAGGAGCTCCAGAGATCCACAGCTTAGGTGGGAGGATTTGTCCACAGGACAACTATTAGTTGTGCACTCCACAAATCTGGCCTTTATGGAAGAGTGGCAAGAAGTAAGCCATTGTTGAAAGAAAGTCATAAGAAGTCCCTATTGAAGTTTGCAAAAAGCCATGTGGGGGACACAGCAAACATGTGGAAGAAGGTGCTCTGGTCAGATAAGACCAAAATTTAACTTTTTGGCCTAAAAGCAAAACTCTATATGTGGTGCAAAACCAACCCTGCACATCACCCTGAACACTCCATCCCCACCGTGAAACATGGTGGTGGCAGCATCACGTTGTGAGGATGCTTTTCTTCAGCAATGCTGTAATTGCAGCGAAAGGTGGTTCTACAAAGTGTTGACTCGGGGGCTGAATACAAATGCACGCCACACCTTTCAGATATTTATTTGTAAATAAAAATTTGAAAACAAATGATCATTTTCCTTCTACTTCACAATTATGTGCCACTTTGTGTTGTCTATCACATAAAATCCCAATAAAATACATTTACGTTTTGGTTGCAACATAACAAAATGTGGAAAATTTCAAGGGGTATGAATACTTTTTCAAGGCACTGTATACCTTGTTTTTTTCAGGATAACTTGGGCTTTGATTTGGTGGTAAACGGTAATAGATATCTCCTGATTTTTTTTTTCATTATCAAAGGAAAACTGGTCCAAAACAATAAAAAAAAATGAAATCTATTTTTGCTACTACTATACCCTTACTACCAAAGAACAACCATAAATAAATTCTTCTGCTCCCAAAAATCGCGGCACCACCACATATGTGTATATTAGTACCTGTAGTACAGCCCAGAAATGATAATGCACATTTTGCCATTTTTTTTTTAAATACCACCTAAAACACATTGACACTAACTGGCACTGATATGAATTTAAAATGCTTTAAAAAAAATACTGCCCAAAATATACTGACCATGACCCAAACAGTAAAACCTTGATCTAGGTGTTTTTCTTTATCTTTTATTTACAATTGTGCTCATAAGTTTACATACCCTGGCAGAATTTATGATTTCTTGGCCATTTTTCTGAGAACATGAATGATAACACAAAAACATTTCTTTCACGTTGGTTAGTGTTTGGCTGAAGCCATTTATTATCAATCAACTATGTTTACTCTTTTTAAATCATAATCACAACAGAAACTACCCAAATGAACCTGATCAAAAGTTTACATACCCTGGTGATTTTGGCCTAATAACATGCACACAAGTTGAAACAAATGGGTTTGAATGGCTATTAAAGGTAACCATCCTCACCTGTGATCTGTTTGCTTGTGATTAGTGTGTTTGTATAAAAGGTCAATGAGCTTCTGGACTCCTGACAGACCCTTGCATCTTTCATCCAGTGCTGCACTGACATTTCTGGATTCTGAGTCATGGGGGAAAGAAAAAGAATTGTCAAAGGATCTGCGGGAAAAGGTAGTTGAACTGTATAAAACACGAAAGGGATATAAAAAGGTATCCAAGGAATTGAGAATGCCAGTCAGCAGTGTTCAAGAAGTGGAAAATGAGGGGTTCTGTTGAAACCAAACCACGGTCAGGTAGACCAACTAACATTTCAGCCACAACTGCCAGCAAAATTGTTCGGGATGCAAAGAAAAACCCACAAATAACTTCAGGTGAAATAAAGGACTCTCTGAAAACATGTGGTGTGGCTGTTTCAAGATGCACAATAAGGAGGCACTGGAAGAAAGATGGGCTGCATGGTCGGGTCACCAGAAGAAAGCCATTACTACGCAAATGCCACAAAGTATCCTGTTTACAATACGCCAAACAGCACAGAGACAAGCCTCAAACCTTCTGGTACAAAGTCATTTGGAGTGATGAGACCAAAATTTAGCTTTTTGGCCATAACCATAAACGCGTCATTTGGAGAGTCAACAAGGCCTATGATAAAAGGTACACCATTCCTACTGTGAAACACGGAGGTGGATCGCTGATGTTATGGGGATGTGTGAGCTACAAAGGCACAGGAAATTTGGTAAACATTGATGGCAAGATGAATGCAGTATGTTATCAAAAAATATTGGAGGAACATTTGCATTCATCAGCCAGGAAGCTGCGCTTGGGACATACTTGGACATTCCAACATGACAATGATCCAAAACACAAGGCCAAGTTGACCTGTCATTGGCTACAGCAGAATAAAGTGAAGGTTCTGTAGTGGCCAGTGAGTCTCCTGACCTCAATATCATTGAGCCACTCTGGGGAGATCTCAAACGTGCAGTTCATGCAAGACAGACCAAGAATTTACAGGAACTGGAGGCTTTTTTCCAAGAGGAATGGGCAGCTTTACCATCTGGGAAGATAAAGAGCCTCATCCACAAATACCACAAAAGACTTCAAGCTTTCATTGATGTTAAAGGGGGCAATGCATGGTAATAGGAACTGGAGTATGTAAACTTTTGATCAGGGTCATTTGGGTAGTTTCTGTTGTGATTATGATTTAAAAAGAGTAAACACAGTTGATTGATAACAAATGGCTTCAGCCAAACACTAACCATGAGTGAAAGAAACATTTTTGTGTTATCATTCATATTCTCTGAAAAATGGCCAAGAAATCATAAATTCTGCCAGGGTATGTAAACTTATGAGCACAACTGTATTTATTTATTTTTTTACACAGTTTTATTTAACTCTTTCTCCCTTCAAGGAGAGAGAGATGCAATGTATCTCTCTTTTCCATTCAGAGAGAAAGAAAACACAGAGGCAGGCTTCACAGTGATAGTCAATCAGCGGATATCACAGCGATCAGGTGACACAGAACCGGGAGTTTCGGGTCCTGATCGTTAGTATGGAACCCAGCGCTACCAGTGGGACTCCAGTCTCTGTGCTCCAGGTGCGTGCCACCCAGCACAAAGACAGATACACATATATGCGGCCCCACAGAAAAAAAGCCCAGTCCAATGAGGGATGTGGGAAGGGGTTAATATACATAGGCAAGCCCTGCTGAAACGGGGAGGAAGAACGCACTGCACATGCGCAGGTTTGTGAAAAGAGGAGAATACTCAATCCTGGCATGCTGGATGCGCTCTCAACAGCCAATGTGTCCCAGCTTCAAGGCAGGATGGGGTACATCGGTTAAGCTTTTGTAGTTTTGTGTCTGGGCTTTGGAGAAGCTGTGCTTGGCCAATGGGTATGGCATATAATGTATGGACACCTAGAGGTGCCAGGACAGACCAGCAACAGCCTCTAAAACTATAATTTTACAGTCAAATAATGGGCCATTCTGAAGAGTATAGTTCTGACATTTCCGGGTAGTATCAGCGACTACTAGTTGCTGATACTAGGTCAAATAAGGCACAAACACTGCCTACATTTAAACACTACATTTCCTAACGAGTTAGTAAATACAGAGCTGCATTCATTTGTGTCTTTAATATCTAAATATAAACAAAGGTGTTCACTCGGGCCCAAAGTACACTTCTCAGCGCCAGGGAAAAATTGCTGCTCAAAATCAGAAACAGAAACTGTAGATAAAAAAATACAGGTAATGCCCAATTTGCTATCACAAAGAAGGCAAGAGATTGAAATAGTATATTAATAAAAGCAGCCGTTTAAACCATAAACAAATTATAATAAAAAGTAGTATAATATAATCAATAAATTGAACTATAATAGTACGCTACAAACAGCGCTATTGTTGAGCAAAAACACACAAGCATGCGGCCAACTTCACACGAAAGTCCTTTAAGAGTAGTGAAGAGTTTAAAAAGTGGTTCAGAGAGTGTTCATAGGTGATCATAAAACAGAATCTCAGTGTGCACCTTCCACCGGTCAATCCAATTCCACCATGTGAGAACACGCTCCCCTCAGGGGGTTAAACTCACCAGAGCTAAGAAAAATATAAGCCTCCAAGGGAAAAAACATCTAAGCCACAAGCTGCTGCCAACACCACTCCGGGGGATTCACAGATGATCAGGGCTCTCTCCCCCTGTATGTTCCTTCCAAGTCTCAAAGGGGGGTGCTCAACAATAGCGCTGTTTGCAGTGTACTATTATAGTTCAATTTATTGATTATATTATACTACTTTTTATTATAATGTCTTTAATATCTGCCTAGAATCCAGCTTTAATGGAAAAAGGTGCACTTTTAAGTTCTCATTATAATACTTATTATTGCTTGACATGATTCTGGTCCCATCACTACTCTGTAGCATGCTAGGAAATACACATGGATTTCTATGCAGAAAAATGGACAAGTGTGAATATGCTCTTACATTCATTTAGTGATCAGATTATTTGCATAAAGCTACTAGCATCATATATAGGCCAAACGCTGTAAAATACAATAGCTCACCTTTAAACTGATTTTTAGTCATTGTAAAATAGGAAAAAACAGCAGGTTAACATCTATACATACAGCATGAACTGCAAACTAAGCAATTACTATATTCCCAAAACCAATTACACTTAGGCTTAGGAAGCATGTACAACAACGTGTGAAGTATCTTCCAACAGTCTTCTATCATTCCTTTAATGCTGCCCTTGAAATAGTTTCTTAATGTTCTTCCCTGATTAGGCCTGTGGTAGCTTTGAAGTTATTTGATTAAGTATGAACAAAGAAATTGACCGATTACGTTAACATTACCTTGTCAGAGGTTCAAAGATCTGTAGTGAAAAATTATTTTCAGATGTAAAGTCCTTTGTGTATACCACCTAAGTTAACCGGGATAAAGTACAGTACATGCTGGTACATATTAGCCTAAGTCCACAGTACCGGTACATCTGTGTAGCTTAAATGATAGAAGTATACCTGAGCTGGTGCTGTATTACTGTAAATATATCCCATTATAAGTGCTTTAGACTGCTTATATAAATATATAAAAGGGGTGTAGGGCCAAGATATGAACCCCTTTTTAAACATAAGATATTTATTATGTTCAAAGTGGAATTCCAGCATAGGATGTGGCCTACTGTTTCGGGGCAGCCAGGAGTGGCACCCAACCCACATTATTCTGCTGTCAGTAATACAATTAGGGGGATTTACTAAAACTGGAGTGTGCAAACTCTGATGCAGCTCTGAATAGAAACCAGCTTCCAGGTTTTATTGTCAAAGACTAAAGGAGAAGTACAGCCAAAGCTTCTGTGGATCAGAGGAGCGCAGATTCGTTTTGCACTCCTGTGACCCGTTTTAAGCAAAAAGCGGGCTGATGTCACAGAGCCGGTCAAGGCTGGTGAAAGATCATGACCATGTGGTCAGGATTCACCCAGATGCCTGGAGCGGCACACAATATGATTATCAGACGAATGATCGCCCATTTTTTTTTGCATGATAATCGCAGATCGAATACGATGAGTTTACTATTTACTAACTAAAAATTCTCGTACAACAGAATAGAAATTTGGAAGTGATGTCATGTGTTGTAATGCATTTGTATTGCATTTTCGAATGACAGCTGTATTGATTAAAAGAAAATCATGCAATCTGGCTTTGTATGGAAAAAATGTCCGTTTATGTCCGATAGAATAATATCGGATGAACTTCCATGATCGGATCTCGAAAGCTCTGTACTAACGATCCGAATATCGTACAATCGCTTTGAAAGCGGTATTTTTCGTACGACTTTCGGATCGTGTGTACGGGGCTTAAGATCCGCAGCGGTTGGCAGAGCAGAGAGCTGGTGACTGACAGTTACCAGCTCTTTGCTTACGGAGCCCCGAGAACCGAGCAATCAGCAGTCTTAGAGACGGCAGGGGACAGATGTACTTCTACCAAGAAGATATATGAGAATAGCGAGAGGTTTAAACTGCATGAAAAACACATTTTAAAAAATTACGTTTAGTTTGGTCAGCTGCAGGGGGGACTGCAACCTTTTATTTACATTATTGGAAAATAGCTAAAGCTAGAGAAAGATGTTGGCATACAAAAATCCTTGATAACAGGTCGCCTCTGTGCTGTTTTTATTTCTTATTTTTTTCATACTCCAAAGAGTATAAAACCAAAAATTAAACATCACTAAACTGTTACTAAACCCACAACAGTAAAATCACTCTGCATATGCAGCAAAGCATGCTCGTTATAATCACTGTGGAACCTAAGGGGTCAATCCACTGCATTGTGTAAAAAGGCTGTTTAATCCTGTCTTCTCTGATCCTTCCCTTCTTCCACAGTCCCCAATCCATTTGCTGATAGTACAGAGCCTTTGGGGCACTCTGCACATGCTTAGTTTGGTGTGTATTGCTAGAGAGGTTTTTTTTGGGAGGGTGCATGTGATCGGCACAGGGCCAATCAGCACTGTCCAGGCAGAGGGTCAGAAGTTATGAGCCTCATAGGACAGTCAGAGAAGAATGAAAACTCCTCCTAAAAGCTTTAACCAGTGCTCAGCTGGACACTGATAGAAATCACAAGACTGCTATATATACTGCTGATGAGAAAGTGTATTTAGCAGTTTATATTTTCTAAAATAATTGCATTCCTATGTTCTGTGCACCGTAGACCAGGGAGACCAGATATAGTTAATGCTTGGTCCTGGGCTTAATAACACTTTAAAGTAAATACCTACCTCTCCAGTCTTGCCTCCCATGTTCTAGATGTACTAACACATGGGGTAAACTGCATTTCAGCCTCTCTGCCTTCAATATATGGGTTAGTAAGTGGGATGGATTCATGAAAAAGAAATGTCACCAGCACACCAGGATCTCCAAAAAAATGGTTCCAAAACTTTAATTACATAGTATGAAAAAGTAAAAGCGACGTTTCGGAGCCACGCAGGACCCCTTCATCAGGCATGTGACAAATTGTGATACAGACAGCACACTAAGGAACCATTCACCAATCAGTGCAAAGAGGACATGACCCCTGACCCGCCCCCTGACATCCAGTGACGTCATATTCCCGCCATAGACCTGTGGCAGAACCCATACAAACATTCTTGTTTGCTTGTCATTTAAATAAAACAGCCATCAAGCTATCATAGTAGCTACTTTAGCCAGAGTGGATCAGTGTACTACTGTACTGTTCGTTTAAAACTAATCTTATTATCCACAGAAAGACGGTCACGGTCGTGATATTTGTTCAATGACCATGCCCCTTAATTCATGTACTTGGTGCTTCTCAGCAACAAAATGTATTGCTACAGGTTTATTTAAAATCGGAGACTTCACTTTCAGGGTCCTCTCCAGTGCTACTCTTATCGTATATCATTCCTATGTTTCTGAAAGCGTCGTTTAAAAGGGCCAACTGTTTTCCCTACATACACCAATCAGCAGGGACATTTTAAAACATAATCGCAAAACTCTGTGTAACAGTTCATATACCCTTGTATGTGATATTGCCTGCCATTATGTGGGTGGGTGAAGTGTTCGCCACATATTATAGAATTGCAAACGTTACAATTATAACATCGGTAACAACCGCTTTATTGTGAGATTAGGACCTTTGACTTGGCATATTTAGAGCTCGGGTCTGCCTGTACCACGCAAGGACCTACTTCATTTGTGGACTAGTAGTGGTGGATTAATACTGGCGGTCAACATGCCGTCAGCTCTCAAAATGTTAATGTTGCGTGTGGTTGTCAGCTTCCTGATTGAAACAATGTATAAACAAAGGCCTATCGGCTGTTTTGTTAGTTTTAACTGGATTTAAGGTGGCTCTGGTAAGCGACTTATCAAGTGTCATGGTGGGATACCCTCACTCAACTATGTTTTGTACATACTCTTCCCTGGCCTCATTATCTGCCTTGCCATCGCCACAGGTTGGTTTATACATGCATTCCATTATATACCCCATGGTCATTTTTCTAATTTAGCAATGTTTGTTCATACACCTATTATACTATAGTTGACACTTGAACGGATTATCTAGGGGCGGAGTCCACTCGAGCCTTTGTGGGGTTATAAATGGGAGAGCACACATGACTGGGATTTTTCATTTCACTTTTTCACCTCACATGGGACAGCTCATTCTGCTGCTGATGCAAGCCATTGATCCTACATAGGTAGACATCTTTATCCTCCACATTGAGCACTTCTCTATGCTTGGTCATGTTTTCTATGTTTCTTAAATTCACATTTTTTTATGTTTCTCTTTTTCTTTTCAGGGATTGCCTTTACATCCCTTTTCACATATCTGCAGTATTGTACACATTTCCTTGGCCTTATCCGTCTTACCATCGCAGCAGGTTGGTTTATACATGCATTCGTGCATTCTATCATATACTCTAATTATTTTGCCAATTTAGCAATGTTTGATTATATACATATCACATTACATTTTAGCTGACACCTGAACTATTTAGGATCTCCAAGGTCACTCATTTCTACCCATGCCATGTCTGCCTTCCCATTGTTCCTTGGTCAGGGTTTTTTGGTTGGCACCGTTTCCTCGGCTCCCTTCCCAAGCATATATTGCTGCCATCCTTGGTGAACATAGCCACAGGCACTTAGGCCTTGCCGATTGGGGAGTATGGTGTCTTTTTTTTCTGTGAGGCCCCACTTACCATTTATCTATCATTTATTCATGTGTTACATTACTTTTTGATTATTCATTTCCTGATATATTCCACATGCATCCACCCCTGAGGAGCGAGCCACATCTCGTGAAATGCATCGGGTGTTATAAATGTCATGTATACTCATGTACTTTAAATGCAATGCAATCTTTAACTATGTGCAATATTGTATCAGCTTTGCCTTTTGTATGGTATTTTTTTGTGTGACTATTTCTGTAGTAAATACTTTACTGTATTTACATCTGTCATTTTTATCGGCCAATTGTGCACACCTCATTCAAAGTCCCAAAGGTGACATCCATGTTTCTATTGTATTATTAGGGATGGAAGTGTGTTACTGGTGACACCAGACCTTTCTTTTATTTATATTCATCCATGTATACAACGAACAGATTAGCAAATGAAGGGGCTGCTTAACTACCCATGGCTGTACCATGAATTTGGGCATACTTAGTTCCCTCGAACGAGAAAAAATGCATTGACGTACCGATTCCCTAGGGCGCACATGCACAACGTGTGGCCGGATTGGAGCAGAGAGAAAAGTCCTTTATAGTCACCTAGCAATGCTAATAAACGGCCAGGCGGAAGTATACAACTAAAGAGGAACAGAAACGTCAGATGAGGCTGCAGTTTTCTGAATAGGATTTGTTTTGCACGAACAGTACAGTAGTACACTGATCCACTTCGGCTAAAGTAGCTATGATAGCTTGATGGCTGTTTTATTTAAATGACAAGCAAACAGTAATGTTTGTATGGGTTCTACCACAGGTCGATGGCGGGAATATGACGTCATTGGATGTCAGGGGGTGGGTACAGGGGTCATTTCCTCTTTGCACTGATTGGTGAATGGTTCCTTAAATAGTGTGCTGTCTGTATCACAATTTGTCACATGCCTGATGCAGGGGTCCTGCGTGGCTCCGAAACATTGCTTTTACTTTTTGATACTATGTGATGAAAGTTTTGGACCCATTTTTGGACATCCTGGTGTGCTGGCGACATTTCTTTTTCATGATTGCATTCGGTTCCAGCCGATGGTCATTTCAGCACCCAATTTTTCCAATGACCAAAAAAGAGAAGCACATCAATTTGGATGCATGCATGCTGTAATGTTTAAGGTGCATTGTCTACCTGCCTCTTGGGATTCATCCAGTGCTAAAGTAGAATAATGAGAAGGGTATGTGCTACTTTTTGGGACAGAACATAATTTGAAAACACAAGAAATATATGCTTCTTTTGTAAAAGGAAGGTATGCTTATGTCAGCTTGTTCTGTGTTTGTTTATAGATTTCTCCAGTGGAAATCCATAACTCACATATCAGTTTGAGGTGGTTCTAAGCAAGCTGATCCACAGTAAATGTTCTTTTGTTTCTTCTGAGAACTAAGGTATCTCCATTGGTAGAGATATCTCCAAAGCTCAACCTAATGGCTGCGCTTAAGGTAAAGACAAATGATAGTCTCGTACTAGAGTGACAAAAAATAAGCAAATAACTGAAAGTCCAACTAGGAGAAAGTGACAACTTAATTACATCAATATAGTCAATACAGTCTCTAAAAGACATAAAAATGCAGCTATTCAACCCAACACTGGCCTCCTGGAAGGCGTTGAATTTTAAAAGTTTATTATATTGCATTTAAAATACATCACAATTATCTGTGTAAGGCTACAAGTTGTATTTTCTGCATTTTTACATGCTTACAGTATAGAGTGGCTCATCTCTGGTTATGCTTACCCTTCCAAACTGAACAGCTTAGATGTTACCCTACAGAATTGCTCAGTTCATGGCCCCAGCATCCTGATCTTTCACATCGCACACATATATAAAAAAACTAATGATAAAAAGAATTAATGAGATGTCCTTAATGGTTATTTCTGGGAAGTGGTCCAATAGTGTGGAACACATCTGCATGATAAATCCCAGTGTTCTTTGTCATTTTTATATAAAATAATCCTTGAAAGATGATGTGCCCCATACTGTGCCTCACCTTTTAATAAAAACAGAAAAAGACATAGGAAAAAAAAAATGTGGCCCAAAACAAAAATGTAGGAGTCATGTATGAGCAACAACCTTAAATGTTAGATAAACACAGCTCTTGTCCTAATGTATTGTTAAAAAATATAAAAGTTTTAATATGCTGCTATTAGAAACTGATAGCTAGAAACAAAGTAGTCAGGCAACATAATTAGTTTGAAAAAGTGATTCCCATTACCAAACATAACTGGAGAAAAAAAGAAATGATTCACACCAAGTAATATTATAGTGGCATAGTACAAGAGCAGTACAATTGTTTTACATTTGCCATCATTTTGATTAGGATTTTTACATCAAGTGTTTTGATAGTGCGTATCAGCTTATCAAAATCTTTTTTGTAGGTCATATAATATCTCATCAACAGACTCCGAAAAAAAAAAGAAGGGAATTTGCATCTAGGTCAAATTAGATACATATTTAGATTCGCTAATGTATGAATTAGGGTTGCACCGATAAAGTTTTTTTCATCAGTGAGTATGAGTACCGATACTTGTGCTCAAGTAGTTGGCGATACAGATTACCGATACCTTTGTGGTGCTTTCTGAGCCCGTAAAAAATGAATGGGCTCAAATTGCACTACAAAGAATCGCATACGATTCAAACAGGAATGCGGTGCGTTTCCTGTCCAAATCGCATGTGGTTTCCCACACTGGTCCTGTGTGAACCCAGGCTGAAGTCACTATGACAAGCCTGGGTTCGCGCAGGATTAGTAAAGGAATCCGCATGTGATTTGGACAGGAATCGCACTGCATTCCTGTTCAAATCTCATGCGATTCATTTCAGTGCGATTTGAGCCCATTCATTTTGTATGGGCTCAAATCGCACCGCAAAGATATTGGTTTCAGGTATCGGAGCATTTGCACGAGTACACATGCAAATGCTTAGTATTGGCACCAATATCGATACTGGTATCGGTGCAACCCTAGTATGAATGTCTTAGGAATCAGGGACTGATTTACGAAAATATGCAAATAAAAGTATTTATTTTGCAAAAGGCAATTCAAAGACTAAAGTATAAAACTTGATTATCTGATATGAACTTAATCTGAACCTGTACTTTGGCCCACTGAAGGCAAGTAACATTTAATTAGTAAAGACAAATATACAACTTTCAGCCAAGAGTCACAAAGTTATCTAATGGAATTCAATGGGAAAATGTGTAAATCCTGAGCGAAAGTAAGGGGAATCTCGCACAAAAAAAACTTTATAAGTAGACCCCTAAGAGCAAGACCCATATAAACATTACCTGCCCTGCACTCCCATGATCGGCTGGTAGACCTCCTCAAAAACCTATTGAGACGTCAAAACATACACAAACATCAAATATATGGAAGTACTCAGGACTAGTGGTTGGCCTGTCAAAAACTGAGCAATATATTGTGGGATTCCAGCAGTACTGCCACATATTCCGTAACACCTAGAAAGCTCAGGCATTTTTACCAGGCTAAGGTAGTAAATCAGACAGCAGGGTTGATGGAAAGGTGAATACAGGTTGCTTAAGAGGAACTGCAGTCGGCTCACATAATTTGTAATAAAAACATCTTTGTCATTCTGAAGTTTCCCTCCAACCACTTTGCATATTATTTTATATATACTGTGATTCTGTAATTGCCAAATATGCTGCAGAAATGGCTGCAGCCATTTTAACTGTGGGCAGCTGAAGCTTCTGCCTGTTCACATCCTGGATTTACACAGACACACAGAGGCACACCCCCAGCTCTGCAGCTGTCACGGATCTGCCACCTAAGGGTTAACTTAGTCCAGGCTGATTTCAGTGATTGGCAACAGGCTGCCTTATTTAAACACCTCAGCAGCTCTGTGTCCTTGCTGTTTGATCTGCAGCTCTGTGTATGTGTTTCCTGAAGATCTGATATCTGCTCCTGTTTAACCTGGATTGTTTTGAGACTGTTCCTGTTATCCGCCTGCACCTGACCCTTGGCTTGTTTGACGATTCCTTCTGCCTGCTCCTCTTGTACCTTTGTTGCCAGCCTGATTATCGACCCGGCCTGCCTGACGTTCCAAGACTCTCCTCCAGTCTGCTCACCTGTCTGCTGATCCATCCAGTCTGCTCACCTGCCTGCTGATCCATCCAGTCTGCTCACCTACCTGCTGAAACATCCAGTCTGCTCACCTGCCTGCTGATCCATCCAGTCTGCTCACCTGCCTGCTGATCCATCCAGTCTGCTCACCTGCTTGCTGATCCATCCAGTCTGCTTACCTGTCTGCTGGTCCATCCAGTTTGCTCACCTGTCTGCTGGTCCATCCAGTCTGCTCACCTGTCTGCTGATCCATCCAGCCTGCTGGTCCTGTCTGCTGTGCCGGCCATCTGACCCATCTGCTGTTGATCCTGCCAGGGACTCATACCATTCTGCACTCCCGTGCCACCTGTCTGCTCTACCAGGGGCCGCGAGTCAGATACGTAAGGGAGGCCTTCCTCTGCACTATCGGGCTCATCAGTCAGGTAAGTGAGAACTTGACAGTATCAAACAGCCATGTCTGAGCCCGAGCGAGGAACCTCCCCCATGGAAGAACTGTGCCGACACCTGGCAGGTTTGACACAAGCTGTTAAAGATCTACAAGAGGGATATACTCGGTTGGAAGAACAAGTTCAAATTCTGTCATCTCCCACCAACCCTCAAAGCGCTACCTCAGCTGGTATCTCATTCACACCTTCAGTAGCGATGTTACCACCAGAACCAAGGGTACCCACGCCCGAAAGATTTGCAGGTGAACGTAGCAAATACAGAGCCTTTCGTAATGCTTGTGAACTCTATTTAGCCCTACAACCCCGCACCTTTTCTCTGGAAGCAACTAAAGTGGGTTTCGTTATCTCCCTGTTGACTGGTGAACCCCAAGTCTGGGCACATCGCCTTCTGGAACAAAAGGCCGAATCGTTAAACAACCTCACCACATTCTTTGTCGCTATGTCACAACTTTATGAGGACCCCCAGCAGACTGCCACTGCTGAGGCTGCATTACATGCACTTCAGCAAGGCCGCAGAGCGGCAGAGGACTACGTGGCCGAGTTCAGGCGTTGGAGTTCTGATACCAATTGGAACGATGCGGCCTTTCGTTACCAATTTCGGATGGGACTATCTGATCCTCTAAAAGGATGAACTGGCACGAGTAGGGATACCCCAATCTCTGGACGAACTTATTATTTGTGACCGACGTCTAAGGGAACGTCGCTCCGAAGGATCCATAGGTCAATATCGGCCAACTTGGATGCTACCTAAAGTTCCCAGTTTCTCCAGCCAGACTCGTTCCGCTCCAGTTACTCCGGCTCCGGATTCCTCCGAGCCCATGCAGTTGAGTTTGCTTCATCCCTCTCTCACCACGGAGGAACTATAGCGCAGACGAATACATAACCTCTGTATGTACTGTGGGGGACCCGGGCATTATGTGAGGTCTTGTCCTGCAAAGATGCGTAAGTGCCTTTCAATCTCTTCAATGCATGTTCCTGTCTTACCTAACCAAGCCTCTCACTTTGCTCTCCCCATCATGTTACAGCTCCCAGGAAAGAGTATCCAGGTATCTGTCATAATTGATTCCGGAGCCTGCAGCTGTTTCATACACTTGACGTTTGCAGCCAAACACCTCATTCCACTTCAACCAAAGACCCGGAGACTACCCGTACATCTTGCTGATGGCTCTGTCATTAAATCTGGTCCGGTCACACAGGAGACTGTCCCTTTGCTGGCTATCATTGCTTCCCATTACCAAGAGTTTTTACGCCTGGATGCCATTTCATCACCTCTGTTCCCCATCATCTTAGGTATGCACTGGCTGCAGGCCCATAATCCCCACATCAACTGGGCCACTGGAGAAATCAAATTTCCTTCAAGTTATTGCCAGCAACATTGCCTGCAAGAGGCCTCAGTCAACCCATCACCCTTACACTGCCTTGACACAGATCCTGAATTACGCCAATCAATCCCAGTGGCATACCACGATTTTCTGGATGTGTTCAGTAAGAAGGGTGCATAGACCCTTCCTCCCCATAGATCCTACGACTGCCCTATTGAACTGTTACCAGGGGCTGAGGTCCCCTTCGGAAGGACTTTCCCTTTAACCGAGCTTGGGCACGCTGAAGGACTATATTGTGACAACCTTACGAAAGTATTTATTCGCCCATCTACTTCTCCGGCTGGCGCAGGCAACTTCTTTGTTGAAAAGAAGGACCATTCACTACGCCCCTGCGTAGACTATCGAGAATTAAATAAGATTACTGTCAAAAACCGTTACCCACTGCCTCTTGTGCCCGAACTGTTTCAGGGACTGAGACCCGCAGTCATCTTCACTAAACTGGATCTCCGGGGAGCATACAACCTATTCCGTATTCAAGAAGGAGATGAGTGGAAGACAGCTTTTCGTACCCGATTCGGGCACTTCGAATACCTAGTCATGCCTTTTGGGTTATGCAATGCGCCAGCCACCTTTCAGCACTTTGTCAATGACATTTTTCGTGACTATCTGGACTTGTACGTCATTGTGTACCTGGATGACATCCTGATTTTCTCCTCCACAGTAGATGACCACTGTAGGCATGTCCGAAATGTGCTAACCCGACTCCGGCAGCATGGCCTCTATGCCAAACCGGAGAAGTGCGAATTTGAACTTCAGTGTATCCAGTTCTTAGGCCTGATAATCTCTGTTGAAGGCATCAAGATGGACCCCCAGAAAGTCACCGCCATCTTAGATTGGCCAGCTCCTGTGGACAAGAAGGGGGTTCAGCGCTTCATTGGGTTTGCCAACTTCTACCGGAAGTTTATTAGGGGGTTCTCTGCTATTATTGCCCCCATTACCGAACGAACTAAACAAGGAACCCGATTCCTCTGGTCTCCCAAAGCGCAATCGGCATTTGAAGCCCTCAAAAAACTGTTCACTTCAGCCTCCATCTTGAAGCACCCTGACCCTGCCTTACCATTTGTTCTTGAAGTTGACGCCTCGGAAGTTGCAGTAGGGTCTGTGCTGTCTCAACGGCAAGAAGCTAAAGCCCTACTTTACCCAGTTGCTTTCTTTTCCCGCAAATTATCTACAGCGGAAAGAAATTATTATGTGGGAGATCGTGAGCTTTTGTCCATCAAGGCCACATTAGAAGAATGGCGTTACTTACTTGAAGGTGCAGCACATCCCATTCTGGTCTATACGGACCACAAGAATTCGGAATATCCGAGAACAGCAAAGAGATTAAAACCACGGCAGGCAAGGTGGGCACTTTTTTCTCTAGATTCTCATTCCATATAACGTACAGGCCAGGGTCGAAGAATACAAAACCAGATGCACTCTCACGTATGTTCAACGACTCAGAGGTCCACACTCCCAGACACCATCCTTCCCTCAGGAAACTTTCTCATACTACAGGAGAATCTGTTATCCCGAATCAAACAGGCTTCTGCTGAGGTTGCTTCGTCTTCTGAAACCAGCTTACAGGCGCAGGATGGCCTACTGTGGCATGAAGGTAAAATTGTTGTACCTAAGGACTTAAGGGTGGCAGTATTGGAGCTCTGTCATGACCACAAGCTGGCTGGGCACTTCGGTGCCCTGAAGACGGCCAAACTGGTACAACACACGTTTTGGTGGCCTCAGGTGGTAGATGACTGTAAGAGTTATGTGGAGTCTTGTCCTACTTGCTCCCGAAGCAAGAACAGCAAGGTAAAAGCCTGGTGTTTACTGAAGCCATTGCCTGTTCCAGAGAGACCCTGGAAAATTATCTCAATGGACTTCATTGTGCAACTCCCTCCGGCAGAGGGTTTTTCTACCATCTTCGTGGTGGTGGACAAGCTGTCCAAAATGGCCCATTTTTTGCCCATGAAAGGAACACCCTCGGCTGTGGAAACTGCAAAAATATTCAAAGAAATTGTAAGGCTCCATGAAGTCCCAGCCAACATTGTGTCTGACCGAGGTGTCCAGTTCACCTCCAAGTTTTGGAAAGCTCTGTGTGGGTCCCTTGAGATTGAATTGGCCTTCTCCTCCGCATACCACCCCCAGAGGAACGGGCAAACAGAAAGAACCAATCAGACCCTGGAGCAGTACCTCCGTTGCCTTTCTTCGTTCTCACAAGATGACTGGGTCGCTTTACTCCCCATTGCTGAGTTCGCTTATAATAACTCTTCCCATTCTGCCATCAAACAAACTCCATTTTTTGCTAATTACGGCTATTACCTGTCCTTCCTGCCTAGTACCATACCTGAATGCTCAATCCCTGCAGTCTCTGAAACGATAGATTTCTTCTCTAAATACAACAAACTATTATAAGAGACCACGACCAAAACACAAGAGTACAATAAAAAGATCTTTGACAGGAAAAAACGAGGAGAACTAATTCTGGAACCCGGCAACCAGGTATGGTTGTCTACAGTGAACTTGAAAATGGCTTGCCCCTCAAGAAAATTGGGCCCTAAGTTTATGGGCCCCTTCCCTGTAAAGAGAAAGATCGATGACGTAGCTTATGAGCTGGAATTACCCGATTCAACTCTTGGGAGCCTGAAAGCAATATTCATGCTAAAGAACTAATGCAATCCTTCAAGAGATCCCATGATGTGAAGTTGGCCCAATTGGGCATCCGGAGGCTGCCCTTTAGGAGGGGGCAATGTCATGGATCTGCCACCTAAGGGTTAACTTAGTCCAGGCTGATTTCAGTGATTGGCAACAGACTGCCTTATTTAAACACCTCAGCAGCTCTGTGTCCTTGCTGTTTGATCTGCAGCTCTGTGTATGTGTTTCCTGAAGATCTGATATCTGCTCCTGTTTAACCTGGATTGTTTTGAGACTGTTCCTGTTATCCGCCTGCACCTGACCCTTGGCTTGTTTGACGATTCCTACTGCCTGCTCCTCTTGTACCTTTGTTGCCAGCCTGATTATCGACCCGGCCTGCCTGACGTTCCAAGACTCTCCTCCAGTCTGCTCACCTGTCTGCTGATCCATCCAGTCTGCTCACCTGCCTGCTGATCCATCTAGCCTGCTCACCTGCCTGCTGATCCATCCAGTCTGCTCACCTGCCTGCTGATCCATCCAGTCTGCTCACCTGCCTGCTGATCCATCCAGTCTGCTTACCTGTCTGCTGGTCCATCCAGTTTGCTCACCTGTCTGCTGATCCATCCAGTCTGCTCACCTGTCTGCTGATCCATCCAGCCTGCTGGTCCTGTCTGCTGTGCCGGCCATCTGACCCATCTACTGTTGATCCTGCCAGGCACTCATACCATTCTGCACTCCCGTGCCACCTGTCTGCTCTACCAGGGGCCGCGAGTCAGATACGTAAGGGAGGCCTTCCTCTGCACTATCGGGCTCATCGGTCAGGCACGTGAGAACTTGACAGCAGCTCTCATTGGCCCTCTTATGCTTCATCCCCCCTCCCTTTCTGGCAAACTCTTACGAGAGAGAGAGGGAGCTGTGCATGATATCATAAGCCTAGGCTTTTTTCCAGACAAGAAACAGGATGTGGGCTGGAAAAGGTATTTACTGGCAGAAAAAAAATGTTTTACTATCCAAAGTTAAAACAACAAGGGCAGAAGATTTAATAGATGGAATGATGAAAAAATGACAGAAGTTCCGCTTTACTTTCACCGTTTTACCAACATCACTGTATTGCAAGAATTTATTGAAACAACAAATCTATCATTATTATTTATCAATGCATTATTTTGTTAAACTGTTGCAGTACATAATACGATTTTTGCATTCAAGGTAAAATCCTTTTCTTTTAATTCATTGAGGGCCACAGAAAATCATAGACTGCCACCCATAGGACAACTGGACACTGGCAAAAAAAAAAAAAAAAAAGTAAGCCAGCCCAGGATAACCCCTCCATGCCTTAATTGTAGCAAGCAGTACCAAGAACATGATTACAAACACAGAGAGGGGTGGGACCTGTGTCCCTCAATTGGCTCCAAGAAAAAGATTTTACAGTACAACAATTCTATTCTCTTTCCAATGCTTTGAAGGACACATGAAGTCAAACTGTCAGGATGCCCAAAAGCAAACAATTGCTAACAAGTAAAACATGAACAAAAACTGGGGGCAGCCTGCAGCTCAAAAGCTTCCTTAAGGACCAACGCCCAAATCTGGCCCAGGATGAGGCCAAACCCCTTATCTGGTATGGTAAATCTGATATGACTAACAGAAGATCAGGAACAATGCTTGAGGACCAAGAACAATGTTCACATAATCAGCGGTGGGATGTTTCATAGAAATAATGAATCATACACCATAAGCACGAATTTGGTGAATTTATTCCTACCACAAAGGTGAAACGAACAACAATTTCCTATAGGGAAAAGACTTACGAACCTAACGTGGCCAAAAAGGAGGGTGAGAGCGGTCTTGTAAGAAATGCTATCAGACACATGAAACCAAGAACTGTATCCTAGTAGACTCAACTTGCTTGATCTTATAAGAAACAAGAACTCTTCCTACTGTAGGAGGCCTGTCAGAACAGACCCTGATAATTACTTCATACAGAAGAACATCCAAGGAGTGAACCACTGGCTCCTGACTTTACCTAGGGAACCAAGAATTCAATCCCACAAAGTCAGAATGCCCAATAGGCAAGGGTCCATGTGAGGTACCTATTTATGGGTAAGCAGGGGATGTAAGGTGGGTTTTCTCACCATAAGTGTATAGGGAAGACTACATCCTGATAGAGCTGAAGATCAAGCTCAACATACTCCCATCAGGAAGGAGGAGACACGCAAAATCCTGCCTATCCTGGAACCTCATAGAGATTCAAGGCAAGAAATGCTCCTGACTGCCCAGTACAACAATGCATCAGGAGTGTGAGCGTGGGGGGGGGGCATCACCCATTGCAGTGGGACCCTTCCCTTTGTGTCGATATACAGACATGTTGCGACCATGTGGGGGTAAGGAAACTAAGCTCAGGGTACAAGGCAAGGCACAAAACCCATACAGCTTGAGGGTTCCACGTGACTCTTAGCAAAGCAGGAGCAGCAGCAGGAGCTGCTTCCTCAATGCTAATTACTGGGAAAGATAACACAGAGCTCACTCTCCACTAAATAATTTAACAAGAGCATTGGTAAATGAATGGTAATGAAAAGAGGTACCTCGAGGACTAAATATTAACAGCAGAGAAATTGCTTGGAGCATGATAGGGATGCAAGTTCTTTCAAAATGCTTTATATGGGGAAAAGTAGTGAAGGAGATTTTCCTACCGTTTCAAGTGAAGGCTATATATTGATTACTGCTGGTTGATTGATACTACTGGTGAATGAAAAATGTGATAACTCAAATGTGGCTATAATTGGAAAAATAGCTAATTTACATTAATCCATACTGATTCATGTTAAACGTGATCTGTGAAGCATCTAAGCAGGCTGTGTAAAAGCTTGGTTATTTGTGCTGATTCTACAACTTTGGAGAGACATGGGGGTTGATTTACCAAAGTGAATTAGACTGTTAACTTTGCAAGGGAATTTCCCCCAGAGCTTGGTGATGGGGTAAAGCTCTGCTGAATGTTATCATTCAACCATTAATAAGCAAAAAAAATTGCGGTTTCTTTCCCTTTCCTTGGTAATCTTTGCAAATAAATGTCACCACATTCACTAAGCTCTAGGGCAAATTCTCTTGCAAAGAGCCTTTTTGGCTTTAATAAAAGAACCTCAAGGGATCAAAGTGATATTTCTGAGCATGCAGGACTTTGTAAATGATACAGTATAAACCTATTTTGCCATTGGAATGTTATTACAATGACAAGTTGAGGATTGCAGCACCAAAGGGAGTACCTGCCTTTGTTTGTATAACGAGAGAGATAATGATGATATTCATTTAGTTCTCCTAAATGTTGTCTATTAGAGGAAATCCCTTATAGAAGTATAAATGCTAGTGCCAATAAACACAAAGATGTAAAGAATTAATCTACAAAAAGTTCATGTTGCTTGTTACTTTTGTATCATGTTTACATCTTGGAAATAAATGCTATTGGAATGATATCTTTAAACATTGGAGACTCTGTAAATTATATATTACGCTGAAAAGCTATTTTTGCACTGAAACAAGTTGGGATTTGCAGCAGCAATGGGAGTACCTATTTGTGTTTAAATGAAGAGAGAGATAATGATAAGAGTGATTTAGTGCTGCTAATTGGATGTCTAGAGGAACTCTAATGCAGAAGTGCACATCTATAGAGAGTTGTCCATAAAAGGAAGGACTGTGAGGTGCCATATCACCTGAAGAATTTGAGGAGAATGTTCATGGGTTAACATCATTCATAGGAATAGATCTCTCTGCTAAGAAGATCAATGGGCAGTTTATACCCTGTTTATGCATATTGGCATCACTGTAATAGATATGGTTTAATCCTAATGGACTTTGATAAGGAGAAATTGATTAAGATTACATGGAATTTTTCCTTTAATTAAACAAAGTGCAATAGCTGTTTGAGACAGTCATGTGGTTTTATGTTTTTCTCTAGCCTTTCCTCAGCCTTTCTCAACTTTTTCAACATGGAGGATCCCTTGAAATAACTCTTCGGCCTCAAAGAACCCCTGTTAATAATTCATATATCTACAGCTCAGGGGACATTGGTGTGAACAATAACCTGGCATATAAGTATAATAAACAAGAGGGGCGTGGCTGGTCGCTTTGCGTAATGGCAGCTTGAATTTCTCACTCTACACAGACCTGCTGCTTTTCTGCTTCTACGGGGAACTTTGCTGCATTCACATGGGTAGATCTTGCACCACATATTCACAGAAACAAGGGGGTGCCACGGGGCAGTCTCTCCCACCGGGTCTGCTGATTCACAGCTTCTTTGAACCAACTATGGGGCCCCCACCACGGGAAGAAGTAAACATGGCGCAGCAGCACTCTCCACTCTCCCACCCCTCCTGAGCTTCGGGGATGTGGTGGGCGGCTACCCCGTACCTAGAGGAGCATCCCTGCAGCGGTATAGCAGCCCACCATGTGCACTGATATCTTCGTCATTCGCTGGCTGCTTGCTCAATCCCGCAGCTGCACCTACCAGCCCACGTAGAACAGGCTGCACCATCCATCCAGAAGCGCTGTGCTACATTACCAACATCCCCTCAGGTGAGCCTGCCACCATCCCCCTTGCCTGAGCAAAGGCCCTACAGTGACACGCTATCACTGCAGAGCATTCCACCAGTCTTCCAGAACTGGGGGCTCCCCCCCTCCCCCGTCGTGAGGGACGCTCCCAATCATTGCCATGGCTGCAGCCTACCTCATGCCCTTCACCAACACCGCCCTTAGAACTAGCTTTCCGAAACCACAAAGGGGCCAGCGCTCGAGGGACCTCAGCGCTTCACGCTCATCAATGGAAGTTGGGGCTGCATCTCAACCTGCTCTGGTCTCCAGAACCTCATTCACAAGGCCCATGACACTGCCACAGACGAGCAAAGGGCTTGGTATGAACCTTGGGACCCTCCTATAGGGGCTGCAGGCCCTTCTCGTTCCCTTCCCAGAATCTCCTCTATCCTCACTGCTGAGGAGATGATCTCATGGCAGGAACAATTACATTCTTTGCCCACTAAAGATGATTATGAACTGCTGATTACTGAAGTCACTGAGGCCTGTCGAAGTTAGATTAAAACCTTACAAGCCAACTTTCACCATCTAGTTTCCAGAGTGGAGGATGTGGAAGAGGATCTCCAAACAACTAAGCTGGCAGTCCACAGGGTTCAAACTCAACAAGCAGACAATCGCTTCATCCTTTGGGACATGCAAGGGCACCTAGAAGTCCTTGACAATCGCAACCGCCGTAATAACATCAGAGTTATGGGACTTTCAGAAGCAAAGGGCACTGAAGACCTAAAAACTGTCCTGCAGACTTTATTCCAACAGCTTAGTGGGGGCCCCAGCTACCCAACACAGCACTGGATAGAGCTCACAGGGCATTAAAACCTAGAGGCCTACCTTCTAAGCCTAGAGATGTCATCTGCAGGGTGCACTCCTACACTTTGAAGGAGGACATTATGCGTAAAGCTCGAGTCACCAGACTGATCCTCTACGATGATGCCTCGGTCCAGCTCTTCCCCCGATTTGCCGTGGATTACGTTGCAAAAGCACAAGCTGCTCCAACTGCTCCTTCACACATTACAAGAATCTGCTATCGCCTGTTGTTGGGGCTTTCCCTTCAGCCTGTCAGCCACCAGCAACGGGAAAGCAGCCATCCTTCGGGTCCCCGAGGACTTACGCACGTTCTGCGAGACCCTGGAGATCCCTACTTCGGATCTTCCCGGCTGGGATATTATCCCACCTCCTCCTCCCCCGCCAGTGGTCTGGCAAAAGAATATCTAAAAAAAAATGGGGGCATCCATCTGACTCTCTCCGCAGGAGCCCCAAACAACCAGCCTGACTGACTGCTCTTTATCGGTGGTAACACATCAATTGTATCTCCCTTGCTAGTCTGATGCTGGCTGAGAACTTTTCCACTCACTCGACCTTCTCATGGATAGATCTCTTATCCCCACCAAATGGGAAAACGCATATAAAAAAAAAATTACTGCTGAATTCATATTTTTTATTGCATGTTTAGAGAGCTCTGGCACTTCGGGTCGTGCAGGATGTGTTTTTCGTCCCTTAAGCGCCGGCCCGGTTTCCAACACCCGGTTTCTGCTACTTTTCTGAACTATGCAGGTCCTGTATTGATTAGAGTGGTAATCGTTTCGTTTCTGACACTACCCCCCTCCTTTAGTTAGTCATATTGTGATTTATTGTTCCCTCTGATCACACTTTACCTTCCTCGCCCCAGATGTGGACGAGAGAGTTAAAAAGGAACGTTTGGTTTAACATTGTACCCTAACGGGTTTTTTTTTTTTTTTTAATTGTGACCAATCTTTGTCTTTGTTCCTCGCCTTTACTGTTCTTGGCTCCTCGTCCCTGGATTACTGGAGACTCCAACCCTCGGTGATATTCATCTGTGGCTCCCTGGCTGACGTTCTTGGTCCATTGAACTAGATAAGTATTTACACTCCCTATTCTTCTACCTTACACCAGTTTCCTTTTACACACCCCCGCCACTATGATACAGATTTATTCCCTGAATGTTAACGGACTTAACTCTAATTTTAAACGTCAATTGGCATTAAAGAGCTTCAGAGATTCAGGGGCTGATGTGATATTTATGCAAGAAACGCACTTCGACAAGAGAGGCACCTTGGAATTTGCATCTAGACATTTCCCCCTGGGTTACTTGGCCTTTACTCCAAAAAAGAAAGCAGGGGTGACTATTCTAATAAAAAAGTGTTCCCCGTTTCACCCAATCTCTTGCTACTCTGACCCTGGGGGTAGACTCCTCATTCTCAGAGGCAAATGGCAGCAAGCTGACATAACTTTCTGTAACCTCTATGCCCCAAATGTGAAACAGACAAATTTCCTCACTTGGGTGTATAATCGTCTATTCTGACTTACACACTCTTGGTGGAGGGAGGGGACTTTAACCTACCATTCTCCCCAACGTTGGATCGCGCCTCCCTTTCCAAGACCGCTGCTTCTCTGCGCCTGACCAGAAAATCCCAACTATTCTGTCAGATTACGTGTAAATTTGCTTTATTTGATGCGTGGCGAGTTGGGGACCCAACAGATCGTCAATATTCTCACTATTCTCACCCATTTTCGTACGCATGCACGATTAGATTACGTCTTCGTAAATGGCCCTTTCCTACGGGTGGTTAAATCTGCATCTATTTCCCCCATATCCTGGTTGGATCACGTCCTGATACTACTGAAACTGACTCTGGATCTTTCCAGACTCAAACGCTGCCACTGGCAACACAATGACTTCCTGCTGAAAAATGAGACTACCAGGACAGAACTAGAGAAAGCTCTGAAACTATACTTTACCGAGAACAGCACTCCGGGGATCGCTACTGGAGTTATTTGGGAGTCTCAAAAGTTGTTCCTGAGGGGACAATGCATAGCTATCTCCACAGTCTGGAAAAGGAATTCTAGACTGTTGAGATGGCAGACTGAGATGAGTCACCGGGACCTCAAATTCTGGATCTCTTCTGCAAGTTATATTGAAAAGTATTGACATAGGGCAGGTGGAGAAAGCTCTCCGATTACATCAGGTTTTCTATGACAAAGGTAACAAAGCTCATACTCTGTTGGCCCGTAAACTCAGAGAACAAACCCACACGACGAACCCCCAAGCTCTCAAATTGTTTGCACATATTTCTCTGACCTTTACAACAACCCGTCTATACCCCACTTGCCAGCTACGGAAAACTTCTGTGAGCACGTTCGCTCTTATCCCACACAGGGTGGAGCAGCTTAACTTCCAAAATCAGCCCTACAGTCCCTCAATGGCCCGATAACTGAAGAGTAAGTCTTTGAGACCCTGAAACTTTTACCAAACCACAAAGTCCCTGGTCCCGATGGCCTTCCATATGAATATTATAAGGCCTTTCTACCAACTCTCCTCCCGCATATGACTCGTCTATTTAATGGATTTATGCACAAGGGGGGGATTCCGAGAGACATGCAGACCTCCAAATTTGACATTAATACCAAAGCCAGACAAGGATCACACGCTGTGTGGTAACTATAGACCCATAGCTTTTCTAAATTCAGACCTGAAAAGTTTTACAAAATTGCTCTCTCTCTCCCTAAAAGAAGTCCTCCCTTCCCTAATACATAAAGACCAGGTGGGTTTTGTACCCTGGAGGCAAGCAGGAGACAACACCAGAAGGGTTATCAATATAATAGATGTGGTAAACAGGCATAAAACAGCAGCGCTCATACTTAGTTTGGATGCTAAAAAAGCCTTTGATAGGATCAGCTGGCCATTCATGTTTACAACCTTAGAACATCTGGGCTTTCAGGGGCCGTTCCTCGGAGCGATTAAACAACTTTATACAGCTCCCTCTGCCTCTGTCAAAACCCCCTTAGCTGCCTCTTCTTCCTTCCCTATCTCAAACTGTACTAGGCAGGGATGCCCGCTTTCCCCCTTGCTTTTCACTCTATGCATTGAACTCCTGGCAGCCCAGATTCACATTGATCGCAATATTCATGAGGTTATGGTCAGGGGACACGAGTTCAAGATTTTACTGTTTTCGGACGATGTACTCCTTACCGAACTCCGAGTGACACTCCCCAACCTTCATAAGTTGCTAGATGAGTTTGGATCCTTGTCTGGCTACAAAGTCATCCCTCTAAATCCGAGGCTTTGCCGCTCAACATGCCACCCTCAGAAGTGCAGCCCCTCTCTTTCTCCTATATGTGGAGAACCTCTGCCATTAAACATCTAGGTATTCACATCACGCCCCGATAAGACTCTTTATATGACGGTAACTTAAAACCTTTTTTTTGCATCTATCAGGTCTCTTCTAACCAAGTGGAGACACTACCAGATCTCATGGTTGGGTCGTATAGCATCGATTACAATGACGATCCTACCCAAGATTTTGTACTGTTTCCTGACTTTACCGGTCCCTGTTTCTATGGCTTACCTTAGGAAACTCCAGATAGATCTTCTAAACTTTGCATAGTACCACAAGCAACATAGCGTAGCTTGCTCGGTTCTTTTTGCCTCTCGGAGTGAGGGGGGCCTAGCTTTCCCTAACCACATACACTACTATTATGCTGCTCAACTGAGGGTGGCGGCTTCTTGGACTACTCTCTCGGCTTACAACTGTTGGACTCAAATAGAAAAACTAGCCCCGATCCACCCGAATAATTTGCTATGGAATACTGATGCTAATATTCTCTCAGCCCCTCTCCTGCACACCATGGCCTTACTGCGCAATATTTGGTGACAGCTAAAGCGCACACACTCCCTCCAATCTGAAGCTTCTTTACTGACAGCCTTTCTCTTCAATTCTCAAATCCCAGACAGTCTAACTCACCTGATGATCTCCCCACGGCTGCAGAGGAATCTTTTTTACTGCAGTCATTTAGTTAACCCTGTGTCAAGAATGCTACTCTCATTCAAAGAACTCAGGGAGAAACATGATCTTCCCCGCAGTGCTTTCTTTGGTTATCTTCAAATAAGCCACTATGCACTTTTACACCCATTCTCAGATTTTCTAAACTGTGTCCATTTGAACAACTAATCCTTTCAGGTCCCTCACAAAAAGGTTTAACCTCAGATATATATAAAATATTAAACTCATATAACATAGATACGCAGGGCAAACATAGCTATATGATCAAATGGGAGAAAGCTCTTTGGGAAGAACTCTCCCATGCACAGTGGCAGGTCATCTGGTCTCGGGCATCCAAAAGCTCCATCTGCACCCTTTACAGAGAAAACACTTACAAAGTGCTGTTCTTTTGTTATATGACCCCTACCTGCTTACACGTCATACACCCATCGTCCTCGGATTGTTACTGGAGACTGGAGGTGTTGCAGGGATCGGGGTACCTTACTCCACATCTTCTGGCAGTGCCCATCCTTGCAATCTTATTGGCGCTCGGTGCAGGCACTCCTTCACCGGCTTTTCAAAGTTGATATCCCCCTTCTCCCAAAAATGTATCTTTTAGGGTTACTTCCCCCTAAATTATCTGGCCTAGCCAAAAAGCTGTCCAGCCATATTCTAGTAGCGGCCAGATGTTTGATAGCCCTTCAATGAAAGAAACGAACCCCGCCAACTCCAATAGGGCTCTATGCTAGAATTAAGGATGTTGAAAATATGGAGTCCATATTGGCAGATAAGATGGACTGTCACCGTGCGGTCTGGGAGCCTTGGCACCTCAGTGAGGATCTCCCGGGGATTTAAGGACCCGCCTCGGCTCGGGGGGGGGGGGGGGCGTTTCTCCGTGGATCCAGGGATGTCGAGCCATGTTCTACCCCAGTTCTCTTACTCTTTTTTCTTTATTCCTCCCTTTCTCTTATTCTGGTTCTATGTTGATTTACAATATTATTTTTACTTTTTCCAGAGAGCATCCGGTTCACTCCACTGGGTTTGCAAGTGATGCTATACTCCTCATAGGAATTTGTCACAATGTTTTATTTATTTTCGCTTTACTTTAGCACCTGATCCTTCTTTTCAGTAACCCATGTATATCATATGTTCATTGAAACTGGCTCCAGCTATGGAGCCTCTATACGACATTTGATAAGAATTAATGTATGCACGATGAGACAGAATGTTCCTGGAATTTTGTAACATGTAATGCTTATTTTCCTTCTTTTCTATTTCTGTACTGGAAAAGTATGAAACTTTAATAAAAATCATCAATTATAAAAAAAAAAGAACAACAAACAATAAGGAATGTGGCATACATGGTGCATTTATAATCCAAGAACTGCTCTATATAAAAAAATATTTTCAGTAGCAATAATAAAGAGAGGCAAACAGTAATACAGTAATAATGGCCTAACTAAAAGAAAATTGTAATATTCCCTTATGACTTCCTCATACTTGCAGTTGGGGGGGGGGGGGGGTGGTGAGGGCTAAATTCCATATGGTTGAGTGTTTTTTTAACCCCCAACTGTTCCCCCTTAACCACTTGCCTACAAGGCATATTCACCCCTTTCCTACCCAGGCCAATTTTCAGCTTGTCACACTTTCAATGACAATTGCGCAGTCAAGCTTCACTGTAACCATGTGAAATTTTAATCATTTTCTTCACACAAATAGAGCTTTCTTTTGATGGTACTTAATCACTGCTGAGTTTTCTATTATTTACAAAAAAAGGCCGCAAATTGAAAAAAAAAAAAGTTTTTCTTAGTTTGTCAGTAAATTTTGTAAATAAGTAGTTTTTCTCCTTCACTGATGTGCGCTGATGAGGCAGCACTGATGGGCACTGATGAGGACGTACTAATATGCCACACTTATGGGCACTGATGAGCACTGATAGGCGGCATGGTGCACTGATAGGCAGCATGGATAGACAGCACTGATGGGCAGCACTGACTGGCATCACTAATGGGCACTGATTGGTTGCGACATGATGGTATAGGTTTTTTTTTGGGGTTTAAAACAGATGACATATTGCTTCCTAACCACCTGTCAAACACCCTCTTTAGACGGCACCACAAAGGTAAACGAGCCCTTACATTGATGGTCTGTGTAAAAGTGCCCCCCTTACATTGGTAATCATTAAAGAGCCGCCTTCTACTGGAGGCCAGTAAATAAGGGACCCTTTAAATTAGTGGTCGGTGAGACGGGCCAATTTAGATTGGTGATAAGTAGGAGAAGGACTCCCTTTACATTGGTGATCACTGGGAGAGGGACCCCTTACACTGGTGGTCAGTGGGAGAACAGCCCTTCTAAAAAGAATACTACTTACATTGGTGGTCAGTGGGAAGCATATTTCCCCTCACAGATGGTTTAAAAGTTAATTGGTGTCAGCGCTTACTGATTTCAGAGAAGAAATTGCAAATTTCTCAAGGAACCTCTAGTAACTTCTGGAGAAACCCTAGTTGAGAAAAGCTGTTTAAGACACAATGGTATTTAGTAGTGATACTGCACAAGTTAGGAATAAATATCTCTGTGGATTTGTGGATTTATTGGAATAAAAATATAGTAAATGTATATCTTTTATTGCCCAGTTGAGAACAATGCACTCGACTACCTACCAACTTTTTTCCTTTTCGGTTTTATCACGGAGTTAATAGGTAAGTAAATACCTACTTGTAAAAACAGGAGAAATTACTCTCTCACTGAGTTAATTAATTTATGACATACAGTACATAGGTCTACAATATTTGCATACTAAAACCAACTGAGACCCCAGTCTGCAAGGCAAATGTGCTTAATACTTAACACCATACTGCTCTAATAATATGTGTGTTCCATACAAAAAAACATCTGTATGAATATGCCAAATTCAATCAACTCTATCTCTACAACAATTAATATAGTGTAAACAAACGAGATGCTCTAGGACAAAAACTGCCATCCGTTTATTGCCTGTGAAACTAAAAATAAGAAACATGTAATATGCAACCTTCCAGACCATTGACTGTGGTAACACAAACCGGTCATGGTGTAAAATGTTAAATATTTGCTTGCTAACAGTCTAATTTGTGGTTTGCTCTGGTTACAAAACAACATCACAACATATTATTTTAGAACAAGCATCAGTGTCTAGAAGGTCTAAAGTTAAAACACTATGAAGCAATATTTTGTGGTACAAATATTACAAAAGGTTACGTAGAACAATAAGCTCGTCAGACATTTAACAGAATAAATCCACCCAAAATGTTTTTTTCAGTTCTGGGTAGATGCTGACTTACTTTCCCGCTAGTTTTTGTAGACTTCTGCAGTGAGAGCTCTACACCAGCTCTTCCTACTTGACGTATCCATCAAAAATTAAGGTGCACAAGGCTGATGGGTGGTGGGGGCATAAATGAGAGGCCATGAGGGGCATAGATACCGTAGGATAACTGACGTGCAGGCACTGGACTGGCCGGATGGTAGGTTTGTTCACTCAAGCTATATCCTTGTGTCTTGATGGTTGTTATACTGGGTTCTCCCTTTGTCAGAAGTTGGCTGATAGTGGGCATCTCGTGTGGGTTTCTCCTGCTAGGACTTTATTTACATGCATCTGCATCAAGTGCTGGTAGACCATACTGGCTGTGGAAGTGCCGTTGGTAGATTTGGACAGATATAATTTGTGCTCAGGCAGTAAGTATTGGGACTTTCATTCAGCTGTGTGTCATTTAGCCAAACATTTGTCAGGTTACTCTCTTTATATCTTTTACTTTGTTGCTGTATATTTGCCCTACAGGTTCATATCATCTTTTACCTCCATATGGTTGTTAATGATCATTACTGTAAGAGCCTAGCAACCCCACTTAGACTGTTTGGAACAGCTTGTGGTAACATACCTGCTCCTTAGTTGTTACAAATGGCAATATCACAAAGTCTATATTTTGATAAAAGCTTTTGTGTCTTTTTTTTAATTTATTTTTTTAGACCCAGCCTTTGTTTGAGATTCTCATGACATGTCCACCTTAGGCTTGTTAGCATAACCCAGTGAAAATACTTGGTACGTGGAGTCCAGGGGTTTATTGTGTTGTATTATCCCCTGTGGACAATAATAACCATGCAGTTTTTTTTATATAGGTGCACAACATCCATCTTTTTCTGGCCTTTCATTGTACTCCGGTGCCTGCCCAGGGGACTGTCCTTGTGCTGTTGTAGCTCTAGCATTGAGGTGCACTCTGTACATGATGTCTCACAGGTGATATGTAACAACACTTGAGTATATATTTGTATGTATTTACTTATGTTATTTTTCTTTATACACAACTGCTATACAATTTTCATGCATCCTGTCTTCATGAGTCAACGCATTTGGCTATCTCAAGCCAAACGCGTTGACTCATGAAGACTTATATCTGTACTTACAGATACAGGTTACTATGCAATGTCATGATTTATTGAATGCTAGTTACTTTACAACTATATGCAGTTGACTAATTATATGAGTAAAAATATAATTGCTTTTAAGATAGTCATACATATACATTATATTTATTACAAAATTATTAAAAAAGAAAAATCTAGATTGAACTATATTGGCTAGATAAGGCGTACATACCATTATTGGTGTGTACGCCTTATCTGGCCAATATAGTCCAATCTAGATTTTTCTTTTTGTTATATACATACAACAGATGATGGCAGTGAGTGCTTTTTCTATTTTATATTAAAGGTGCACAAGTCAAATGAGAGCACCAAACAGAATGTCAAAGAGTTAATATCGATATTTGCCCACAAGGAGTCAACACAATACCCAACGTATTTTGGGGGCCCCAAGAGATCCCCCTCATCTCCAGGATTTGAGTTCAACTGAGGAATTGAAGGACTCTAAAACGGCATGATCACCAAGGTTTGTTTGCTGCCTAAAGATATAGAGGTAGCAAAGATCAATGGATCAGCAAAGATTTTGCCATTCTGGAGTGCAGCGAGGGCTTGATTACACTTGCGGCAGCCCTTGCTGCCCCTCTAAAAAAGCAATCCACGATGGAATGCTTTTCAGAGGGCATGTAACAGCCGGCGGAGAGCTGATGTGTCCACTCCTCACTCCTTGTTTCAACCCTGTAATGCAAATTAATTGGTCACTTGAATGGGTCTCGTTCAGTGTTGTTGGATTAATAATCTCAACTGTCTATTTTCTACTGTCCCCCACCCCGCAAGTGTAACTTTGGGATTTTTTTTTTAACTTTCTGTGTTCACAATGGTAGCCATTTATGCAGCTTCGTATTGGATCTATATATTTAAACAACAACCTTAGCCCTTGGTGATTTTCTAATTTAAAGTCCTCCAATCCCTCCATCAAACTCAAGAGGGAGATCTTAAAACCTCTGAAACGTGTTGGCTGTTGTCTCCTTGTGATAAAATATCGATATTAGAAGTTTTAGGACTCTCAGACCTTCTGTTTGGTGCTCTCATTGGACTTTGTACACATGAATCTCCAAACCTTGGGCTCACTGCTTTGTTCCTCATCTTATTTTACAAAAAAAAGCATCCATCATGCATATTTATTCTAGAAATGGCCACTGGCTGCTATACTATTTTTCTTTACAATAATGTATCAGTCATTGGGGTTGATTTACTAATACTGGAAAGTGCAAAGTCTGGTGAAGCTCTGCAGAGAAAACAATCAGCTTTCAGTTTTTGGGGTTTTCTTTGGTCACATTGAACAAGCTGAAGTTAGAAGCCGATTGATGGCTATCATGCAGAGCTGCACCAGATTCTGCACTCTCCAGTTTTAGGCTCTGTTCACATTTGAGCATTTTGGAATTGAGGGCAGAATTGCACAATTTTGCCTGCAATTCCAGAATTATTTCTTAATGGCACCCCAAAAGCGGTATGATTTTGCTGCGTTTGTCGTGCAACAAAATGCGTGAAAATTGTGGAAAAAAATGCAACACCAAAATTTGGTACATGAGTTTCTTTGGCATGTTTTTGTAGCTTTGTTCCAGGTCGCTCAGGTGTAAACGGGGCCTTAGTAAATCAATCCCATTGCATCTGTTTTAGAAAATGTTGATGTATATACAGTACATAGCCTATCAGCACCACAAATACTTAAAGAGTAACTCCACTTTTGTTGAGACAAAAACACTCCACTCTGGATCATCAATGTACAGTGCAGGGGTTTAACAAATTTTGTTGCAGATTACTAGCCTTTTGTTATTCTGAATGAATAGCTGTTTGTCTGTGTCCATGTGCAAAGTGGATGAGAATGAGAGTCATTTGCTAATTATCAATCAGCTGCTATACTTGCATGGTTCTAATGAAAAAAGCTGCAGGGTTTGCATCCCTTTACACATGATTTCCTTTTGGGAGTTTCTCACCAAAAATTACATTTTAATGCAGGGGATGCCCAAAATCTGACTTGTATCTTAGTGCAGACTTCTGGGAAAATCAGTAAGCCAACCACACAACCAGAAAATGACATTTCTGGAGGCCGTTCTGTACAGATTACCTCCAGGGTGCCATATTGCATTCTGCAGAAAATGACAGCACTGCAGATTGAAAATATGACTTGTGTCACAATTGTAAATGATGTATGATATATCTATGTTGTTGATATATCTATATCTATCTATCTCTCTATAGAGATATATATATTCTTTTGCATTTTTTTCACGAAAGTGGAGTTAACCTCTAATGAAAAATTGTCATACTGATGTGGAGGGGGGGTGGGGAACCAGAGAATGCAAAATAAAAGCAGATTAAACTTCAGCCTTAATTATATTTTATATGAAACACAATGGCCTTACCTGTAAGATGGCTCTTTCAAATGCAAGGAAATTGTCCCACTTGGCAAACTGTGGATTTTTTAGGGTCTGGACTGTGGCGCAGGCTAACTGGAGTAGGCCGCAGTGGTTTTCTAGAGCTTCTTGATTTTCTTTAAACAGCATGATGTAGGATCTAAGCTGCTCAGGTGTGACTCTACCTGTAAAATGATAAACATTAACCCTTACTATAAAAGACAAGAGAATATGTTGCATAGAAAATTGGTGTAAAAAAGGCTTTGAAATTTTAACTTTGAAGGCACATTTCAAAGGATTAGGAAAGTAATGTTTTGGGACTTGAAGAATTTCCTGGGTAACCTACATTCATAAATGAGAGAAACAATCCATTTTTTTATAATATCGATTACTATTTATGCATGCTTAGTAAGTATGTCCGTCGCCTATTCTAGGAAAAATGCCCACCTTATGACCTCCTTCCTATGAAGCCTAGTTGAACCCTCTTAATTTATTACTGTAAAGCAGTCAGGCTGCATATACAGAATTACATACAGTATCTCTACTTTTTTTTTTGATCAGCTACTGTAAGTGTTGCAGTGATAAATTAAATGTGTTTAACTTGGCTTAATATGAAGGAGGTCACAAGGGTTTAAAAAGCTCTCATGATACATTTAAAAATTACTTATGAGTAGATATACCTTGCATTATTTGTTCTGAAAACCACAATCATTTTCTAGCTTAAAAATACATTTTTCTTTGTCTATTCTAGCCCCTTTGCTCCTCCCTATACAGCAGCCAGATTTTTGTGCTACTCCTTTGTTGTTGATGGCAGACAAAGGTAGCTGTCACAGCCCCTTTGAATAATATTGAAAGGCTATTCACCAGGGAAAAAAATTGTTACTGCACTTGTCTCAAGAAAGTGCAGGGAAAGGGAGCCAAGAGCCATTCATCAAAGCTACTGTCTCCTTTACATAGCATTGAAGGAAAATGGGGGGGGGGGGGAGCACACGGTCAGCCGCTGGATTTCAGTCTGTGCTACACCTAAAAGCATGGGACTAAGTGCTATATGCACTTTGGTATTTAGGTAAATCAAGCAAATACTTGGCTCTACCAACACATGGTGCAACACATTCCACTGAACACTGCTCTAATCAATATGAGTCTCACTCCCCTAAAGCCTGCCATACATGGCCTGATGCCACCACCTGGTTCGCCAAACTTCAAATGAAAAATGTAAGCAGCTGGGTGGAAAAATGTTGGCTAGAGATTGACATTATTCATTTACATTCGGCCACTAGTAGGGTATTCAGACAGCCGCTGCTGCAAGCTGTCAAAATGCCACCGAAAGAAGGTATCTATTAGATTTCTCACTTTCAGCCTGCAGACTGAACAACAAAAAATCTATACCATTGCTGCAGCACTTAAAAAGGTAAACCAGAGGTATATTCATTACTGTATATGCAGCCTGACTGCATGACAGTAGTAAATTAAGGTGGTTTTATTGGGCTTTAAATATAATGAATGGCCGGTAGTGTTTCTTATTGTTCCTGGTGCTTTTCTGAGTAACAAAGGGGAAGGACATTTGAATGTTAAAAGTCTCAGTTATTGTGGTATAGAGGGTGACCAAGGCACCATGACCCTACATGGCCACAGTTAAACATAACTCTGAACAAGAGCAATAGGTTGGGCCTTTAAAATGAAGGTAAACCCTCACATATACCCAGTGAAGTGAATATCCCCACATGATACACAGGGATGAAACAAATCCTCCTACATAAGTTTTACATGTATATTTGCTGTCTTCTCCTTTCTACACTCTTTAGAAAGTGCAGATCGTGTTAGAAACCTTTCTTCCCCCTTCAGCAGTGGGTGAGGAGTCTGCACTTACACTGTGTGTGAGTGGATTGAAGGAAAGGCACCCCTCCCCCCCCCCCCCCTCCACAGAGGAATGAAGGAACGTGCAAAGCTGTATTATGAATAAACAAGCTCCCTGCTAATCTCCCTCTGAGCACCCTCCACACAGATTTTCAGCTACTGTTATCTCATGTGTCAGACAACTTGTCAGAAGTGACTCTGCTAACAGAGGAACGGTGCATCAGCGAGAAAAGGCACTTAGAGCTTTGGAGGGAGATAAGTAAACACTGCAGATATGTGTGTTTGGGTCAAATTTCATAAATGGGGTTTACAAACCACTTTAAAGTGGCGGTTCACATTATGTGGTGTAGAAACTGCATGCGATGTTGAACAGGGAAAGCAACGCATTCTTGTTCGAATCACATGAAATTCTTCAGCAGTGCGATTTGAGCCATTATTCTATATCAGAATCCGCACCAAAATTATGCAGGGCCCTTTTTTTGGCTGCACCAGAATCAGATTGCATGGGTGTTTGCACCCATGTGATCCAATTCTGCAAATCACACTGCATTTTACGAACAGATTTTGGGGGGGTGGGGGTTGTTAACATACACACCCGCAGCGATTTGCATGAAGAGGGCACGATTTGGATTCAGTGTGAAATCCGCACAGGATTTTCAGAGCACAAGTATGAACCCACATTAAAGGTAAATGGTAGAAGTCGCCAAAATATCTAGCTGCATCAGAATCAACGTGATGGTTCTAGGGGGTTAGGGAAACTTTGTTATGAGTCTCAAAAACAAAACAAAAAAACATTTAAAATTTGACACATTCCTGAAAGACAACTTGGATAGCAATGAAAAATCTGCTGACTGAATTTATTGTTATAGTGAAGATAGAAGGTTAACAGGAATCTACTGGGCAGACATTACTAATTTGCAAAAGCCATGTCTTTAAATTATATCGACCACAAATAACTATGCATTTTTCTTGTCTCTGAGACAAATTGGTATAAAATGTTTTTGGAAGGAGAAAATTGGTAAAAAACAAAACATATTTTAAAGCAAATTGTGGTCTAACAAATAACATTCTTCAAAAGCGTTCAACATTAATCAGTCAAACTATAGTGCAAAAAAAAAAAAAAATCCTTAAAAGCAAACATGAATAAACACCTGAAATAACACACTGGATGCTACATTAGTGTGACCAAATCTGAGGCTACATCCAGCCAAAACACTCAGACCTCAGAAAGAAGAACTCAGAGCTGGTGGGTTAATAAAGCAAAGGCCATGGAGCGAAGGAGGGGGGTTCTAACCAGCGGGTTCTATGTTTTATGCCACTTACAAACAAAGAATAAAAAAAAAAAAAACATACTGGGAAATACATAGTGTTGTTCAACCTTTAATGGTTGACAGAAATTATTTACAAGGCTGTCTTATAATTATAACAGAAAAAAACTATATGGATAAACAAGGGTAGGACAATTAGTCGGGAGAGAAGGTAACTGATATATTACAAGGCAGCAGCCTTTAGACCTATGAAAAAAAACCTGAATGAAATCCTTAGGCATTTCAGCATATGCTTTTCATTTCCTTTATGAAACATAAGCAAACATGTCACTTGTAAAAATGTATCTAGCTAGGCTGATCGAAACCGTAGAGGGCGCTGCCTGCAAAGAGTTGCTTGAACTTAATATACACACAAACTTTTTAAGGCACATCAAGTTTAAAAAAAAAAAAAACAGGGAGTGCAGTGTTTCAGTGTAATTTTACGATTAAAATTCTGTGATTATTTATTATATATGTATATATATATATACACACACACACACACAGTACTGTACAAACATTTTAGGCAGGTGTGAAGAAATGCTGTAAAGTAAAAATGCTTTCAAAAATATATATTTTAATTGTTTATTTTTTGTCAACTTACAAAACGCAAAGTGAGCGAACAGAAGATATATCGAAATCAAATTAATATTTGCTGTGACTACACTTTGGCATCAAAACAGAATCAATTCTTCTAGGTACACTTGCACACTGTTTTTGAAGGAACTTGGCAGGTAGGTTGTTACAAACATCTAGGAAAACTGACTACAGATCTTCTGTGGATGTAGGCATCCTCAAATTCATCTGTCTCTTCATGTAACCCCAGACAGACTCGGTGATGTTGAGATCAGGGCTCCGTGGGGGGCCAATCACTTCCAGGACTACTTGTTGTTCTTTACGCTGAAGACAGTTTTTAATGCTATAGTTTGCATGTTTGGGGTCGGTGTCCTGCTGCAGAATATATTTCTGCATACCATCAGAGAGCCAATCACACACCTCTCCGATAGTATGGCTTGATGGATAAGAATCTGCCACAACCAATGGCTTCCTGCTACCATGTCTGAGCCAATGAGGAGGGAGAGAGCCGGAAAAGCAGCTGCTCTTGTACACATCACTGGATCGAGACTCGGCTCAGATAAGTATGAGGGAGGGCTGGGGGTAAGGTTTTTTCTTAACATTCATGCATAGAATGTATGAAGGTAAAAAAACCTTCATCCTTTAGAACAACTTTAATGTGGACAGGAGAAGAAAGCTTTGTTAATGCCCCAGAAAGCATCTAACTAGCCCTGGAGACAGTTTGTGCCCAGGAATGGCGGTTTTGGCAGCACACAAACTGGTTGCAGCTAACTGGCTGCAAATGCTAGGTCCAGAGGTGGTAATAAGCTGTGTTTAAATGCTGTAATCCAGCTGTCTTTAGTCACTGATGTGAACATATTCGAAACATACTATTTGGAGTACTAGGGGAATACAGTTATCCCTTATAGGACATTTCTGTCATGACAAAAAAACATAGAAGCATCCATTGTTGACTGGCTATTACAGTGTCTTTCTTGATTAATTTCAGACGCAACGCAACCATGCAGATAAGAATTTCTGTTTTCCCTGAATTTTCCGATCTGTCTTTGTATCAGTGATTAAGAAAGTGTCATTCAGCAAGGCAAAAAAAAAAAAAATTAAATCAAAAACCAATAAAATCCTGCAGGTCCATTCTGGAAAATTGGATATGCTGACTTTCTTCTGCGTCTTGCAAATCTGATTGTTTTACATGCCAGAATTAGTACAGCCACCACTCAGATGTGAGCGTTGCAGGTTTCAGTCTCCAGTGCTGTGGAGGTGTATTTTTTCCCATCCTCTCCAAGCTATTCACAAAAACACAAAGTTCCTGGCTTCATTTTGTGAATGGCGAGCAAGAGGCGGGGCAAGCTAAGGACTAATTAACAATATTGCCTATGGTCTCCCTGCAGCTGACCTTTTCCTAATTGCTGACTTAAGCTAGTTATGTGCAAATTTCAGTGGGTTCCTATTCCTGTTGAACCACCTGAAATTTGCTTTCTGCCCTGTCAGCTCCCTCCTGTCTGATATCCTTTGATTGATAAATCAAAGGAGCTGGGCATACATTTTTTTGGGGCTGCATCCAAATCAGATGCATCCACTGTTAGGGTATTCTGACCGCTCTTGCAAGCCTCTCAAGATTCAATAGCCTGGCTGAGCAGATTTGCAATCTGTGCTGTATAATGGAGATACAGAAGTCCGTTTTGTTTTTTTAGATCAAGAAAAAAAGTATCTATCAGTGTATTGCAGGCTGGGGGGAAATATTTTGATAGTTGAGCTTTGATCATGTTCCTGATAGTTGAGCTGCATACTAAATATTAACAAATACAGCAGGAGCTGCAGAGGGATGCAGAAAAAAAAACAAGTAAGAGCAGGGAGATGCTTTTCTGCATGTCTTCAGGTACAATTAAATGTCCACCAAGGAGAACAGCAAGCAACAGTAGATATACCACCAAATTCCACTCCAAATCTTGTAAGACTTGCAGTTAGAGAAACCAATGCAATAAAGCTCATACTACAGATACACAGCTATGAGACTGAAGGCAAATGAGTTCATAAGCACAAGTGGTACAAGGCTATTTTTAGGTAATTTAGAGCAAAATGTTTTTCAATTTATTACTTAAAGTGGTTGTACACCCTCTCCTATACCCAGTAAAGTGAATAGCCTCACATGATACATAGAGATGAAACAAATCTCCCTACATAAGTTTTACATATATCCCTGTCTATATTCTTTAGAAAGTACACATTGTGTTACAAATCTTTTTTCCTGTTTCAGCAGTGGGAGGGGAGCCTGGGCATACACTGTGTGAGAGCTGAATTGAAAGAAAGGCACACACCCCCCTCTACATAGGCAGAGGAACATAGAAACTTGCAGAGCTGTGCTGTGAAAAGACATGCTCTCTGCTTATCTGTCTCTAATTTCCCTCCTGACACAAATTTTCAGCTGCTTTTATCTTGTGCGTCGTAGAACTTGTCAGAAGTTAGGAACGAAGCAGCAAAAAGACACAGGACTTAGACCCCTTTCACACTGAGGCAGTTTTTAGGCATTTAGCGCTAGAAATATCTCTTGTAAAGCACCTGAAAACTGCCTCCCATGCTGCCCAAATGTGAAAGCCTGAGTGCTTTCAAACTGGGTTGGTGCACTTGTGGGATATTAGAAAAAATCCTGCAAGCAGCATCTTTGGGGAGGTGTGGAAGCGCTGTATACAGATCCCCCAAAAGGCCCCTGCCCATTAAAATGAATGGGCAGCGCTTCTGAAGCTCCTGAAAAACGCTTTGGAAGCGTGGCAACACAGGCATTTTTAACCCCTTCTTCGCCCGCTAGCGGGGGTTAAAAGCACCCCAATAGCGGCCATAAAGAGTCACTTAAACAGCGCTAAATGGATCACTAACACACGGGTGGCCCCAGTGTGAAAGCGGTCTTAGAGCTTTGGAGAGAGATAAGTAAACACTACAGATATATGTGCCCAGGTCAAATTTCATGGATGGGGTTTACATCCACTTTATTCTCAAATAACATATATGGATGTTCCCCATCAGATAGAAGATATTCAATCATTGAGTTCAGGCTCACGATAAAGTACATAGTCAGCTGCATCAAGACCCACTATTACAGTGATTAGATCAATTATTTTGATTCCCTACCTGCAGCCAGCATAAAAAAAAGAACATGTGGTACAAGAATGCTTTCAAATGTAAGTTCTGTAATATCTCTTTTACAAACATAAGAAAAGGCAGAAAAAAAAGGCAATTTTGCTCGAAGTAAGCACAAATTCTTTAAAAAAGAAAAATATGGTGTAACATAAAAAGTCTTAAATTCTGCTGAGGTGCAATGTAAAATACCACATCTGAGTTCTGAGCCTTATGTAACATGATAACTGTGCTGTTACCAAAAAGTATGGCTTTTATTTCTGGGTGGCTCTTACGCAACTTAGCTGTTTTAGAAGAAAAAAAAAAAAAGAAATAATATTTCAGTCCAACACCTTCTCCTTAAAAGGTCAGTCTACCTAAAACTCATTCAGTTCATTTTTCGGTGATACAAGTAGACTGAATTACTTACTGGCTTTGCAAATTTTTGGAAGCATTTGCAAGGTCACCCAGCAGCCATGGAAATTAAAGCAGTAATAACGTCAGATTTTTTACTTGTACCTACAGCTAATACTACAATAAGGTTTACCTGTAGGTACAGTGAATACTTCCTAAACTTGCGCCGTTTAGTAGATATTCACACCGGCAGGAGCAAATTATGGCACTGCACATGTGCATTTAGAGCGCATTGATTGCGCTGTTCATGCAGAGACCACTGTGCCACGATTGTGATGCCATCATGGCCCAGCCATTCAAACAGCTGCATGGCGCAAACCTGGAAGCAAGACTGGGTGAAGATGGAAGCACTTGGAGCAGAGGCATGCTAGCAGATTTTGGAATAACACTGTAGTGGCCATTCAATTAAAATATGTCAGTGGAGTTTACTACCACTTTAAGAGACTGCTGTCCCTATATTGTAATTTTATTTAGCACCACAGATACAGTATTAATCATTTAAAGACCCCCTTATTAGCAGAAGGGATGGACCACATTGTGATGAAGAGACAGAAAATTCAGCAAAAAGTTCTTGCTGCTGCTCAGGAATATTTAAAGCTAATGGACTAATGAGGTCATAAGCATTCACCCATAATGGAATCATATCTTTTGTTTGAAATAACCATTTAAAACTGTCTGTCTGATATCTGCATGTTTATTGCTGAGAACAGGATAAATTAAAAAAAAAAAAAAAAAAAAAAAAAAGGCAATAGAATAGATCAACATGAAAATACAGACTACTGAAATTTAGAAAATGGAGAAAAGAAGAAAGATGAAAGAAGTGTTGTAAAATAAAGTTGTAAAATAAAATGAAAGATATTCTTAGCGCCGCTTTACCGGCGCTATTCGACCACTAGTGGGGTGGTTTTAACCCCCGCTAGAGGGCGAAAATGGGTTAAAACCGCCCGCAAAGCGCTGCTGCAGCGGCGATTTGCCAACGGTTTGGCAGCGCTGCCATATTGCTTTCAATGGGCAAGGGTGCTTTAGCAGCCGTGTATACATCGCTCCTAGAGCGCTGCAAAGATGCAGCTTGCAGGACTTTTTGGACCGTCTTGCAAGCGCACCGCTCCAGTGTGAAAGCACTCGGGCTTTCACACTGGAGGGACAGGTGAGGCTCTTGACAGGCGCCATGCAGGAGCTATTTTTAGCGCTGTGTGAAAGTAGCCTAATGATGAGGGTGAGGTTTTGGAGTTTGCTACCTGCCTGATCTAGAAAAAGGAAGCAACAAAAAGGGAAGGGAAGGGGTGGTAACAAATGGAAAAATCCTTCAACATATTTTACATTTTCTATGTACGCATCACTGCAAATTCCCACATTAAGATGGCTCGTTTTCTTTAGGGCCTTCTGTGGAAGGACAAAAACAGAATTTATATTTAGCCTCAGATGCAATTAAGACATAAAATGCAGCCCTCAAAGTACCACTTTTCATTGCCCACTTGAATCCATTAAAGTAGCCTGATGACAGTGTGAGATTAGAGGAAAGACTCGTCACAAGCATAATGCTAGATCCCACAGTGGCTGGAAGTAATTCCAGCTGTTTTGGTCACATTGCTATATATACAGTGAGATTATAGGTTATTTGTAATATGGCAGGCACATCTGAACTAAGTAGTCTCTGAAAGGTTGGGGGTATACATTTACAGACACACATATATAGACAAGATTTGTGCACAACATCTGAAAACATCTGGCCATTTCCCAATATTATAGTCTTGTGGCTTAACTGTAAAGCTGATCTTAAGTTAAAAAAAAATATTAAATAATTAAAAAAAAACCTTTTCCTCCCCCTATAGTGTTTTTTTTTTTTAATTTGTTTTGATTCTCCTTATAGAGACATTAAACTGCGCTATCTTATAGCCATTGACATGATGTTCTTATGTCCACCTTCCTGCACTTGTGGTGGATGGTTTTCGATACTGCAGGAAGCTGCACTTTTTTCTGCAATATTCTTCTGTGAACCCAGGCAAACATGGTCATGTACCATCGGGAGGGGGAGGGGGGGGTCTATGACAGATTTGGCTCACAGAAAGAATATATTAAAAAGATGGCCATGGTTCAACCAGAAAGAGCACAGGCAATGGGGCAGAGAATCTACATGGACATTGTTGTTGGTATATGCAGCTGTTTTTTTATATTTTTGAATATGCCTGGCTGTTTTCTTTTTAAACTGGAGTTGACCTTTAAGCACTGCAGAGCTTTAGTCCAACAAGAACAACATGCTAGTAACAATACAACCAGCATTTGAAAGTATACAAAAAAGAACTCATAACATATATAGGTGCAAGAAACAATTGATGTAGGTACCACTAAGTAGTATTCTAAAATTCAAAAATCAATTCTATTTCAAATCATCACTGAAGCTGTCCAACTTGTATGCATAGGGCAGATCACACACCCTGATCTCTAACCTTTATGTTTTTGTACAAGTATTTCAGTATAGTCTGTAATTCATGGAGAGTACTTGCCCAGATTTGGAATGCATATTACCTAACCTTAATCAGTAGCTTCTGAAACCAAGTATGTTATAGTTCTAATATATTCAACTCAGCATACTACCTGTTGGAAATGAGAAAACATACTTAAATCACACTGAATAACCAATGACATCCACAGGCAGGCCACTGAATGATCATATTTACCTCTCATCCATAAAGCAGGCATAAGAATGTGACTTTTTTTGAAGGCGAAGTTACCCTTTTGGTAAAAAAAATTAAATGCACATATTTTTGCAGAAATGTGCATTTATTTTTTACTACAGGAGCCTGCCAAGCTTTGCATCTGTGATCAGCAGACTTTCAGTTGCAAAGCTGGAAGAAGAATAGACCGCACACAGTCTATTGAGAACTACAAGCCTGTCTAATGCGGTTGAAGACAGGATTTGTAGTTTTCTCATTCACAGATCTCTGTGAATGAATGACATGGTTGTGCAGGTGGAGCCCTTGACAGCTGCACTTGTGTTTAAAATGTGACAGTGGATGCAGGGAGAGGATCTCTACTATAATGCAGCAAGATTTTACCATCAATGGGTTTTTGTAAGTTGAGATCTGACCCATCTACCATTACTACTGTATAGGACATGTCTACATTAAAAAGTGTTTTCTGGCTACAAGGAAATTCAAGATTAAAAAAAGATAGCTGGGAAGGGGAATAAATAATCTCAACAAATGTGATCAATGCGTTTTCCGAGCCCTCTCATATCATGAAGACAATATCAATATATCTTTTTCACAGCCAAATCCAATTTTGCAAAATGGTGCTGAAGGAAATATATATTGTTCTTAAAGGCCTTCCATAAATAAATTGGCAAATGCTGTCCCACACATCTGCTGGTTGCATATTGATACCCATTACGTTGTCCATGCGATCTGCTCTGCTTTACATAGATAACACCATTGTTCCCTTTAAGAAAAGCTTTCACAAAAACGGTTCAGACACCTGTTTGTTCTTAAGGCAAAGTATAAGAACAAGGATCTGAACACCAATACACTGGTGGCTATATACTTTGAGTAACTACCAGAAGACTCATTAACTTGGGGGAGAAATTTAACAAAATTTCAAGATCTCATAGAGAGGGCAATAGAGCCCGTATGCAGGGGTGTAACTAGAAATCACAGGGCCCCATAGCACAATGTTGTATGAACACACACACACAAAAAATGAACTAATGCCATTGAACACCAGATTACCACACCCATGTAGCACAGTACCCAGGCAACAGCTTATATTAATTTCGAACAACAAAATATGCAGTATACTGTATGCAGCCCCTGAAGGACACACATTGCTGTCCTCCATGCCTTATAACCAATTTCTGTTCTGATTAAACGTATGTGTAAATACAAGACAAATAGGGGAGAAATAAGACAGCAATGATGAACAGTGGCCCTAATGGTAGTTTGATCAAGTTTATTTTTAAGGTCTTAGGAACATTCTGCACCCTTGAACCTGGCATTGCTCCCCCTCTCTTTGTGCCGAAATTATCCTAATGAAAAAATATAGCAAACATTTTCTTTACAAAAATAGCAAAACAGTGATAAACAGATGAAGTCTCCCACTTCCTTCCTACCTCCTGTCCAGACTCCAGAGCCTCCTCATGTGCCGAAAACGATGTCCCTTCACAGGTGCGCTCGAGCGTTCTGCCCCGCCGACTCTGCTCTCTGCTCCTGCCTCATGCTGTATGCGGCTGCGTGTGTCGGGACAGGGCCGGACTTGCTGGGCCTGGGAGGCTTAACAGTAAACTTAAATTCCTCATCCTAACCCAGGGGCGGATCCAGAGTCTAGTCTCGGGAGGAGCACTGCCAGAAAATAAGTTTTTTTGGGGGCAATTTATCGGGGCAATGGCTGATGTTGACGCTTCAATCATCATGACACCATGGTTGGTATGGTGTCTGGATGATTGAAACATTATTTCTATTATTACATTGTTATATAAAATGAAATAGTTCAACTCACCATAATGCAGAATTAGTGGGAGCCCCGGGCGTGTCACTTGCCACCATTGCCTGCCACCAGATGCGGATTGTCACTTGTCACATGTTGCAGATTGTCACTTGCCATGTCACCTGCCACACATTACGGATTGTCCACTTGCCACGTCACCTGCCACACATTGCAGATTGTCCACTTGCTACGTCACCTGCCACACATTGCAGATTGTCCACTTGCTACGTCACCTGCCACAAGTTGCAGATTGTCACTTGCCACATGTTGCAAATTGTCCACTTGCCATGTCACCTGCCACCCATTGCGGATTGTCACTTGCCACAGGTTGCAGATTGTCCATTTGCCACGTCACCTGCCACACATTGCGGGTTGTCTATTTGCCACGTCACCTGCCGCACACTGCGTATTGTCCACTTGCCACAAATTGCAGATTGTCCACTTGCCATGTCACCTGCCACAAGTTGCAGATTGTCACTTTGCTGCTAAGGTGGGGAATGGGGATTGTCACTTGCTGTGTCCCAGTCTGAGTCAGGCAGCAGAGAGATGATGTAATCTCTCTGCTGCTTGCACAGTGAGTGAGGGCGGAACTGCCGGGATGCAGGGTGGGCGCCGGGCGGTGAGAGATGTCATCTCTCTGCTCCGCCACCCGCTGATTGGCCAGTCCACCCACCAAGCCTCCCAGCTGGCAGCTTCCCATCCGTTCTCTCACGCGCCCGCCAAGCCGCCCAGCTGCGTCTGCTCGCACAGTCAGTTTGACTGTAGGAGCGCCGAGCGGACAGGCAGCTCAGCGGCTCCCCCGCCGCCCGCCGACTCACCGGACCCCACAGCGACTGCGTGGGTCACTATGGCGGTAGTTCCGCCACTGCCCGTATGCTTGTACAGCATGAGACCTTTTGGATACACACCCTGAACACTGTTGGACCAGCTGGCTTGAATATGTCCATTCTTCTTTTTTTGGAGGAAATGTAAATATGATCATTCAGTGGTCTGCCGCAGTGTGATTAAGTACCCTTTCTAATGTTCAAAAGGTAGTATGTGGAGTTGACAGCATATTTTCTCGATATATTTAAGTCAATTTAGTTTGCTACAACATTGATATAGCTTTTAACAGACTTGCTCCCATATGGACTGTTATTACACCGTTATGTATTATTTTTTTATACTTTTTTTTTTTTTTTTTTTAACAGTGAATTTTTATTTTATTAAACATAGAAGACAGTACAAGCATTGTCAGCATTATATTAGGATCCAACAGCAGTCGACAGACTACACTATACAATCATGTATGTAAAAGGATTATTCCATTCCATTCCAACTTGTGGAGGCGGACAAAACATATATAGCACATGAAATGTAACATCCCACTGGCATGATTCAGTAGTGTTAAGTAGACCTCTAGGGGAATATCAGACGTTACATCAAGGTGTAAAATACCCAATCTAACCCACCCCCTCCCAACCGAAGGGGGGAAGAGGGGGGAGGGTGAACGCACGGGGCCACCCCCATCTTCAGGGGCGGCCACATGCATCCACCCAGCTCGACCACACCTTTTTCGAATTTTTGAGGACAGTTCCTGCTCTCATAAGTCAAGCTATACAGCGGCAGAACATTATTTACCGCTGCCTCCCATGCCTCCGCGGTGGGTGCCTCTTTTTTCTTCCAGTTAAGGAGTATTTCTCTCCTTGCATAAAATAGGGAGAATGTTAGGCACTGTTTGATATAGCGGTCTCCCTCTATCTCTCCCAGATAGCTAAGCAAAAAGATTAAGGGATCCATTGGTATCTCTGCGCCACATATCACCTCCAGTTTGTTCGCCACCTCACTCCAAAATGGACCTAGTTTGGGACAGGACCAGACCATATGAAAGAAGGAGCCCACCTCTGTTTCACATCTAGTGCAGTTGGAAGTCTTTTCGGGGTAAATTTTGGCCAGACGTTGGGGCGTGTAATAAGCTCTGTGGATACATTTTAGCTGAATAAATCTATCCTTGGCAGCAATCATGGACGGGATAAACGTAGTCAGACACTCTTCCCATTCCTCCTCTCCCAGCGAGGAAATATCCCCCTGCCATTTAGCTCTAGTCCTATCAGTTTTAATGTCATGGGCGACTGTTAAATATAAATACAGGGAGGATAGTGGTTTCTCTAACATCCCAGAGATCAAGAGATGCTCGATTGGATCCGTTTCGAGCGTCACCCGGGAGGGAAACTGGGCCCTGAGGGCATGTTTTAACTGCCAGTATCTAAAGAGAAAGGAATTTGGTAGGTTATGGGCTTGTTGTAGTTCTCTAAATGATTGTATTGCTCCCCTTGACATGACCTGTTTTAAGAATTAAGAAGTTCGGCAATGCAAGTCCACCCCCGGACAGCGGAAGATATAGAATAGCCTTAGCGACTCGTGGGGGTTTCCCTGCCCAGAGAAAAGCAATCACCACATTCTCCAGCCTACGAAAGAAGGATTTTGGTATGGGGACTGGGGTATGTCTGAAATAATATAGGAATTTAGGTAGGTATATCATTTTTAGCAGGTTCCCTCTACCTACCGGAGACAGGGGGAGGGATTTCCAGGTGGAACACTTTTGTTGAAGCTGAGGGAGTAGTGGATAGACATTCCTGTCTAGGTATCCCTTCAATTCGCCCCCTACCTTAACTCCCAGGTACGTAAACTCGTCTACCCACTTCAAGGGGGTGTTTGTATCTGTAGGTGGCATTGAACCACAGAGGGGAAAGAGCACCGATTTGTTCCAATTTATACGGATGCCCGAAAAACGACCGAATAAATCAAAAAGGGCTAAGGCTGCTCGAAGGGAGTCCGAGGCATCTGCCAAATATAATAGTGAGTCATCGGCGTATAGCGAGATTTTTTCCGTGATCGCACCGACCCGTATACCCCTGACCTCCTCATCCGCTCTAAGCGAGATGGCAAGCGGCTCCAGTGCCATAGCAAATAGGGCCGGGGAAAGCGGGCATCCCTGTCTCGTGCCCCTCTCCAGGGGGAATCTATCCGACAGGGTGCCATTAGTACGAACACGGGCTGTAGGCTTGGCATATAAAAGTTTAATCCAGGTCAAAAAAGTGGGCCCGAACCCAAACCTGGTGAGAACCTCCCACAGGTAGCCCCACTCGACCGAATCAAACGCTTTTTCCGCGTCGAGTGAGGCCACCACCCCCGGACCCCCACCCGAGGCCAGTGCGATATGCGTATGTAGCCGACGAAGGTTGATGTCCGTTCCCCTTCCAGGCATAAAGCCCGTCTGATCAGGATGTATAAGGGCCGTGATCACCGTATTTATTCTATTGGCCAAAATTTTTGAGAGAATCTTAACGTCCACGTTGAGTAGGGAAATGGGGCGATAGGACGAGCATAACATCGGATCCTTTCCTGTCTTGGGGATGACCACGATCACCGCCTCGTGCATTGAGTCAGGAATGGATCCCTCCGCCATGGATCTAGCCAATAATTGTTGAAATTTAGGAGCCAACTGTTCAGCATATGTCTTATAAAATTCAATTGGAATGCCATCCGGGCCCGGCGTCTTGCCCGTCTGCATCATCTTTAGCGCTTTTAGAATTTCTTCAATACTGATAGGGGCATCTAATTTGTTGGCATAGGAAGGAGTAAGGGTCGGTATGTCTATTTTGTCTAAGTAAGACGTCAATTCTGCAGGGTCGTAATTTACTCTAGAACGATATAGATTCTGATAGTAAGAGGCAAATTCCCTGTTGATGTCTATCGGAGAGTTAAGGGTAGACCCCCCATCCCCACGAATTTGACCCATCGACATCCCCCCGGCTGTTCCCTAGCTAACCACGCCAGCAGGCGACCCGTCCTCTCCCCCTGTTCGAATATTCTCTGTTTTTGATGCAATAATTTCTTTTGGGTCAGTGAAGTCCTTAGCATGAGGACTTCGCGCTGTAGCGTTTGCAGCCTCACGTATAACTGGGGGTCCGGGGATCTAACATACCGAGCCTCCTGCCTCTCCGCCTCCGCTTCCAGATCTGTAAGTTCCCTTCTCCTATTCCTGCGGACCTCTGAGATAATGGTCTGGTACTGTCCCCTGGTGCATGCCTTAAAAGCATCCCAGACAGAGGCCGCCGAAGCAGATCCTTCATTGGTTACCCAATATGTTTCCAGTTCTTGTCTATATTTCGGCTCTACATCCACGTCCGAGATCCAGTACCTGGACAGCCGCCAGAGTCCATCTGATGCGGCAACCGAGGCGTCTAGATCAAGGAGAAGCGGGGCGTGGTCCGAAATTCCCCGGGGGAGAATTGTAATGTCCCGGACCCTAGGCAGGACAGAACCCGCATAGACTAGATCTATACGCGAGAAGGTTCTGTGCGACGCAGAGTGGCAGGCATATGCCCTCTCCCGAGGGTGTTTCCACCTCCAGAGGTCAATCATACCATAGGTATCCGCCCAGTTCGCAAGCCCCTGGGAAGACACACCAGTGGGAGTCAGTCTAAACTTGCATCTGGAACCAAATTAAAGTCTCCCATAATTGGGGGATGGGCGTGACCGGAGGTTGAGGGGAAGGGGAGGGCGTTGCTGACCCGGACCAAGCTGCTCCTCTCTATGTTCATGCTGGAAGCATGAACGCCGGAGCGACACTTCCATGCCTGTGACGGCCTGATCCCGAGGAGATAAGGAGTCTTTTGCGGAGCGGAGCGGCACATCGAAAGATTCGACCGGCGCCTCGGTGCTCGTTACATGTATGCCCTATAGGATCCCTCTTCAGAGCGCCGGCTTAAAACAAACAGGAAGCAGCTGGAGGACGCTGCCGAGCAGAACAGCTGACTGAGCGGTGGGGGTAAGGAAGACTGTACAGGTATGCTTTATGCTATGCTCTATGTGCCCTGGGAATGCTTGTTTGAATAGCCCCCTGGATGAGACTTTCTGGAAACTTCTCCTGAAGACACCCTTTGGCGAACTCCTAGTGGTGAAGAGTGGGGAGGAGGATATTGGGGGCTGGAAAGCTGGCTGTAAGGAGGGGTGCAAATTTATTGGTTAAACGCTCCACTGCAGGCTACAGTTTTTTTTTGAAAAGCGGTGCTCCTGTGGATCTATTAAACAGAATCTCAAATCACCTGGGGAGGAAACATAGCAGGACTGAAAAATTTTATTTTTTTTTTTTTTTTCTTGATTCTCTAAATCCCAAGGGGTGAGGGAGGACAGGATGACCAAAAAAAAGGGGTCAGAGGAGACCGCAGCACAAGAAGGAGCTGGGGCACACAATTTGCACGGCCCCAAGGATAAAGCCAGTCAGGGGGCGGCAGCAAAGCTGGAACGCTTTGCGCATACACCAAATTGTACACCTAAAAAAAGTGGCCAGATGGGGGGTGCGCAACATCAAGGTGCGCAGGCCAATCACTCTGTGGGAAGGAAAAGTCAAGGCCCAGCCCAAGTTTGCGCACCTACAGTCATCATACCAGCGTCGCAGATGCACTTAAGTAGGGAGAGCGGTCTGGTCAATGAAACAATAGAAGGCAAGGGGACACCAGAACAGGAACCATCTCTAAAGGAAATTCTCCTAGCAACCAATGCCTGTAAGACCGCGCTGTCGGATTTAGCGGATCAGCTCAGAGGCATTAGAGACGATTTAGCCACGCTTAAAAGGGATACGCAGGAGGTATGTGCTCGGACCACTGTTCTTGAGGAGAGACTCAGTCAGGTGGAAGATGATGTGAATCCACTGAGACAAGAGATTAAAAAGATGAAGATACAACTAGACTCATGCCTAAGAAAAATGGATGAATATGAGAACAGGGCACGCAGGAAGAACGTGAGGGTTCTGGGTCTCCCCGAAAGAAGCGAGGGCAACAATCCGGCAGAATTCATGGAGGGATGGTTTAGGGATATGTTTGGCAAAGACGCTTTTTCCAACCTGTTCGCTGTGGAACGAGCGCATAGAATCGCACCTAGGATGCCATCTTCAGGGGGACAGCCAAGGCCTCTTATAGTCAAAATTCTGTTTTTTAGAGACAAAATTACCATTCTTCAGAAAGCAAGGGAGATGAAGAATATTCTGTATAATGGTGCAAGAATATCCCTGTATCCAGATTTCTCCCCTGAGCTGCAGAGACAGAGGGCAAAATTTGCGGAGTGCAAGCGGAGTCTACAACAGCATAAAATAGGCTATGCGCTGTTATATCCAGCCCGCTTACGGGTAACAACAAATGGGGAGGTACAGTTTTTTAATGCCCCCGCGGAAGTGTTCTCATGGCTGGAGAAGAATGAGGGAAGATCTCGGTCGGGAGAAAGGCCTTAGAAGGAGAGAGAGGGGGAGGTGGAGGACAGAATCTGGGGCATTTTGCCCAGCGAGCGGATGCATATTTGGGGACGTGACTTTTTTTTTTTTTTGAACTTATTGACATTTTTCTCGGTTCTCTTCCCTCCCCCCTTTTTTCCTTTTTTCATGGTTACACTTGTAGAGGGGTGGGAATAGGGAGGTAGTGGCCAAAAATCCTTTACACGTTGGTTATGCTGGGGGTAATCCCCCTCTTATATATATAGGTTCGGGTTGCAATGCAAAAGGGGGAAGAAGGTGTATCCACAGTTTGTGGGTTAATACGGTCACTTTAGAAGCTCGGAGGGATGGGCCCAAGGTTGGGCTGGTGGGGGAGGGGGGAGGGGGGGATGGGGCGGGGGGGAGGGAGGGAGGAAGGGGGGGATGGGATGGGGGAGGGAGGGGGGTTGGGGGGGATGGGGGAGGGAGATGGGTATATGGGGGCATGGGGGGAGGGAAGGGAGTAAGAGGGTAGAGTGGTGTGAAGTAGGAAGTATGGTAGAAGCACAAAAAGTGAAAACACTGAGATTTCAATCATTAATTTTGAAAGTTTTGGGAATAGAATATTATGTTGAGTTAAGACACAGAAATAGGTGCGAAGAAACACAAAAAGTAAAAGCACTAAGATCTCAATTATTAATCACAAAAATTTTGAGAATAGAATATTATGTTGAGTCAAGACATAGGAATAGGTGAATGGTAGGCACTAAAATAGATAAGAGGGTGAATTTAGGTAAATCTAAATATATGAAGATATGTTCTTGGAATGTAAGGGGGGTGAAAGATGTATGTAAGAAACAAGCTGTTTTCTCCATGGCCAGAACAAGGGATGTCAGGATACTCTGTCTCCAGGAGACCCACCTAGACAAAGATACAGTGAATACTCTGAGGAACAGGAACTATCAAGAACAGTATCACTCAACTCATACCTCGTATTCAAGGGGAGTGAGTGTGCTGATAAATACTGGGTTGGTTTTCTCCTGCAGACAGAGTAAACTGCATAAGTACGGTCGATATGTTTTTCTCTACTGTAATATTGAGGGGCGGGATTGTGTTCTTGCAAGTGTGTATATTCCTCCACCATTCAAAAGAGAAATACTTAGCAAATTGATAAGCTTCATAGCGGACAAACCTGGGGTACCGGTTATAGTGACGGGGGACTTTAATACGGTTATGGACAACTGTGTAGACAGATTCCCGACAAAGGGGACCCCTGGAGGGTTATCTAAGGGCCCACTCTCCCAATTCTGTGAGGAAGTGGGATGGGTGGATACCTGGAGGAAGTGGCATCCGAGCGAGAGGCAATATTCATGCCACTCGAAGACGCATGCAACTTTATCCAGGATTAATTTAGTGCTCTGTAATGAGGAAGCCCTGAGGACAATGGGTGGGATAGATTACGAGCCAAGGGGGCTCTCAGACCACTCTCCACTGGTTTTTTCAGTCAGAATGGGGCTGAGCGCTGGAGGGGGGGAGTGGAGACTGAACCCCTTTTGGCTTGAAATAATTGAGGATGATGAGGCGATAGCCGGTTGTTTGGAAGAATTTATAAATATGAACTCAGGATCTACCTCGCTAGGTATAACCTGGGATGCCTTGAAGGCGTTCCTTAGAGGGGTCTTTATTCAGAAAATCTCCTATGCCAAAAAGAAAACACGGGCCAAGGAACATGGAATAAGAGAAAAGGTGAGGGTGGCAGAAGGGAGGTATCTAGAGGAGCCAACTACAGTTAGGTATGAGGCTTGGGTAGAAGGCCAGGAAGAATACAAGAAATTAGTACTAGAGAAAGAAGAAAGGAGTAGAATGTTTCAGAAACAGAAATTCTTTTGTGAAGGGGAATTATTGGGTAGTACTTTGGCATTGATAGCTAGGGCGAATGGCCCCTCATCCACTATAGCAGAAATATGGGATAAGGACGGGAACATCATTAGAACTACCCCTGGTATAGTGGAAGTGTTTAAAGATTACTATGAAGGTCTGTATGGGGCCCCACAGTCGGATGTAGAGGGGGAGATGTGGGAGTTCTTTGAGAAATTGAAAATAACCCCGTTATCCAGTGAGGAAAGAGATGCTCTGGAAGCTCCATTGACGCTGGTGGAGTTGCAGGGAGTGGTAAAGGAAATGGCGAATCAAAAATCGCCAGGACCGGACGGTTTGCCCATAGAAACTTATAAGAGATACGGGGATGTCTTGCTGCCAAAATTACTGGAAGTTTTGAACGGAGCCATTTTGGAGGGTGGACTGCCTATGTCTATGACAGAAGCCACTATTGTAATCTTGTTAAAGGAAGGGAAGAACCCGTTAGATGTAGCCTCATATAGACCTATCTCACTTCTATGCACAGACATTAAGATTCTGGCAAAAACCCTAGCAAACAGGTTAAAAAAGATAATTGCGAAAGTAATCCACCCAGACCAAACCGGCTTCATACCGGACAGATCGGTGAGTATGAATATTAGAAGATTGTACAGTAATATACAAGTACCTACGGAGAAAGAAGGGAATAGAGCTATACTATCACTAGATGCGGTCAAGGCCTTTGATTGCCTTGAGTGGCATTATCTGTGGAAAGTACTGGCAGAGTTCAAATTTGGTCCTAATTTTGTGAAATGGTTGAGTCTTTTATATGACAAACCAAGAGCCAGGGTTAGGGTTAACAGTGAGTGCTCCGGGTGGTTTCAGCTTGGGAGGGGGACGAGACAGGGGTGCCCACTGTCGCCCCTGCTCTTCGCCCTTGCATTGGAACCTCTGGCGGTCTCCCTAAGAATGTCGCAAGAAGTGCAGGGTTTTAAAAGAAAGGGCGCAGAAGAGAAAGTCGCAATGTATGCGGATGACATTCTGCTGTTCCTGGAAGATACACAAGCTTCCCTGCTAGGGGCTATGAAACTGATTAAAGAATTCGGGCGCTTTTCGGGTTTAAGAATTAACTGGGAAAAATCGGCTCTCTTACTGATAGACCCCCTGGTTAACCCGCTCCCAGGACAGGTGAATACCCTAAAAATCGTAAATCAAATGAGATACTTGGGGGTAAACATATCCAAAGACCCAGGGCAGTATATAGCTGGTAATGTGGTACCATTAATGGCAAAGTTAAAACAAAAGAGCCGGGTGTGGGGCAGCCTTCCTCTCTCGGTCGCCGGCATATGCAATCTTATTAAAATGATATGGATGCCACAAATTTTGTTTGTGTTACACAATTCTCCTGTCTGGATCCCGAGGCATTGGTTCGGGAGGCTGGATAGTGTGCTTAGGGAATTAATTTGGAAGAATGGAGTGGCAAGAATTGGTTTGAGAGCGCTGCGGCGGTCGAGAGAGGAGGGGGGCCTGGCGCTACTGGACCCCTGGAGCTACTTTCTGGCAGCCCAAATCCAGTTTATGAGAGGCAGCAATCTGGCGGAAGAAAGGGTAGGAAGAAAGAGTGTATGGTTGTACAATAGCAGTCATGATACAGAGGTGAAGGCAGTGGAGGCTGAACTTTTTGGATATAGCTGCCTAACAACTCAGCTAATGATTAAATGCTGGAAGTCAGTAAAGGCGGTACTGGGATATACAGGGTACTCCGAGTTTTCCCCGATATGGAAGAATAGAATAGAATAGAATAGAATATGGAGAATAGAAGAATGGGAGAGGAGGGGTATTCATTGTTTGATGCAACTGTACAGGGCAGGAAGGTTAAAAACGTTTCAAGAGATAAAAGAGGAATTTGCAGTGCCCAACAGATTATTTTTTAGTTACTTGCAAGTAAGGCACGCCCTTGAGGTACAATTCAGTGGCAAGATGATAGAGTGGAGCGAAATGCCCTTGCTAAGGAATCTGGTAAATACTAAAAGGTCTAAAGGGCTGATCTCACAAATGTACAAAAGTATAAACAAGGCGGGGCGAGAAGGGGGGGTGGAACCCAGGAAGAGAGCTAAATGGGAGGAAGAGGTTGGCACAATAACGGAGGAACAATGGAAATTTATTTTAGCATTGGGGCCAAGGATATCTCTATCACCATCACAGGGAGTCTCTTATTTATTTTTGATCTACAGACTCTATTATACACCAGAGAAATTATTTAGGTTTGGTAAGAGGCAGGATGCAAAATGTCAGCGGTGCGGAGAGGAAAAAGGAGACCTCGTGCATATGTTTTGGCGATGTCCCAAGTTATATAGATATTGGGAAAAGCTAGTGGAGGAAATCAACGAAATATTTGGGTCCTCATTAGAAATGGAGGGCAGAATCTGTCTGTTGAGTTTGCTGGAGGAAAATGATATGCCGAGGGACACCCAGACCGCCATTATAAGATGCCTGTTTCAGGCAAGGAAAATTATAGCACGAAAGTGGCAGGCAAAAGAACCCCCAACAGTAGAAGAATGGAGAAAGGAGGTCAAGGACTTGGTTACGAAAGAGGAATATTGGTATAGAAAAAGAGGCACTTTAATGAAATATAAAAACATATGGAAGTTATGGCTCGAGCATGAATGGGTTGGATAGATGGAAGAATATGAGGTGGAATGGGTGGTGTGCGTATGGGATAAGAGGAGGGTGGAGAGGAATGGAGGGATGGGGGGGGGGTATGAGGGGAAAATGGAGGTTTAAAAGGCTTGGGGATAATACTAAAAGATTGTATATTTATATATGGTCTTTATATGATCTGCTCGCTTGGAGGAAAATTGTGCTTTACTTTTAACTTTTATCTATGAAGTTTAGGTTTAAATAAAAATTAAACAATATATTAGCCACAATGATGTGAAAAAAATAGAGACAGGAAAAATTTTGATTTTCAAAGTTGATACGACTTCTCTTAAAACAAATTTCGCTGATGTGGCAAAATAAAAAAAAAAAAAGTCTCCCATAATTACTACGTTTTCAGTAGAGAATTCCGCTATTTTTGCAGTTATCTGGTTTAGTATCTGAAGGGAGGCTGGGGGTGGTAAGTAGAGGCCCACCATAACCCACGGTACATTATGAAGCAGAGCATGTACTATCACATATCTACCACCCGGGTCCAGAGCCCGGTCAAGGAGTTTAAATGGTAGTGTCTTGAGGACTAGTATACTCACTCCCCTTGAGAAGGTGGAGTGTGTTGAGTGGTAGTGATACCCTACCCACGTTTTTTTGAGACTGAGAGTCTTTTTCCCCACCAGATGCGTCTCCTGGAACACACACAGATGGGGCTGGTATGATTTAATAAACTGAAATACCAACGAGCGTTTCACCGGGGAATTTAGGCCCCTCGTGTTCCAGGAGAGCAGTCTAAGGGAGGTCATCAAGATAGTCTAAGAATGCGGTAGGATTTATGGGAGGTATGGACTCCTTGCCTGGAGGTCTGGGCCCGGGTAGGCCAGTCATCACAATAAACAGCATGGAATGATATTCAGGAAATCGGCCTTTTTATACTTTTAAATGCTGTTAATATTGTCACTAGATTGTTCTCCATGTTGGACCACTTACCATTTGATTACTATTTATTAATTTGTTTTATTTTCATGTGTCTTGCAACCTAGACTGCAAACTTTGTTCTAGGCTCCGTGCCCCGTTATCTTTATTTTTGCCATTGTTCTTTTAACCTCCTAGATGTACTGTTTATTGTTTCCTAGAAACTCGTCTGTAGGTGTGGATAATCCATGGTCTCTTTGCGACCAGGGACTCTGCTCACCTGCTCATATTGGTGGATTCCCACAATGTCACTTCCAGGTCATTGGCTGCACAACAATGTCACTTTCTGTCTGGCCATGGTGGACACAGGGCTGTTACTATGACTGTTTACTATGATCAGCCTATCTTTAGCAATTTTTTTTGTATCAAGCTATGGGGTTTGTGACCCTAAATCGAAAGATCAGAGACACCATCACCCCAAGCAAGCTTGTTTCCAACAGACTGTCTCTGGCCCAGGTAGGAAGGGTGCACGCCTTCTCCTCCTGAACACCAGCCTTACTCTTCCTAAACCGTGTACGCTGCATTTTCCCCCGCACAAGAAACAGAAAACGCCATAGAAAACAGATCTGCTTCAATTAAGCTTTAGCACGAATCCCAGACGAGCCCCCAAATGTTTTGCTTGTGTCTCTTAAGGCAGGGCTTGACAAATTTGCTTAGAAACAAGGAGCCAGCTAAAAAAGTTAGAAGCCAGTTTTTTTAAATCAGCTGTCCAGAACTGCATGTCCGGGGCGTCAGGCAATAAGAATTTCTCACGCCTGGTGCCAAGCGAAAAAAAAACTGAATATTAAAAAAGATGGCACAGGCTGCACTGATGGGCACTGACAGGCGACACTAAGGCTACACTGATAAGCACTGATAGGCTGCACTGATAGGGGACGCTGATAAGGCTGCACCAATAAGCACCACTGATGGGCACTGACAGGCGGCACTGATAGGCGACGCTGATGAGGCTGCACTGATAAGCACTGATAGGTAGCACTGAAAGGTGGCACTGATAGACAGCACTCCCTGTCCACTCATCAGCCAGCGACCAATCAAGCCCGCAACCTCAACCCCTGTCAATCTGGGAAGATGATGTCAGAGGTGGGCGGGCAGTGAGCGCAAGCCGCGCTCATCACAGCACCATTCACCAGAGGAGGGCACCGGTTCGCACATAGGAGCGTGTATCCCGCTCTAGCAGGCCGCAAAGCCGCGGCTTCAATTATCGGCCAACCCAGCGCTAGTCCACACACCCGTGGGTGAGCCACATGGGAGAATCCTGACCACTGCTAAGGTGTAACCTATGCACCAGGATGCAATTTCCAGTTACCATTGTGACCTGGCGCCTGGGGGTTTTGTCGAGCCCTGTAATAAAGTCATGTTGCAATAAAGCCAAGGAAGCTTAGACCTCTGTAGCGCATTAATGCTTTTACTAAACAGAAAAAAACTGCACATACAACTGCAAAAAAACACAATTCATAGCAGGCAAAGTATAACAACATATGCCTACAACATGCACAAGCTATCTTCCTAAGCATGTACAATATGTATGCAATAGATATACAGTAAAACCTTGGATTGCGAGCATAATTCGTTGCAGAAACTATGCGATCCAGATAAGAAGATCTTAGCAATGTGACTTTGAGGCAACTTCAGTGAACGCCTGGGTAATCTTCCTGTAATGCTGGATCCAAATCACATCAATTTAACTGAGAAGGATCCGACTTACGGCTCATGCACACTGCAGCTCAAGCTGCTTTTACAGGCATTTGAGCTTTTATTTCAGCTTGTGCTTTTTTGTGCCTGTTTTTAGATAAGCTTCTTTGAGTTTTTTTGAGCATAAGCGTTTTTTGTTTTTTTTTCACAAACCCTTGTCTATGGAAACAAGTCGGACAGAAGTCCCCTTGAAGTAGTACAGGAAACTTTTCTAAAGTCGGAGTGACTTCAGTAGGGCTAATTAAGACAGCTCTCTTGACTAAAATGGGATTTCACATGTTATGGACTTGGAGTCTTACAAGTCAGATCCCAAGCTACTTGTATTGCAGGGCCTCGCTCGTTTATCAAGTTAAAATTTATTAAAAAAATGTTGCTGGTCTTGTAAAACACTCGCAGACCAAGTTACTCACAATCCAAGGTTTTACTGTACTAAACAGCTACTTAACTTCTTTATGAAGTCATCTCATCGACTGCAACTCCAAACATCTGTTTCCTCTGAAGTCTCCACAAACTGTTAAAGCTCACTATTATTTATGAAAGCATTTATAATCTGTGGACACAAGTCCTTATAGGTCAACACGTTTCTCAATTTTCTTCTTCGGAGAAGGAGCCATGCCGTCATCCGACCTAGTTACAATTGCTGTTGTGGTACATTTGCTGTGTCACATGTTTCTGGAATGTTCCATTTACTTTGTACCATTTACATATATTTGATGTATTGCTTTGTATCTATGCAATATGTTGTTGGGCCTGTGCTCACTTTCTTGTCATTTTCAAAAACTTCATAAATAAAGTTTAAAAAAAAAAACAACATACAGTTGTACGTGTAAACAATGTATAAAAACAACACTGAGCATATATACATATAAAAACTAGGTGGGACAGTAGAGTCCTAAAAAAGGTAACATCATGGACCTATAAACATATAAAAAAATACGTAGGGCAGCAGTCCTATAAAAGGTATTATCCCGGACCTAAGTAATTCTGCTGAACAACGATTCCTAGAAAAACACACTTTTAACAAAAAGCTAATGCAGAAATTCAGACGATTTCCACACATGTTTAGTTAAGAAAGCGGCCTTTGTTTTGCCATGGTTTTCTGGAACCAAGAAGGGAAATATTTGAAATAAGATTAAAAGAAGGATTTTGCCACATGAAAGGTATTCCATGCTGTGCTGTGCAAGCATCAGTTTCTTCATGAAGAACGAGACCTAATGCTAACACAATCAGACACTGAAAACCAAGACAGCCTAGAAAGACCATAAGTTACCATTTAGGCTGGGAGTATATTAAGTACTTAAGATCATCATAATAGTTACCAACAAGCAAAGCTAATGCCAGCTTCGCTATAATTATTTGGAGGAAAGTAGAGAAATTTTATATCGCAGGTTTTGACAAACAAATTTCTACGCTGATAATCTAGTTCACGGTCAATAGGTGCCAAAAGGTGGTATATGATCTTTGCAAGGTGGGTATGCTGTGTTTTCACCACTAATTTTATATAATTGTAATTATCACTATGATCACAAAGTGATGTGGCAACAAGGGTCATTTTATATGGCCATAGTTATGTGTGTAGTAAGACTGATTTAGAATTTCAGCTAAGAATCATATTTCTTGTATTTCATGTTGAAACTACTTGTGACAGGTTGCGGTTAAAGACACTGAACTTACTCACTCCCCCTCCCATCACAGAAAACTGCTAAGTTGTTCCTCTTTCTGTGCAAGGAAAACGAAAGTTTTGCATAAGGTTTAAAAGACATGTTTTACAGAACTAGTCTGGTATCAAAGGCGTAGGTTGACTTTTAAAAAGCTACAATGTTTGTATAACGGAAATGTTCGCTTGTGACGCAATATACTGAAATGATTTTTACACTGTGTAAGCTGTAATTTGGACACACTTGACATCCAGCCACGAGTCGGGTCAGGCGTGTGCACTTTTGGCCAAAAGTGGAATAAATCTCCCATACTTGAGTCCTGTGTCCAGCAAAGTCATTTTACCGATATGCTGCCTGCTACATCAAAAGTATTTATCACCACAATAATATAAATGATTCTGATGTTTTAGGACAGTGTTAAAGGGGTTGTAAACCCTCACGGTTTTTCACCTTAACCACCTCAGCCCTGGAAGATTTGGCTGCTGAATGACCAGGCCATTGCGATCGGGCACCGCGTCGCTTTAACTGACAAGTGCGTGGACGTGCGGCACTGCACACAAACAAAATTGACGTCCTTTTTTTCCCCACAAATAGAGCTTTCTTTTGGTGGCATTTGATCATTGCTGTGGTTTTTATTTTTTGCGCTATAAACAAAAAAAAGCGACAATTTTGAAAAAAAAAAACCCACAATATTTGGTACTTTTTGCTATAATAAATATCCCCCTTTTTAAAAAAAAAAAAAAAAAAAAAGCTAATTTTTTCTCAGTTTAGGCCGATATGTATTCTTCTACATATTTTTGGTAATAAAAATCAAAATAAGCCTATATTGATTGGTTTGCGCAAAAGTTATAGTGTCTACAAAATAGGGGATAGATTTATAGCATTTTTATTATTTTTTTTTTTTACTACTAATGGCGACGATCTGCGATTATTATTGGGACTGCAACATTATGGCGGACACATCGGACACTTTTGACACATTTTTGGGACCATTGGCATTTATACAGCGATCAGTGCTATAAAAATGTCACTGGCATGGAAGGGGTTAACAATAGGGGGCGATCAAGGTGTTGTGTTCCCTCTCTGTGTTCTAACTGAAGGGGGGATGGGACTGTCTAGGGGAGATGACAGATCGCTGTTCATACTTTGTATGAACACACGATCAGTCTCTTCTTCCCCTCAAAGAACCGGGATCTGTGTGTTTACTCACACAGATCCCGGTTCTTGGTGTGTCACTAGCGATCGCAGGAGCCCGGTGGTCATCGTGCCCGCCAGGCACTCGCATTGGCTCCGGGGGCGAGCAGCGGGGGCCCCTAGTGGCCACAGGGCGAAGCGACGTTACATAACGTCATTTCGCCCAGCCGTGCCATTCTGCCGCAGTAAAACTGCGGCGGCTGGCCGGCAAGTGGTTAAAGTGGACCTTCAGTCATTTTTTCAACTTTCCAACAGTTAAATCTTCTGCCCTTGTTGTTTTAACTTTGGATAGTAAAACTTTTTTTTTCGGCCAGTAAATACCTTATACAGCCCACTTCCTGTTTCTTGTCTGGTCATTAGCCTAGGCTTATGACATCATGCACAGCTCTCTCTCGTGAGAGTTTGATAGGAAGGGAGGGGGGATGAGTCATAAGAGGGCCAATGAGAGCTGCAGAGCTGGCAGTGTGCCTCCGTGTGTCTGTGTAAATCCAGGAAGTGGAACAGGCAGCAGCTTCAGCTGCCCACAGTTAAAATGGTTGCAGCCAGACTTAGTGAAGGGAGATTTCTGCAGCATATTTGGCAAGTACAGAATCTCAGTATATATGAAATAATATGCAAAGTGGTTGGAGAGAAGCTTCAGATTGGCAAAGATGTTTTTATTATAAATTATGTGAGCAGACTGCAGTTCCTTTTTACCAATTAAAGACCAGCCGCCACAGTTATACTGCGGCAGGTTGGCTCTCCTGGGCGAATCGCTGTCATTGTAAGTCGGCCGCTTTAAGACCACTTGTGGGCGCGCGGCACAACGCCAGAGCCACCCGCCCACGATACTAAGAGAGAGAGAATGGGGATCTGTCAATGTAAACAGACAGATCTCCTTTCTGTCAGGGGAGGATAGACAGATCGTCTGTTCCTAGTGATTAGGAACAGCGATTTGTCTCCTCCCCAGTCACTACACTGCCCCCACAGTTAGAAACACCTTCCTAGGGAACACTTAACCCCTTGATTGCCCCTGATTGCTTGATAGCTCTGACTGCTGTATAAACGTCACTGGTCCCAAAAATGTGTCAAAAGTGTCCGATCTGTCCACCGCAATGTCGCAGTCCCGCTAAAAAAAAAGCCATTACTAGTAAAAAAAATATTTAAAAAAATAAATAAAAATGCCACAAATCTATCCCCTATTTTGTAGACGTTATAACTTTTGCGCAAACCAATATATGCTTACTGCAATTTTTTTTTAACAAAAATATGTAGAAGAATACATAGTGGCTTAAACTGATGAAAAAACATGCTATTTTGCTTTTTTTTTTTTGGATATTTATTATAGCAAAAAGTAAAAAATCTTTTTTTTTTTTTTTTTTTTTTTTTTTTGTTCATAGCGGAAAAAATAAAGACAGCAGAGGTGATCAAATACCACCAAAAGAAAGCTCTAATTGGGGAAAAAAAAGGGACATTTTGTTTGGGTACAGCATCGCACGACCGTGCAATTGTCAGTTAAAATGATGCAGTGCCATATAGCAAAAAATGGCCTGGTCATTAAGGGGGCAAATCCTTCCGGTTCTTAGATGGTTAATGCATTCTATGCATTAAGGTAAAAAATATTTTGTACTGCAGCACCCCCCCCCCCTTTTTTCTTACCTGAACCCGATCGTTGCCATGACGGGGACGAGCACAGCACATCCAGCCGCTGTCTCGGGTCCTCATTGGATAGATTGATAGCAGCAGGAGCCATTGGCTCCTGCTGCTGTCAATCAAATCAGGTGACATGGAAGACAGGGGGCGGGGCTGAGTCCTGCTGTCTGTGTCAATGGTTCTCCATGGGGGCATTGAGAAGAGGAGGAGCCAGGAGCACTGTGGAGGGACCCCAGAAAAGGAGGATCAGAGCCACTCTGTGCATAACCCTTGCACAGAGGAAGTATGACATGTTTGTTATTTAAAAAAAAATAAAGCTCTACAAACACTTTAAGTTAAGGTTAGGGGTTATTGCAACAGGTAGGTAAAGCAGCAACAGTATGGAGCTATAGGCACACTTGTAGCGGTACCCCCGTAAGGGCTGCCGATTTGGTTTCTTAGCAATCCACCAATCACCCTACTGCCATCCTCCCCACGACCAATTAAAGCAAAGAACAGTCACTTTTATGGTATTTGTTATATTTATTTATATTTTGCAGGACACAACTTGGATGGGCGAAGGATAATATGAGATGCCCATAATATTTAGCACATTGCAAGTTGTATTTAGTTATTCAGTGGCCGTGGCCTTGCAAGAAAGGGGACAAACTCCTTACACCCCAGTCTCTTTTAGTTTGAACAACTCTTCTGCAGACTATTACTTCCACTTTCTTTGTGCAAATCCTTACTGCAAAAACACGCTGATATTCTATTTCTTCATTTCCATTTGAACAAAGAAGAATCACTCTGAATAATTCATCATTTGTAGACCATGATGGGATTGTCCATGTGAATCAAAAGAGCCAGAAGCACACACCGCTTTTTCGCGATGCCCCAGAGAATCAGACATCCAAACAGTCTTTGGAAGGCACTACCATTGTGCTAACCAGGCCGGAGATAACTTGGTACCTCCACACGACAGCCTGACAGATGACAGTGAACGGACCACTGCTTTCAGACAGTCCAGAACTATTAATGCTGTGTTCCCCGGCCACAGCATTCTACACTGACCTTTCTCTAGGAGGATAATAGTTCTGTGTCCCCGGTCACAGAACGCTGCTCTCTCTCTCCTCCGCTTGACTGCTAATTCTTTCCTTCCAGATCTCCTCCAGCATGCAAGTCCTGTGTTCCCCGGTCACAGCAGCTTGATACTTTATTGATGAAGATCTTTATCTTAAGCTCCCTCCTGGTGGTTCCTCCATCCCTCCTCCATGCACGGCGCACCATCTGCTTCTTTTCACACCTAGTTGTCAGTTGCTGTGCCCACTCCTTATTTAATAACTACTATCTATCTGACTAGGACTTTAGGAGGCAAAGCCAACATAATCATAACAAAGCTTCCCAGGTTTCAGGTCTCCAGGTTATTAAGAAACCACTGACTGGTATTTTCCGTACCTGCTTGTTATTACTATTACCACATTAAAGCTTTTTAAATGTTAGGTACAGGTAATCAAATGATTGTAATTCTTTGTGTTTTCTTAAAATAAAGTACTATTGAAAGAAAATGTCAGGTACAGTTTACAGGTTAGGGTTAGGTTTAAGGATGAGTTAAAGTTAGGAGATAGATTTGAGATCACCAGTCAGTTACCAAGGCCCTCATTCATCAACCTGAGATAACACTGGAAGCTTAAAGGATAAGTTCACTCTTTGCAAAAAAAATAAAATAATAAATGCACATTTTTTCCAGTTTTTTTTTTTGACCCTCTAGAACAGGGGTCTCAATATGGTGGCCCAACTGTCTCGAAACTACAAGTCCCATTGTGCCTCTGCCTGTGGGAGTCATGCTTGTAACTGTCAGCCTTGCAATGTCTCATAGGACTTGTAGTTTCGCAGTAGCTGGAGGGCCGCCAGTTTGAGGCTCGTGCAGGTATCCAGCAGAGCCAATTTACCTGCTTTCCCGTATGGGTAAGAAGATTTAATCTGACAGGAAGCATGAATGAACTACCACAAGAAAACTATAGTATGAACGACTGTTTTTTGTGTGCTCTCTTCGCCATGCTTTGCCTCAGGAGGATGGCCTGTTGACAGAGTAAGACTGTCCTGAAATGGATGAAGCACTTGCACGTGATCATCATTGTCGCATTGTATACAGATTTTAGCACAGTGTTCTGTGGAAGAATGCAAATGAGGCAAACTGCTAATTTCTTTAAAAGTTCTTTGCTTCATTGCAAGGGTTTCTTTTTGAAGGCAATACATTTCCTAACTGGGTGTGGTTTGTTACGTATGGGCCATAGGTGATTTGGGTTCTCGATATACTTGTTCTGATCAGCCTTTTCATGGACTGGAGTAGGTTCAGGTAGAATATCAATAATTTTCACAGACACTGGACCTCTGAAGTCTATGTAAAATGCATGATCCTGCAGGCCTTGGAGAAGGTGGACCAAGAGGGTTGGACTTCCCAAAGGAGAAACTTGGCTCATTCTTAGTGTCTGCAAGTCTCCCAATGAACTTACAGAAGCAGAAAAGGAGAGGAAAGGAAAATGTATTTTTCTTCCTTGTTGCCCATTTTTTCCTGTTTTCCATAAGGTAACTTGGAGACTATTGGATTAACTCCACGACTAATGTCTATGTAACAGGCACAGGTAGGTGGGTATCTGCTTAGGTGAGTTGAAGCTCAAAGAGAAGGTCACTGAGCTCTTGAAACTTTGGATTGATGCTGTCAGATATTTTTGGTATTTTTGGAAAGGATTGAAACCTTCTAAATAAAGCATCCTCAATGGCATGTGGGCTGTCAAAGCTATGCTCAAGTCTGTTTCAAGCAGCGATAATACCTGCGGCAGGGTTGTCAATATGAACAGGTTTGCATCTTTTGATTTGGTCAGCAGATTGAGGGCCTAGACAACTGATAAGCAGATCTAGTTCTTCTGTAGTTATGAAATCTAGTTCACTTTGAAGGTGGATTTCCAGTTTCTGTAGTTTTCAGGTTTGCAATCGAAATTAGTGGTCTTGGTGTGGTGTTTATGAAGCATGTATTTAACAAATTTATATTTCTGAGTTTGAATGCACAGCTGCATGCAAAGTCAGGTACATTGGCTGATGTGCTGAGATTGAGGATCTTTGGGATGAATAGTGGTGCAAAGGCATTCATACACGACACAGGCATAGTGTTGATTACTGTGTTGGGTTGCAGCTGTGGAGCAGCATACTTTGTAGGTAATTGACTAGCCTTATGGTAAGATGCATGTCCATTATCTGAATACCATGTTCTACAGTTTGCTGCATGGCAGATTGTCTTGAGAGGTGGTAGGCGCTGTGTACTGATCTTGGTTGAGGGATACAGCTACTGTGGCTGGGAGCTAAAGTTTTGGGAGAGTGTGAGGAATATGATGCATAAGATGCAAGAGTATATGTTGCTGTTAGGACCTTCACTTCGCTAGCAGCTTGCTTTAAAACCTTTAACCTTGCCATGGCTGTGGCATGCTCACATTGTTTCTCCAAAGCTTCCATCTCTGCTCCCTTCCGTGCAGCTTTTGAAGGGCACCAGTGGGCGCCAAGGAAAGATGAGTAGGAAAGGGTAGTTAGGCAGAGGGAACAGAAAACACAGGTTCACAACGTAAGGTCACTAGCCTTAACCTATGCCTCCCAAAGCTTGTTAAACTTCTTGGGTCAGTTGCGGCCTAGGTTGGAAAGTGGCAATAACATATTGATCATAGACCTCTATTGCCCTATCGTGGGGACAGAGCTTCCACTGCATTAGAATTCATTTTCTGGCATAATAGACTGTGTAGAACAGAAAGCCCCTTATAGTGATTGGAATTCAAATTATCGCAGATGCCCAGTAGCAATAGCAGTGGGTCTACCGTCAGACTCCCTCCTCTGCGCCCCCCCCCGAACCAATCACAGCCACCATGACCAAACCGTGTGGATAAATGCACCCACTTCAGTCCGACATTTAGGGCAGGATGGGCCTACCAAGTAGTAAATAACTGATAGCTTACGAGGGGAATAATATGATCTACAGTGGATATAAAAAGTCTACACACCCCTGTTAAAATGTCAGGTTTCTGTGAAAAAAAATGGGACAAAGATAAACCATTTCTGAACTTTTTCCACCTTTAATGTGACCTATAAACTGTAACAAATTTAAATCTTTTAAGGGGTGGGGGGGGTGGGGGTGCAAAAAAAAAAAAACAACCTAAAATAACGTGGTTGCATAAGTGTGCACACCCTCTTATAACTGGGGATGTAGCTGTGTTCAGAATTGTGCAACCACATTTAAACTCAAAATCAAATGTTAAATAGGAGTCAGTACACACCTGCCATCATTTAAAGTGCCTCTGACTAACCCGAAATAAAGTTCAGTTGTTCTAGTAGGTCTTTCTTGACATTTTCTTAGTTGCATCCTACAGCAAAAGCCATGGTCCACAGAGAGCTTCCAAAGCATCAGAGGAATCTCATTGTTAAAAGGTATCAAGTTAGGAGAACGATACCAAAAAATTTCCAAGGCATTAGATATGCCATGGAACACAGCGAAGACCGTTATCAAGTGGGGAAAATATGGCACAACAGTGACATTAGCAAGAACTGGACGTCCCTCCAAAATTTATGAAAAGATGAGAAGAAAACTGATCAGGGAGGGTGCCAAGAGGCCTACAGCAACATTAAAGGAGCTGCAGGAATATCTGGCAAGTACTGGCTGTGTGGTACATGTGACAACAATCTCCCAGATTCTTCATATGTCTAGGTTATGGGGTAGAGTAGCAAGACGAAAGCCTTCTTTTACGAAGAAAAATATCCACGCCCAGCTAAATTTTGCAAAAACACATCTGAAGTCTCCCAAAAGCATGTGGGAAAATGTGTTTATGGTCTGATGAAACCAAGGTTGAACTTTTTGGCCATAATTCCAAAAGATATGTTTGGCGCAAAAACAACACTGCATATCACCAAAAGAACACCATACCCACAGTGAAGCAATCACATTCAAACTCATGTTAAATAGGAGTCAGTATACACCTGCAATCATTTAAAGTGCCTCTGATTAACCCCAAATAAAGTTCAGCTGTTCTAGTAGGTCTTTTCTGACATTTTCTTAGTCGCATCCTACAGCGAAAGCCATGGTCCGCAGAGAGCTTCCAAAGCATCAGAGGGATCTCATTGTTAAAAGGTATCAGTCGGGAGAAGGGTACAAAAGAATTTCCAAGGCATTAGATATACCATGGAACATAGTGAAGACAGTCATAATCAAGTGGAGAAAATATGGCACAACAGTGACATTACCAAGAACTGGACGTCCCTCCAAAATTGATGAAAAGACGAGAAGAAAACTGGTCAGGGAGGCTGCCAAGAAGCCTACAGCAACATTAACCACTTGCCGCCCGCCCACTGTAAAAATGATGGGGGGGATGGTGCGGCTCTCATTCTGGGTGGACGTCATATGACGGCGCACCCAAACGGCTGCTCCTGCGCTCTCGCGGGGGAGCGCAGCGATCGCGGTCGCACCATTTTGCTAGGACACGGCGCGACCCTGATCTCTGTAAAGAGCTGCTGACGCGGCTCTTTAATCATGTGATTGGCTGTGTCCAATCACAGCCGGTCACATATAAACAAGGAAGTGCCGATAATCGTCTCTCCTCGCCTCACACTGACAGAGTGTGTGGCGAGGAGAGCCGATCAGTGGCATTTCCTCGCAGGGGACAGTGAGAAATGTAATCAGGGCACTGCTGATCAGTGCCCTGATTACATTAGAGCGCCACCAGTGCCAGCAACCCATGCTAACCAGTGCCAGCAACCAGTGCAAGCAATCAATGCCCACCAGTGCCAACAATCAGTGCCCACCACAGCCAGAAATCAGTGCCCATTAGTGATGCCAGTCAGTGCTGGCTTTCAGTGCTGCCTACCAGTGATGCCCAATGGCCATCAGTAAAGCCCATCAATGCCCAATGCCACCCATTAATGCCGCTTATACATGCCGCCTATCAGTACGCACCAGTTCCGGCTATCAGGGCCCGTCAGTGCCACCTATCAGTGCCCATGAGTGCCACCTATCAGTGCCCAGTGCCAACTATCAGTGCCTCCTCATCAGTGCCACCAAATCAGTGCCCATCAATGTAGCCTATTAGTGCCCATCAGTGCCGCCTCATCATCGCACATCAGTGGAGAAAAATTACTTATTTACAAAATTGACTGACAGAAACTAAGAAAAACTTTTTTTTTCCAACATTTTTGGTCTTTTTATTTAGGAAAAAAAATAAAAATCCCAGCAGTGATTAAATACCACCAAAAGAAAGCTCTATTTGTGTGAAAAAAATTATAAAAATTTCACATGGTTACAGTGTTGTATGACCGTGCAGTTGTCAAAGTGTGGTAGCGCTGAAAGCTGAAAAATGGCTTGGGCAGGAAGGGGGTGAAAGTGCCCGGTAGATAAGTGGTTAAAGGAGCTGCAGGAATATCTGACATGTACTGGCTGTGTAGTACATGTGACAACAATCTCCCATATTCTTCATATGTCTGGGCTATGGGGTAGAGTGGCAAGACAGAAGCCTTTTCTTACAAAGAAAAACATCCAAGCCTGGCAAAATTTTGCAAAAACACATCTGAAGTCTCCCAAAAGCATGTGGAAAAATGTGTTATGGTCTGATGAAACCAGGGTTAAACTTTTTGGCCATAATTCCAAAAGATATGTTTGGCGCAAAAACAACACTGCATATCACCAAAAGAACACCATACCCACAGTGAAGCATGGTGGTGGCAGCATCATGCTTTGGGGCTGTTTTTCTTCAGCTGGAACAGGGGCCTTAATCAAGGTAGAGGGAATTATGAACAGTTCCAAATACCAGTCAATATTGGCAAGAAACCTTTAGGCTTCTGCTAGAAAGCTGAACATGAAGAGGAACTTCATCTTTCCGCATGACAACGACCCAACACATGCATTCAAATCAGCAAAGGAATGGCTTCACCAGAAAAAGATTAATGTTTTGGAATGGCCCAGCCAGAGCCCAGACCTAAATCTGATTGAAAATCTGGGGTGATCTGAAGGGGGCTGTGCACAGGAGATGTCATCGCAATCTGACAGATTTGGAGTGTTTTTGCAAAGAAGAATGGGCAAATATTGCCAAGTTGTGCCATGCTGATATACTCATACCCAAAAAGACTGAGTGCTGTAAAAAAAAATCAAAAAGGTGCTTCAACAAAGTATTAGTAAAAAGGGTGTGCACACTTATGCAACCATAATATTTCGTTTTTTTTTTATTTTTACTTCCCTCCACCTAAAAGATTTCAGTTTGTTGTTCAACTAATTGTACAGTTTATAGGTCACATTAAAAGTGGAAAATGCTCTGAAATTATTTATCTTTGTCTCATTTGTTTACATCACAGAAACCTGACATTTTAACCACTTGAGCCCCGGACCATTATGCTGCCTAAGGACCAGAGGTCTTTTTCCAATTTGGCACTGCGTCGCTTTAACTGCTAATTGCGCGGTCATGCAATGCTGTACCCAAACGAAATTTGCGTCCTTTTCTTCCCACAAATAGAGCTTTCTTTTGATGGTATTTGATCACCTCTGCAGTTTTTATTTTTTGCGCTATAAACGGAAAAAGACCGAAAATTTTGAAAAAAAATGATATTTTCTACTTTTTGTTATAAAAAAAATCCAATAAACTCAATTTTAGTCATACATTTAGGCCAAAATGTATTCGGCCACATGTCTTTGGTAAAAAAAATGTCAATAAGCGTATATTTATTGGTTTGCGCAAAAGTTATAGCGTCTACAAACTAGGGTACATTTTCTGGAATTTACACAGCTTTTAGTTTATGACTGCCTATGTCATTTCTTGAGGTGCTAAAATGGCAGGGCAGTACAAAACCCCCCAAATGACCCCATTTTGGAAAGTAGACACCCCAAGGAAATTGATGATAGGCATGTTGAACCCATTGAATATTTATTTTTTTTGTCCCAAGTGATTGAATAATGACAAAAAAAAAAAAAAAAAAAAAAATATTTACAAAAAGTTGTCACTAAATGATATATTGCTCACACAGGCCATGGGCCTATGTGGAATTGCACCCCAAAATATATTCAGCTACTTCTCCTGAGTATGGGGATACCACATGTGTGGGACTTTTTGGGAGCCTAGCCGCGTATGGGACCCCGAAAACCAATCACCGCCTTCAGGATTTCTAAGGGTGTAACTTTTTGATTTCACTCTTCACTGCCTATCACAGTTTCGGAGGCCATGGAATGCCCAGGTGGCACAACCCCCCCCCAAATGACCCCATTTTGGAAAGTAGACACCCCAAGCTATTTGCTGAGAGGCATATTGAGTCCATGGAATATTTTATATTTTGACACAAGTTGCGGGAAAGTGACACTTTTTTTTTTTTTTTTTTTTTTGCACAAAGTTGTCACTAAATGATATATTGCTCACACAGGCCATGGGCCTATGTGGAATTGCACCCCAAAATACATTTAGCTGCTTCTCCTGAGTACGGGGATACCACATGTGTGAGACTTTTTGGGAGCCTAGCCGCGTACGGGACCCCGAAAACCAATCACCGCCTTCAGCGTTTTTAAGGGCGTGAATTTTTGATTTTACTCTTCACTGCCTAACACCGTTTCGGAGGCCATGGAATGCCCAGGTGGCACAAAACCCCCCCAAATGACCCCATTTTGGAAAGTAGACACCCCAAGCTATTTGCTGAGAGGCATGGTGAGTATTTTGCAGCTCTCATTTGTTTTTGAAAATGAAGAAAGACAAGAAAAAACTTTTTTTTTTTTTCTTTTTTCAAATTTCAAAACTTTGTGACAAAAAGTGAGGTCTGCAAAATACTCACTATACCTCTCAGCAAATAGCTTGGGGTGTCTACTTTCCAAAATGGGGTCATTTGGGGGGGGTTTTGTGCCACCTGGGCATTCCATGGCCTCCGAAACTGTGATAGGCAGTGAAGAGTGAAATCAAAAATTCACGCCCTTAGAAAGCCTGAAGGCGGTGCTTGGTTTTCGGGGTCCCGTACGCGGCTAGGCTCCCAAAAAGTCTCACACATGTGGTATCCCCGTACTCAGGAGAAGCAGCAGAATGTATTTTGGGGTGTAATTTCACATATTCCCATGGCATGTTTGAGCAATATATCATTTAGTGACAACTTTGTGCAAAAAAAAAAAAAAAAAAAAAAAAATTTGTCTCTTTCCCGCAACTTGTGTCGCAATATAAAATATTCCATGGACTCGACATGCCTCTCAGCAAATAGCTTGGGGTGTCTACTTTCCAAAATGGGGTCATTTGGGGGGGGTTTTGAACTGTCCTGGCATTTTATGCACAACATTTAGAAGCTTATGTCACACATCACCCACTCTTCTAACCACTTGAAGACAAAGCCCTTTCTGACACTTATTTTTTACATGAAAAAGTTTTTTTTTTTTGCAAGAAAATTACTTTGAACCCCCAAACATTATATATTTTTTTAAAGCAAATGCCCTACAGATTAAAATGGTGGGTGTTTCATTTTTTTTTTTCACACAGTATTTGCGCAGCGATTTTTCAAACGCATTTTTTGGGGAAAAAACACACTTTTTTAAATTTTAATGCACTAAAACACACTATATTGCCCAAATGTTTGATGAAATAAAAAAGATGATCTTAGACCGAGTACATGGATACCAAACATGACATGCTTTACAATTGCGCACAAACGTGCAGTGGCAACAAAATAAATACATTTTTAAAAGCCTTTAAAAGCCTTTACAGGTTACCACTTTAGATTTGCAGAGGAGGTCTACTGCAAAAATTACTGCCCTCGATCTGACCTTCGCGGCGATACCTCACATGCATGGTGCAATTGCTGTTTACGTTTGACGACAGACCGCCGCTTGCGTTCGCCTTAGCGCAAGAGCAGGGGGCGACAGGGGTGCTTTTTTTTTTTTTTTTTTTTTTTCTTTATTATTTTTTTGCTTTTTTATCTTATTTTTAAACTGTTCCTTTCATTTTTTTTTTTTTTAAATCATTTTTATTGTTATCTCGGGGAATGTAAATATCCCCTATGATAGCAATAGGTAGTGACAGGTACTCTTTTTTGAAAAAATTGGGGTCTATTAGACCCTAGATCTCTCCTCTGCCTTCAAAGCATCTGACCACACCAAGATCGGTGTGATAAAATGCTTCCCCAATTTCCCAATGGCGCTATTTACATCCGGCGAAATCTAAGTCATAAAATGCTCGTAGCTTCCGGTTTCTTAGGCCATAGAGATGTTTGGAGCCACTCTTGTCTCTGATCAGCTCTATGGTCAGCTGGCTGAATCACCGGCTGCATTCTCAGGTTCCCTGTTGAGACAGGAGAGCCAGAGAAAAACACGGAAGACGGTGGGGGGGGGGGGGGCATTCCCTCCCACGGCTTGTAAAGGCAGTCTAGAGGCTAATTAGCCGCTAGGATTGCTTTTACATGAAAGCCGACCGCTGGCTGAAAAGAATGATACCAAGATGATACCTAAACCTGCAGGCATCATTCTGGTATAACCACTCAAAGTTGTGAATGGCGTACCTGAAGACAAAAAAATGGTTAACAATAAAGCACAGTAAACAGTAAAGTATAAATAATTACATACCTGAAAAACAAACATGATAAAACATAATAACAATAACAATAACAATAAAACACTGCAGAATAGAATACAGTAAAAAAAGAGCAGAACAATAGAGAGAGAGAATAGAGAGAGAGAACAATAAAACGACAACTATTTTTTTTCATTTTATATATATATATTTTTTTTTTTACACTTTTTTTGTAACTAACTTTTATAACGGTAACCGGTTCCAGGTTCGGGTCTCTCAAAATGCGATGGCATCTTGGGAGACCCTGTGAAAGTGTGCCTAGTCTGTGCAATGCTGTACCCTACGCTAATACTCAACTAGTGTATGGTAGCGTTCAAAACATTCACCAATGCAAAGACCAGGATTGTCAGGACAGGAGGGACAATAATAGCGGGTGTCACGCCTATATCCGCGTTTGCTGCAGACACAACATCTTTTTGGGGGGGTTCGTTGGGTAGGGGTACTCGGGAGGACATAAAGAAAATGCCTCTCATGCAGCCGACTGCATTTGGTTGGGGATGTGAATGGGGGAAGTACGGGTGCTGCAGAAGCGGTGGGTTCCCAATTAGGATTGGCGAATGCAGCAGGAAGGGCATTATGGGCACGACGGGCCTGTGTTTGTCTTTTTGGTGGCAGCGGGACACTACTTGTGCTTGCCACCTCACCAGCTTGAACTGCACTTATGGGACTCGCCACGTCACCAAGTGTTACTGCAGCGCTGGTTTGACTACGACCGGGGTATACTAGGCCGCTGGTGCTTGCCAGTTCAATAAAAAGCTTCCAAAAAAACTGTTAGCGATCGCAGGGATCAGGTCTGACTCTGCGAACGCTGCAGTTATGCGTTTAGTGTTTTGTAAGTGTCAGTGATCGATCGATACTGCACTTGGGTGGGCTGGACTGGGCCGGGCGGAGGGGCAAAACGCAGGTGCTAGCAGGTATCTGGGCTGATCCCGCTAACACTGCGTTTTTGGGAACCCTAAACTGCTGGGGACGCTAGTATAGATCTGATCGGATCAGATATTGATCCGTTCAGATACTATACCACTAAGGGAGGTGTACGGTGCGTGCGTGGGTGTTAGCGCTACTGGCGCTAACCTGACGCTGCCTGGTGCTTGCTTGCCAGTTCACCAAAATGCTACCAAAAAAACTGTTAGCGATCGTAGGGATCAGGCCTGACTCTGCGAACGCTGCAGTTATGCGTTTAGTGTTTTGTAAGTGACAGTGATCGATCGATACTGCACTTGGGTGGGCTGGGCGGAGGGGCAAAATGCAGGTGCTAGCGGGTATCTGGGCTGATCCCGCTAACACTGTGTTTTTGGGAACCCTAAACTGCTGGGGACGCTAGTATAGATCTGATTGGATCAGATATTGATCCGTACAGATACTATACCACTAAGGGAGGTGTATGCTGCGTGCGTGGGTGTTAGCGGTACTGGCGCTAATCTGACGCTGCCTGGGGCGACGCATATCACCGCCGGGCGATCAGGGGGCTAAACCTTTATTCGGTAATAAACGGCGGGTGCCCTGACACTATAAAAAATAAACGAACTAACCTGCGTCACCCGTAACGGTTATACGGTGATCAGTGGTGAAAGGGTTAACTAGGGGGCAATCAAGGGGTTAAAACATTTATTAGGTAGTATATGGGGGTCCCTGTCACTATAAAACGCTGACGGCGAACCTAAATATTTACCTCACTAACTAGCATCACCAGCGACACTAATACAGCGATCAGAAAAATGATCGCTTAGCGACACTGGCGATGGGGGGTGATCAAGGGGTTAAAACTTTATTAGGGGGGGTTAGGGGGGTATCCTAGACCTAAAGGGGGGTAATATTCACTGTCCCAACACTGTAACTGTCACAAACTGACACCAATGCAGTAATCAGAAAAAAAAAAAAAAAAAACCTGCTGGTGTCAGTTTGTGACCAGGGGGGGGGGGATCGGGGTGTTTTGTATGCCTGGCATGTTCTACTGTGTGTGTGTAGTGTTTTCACTTACTCGGATGTCTTCTCCCCTCGGCGCTGGAACGGAAACTACCGAGCCGAGGGGAGATGACATCATTTCCTTTGCTGCTGTTTAGCATACAGCAGCAAAGGAGTGTTCCCATTGGCCGGCGGCGATCGCGAGGGGGGGGCCACGAACGGATGGCCTCCCCCTCATCTCGGATCGCCGGGGAACAGAACGGGACCGCTTCGGGCACCGGGGGGGGGTCCGATCGGACCCCCCACCCGCGAGAGGCAAATCACGTACATGTACGTGATTTTGCCTGCCCGTGCCGCCTTGCCGACGTAAATCGGCGTTAGGCGGTCCTTAAGTGGTTAACAGGGGTGTGTAGACTTTTTATATCCACTTGTATGTAGAAACTTGCATGTAGTTGCACCCATCTATCCCAACGGAAATCATGAGCGGGATATGTTGTTGGACATCTTCCTCCCAGTCTTCATCCATCAATGTGGGGACATCCTGTTGCCTCATTTGGTACAGTTATGACACTTTAAAGGTGTCCATTTCAGTCAAAACACAGGTAGAGGGAGGAGAGAGGTTTATCCAGCCTTTCATCTTTCATGAGGCATTCACCTCCATCTCAACTGGAAACAGGAACTGTCAGAAATGCCAGAGACTTATGTATGAGAATGCTAACTCCTCTAGCATAAGACGAGTATGTAGAGTGATAGAGTGGCCTACCCCATGGTTTCTTAAGCCTGAGCACCCTACTACCTGTCAGATGAGTCTCTTGGAAAAAAATGTAGCTATGGGGATTGTAGGATTTCAGGTAATTAAATACTAAGGAGAGCCATAGCTTGGCATTAAGGCCTCTAACATTCCATGAGACAATCGTGATGGGAGTCATGAGTGCAACAGAGAAATAAATCTGAAAATCCCCATAGGACCTCTCGCTGGACCCAGTAAGCCCAAGTATACAGTAATAAGCAATAAGACCAGTATACAGTAAAAACATACCATACAGTATGACTGTAAAACTTGTAGATGCAAGTTAAGTGGCCCTGAATAGAGCAGTACCATGCCACAAATAAAACAAACTAACTCCATAAACAAAAAGAAAACATTACCCACCAGCCCACTCTGAGACCCCCCCCCCCCCCAAAACGACAGGAATGCTTGGATCCCAAAACAGTTATGGGTACAAAACCCATCGAGGTTGTGAAAAGAGTACAGTACAAAGGTAAGTCTAGGAGATGTTGCATAAAATACACAAGAAAAAAGGGGGAAAGGGGATTGCAGTTCACTCAGTGAAACACTGAGGGTACTAGCTTGGTTACAAACAAAACCTATGAACAATCAGATGTGCTGCACTTAGTCTCAAGGGATGCATCAGGTGAGAAGTGGAGAACATCCAGGCATAGGCAAGATTGGTATAGGCACAATTCTCTAGAAAGGGCCCTCAGGTAACCCCACAGTCCAAAGATTATTGCGGTTGTTCTTGGCCTCCACATCATCAGCCTTCAATTCCAGTGCTTTCACCTTTAGATGGAGCGTCTGGACCACTGAGTTCTCTCTGAAGGAGTCTTCAGCCTCCCCAATGTGACGTTCAGTCTCCCCAAGCCAGTCACGGAATTTATCCATGTCTCAGTGGAGCAGACAGATGTCAGTCTGTATGTGATCTATCTTTGAGGCAAGAGTCGTTTGACATGTTGTAATCGTCTGCATGACGACTTAAAAGTTCTGCTGGTCGGGAGCAGCCACGTTGCTTAGCTCAGTCTGGGACACCAGGTTGGATTTCCTGAGCATGGGAGACCTGATCAGGCTCTTCTTCAGACTTGGAGCCGGGGGACGCTTGTGTCCAGTCAAAACCTTACCCCGGGCCATCCGTATCAGGTGAGGAAGAAAGGGGAGCAGGTGCAGTCTCCTTTAAAAGTGGACAAAGGACGCAAAAGCAGCAGAGCTCCACTCTCAGACATCTGCTCTGGTCGCCCATGGTGAGGTGAGGTGAGGTTGGCAGACAGTGATTCGATCAAAATGACATCTTGCAGATCGTAGCAAGCTTTGATCCAAAAACTTGTGCAGATCATAACAGATGAACATCAGATAGGTCAAAAATCATAGTATGTCTTGCCCCAGCAGAATGCAGTACATGTGGGACTAACTACATAAAGCATCCACTAGCTACGGAATGAGGCTGGGACAAAATTATTAAAAGCAATCCGACAAGGCATGTGTAACATGATAGCCAAAATTAAAACAGTAAAAAAAACACAATGCTATAGTGGTTAATGAAAGTCAAGACCTAAATGATCTTAATGATTTAATACAAAATTAAAATACAAGTGAAACATTGGCACAATGTGCAGTTATTTCAAATCATAATAGTCTGCATTGGCTCAGGAATTAAAATTCTGTTCATCAATAGTTATAGTAGATTGCTTTCCCCAGCCTCATAATAACAAATAGTGCAAAGTGACATTCCACCTTTTCTAAGTTGTGGACAGGATGGCAACGTACAGTCAATTCTTCCAGCTATCACGGTGGTCCACCCACACTCCATTTCAACATCTGACAGTTGGCAGCTCTAACCAGGACACATGCTGCAATTTGGCAGTAGGTGTACTGGCTTTTCAAAACACATAAAATAGTGCCCTGGCATCAGCTTCCTTCCCATATGCTTTTTAAATAAGGAAGTCCCCTTCCATCTTGTTTTACTTAATAAAAATTATTCTATTAAGGAGCTTTTATTTTCAGTTAATACATATATGTCAAACTTCCTGCTTTATAATATATAAAGTATATTGTTAGACAAAGTAAACTGCATGAATATAGATGATGATTTATACACCAAATAATCTTAATAAATTGCCAGTTATTAACAAAACAGCAATATAGTCTGTTGCAAATGTATGAGAAACCATATCATGATCATTGAGGTGCATCTGTAGCTAAACTCTTGAGAATGAAGGCAGAGGAGATACTACTCTGATCAATCTGACCACCAACTCTAGGAAAATGTAAACAATAAGGGGGCTCAGTTAAAAAAAAGGATACGTTTATGCCCCATGTGAATGAGGTACACCCCAAAAAAACGTCTAAAGACCTTGGACACCCAGGGTCACCCGACCCCCTTGTCAACTGCTGGTACCTGGCTGTTTCGCTTTTTTCTTCAGGAGTGTTAATAGCAGCCCACTGTGTTACTAAGCTTTGCAAACAGTGGTTGTGTCAGCACTTCCATTTGTAGTCTCCACCAAGGGTGCCCCTTACACGGTAACAAGGCAGGAGCACAACTGGGAGACAGCTGTCACCCCATAACAGGAATTGGGCATTCATTTTTTAAAAGCTGCAAAAATGGTTTACATTTACTTTAAATTCATGTTTGGCTGGGTGTGCGATGAGGTCTGAGTCACTAACCCATCATCCAATTTTGCCATAAATGCAGGAAACAATGGATTTGCAAATCTTCTTAGGACAGTATTTTGTAAGCTTTTATAACTTAACATATGTACCTTCTTTTAGATGCTAGTATTTACTGATTACTCCCTGGTGTGTCAACTATTCTCCAGCACCCCTTGATGTAGGTACATTCAATACCAAAATTGCTAAGCTGTGCAAAAATACAATAAAACTTATTATCAGCACAGCGCTTGACTTCTATTGTAATTGTATTCTTCTTCGACAAATTGATTGAGCTGCAAAATTAAGTGAAATAACTGAGAATGTATAGTATTATACAGTTGTGCATATAAGTTTACATACCCTGGCAGAATTTATGATTTCTTGGCCATTTTTCAGAGAATATGAATAACACAAAAACTTTTTTCACTCATGGTTAGTGTTTGGCTGAAGCCATTTATTATCAGTCAACTGTGTTTTTACTCTTTTTATATCATAATGGCAACAGAAACTACATAAATGACCCTGATCAAAAGTTTACATACTCCAGTTCTTAATACCGTGTATTGCCCCCTTTAACATCAATGACAGCTTTAAGTCTTTTGTGGTATTTATTAGGGGTGCTGAAATTAATCGTTGCATCGATGCATCGCGATTCGGGTGTCCCCGATGCGGCATCGATGCATAAAAACCCGAAAATCGATGTTCGGTGACGTCATTAGTTGCCCCTCCCCTCCCGGGAAAGCGCTCGAGCAAATTTTTAAAACGTCTTTATTTTAATAAATGTGTTACAATCGATGCTGTGCCCCCGCTGTATGTGCTTTTTAAAAAAACAATGTCACTTCATACCGAACTTCGCCGGTATACGATCATGTGACTCCCGGCCCGCCCCGCCCCTCTCTGCTCTCCTCTTCGCTCTCTGCTTCCGTCTCCTGAGTCCTGACGTCAGCGGGGATTTCTCAGTCCCGCCCGCCTCTCTTCTGATACGATAACTATAGTCAGCGGGCGGGACTGAGAATTCCCCGCTGACGTCAGGACTCAGGAGACACATGAGCGGAGAGGGAAGAGGAGAGCAGAGAGGGGCGGGACGGCCGGGAGTCACATGATCGTATACCCGCGAAATTTGGTATGAAGTGACATCGTTTTTTAAAAGCACATACAGCGGGGGCACACCATCCATTGTAATATATTTATTAAAAGAAAGTAATTGTGGGGGGTCAGTGATGGCTGCATTTAATGGGCACAGGTGGCTGAGTTTGGCGGGCACAAGTGGCTGCGTTTGTGCACAAGTGGCTGAGTTTGGGCACAGGTGGCTGAGTTTGGGCACAGGTGGCTGAGTTTGGGCACAGGTGGCTGCGTTTGGCGGGCACAAGTGGCTGCGTTTGGCGGGCACAAGTGGCTGCGTTTGGGCACAGGTGGCTGAGTTTGGGCACAGGTGGCTGCGTTTTGGCACAGGTGGCTGAGTTTGGCGGGCACAAGTGGCTGCGTTTGGGCACAAGTGGCTGCGTTTGGGCACAGGTGGCTGCATTTGATGGGCACAGGTGGCTGCGTTTGATGGGCACAGGTGGCTGCGTTTGACGGGCACAAGTGGCTGCGTTTGACGGGCACAGATGGCTGCGTTTGACGGGGGAGGTTCAGTATTTTTCAGTTTGTTTGCGCCCCCCCAAAAAATTTTGAGCACCAGCCGCCACTGGTCAGCACAGAGACAGTACAGGGAACTTCACAGGGCTGTTTGTCATCTGTGGATTCTATCCCTTTTGACCTCCCAGCAGCCGTGTGTGTGTGTGAATGTCTGTACCCTGTAGTGTACCGGATTACTGCACTTTTTAGGGAGTGAGGTTATTTTTAATTCAAAACGGAGTTCCAGTCAATTTTTTGTTTATTAGAAGTCAGCAGCTACAAAAAAAGTGCATCTTCTAACTTTTAATAAAAAGACACTCACCTGTCCCACAATCCAGCGACGTGGCCACCCAAACCCTCCATTCTCTCCCCCGCCTGTCCACAGCGCTGGCAATACTACTGTGGGCATCCAGCTGTGACAGCTTGCAGCTTCACAGCCGGGTGCGCATGTCTCACTGCGCTGTCCTGCATAGCCGGGCAATCTTTTGGGAACTGTGATGTGTCCCAGAAGATTGCAGGGTGGAAGGGCCACCTAGGCGGCCCAAGCGGAAGTGGGAGCTCGTCGGTAATCGTGATGCATCGCGGAATCGAATCGAATCGTTGACCAGATAATCGTAATCGAATCGAATCGTGAGACCAGTGAAGATGCGCAGCCCTATGGATGAGGCTCTTTATCTCAGATGGTAAAGCTGCCCATTCCTCTTGGCAAAAAGCCTCCAGTTCCTAGAAATTCTTGGGCTGTCTTGCATGAACTGCACGTTTGAGATCTCCCCAGAGTGGCTCAATGATATTGAGGTCAGGAGACTGAGATGGCCACTCCAGAACCTTCACTTTATTCTGCTGAAGCCAATGACATGTCAACTTGGCCTTGTGTTTTGGATCATTGTCATGTTGGAATGGCCAAGTACGTCCCATGCGCAGCTTCCTGGCTGATGAATGCAAATGTTCCTCCAGTATTTTTTTGATAACATACTGCATTCATCTTGCCAACAATTTTGACCAAATTTCCTGTGGCTTTGTAGCTTACACATCCCCAAAATATTAGCGATCCACCTCCGTACCTTTCATCATAGGCCTTGTTGACTCCTCTCCAAATGTGGCGTTTATTATTGTGGCCAAAAAGCTCAATTTTGGTCTCATCACTCCAAATGACTTTGTGCCAGAAGGTTTGAGGTTTGAGGCTTGTCTCTGTGCTGTTTGGCGTATTGTAAGCAGGACACTTTGTTGCATTTGCGTAGTAATGGCTTTCTTCTGGTGACTCGACCATAAGTGCCTCCTTATTGTGCATCTTGATACAGCCACACCACATGTTTTCAGAGAGTCCTGTATTTCACCTGAAGTTATTTGTGGGTTTTTCTTTGCATTACGAACAATTTTCCTGGCAGTTGTGGCTGAAATTTTAGTTGGCCTACCTGACCGTGGTTTGGTTTCAACAGAACCCCTCATTTTCCACTTCTTGATTAGAGCTTAAACACTGCTGATTGGCATTCTCAATTCCTTGGATATCTTTTTATACCCTTTCCTGTTTTATACAGTTCAACTACCTTTTCCCGCAGATCCTTTGACAATTCTTTTGCTTTCCCCATGACTCAGAATCCAGGAACGTCAGTGCAGCACTGGATGAAAGATGCAAGGGTCTGTCAGGAGTCCAGAAACGCATTGACCTTTTATACACACACACTAATTACAAACAAACAGATCACAGGTGAGGATGGTTACCTTTAAGAGCCATTCAAACCCCTTCGTGTTGACTTGTGTGCAGGTTATCAGGCCAAAATCACCAGGGTATGTAAACTTTTGATCAGGGTCACTTGGGTAGTTTCTGTTGCCATTATGATTTAAAAAGAGTAAACACAGTTGACTGATAACAAATGGCTTCAGCCAAACACTAACCATGAGTGAAAGAAATGTTTTTGTTTTATCATTCATATTCTCTGAAAAATGGCCAAGAAATCATAAATTCTGCCAGGGTATGTAAACTTATTAGCACAACCGTAGGTAGCTAAGAACAAGATGTCACAAAATATATCCACTGATGGTTCTCTGAATTATACATGTTAACTACTCACAGAATTTTTATCATAGAACATTTAAATAATTCTTTTGATGTGTTGGAAACTGGCTTACCTATGTATCAATTCTTTAACAGAATCTCCTGACTCCCTTTAAATCAGGAGGTACTATAAATATGCAGTTCTCTTTTCCGGAATGTGGAGTGTGGAGTGGAAACCCTGCCGACACACACAGAGGATCAGAGATGAAGCAGTAGACGAATTCTCCCTAGGGTGAAGCATGCCCACCAAAACGAAAATCATCTGTAATTTCCTGCACAAACCTCCTATGTCCACAAATACAGAAGACTACATTTTTTTGAGAAGGTATTGCTTGCACATTGCCTGAATAGGGATGCATATTTACAATATGTTTTGCCTGTTCTTCCGACCTTTCTTTAAAGATGAGAAGACAAAGCAGCTAGGATACGTTTTAAAAATGCACAAAAAGTGGATTCCGGTGAGTACCGTATATACTCGAGTATAAGTCGATCTGAGTATAAGTCGAGGCCATAATTTACCACAAAAAAATGTGAAAAGCGTATTGACCCGAGTATAAGATGAGGGTGAGAAATGCACAGCTGCTTTAAGTGGAAAAGAGGGTCAACAATGCCCATTTGCACCCTCACTGTGCCCATTTGAATGCCTCACTGTGCCCATTTGCAGCCATAGGTTCAAACTCGGTAGTTAAGGGTTCCTAGATGCCCCCTAGCTGCAGCCAAAATTTGGGGTCTCTGAACCCAAAGGGTCCCAAAATGACATTGCTGCAGATGGACACAGTTGACCGACTTTGGGGCCCCGTATCTCGGGCCACTTAGTGCTAAGAACCCCAAATTTGGTGTACAAACCCAGTGGAACTAGTGCCATAAAATATCCAAAGCTAGGGTTTCTAGGACCAAGTGGTCCCAAGATACAGGGCCCCAAAATTCGGTTCAAAAAATGTCAAGCACTTTTCTGCAGCAGAGAATGACATTTTCCAAACTGGATTTGGGGCCCCGTATCTCGGAGCCACTTGGTGCTAGGAGCCACAGCTTTGGATATGTGGTACCAGTTCCACTGGGTTTCCGCACCAAATTTGGGGTTCCTAGCATCAAGTGGCCTTGAGATACGGGGCCCCAAAGTCAGTTCAGAAAATGTCAAGCACTTTTCTGCAGCAGAGAATGACATTTTCCGAACCGATTTTGGGGCCCGTATCTCGGGGCCACTTAGAGCTAGGAACTTCAGCTTTGGATATGTGGTACCAGTTCCACTGGGTTTCCGCACCAAATTTGGGGTTCCTAGCACCAAGTGACCCTGAGATACCGTGCCCCAAAGTCGGTTCGGAAAATGAAATTTTTTGCTGCAGAAAAGTGCTTGACTCGAGTATAATTCGTGGGAGGCACTTTCAGCACAAAAAATGTGCTGAAAAACTCGACTTATACTCGAGTATATATGGTATACAAAAAAATACAGAGCAGTGTTTGCTAGATTTTGCTCTTTTTCATATAACTATTTGCAGCATCTCTAGTATCTGAAAAAGCTTTGCACTATAAAAGGGTAAGCATAAAAAACAGAACTTTTAACACGGCTACAACAGACACATATCAGGAATATGGAAATGTTGGGGTATTCTTTAAGAATATTACACCAATTGTGACTTTCAAATAGGTCTTTTTTTGTTGGTTAGTGGATAGCAACCTATTCTCTACATTCCTCTAAAACATTTTCACAATAGTTTTAATACTGGAAGTATTAAAGATGGTGTGGGAGCTTAGTTAGGTGAAATACTGTCAGGTTCAGCAACCCTTTTTACTAGCTTTAACCACTTCAGCCCCGGAAGGATTTACCCCCTTCCTGACCAGAGCACTTTTTACAATTTGGCACTGCATGGCTTTAACTGCTAATTGCGCGGTCATGCAATGCTGTACCCAAACGAAATTTGCGTCCTTTTCTTCCCACAAATAGAGCTTTCTTTTGATGGCATTTGATCACCTCTGCCATTTTTATTTTTTGCGCTATACACGGAAAAAGACCGAAAATTAAAAAAAAAAAATGATTATTTTCTCATTTTTGTTCTAAAAAAAATCCAATAAACTCAATTTTAGTCATACATTTAGGCCAAAATGTATTCGGCCAAATGTCTTTGGTAAAAAAAAATGTCAATAAGTGTATATTTATTGGTTTGCGCAAAAGTTATAGCGCCTACAAACTAGGGTACATTTTCTGGAATTTACACAGCCTTTAATTTATGACTGCCTATGTCGTTTCTTGAGGTGCTAAAATGTCAGGGCAGTACAAAACCCCCACAAATGACCCCATTTTGGAAAGTAGACACCCCAAGGAAATTGCTGAGAGGCATGTTGAGCCCATTGAATATTCATTTTTTTTGTCCCAAGTGATTGAATAATGACAAAAAAAAAAAAATTACAAAAAGTTGTCACTAAATGATATATTGCTCACACAGGCCATGGGCATATGTGGAATTGTACCCCAAAATACATTTAGCTGCTTCTCCTGAGTATGGGGATACCACATGTGTGGGACTTTTTGGGAGCCTAGCCGTGTACGGGGCCCGAAAGCCAATCACTGCCTTCAGGATTTCTAAGGGCGTAAATTTTTGATTTTACTCCTCACTACCTATCACAGTTTTGAAGGCCATAAAATGCCCAGATGGCATAAAACCCCCCCCAAATGACCCCATTTTGGAAAGTAGACACCCCAAGCTATTTGCTTTGAGGCATGTTGAGTCCATGGAATATTTTATATTTTGACACAAGTTGCGGGAAAGTGACACATTTTTTTTTTTGCACAAAGTTGTCACTAAATGATATATTGCTCACACAGGCCATGGGCATATGTGGAATTGCACCCCAAAATACATTTAGCTGCTTCTCCTGAGTATGGGGATACCACATGTGTGGAACTTTTTAGGAGCCTAGCCGTGTACGGGGCCCCAAAAACCAATCACCGCCTTGAGGATTTCTAAGGGTGTAAATTTTTGATTTCACTCTTCACTGCCTATCACAGTTTCGGAGGCCATGGAATGCCCAGGTGGCACAAATCCCCCCAAATGACCCCATTTTGGAAAGTAGACACCCCAAGCTATTTGCTGAGAGGCATGGTGAGTATTTTGCAGCTCTCATTTGTTTTTGAAAATTAAGAAAGACAAGAAAAAAAAATTTTTTTTTCTTTTTTCAATTTTCAAAACTTTGTGACAAAAAGTGAGGTCTGCAAAATACTCACTGGGGAGGTTTTGAACTGTCCTGGCATTTTATGCACAACATTTAGAAGCTTATGTCACACATCACCCACTCTTCTAACCACTTGAAGACAAAGCCCTTTCTGACACTTTTGATTACATGAAAAAAAATTTTTTTGCAAGAAAATTACTTTGAACCCCCAAACATTATATATTTGTTTAAAGCAAATGCCCTACAGATTAAAATGGTGGGTGTTTCATTTTTTTTTTTCACACAGTATTTGCGCAGCGATTTTTCAAACGCATTTTTCGGGGAAAAAACACACTTTTTTAAATTTTAATGCACTAAAACACACTATATTGCCCAAATGTTTGATGAAATAAAAAAGATGATCTTAGGCCGAGTACATGGATACCAAACATGACATGCTTTAAAATTGCGCACAAACGTGCAGTGGCAACAAATTTAATACATTTTTAAAAGCCTTTAAAAGCCTTTACAGGTTACCACTTTAGATTTACAGAGGAGGTCTACTGCTAAAATTACTGCCCTCGATCTGACCTTCGCGGTGATACCTCACATGCATGGTGCAACTGCTGTTTACATTTGACGCCAGACCGACGCTTGCGTTCACCTTAGCGCGAGAGCAGGGGGGACAGGGGTGCTTTTTTTTTTCTTTATTTTTTTTTTATCTTATTTTTAAACTGTTCCTTTCATTTTTTTTTTTTTTAAATCATTTTTATTGTTATCTCAGGGAATGTAAATATCCCCTATGATAGCAATAGGTAGTGACAGGTACTCTTTTTTGAAAAAATTGGGGTCTATTAGACCCTAGATTTCTCCTCTGCCCTCAAAGCATCTGACCACACCAAGATCGGTGTGATAAAATGCTTCCCCAATGGCGCTGTTTACATCCGGCGAAATCTAAGTCATAAAATGCTCGTAGCGTCCAGTTTCTTAGGCCATAGAGATGTTTGGAGCCACTCTGGTCTCTGATCAGCTTTATGGTCAGCTGGCTGAATCACCGGCTGCATTCTCAGGTTCCCTGTTGAGACAGGAGAGCCAGAGAAAAACACGGAAGACGGTGGGGGGGGGGGGCATTCCCTCCCACTGCTTGTACAAGCAGTCTAGAGGCTAATTAGCCATTAGGATTGCTTTTACATGAAAGCCGACCGCTGGCTGAAAAGAATGATACCAAGATGATACCTAAACCTGTAGGCATCATTCTGGTATAACCACTCAAAGTCGTGAATGGCGTACCTGAAGACAAAAAAATGGTTAACAATAAAGCATAGTAAACGGTAAAGTGTAAAAAATTGCATACCTGAAAAGCAAACATGATAAAACATAATAACAATAAAACATTGCAGAATAGAATACAGTAAAAAAAGAGCAGAACAATAGAGAGAGAATAGAGAGAGAGAGAACAATAAAACGACAACTATTTTTTTTTTATTTTATATTTTTGTTTGTGTTTTTTTTTTTTTTTTTTTTTTACACTTTTTTTTGTAACTGTAACTTTTATAACTGTAACCGGTTCCAGGTTCGGGTCTCTCAAAATGCGATGGCGTCTTGGGAGACCCTGTGAAATGGCGCCTAGTCTGTGGAATGCTGTATCCTACGCTAATACTCAACTAGTGTATGTATGGTAGCGTTCAAAACATTCACCAATGCAAAGACCAGGATTGTCAGGACAGGAGGGACAATAATAGCAGGTGTCATGCCTAAATCCGCGCTTGCTGCAGACACGACATCTTTTTGGGGGGGTTCGCTGGGTAGGGGTACTCGGGAGGACATAAAAATGCCTCTCATGCAGCCGACTGCATTTGGTTGGGGATGTGAATGGGGGAAGTACGGGTGCTGCAGAAGCGGTGGGTTCCCAATTAGGCTTGGCGAATGCAGCAGGAAGGGCACTATGGGCACGACGGGCCTGTGTTTGTCTTTTTGGTGGCAGCGGGACACTACTTGTGCTTGCCACCTCACCAGCTTGAACTGCACTTATGGGACTCTCCACGTCACCAAGTCTTACTGCAGTGCTGGTTTGACTACGACCAGGGTGTACTAGGCCGCTGGTGCTTGCCAGTTCACCAAAACGCTAGCGATCGCAGGGATCAGGCCTGACTCTGCGAACGCTGCAGTTATGCATTTAGTGTTTTGTAAGTGACAGTGATCGATCGATACTGCACTTGGGTGGGCTGGGCTGGGCCGGGCGGAGGGGCAAAACGCAGGTGCTAGCAGGTATCTGGGCTGATCCCGCTAACACTGCATTTTTGGGAACCCTAAACTGCTGGGGACGCTAGTATAGATCTGATCGGATCAGATATTGATCCGTTCAGATACTATACCACTAAGGGAGGTGTACGGTGCGTGCGTGGGTGTTAGCGGTACTGGCGCTAACCTGATGCTGCCTGGGGCTGATGCTTGCCAGTTCACCAAAACGCTACCAAAAAAACTGTTAGCGATCGCAGGGATCAGGCCTGACTCTGCGAACGCTGCAGTTATGTGTTTAGTGTTTTGTAAGTGATAGTGATCGATTGATACTGCACTTGGGTGGGCTGGGCTGGGCCGGGCGGAGGGGAAAAACGCAGGTGCTAGCAGGTATCTGGGCTGATCCCGCTAACACTGCGTTTTTGGGAACCCTAAACTGCTGGGGACGCTAGTATAGATCTGATCGGATCAGATATTGATCCGTTCAGATACTATACCACTAAGGGAGGCGTATGCTGCCTGCGTGGGTGTTAGCGGTACTGGCACTAATCTGACGCTGCCTGGGGCGACGCATATCACCGCCGGGCGATCAGGGGGCCAAACCTTTATTCGCTAATAAACGGCAGGTGCCCTGACACTATAAAAAATAAACGAACTAACCAGCGTCACCCGTAACAGTTATACGGTGATCAGTGGTGAAAGGGTTAAGTAGGGGGCAATCAAGGGGTTAAAACATGTATTAGGTAGTATATGGGGGTCCCTGTCGCTATAAAACGCTGACGGAGAACCTAAATATTTACGTCCCTAACTAGCGTCACCAGCGACACTAATACAGCGATCAGAAAAATGATCGCTTAGCGACACTGGTGACGGGGGGGTGATCAAGGGGTTAAAACTTTATTAGGGGGGTATCCTAGAACTAAAGGGGGCTAACACTAACTGTCCTAACACTTCTAACTGTCACAAACTGACACCATGCAATAATCAGAAAAAAAAAAAAACTGCTTGGTGTCAGTGTGACGGGGGGGGGGGGAATTGGGGGGTGACCGGGGGGGGAATCGGGGGTGTAAAGTGTACCTGGCATGTTCTACTGTGTGTGTTTGTGTTTTACACTCACTCAGATGTCTTTTCTCCTCAGCGCCGGAACGGAAACTGCCGAGCCGAGGAGAGATGACATCACAACCTCTGCCTTTGTGTACTACACACAGGCAGGGGAGGATTCTCATTGGCTGGGAGCGATCGCGAGGGGGGGCCACGAATGGATGGCCTCCCCCTCATCTCTGAACGCTCCCAGACCAAAGCTGACCGCCTCTGGCACCGGGGACGGGGTCCGATCGGACCCCCCGCCCGTGGGAAGGCAATCACGTACCAGGTATGTGATTTTGCCTGCCCGTGCCATTCTGTTGACGTATATCGTCGTTAGGCGGTCGGCAAGTGGTTAACTGCATGGTTATCTTCCATGAAGCAAGATTCATTTGTCAGTAAAAATAAATGGTTTCAGTTTCTGGTATATGTGGATGCCCTCTTCTTGGGGGACCAGTGCAGAAAAAGTACTTTCTTCTAAATGGAACTACTGTGCTGCATCATCAGTGACCATATCTCTATTTTTTTGTCTTTTTTTTTTTCCCATAATAATGTTTATTAACAAAAGTAATTGTACAACAATTTACACTGAAATAGTGGTATTTTACATTCCTTTTGTATATGTTGATCTCGGTTACATATGTATTACATTTATATAGTTTGGTACAGACATATCCAAATTTACACTCTTTAGTTATTACAATCGTTTGGTACTGTTCGTAACCACATCTAGTCTGCTCAGACGGGAGTTATAGGAAGCCCCTTGTGGTGGCAGGGAATGTATTTCGTGGGAAAGGTGAAGAAAGAAGAGAAAAGGAGAGAAGAAAAGAAAAGAAAAAAGGGGAAAGAAGAGATACAAAGAGAAAGGTAGCGAAAAGTCCGGTCCGTCTAATCTCCCGACACGGGACTCCCCCCCCCCCCCCCCCCCCTCCAGGTTTCTCAAATTGTACTGATTCTGGGTTATGAAGTTATATAATTGTTTGACCTCTCGATTAGGCCATCATAGTTGTCAATGTTGAAGTGTTCTGTATCGCTGGGTTGTTTTGAAGTAAATCCAGCAAGACCACGTGGTCGTGAACTTTTGAATCCGTTCCTGAGAGATGTGTACTAACTCCTCCATCTCCTCTATCCTGGAAACCCTCCGGAACCATTCCCCTATTGTGGGGATGGAGGTAGATCGCCAATGTATTGGTATACAGAGCCTAGCCGCATTCACCAAATGCATAGCCAAAGATTTGAAATATTCACTCTTAGTCAGGTGGGTGTGGTGGAGAAGATATTGAGAAGGCGAGTAGGTCAAAGTGTATGTTGTGATATGTGAAATGAGGTCGTGTACATCCTTCCAAAAGGGTTGTAATAGTTCACAGTCCCACCATATGTGTAACATAGTCCCTTTAGCTTTCCCACACCTCCAGCAGGTGTCTGGGACAGAAGGGCAGAACTTATGTAGAAGTGATGGAGTCCTATACCAGCGTGTTTGGATTTTATATCCGTTCTCCTGAATGGCTACATTAGGGGAGCCCTTATGTATGTATTCATTGATCCGTGTCCAGTCCTCTTCTGTCAGGGTCATCTGAAGATCTGTTTCCCAAGCTTTATGTGCTGTGTCAAGAGAGCATGTGGCGCCTTCTGAGAGTGTGTTGTGTATGTGGGAGATGAGATGTCTCTGTGGAGAGGTGCGGGTGCAAATGTCCTCAAACAGAGTTAGTTGTCTGGTCCAAGTTGGAATTGTTCCTTGAGTAGAAAGGAAATGTCGGATCTGTCTGTACGTCCAAAAAGGGAAGGATTTGAGCAGCGAAAGGTCGACTAGGTTCTCGTATGATCTAGGTGTTTTGTCAGCAAAAAACTGATGTGCTAGTATTTTATTATATGGCCAAAGTTGTTTAAGGAAGGAGTGTGATAGCCCAGGAGTGAACTCAGGGTTCCCCCTCAGGGGAGTTAAGGGGCCTGGTATAGAAGATATGTGAAAGAGATTGGTAGCTCTTCTAAACGCATTTAATGAGGCCGATATCAAAGGGTGTGTTGATGCCTGCTGTGGAACCTGTACAGGTAGAATCCAGGGTAGAGATTCTAATGGGAGGTGAGAAAATGATTTCTCCCGAGTGACCCATGTTTTGCCCGGATCGTGGACATTCCAGTCCACCACCCGAGCCAAATGGCTTGCCAGGAAATATTTATGGAGATCCGGTAGGCCTATGCCTCCCTCAAGTTTTGGTCGCGTGCGTCGAGTGAATTTTATGCGTGGGGGTGAACCTCGCCACAAAAATTGATTGCACATCTTCCTGTATGTAGCAAAGAAGGCAGCCGGTAGATTGATAGGTATGCATTGGATGAAGTATAGGAATCTTGGTAAAATTATCATTTTTAAGAGGGCTGAGCGACCGAACCATGAGATGTTGAGGGGTCCCCATTCTGTCAAGTCATATTGGGCTTTTTTCAAGGCCTGGAGGAAATTGATCTTGTATATCTCATCTAAGTTGGTGGGGATTTGAATGCCTAGATACGTTATTGAGCTTTGGCTCCACTGAAAAGGGAAGAGAGATTGACACCGTTCAAGTTCCTGTGGTGTAAGTGTGATATTTAGGGCTTGCGATTTTGCGTAGTTGATTTTAAAGTGTGATAGAGTCCCAAAATGTTCAATGTCCTTGAGCAGGTTGGGTATAGAGGTGATTGGGGAAGACAGGGAGAGCAAAATGTCGTCCGCAAATGCTGAGACTTTGTAGTTTCGACCTTTGACTGTAATGCCTGCAATATCTGAATTGGCCCTTAGTCTGTTAAGGAAGGGTTCGAGAGATAGCACAAAAATTAAAGGTGATAGGGGGCAGCCTTGGCGTGTGCCATTACTGATGTGGAAGGCGTTCGACAAGTGGCCATTAACCCTTACAGCTGCACTCGGGTTAGAGTACAGCGCCGAGATGTGGGACAGCATGCGCGGGTGGAGGCCAATCCTCTTTAGGACCTCACGCATATAGTCCCAGGCCACTCTGTCGAACGCCTTCTCCGCATCTAGAGACTGGAAAAAGCCATGTGTTTTTGTGGTCGTGAGCCAGTGGTGTAGGTTTAACGTTCTGATCGTGTTGTCCCTAGCTTCCCGACCAGGGACAAAACCTACCTGGTCTAATGAAATAAGTCCTGGCAGAAGGGTAGACATTCTGTTAGCTAAAATTTTTGCGTAGATCTTAATATCTACATTTAATAATGAAATTGGCCTGTAATTTTGTATCTGTGTGGTATCCTTTCCTTCCTTAGGGATTACTGTGACATGTGCCTCCAGCATGCGTCCCATATGCATTGTAGGTTGTGCTAACGAGTTAAAAGCGGTTAACATTTTAGGGGCTAATATCTGGGTAAAGCACTTATAGTATTGTAAGGTAAACCCGTCTGGGCCCGGGCTTTTACCTGTTTTCATCTGTCTCAGAGCCAATTGTAATTCCTCCGTGGAGAGGGGTTCTTCTAGTTCTTCTGCTTGTGTTTGTGTGAGTGGTTGTGGGCCGTACTGGGATAGGAAGTTTCGTATGTCATCCTCTCTGTTTAGGGCTTGAGTCGGATTCGTATTTGAGGGGGTTAGGTTGTATAATTTCTTGTAGTATTGTTCAAAAGCATGGGCTATATCTTCATTTTTGGACAACAGAGTGCCTTGGTGGGTTCTAATATGATGTATTGTGTTGGATGGTTTAGAGGCTCTTACTGCCCTAGCTAGCAGCCTACCACTTTTGTTGCCTTTTTCATAAAAGACTCGTTGATGGAGGACATATCTTCGTCTAACTCGTTTACCTAGTTCTTCTAAGAGCGTTGTGCGCATATGTGTCAAGTCCTGTAAAGTCTGTTGCGATTGGGACTTTTTGTGTGTGGCTTCCAGTCTTTTAATATTGGTGATCAGGTTGTCTATAATCGTCTGGTGGGCTCTTTTGACTTTCGCTGCTTGGGACATCAGTTCGCCTCTGATCACGCATTTGTGAGCTTCCCACAAAGTGATGGGGGATATGTCGGGAGTGGAGTTCTCCTTGAAGTAGGTGTTGATGGTGGCTGTCAGATGATTAGTGAAAATGTCGTCTTTTAATAGGGAGGAGTTCAGTCTCCAGGTCTTTGTCTTTGAGGTTAAGTCTGGGAAAGTCAATGTGACTGATATGGGATGGTGGTCGGATAGGAACATGGGTTCAATTGTGGCTTGCGTAAGGTAGGTCAAGTCAGGTTGGGAGAGGAAGAGATAGTCTAGTCTAGAGTATTTTTGGAAGGGGGTGGAATAAAAAGTGTAGTCTTTGACGGATGGGTACAATGTGCGCCATGTGTCGTGCAGCTCCAGGGCTTGGAGTTGTAATTTAATTTGTTTCAGAGCTCGAAAGGATAGAGCTGATGTGCCTGAGGAAGTGTCTAGGTCTGGGTTGAGGGGAACATTGAAGTCACCTCCCGCAATAACTATCCCTTCCTTGAAGGATAGCAAAAGATCGCTCACTTTCCTAAAAAATGACACCTGATGTTCGTTTGGAGCATATATGTTAGCTAATGTCAGGGGTCTAGAGGCATAAGTACCCTTAATGAATGCAAATCTCCCTTCTGGGTCTATCAAGGAGTCTATGTGCTTAAATGGGGCGTGCTTAGAAATGAGTATAGACACTCCTTTAGTTTTTGCAATAGGGTTTGTAGCGTGAAAGACAGTTTGAAATATGTTGTTGGTCATTTTTGGTATAGAGTCAGATCTAAAGTGGGTTTCCTGAAGAAAAATGAAATGAGCTTTTTGTTTGGTGAGGGAGGATAGGACCTGCGAACGCTTCTCCGGTATATTGAGGCCTTTTGCGTTTAAGGAGATACATTTCAGTGATAGAGGAGTTTGAGAAGGCATTTCGCTACTTAATCGGGTAAGTAGTTTCTGGTGTGAAGTTCAACGTTCAGGAGTTTATCTGTCCTCTTTTATGTAGACCGACTCACAACGGAGCGTACCGGACAGTAGCAATAAAGAGGTAGTAATAGAGTGGGTCTTATGTAGAATTTGGGGAGTAACTATTAATCAGTGAGGGGGGAGAGTCCCGCACCAAGAGCGACAGACCAACCTAGAAACAAGGGAATCAGAAAGAGCAAGAGAAGTATAAAGAAGAGAGAAGTACCAGAGGTGAAAAATGGAGATGCCAAGTCACCTATTGGAGTGAGGCCGGATGGTCAGCAGACTAAAATCTAGTGCCGCTGCTGGGGGTTGGTAAGAGTGTCTGGAATCCTACTCCGTGTCCACATGGAGGATTTGGTGAAAATAGCAGTGTGATGGGGAATATAGAGCAGCGGGGAAAGGAGCATTATTAATGGTAGTACATTTGGTTTATGCTGTCGGATACCTAAGGTTACACATCCTGCAAATCTGTCAATAGTGAGTAAGTACATTTAATACCATAAACATCCAGAGATAACTAAAAATTTCAAAAACTTGTGCTAGACAATAAAGTAAACATTAATATAGGTACGAGGCCAACTGTCGTAACTCGTGCTTCCATACGATAGCCTAAACGTTTCGTGAGTGTATGGCAGCCGCCCCACCACACATGAACGTAATCTAAACCTTTCACATAGAAGAATAAAATGGTATGGTTCTAGAATTTTAGCTTTTGCTTATATCTCGTGTGTTATATAGAAGCCTTTCTGTAAGGGAATGTAATAACAAGTCTCTGAACCAGCGAATCTCGCCAGTTTTAATATAACAATGGTCCTTGGAGTCCTCAAGGCAGTTTAAGTGAGGTGTCGAATATGATTGGGAGAATAGTGTACTTTAATAATAGGTAATAGTAAGGAGTGCTGTTCCCCAATCTGTTTGGGTGTCATTGACCTCTATTATGCAAACCATAAATAAGCGTCTGCGTCAAAGAAAAATGGGGGGGGGGGTTGCTTATGGCTGCCTTGGTGACTCCAGGTCCCTCGTGTGTCCTCCTACTATTCATGGGTTATATCATTTAGGGCAGATGACTTCATTACCAGATTAATGGGATAGCGGAAAAGTGGGGGGGGGGGAAGGAAAGGAAAGGCCGGGGGGGGGGGGGCGGGTTGAGGAAAAGGGAAGTGGAATAGGTGGGGGAGGTGGGAGAGGGGGGTAAGGGGAGGGTAGGAAGGGGTAAGGGGAGGGTAGGAAGGGGAGAGGTGATGGGGAGAGAAAGGGGCAGGGTATAGGGAAGGTGGGAGGTGAGGAGTGGGAGTGGAAGGGCATAAGAGCAAATCAGGAGAGAATGGGTTAGGGGAAGGTCCAGTGAAGTTGGGTGATAACCCAGTTACTACAGTGACATTACTGTGGTTATCGTCCTTAAATTAAGAACAGTTTGTCTGTTCATCCCCTGAAGTGGTCTTCGTCGGTAGGTTCAGTAAACAGAGAGTGTTCTGAAAGTCATCTGTGTGGGTTGCTTCGTCGGTGTTGGTTCTGTAGCCTATTGAACAGTTCCTGTTACCCATAATGACCAGGCGATGATCTCGTCACAGGGTCCTTTGGCTGCTGCGTTCAGTTCCTTGCTTTGGCTGTCTCCTCCTATTCTGTGTTTCCTTGTCTTTCTTGGGTATATGAGATGTGTACCATTCCTCTTGGCGTAGTGGGTTTCTATGCTCGTTTGAATGAGGCTATTATGTGGCTGGTTAGTAGGTTGCTTTCTGCTACCTATGTGACAAGCTGTTAAACTTCCTTGTGAGTGAGCTGAAAACGGGATGGGCTGGGAAGCAGAGAACGAATCTGGCAAAGTAAAAAGTCAGTAACAGTAGTGTGAGTCTCTCTGGCGAAACCGGCCTATTCAGGTCGAATCAGGTATTGTGTGTATCAGGCTTCATGGTTGTTCCTCCGGGGGGTTACAGGTTGTCCCACCTCACGGTATGTCGAATCCCGGCGGGATGTGTGAGCACCGGGGGAGGGGGGATCCGATCTTCTTCGTCTGGATCGATGCCTCTGAGCTTTAGGCGAAGGGTTGTGTGAGAGTGGTCTCCATGGTTCCGAGGGAAAGTGGAACGAACACCAGTCCGGAAGCTCCGTCAGCGGTAGATCAAGCTTATCACAGAAGGCTGCTAGATCGTCCGGAGATCTCAGGAGTGCGGTGCGGCCCCTAGCGGTGGCGGATAAACAGAAGGGAAACTTCCAGCGATATGGTATGTTCCGCGCTCTGAGTTGGTCCAACAGAGGGCGCAGTGCCCGTCTATTCTGCAGAGTGGTTGGAGAGAGATCTTGGAAAAGCTTAATCTCAGTGCCATTGTGGTGAATTTGGCCCCTCTCCCTGGCTTTTCTCAAGATTTCCTCTTTCAGCGGAAAGTTCACCACACAACATATAACATCTCTCGGGGGCTCGTTGTCTCGGGGGGGAGGTCTGAGGGCTCGATGCAGTCTCTCCATCTCAATCGGGGAATCCGGAGGACGATCCAATAGATTGTTAAAAATGGCACAGACTACTTGGGGCAGTGAGCCTGCATCCAAGCTCTCCGGGACCCCTCTAACACGAACGTTATGCCTCCGTCCTCGGTTGTCGAGGTCTTCGACTTGACGGTGTAAATCATATAAGTATGATAATTGGGCATCATATGTGTGTTGCACTTGCTTGATAGCTGCCGTGTGGAGCTGCGTGGTTTGTTCCACGTCTGTGATCCGGGCCGCTACTGCTTGGATGTCCATCTTGAGGTCTAATATGGCCGCTTTAAGGGTGCCTGTAATATTATTGGTGATGTCCACCGCAAAATGTTGTAGGTCCGAGAGAATGACCGCTTGGCTGTGTCGGTGGGGACGCGTGTCCCCGTCAGTCAGCTGCGAGTCCGAGTCATGGCTGGGTGAAATAGAGCCTGAGGCCTGTGGTAGTTGCAGGGCCTCGTGGTCGCCGGACCGGAGTGTTCGGAAAATCTCCGGGATATTGCGGCTGAGCTGGGTTATCGGCTCCTTCGGTGTCCGGGAGGCTGAGGCACTTCGGTTAGGTTCTCCCATGGTGGAATATTGCGATGTTCCCCAATAAAAGGCTGGTTTTAATCCTCGGGTGGCCGGAGCTCCGTATTCAGGCAGCCATTTCGGACTCCAGGCAAACCACGCCCTCTTTTTTGTCTTTTTAAACAGAATAGCTTCCTATGATTTATGTTTTGGTAAAGCATTTTGATATTTTAATAAAATTGTCTGTGTTCTAATATAATAAACTGAAATCCAACTGATTGGGCAAGCTCTTTTGCCCATGGACATTTATCATGAATGGCACTGTATTTAACAACTTTAATTTTCATATTCTGTTTGATATCCAACGTTATCATTCTCCTGATATGTTCTTTGAACTTGCCTATTTTTTTTTTCTTCACTTTTGCAGTTTTATTCCAGATCTCCTCAAACAATGGCCTTGTAACAGTTTGTTTTTCTGTTAAGTTTTATCCTTGGATACATCCAGAAGAATGTCTCAGTCCTGTTATTTTGTGGTTTCATCTGTCCTTTCTACCTGTGTTTGATCATAAAAACTCAACTCAAATAATATGCAAAGACGTGGGTCTGACAATTTTTCCTCACTATATCTAAGGCATTTACTGCCTTCTTGTTGAAAATTACTAGTTGTTGATATCCCCCTTAAGGAACGTTATAGTTATCTGCAAATTAGGCATTTTCTCCAACAGCTTACAAAATCCCAATCGGCCCCCTTTACCATGACCCCATTTGAAAGTCTTTGTAGATCGCTCCCCCAATCCTCGGGTCTGATTTCCCTCATATATATTGCTATAATTAATTCCAAGACGCCACCATTGAGACCTTATCATCTTCAGTGGGAGGCCGAACTCGGAAAACAATTAGACCCGGAGGATTGGCAAGGTATGACTATTATGCTATCCAAATGCTCTAAGAATGTTCTCTTCTTGGAGAACGCCTACAGAGTCTTCTATAGATGGTACTATACCCCGGCTAGATTAGCAAGCTTCATCCCATCTTATACCCCCCTCTGTTTTCGTGGGTGCTCACAGGAGGGCACGATGGCACATATCTGGTGGACCTGCCCCAGGGTTTGCAGATTATGGGTCAGAGTATACGCACTTCTACGCAATCTTTTTAATACCACTATAAAGCGGGACCCTTTTGAGGCCCTCTTATGGAAACCAATTGCAGAACTTCTTCGTCCTGAACACCAACTAGCAGCACATATTTTTACCGCAACTAAATTGACCATAGCAAGGGCCTGGAAAACTCCGAACCTGTTTTGAGGCAGTTAAAAACTGTGTGAATGATATCATGGTAAACGAGAAACTTACGGCCATATTATTGGACACGCATGATAAATTCCTCAGGATATGGCAAATCCTGGGTGATCCATAATCGGCCATCAAGATTTGACCTAACGATTCTTTCCCTATAGTGAGCCTCCCCCCCCAGGGTCCTCCCCCCCTCTTTTCCCACCCCCCTCTCTCCCACTTTCAATTCCTCTTTCCTTTTTCTTATTCAGGCCCTTGGGCTTAATTCTACAGAGAATGGATACTTAAGGTAGCGAAGAGGAGGAGAAAAGAAGAAAAAAAAAAAAAAAAAAAAGAAAAAAGGACAGAGAAAAAAAAAAAAAAAAAAAAAAAAAAAAAAAAAAAACTTCATACAAGGCTGCGTTATCTTTTTTTGAGGTTAATCAATTTAATTTGATTTTGTTTCTGTTTTTTTTTTTCTCTCTTTTCCTTTATTATCTATGCAATGTTACGTATTACAATAACATCTCGCTAGACATCCTTTAAATGTTCAAGAGTGTTTGCAAACATAATATTCTGTGTTTGCAGTTTACCGCTAGGCTAGTAAGCCGAGATGAAGACTCTTCTTAGTATGTCGCCTGGCCTCGGCCTTGAGCGGCCTGAGACCTGGCTTAAATCTTTGAATGTCAGTATTACCTGCCGGATACCGGCAGTTTTATACCTGTTAATTCTAGATGTATCCATCACTGTTTTGTACTATTCTGTTGATATATGTTTTCAATAAAACTCTTTGTACAAGAAAATTACTAGTTGTTGCAAATTACTAGTTTTAAACACACCAAATAAGCTGTTGGTGCTCATTGCATACATCTACTCAACTAAGGTTTAAATGCTGTACCTTTTTTAAAAGTATGGGGCAAGAGGGAAAGGGCCCATGGAGAAGACAATGGCTTAAAACTGGAGTAAAGTGTTGAACAAGTAAAAATAAAAAAAAAAAAGTATTTTTTGTAGGAATAAGGTATACCAAAGGATAAATCCACCACATAAGCATTTGTGTTGATGGCAGGGGCGGTTCCAAAGTCTAGTCTTGAGAGGGGCACTGCCAGGAAATAAAGTGTTGCTTACAGAACTCTATTTAACACATCTTACAGTCCTAACCTTGTTTAAAACAGGGCCACGTTTAAAATGATGCCAACTCCTCTCAGCGCGGAGGAGGTAGGGCTCTATCCGATCCGATTAACCCAGACAGAAGAGAACGGATCCCCTTCTGTTTTTTTTCAAGTGGATCAGATTGGAGATAGGCAAGTGTAAACGGACACAAGTCCGTTTACATCTGCCGCTCTATAGAGGTGAATGGAGGGTCTGATTAGGTCCACCTGAAAAACAGACAGGCAGACCCAATTGGGCCGAACGTGTGAAAAGGGACTAAGGCCGCTTTCACACTGATGCACTGCGGTTTACCTGGACCTCAATTGTCACTTCTACCTCAGGATTCCTGCAGGTATCGCTAGCTCCTGCTGTCACCCAGGTGGGTATAGCTGGTGGCTGCTGCTGGCTGTCCTCCAGGGATGGTACTGCTGGCTGGTTTCCGACCCACCATCCTCAAATATCAGAGTGACAAGATCCGGTGCTAGAGGAAGTATGCGCCTGCAGTAGAGAGTAGAGCCAATGCTTCCTTTATCGCTCCTGTCACAGGCGGAGTACATTTGGTATCATTCCACCTGTAACAGGGGCCGGCGCTATACAGGAAGCATCAGATCTACTTCCTTTAGTGCCGGCTCCGTCCTTCACACTGATGCTTGGAAATGGGCTTGCCATCCCGCCATCCCAAAGCAGGAAGTGGTGCCAGGAGCCTCGGAGTCGGTAATATTTTCTCGGGGGGGGGGAGTTAAGGCAATTGCTCCATTGTGCCCCTCCCCTCCCCCCCTGGATCCACCTCTGGTTTGTAGTACATATCTGTCCAGACCACTCATGTCACATTGTCACATCTATGTCACAAATTCAAATCAGTAAGCCCTGTCTAAGCATTATAAAGCAGCAATCCCTATGGACTGCTACATCTTAAGCTGGCTATAGATTTCTAGAATTTTGTTAGAAATACTTCATTTTAAGAGCGTTTATTACATTTTCTAAACATTGGGTCAAATATGCATTTGTTTTCAACTGCTGGGATGAAAAAATTTAAAGGAGCAGGATGTAAATTTCTTCTTTGATGAATGAATTTCTAACAGTATATGTGGTTTTCATTTGGTAAAGTCCATTTGTTCTAAAATCGAATGTTAAAAGCAAATGAAGTACTTTCAAACAACATTCGCCAAGTCATCGAGTACGCTGACAATTTTTATACAAATGTTCATCCAAAAAATGTTTTGAAACGCTACTAGTGTATATGACCAGCTATACTGTAATAGTCAATCCACTCACCCATGCTCATCTTAATTGGCAGTTTCTCTCTGCTAGCTGTGTCTACAAGACACCTTCGCACTTCCATCACTGCTTCCTTCTGTTTCATGTTCATCATGGACTCCCACAATGCCTTGGCAGCAGGCTCACTACAAATAAGGAGATGAAATATAATAAAACAATAACAACAAAACACAACTGTTTTCATCTGAAAGTTTTCTAGCAGCACGCAACAATCATACTTCTGAATATTCTCATCATAAATTAAATATTGAGCTCCTTTACATACATACTCATCTGGGCCACAGCTGCAGAATAAACCACACAATTTCATAAAAAACTCTTAGAAATAAATAACTCATCCTAAACTCACATGGTTAGATATTTACATACACTTTATATTATCTTGACAGTTTTGAATATTACTCTAAATAAAAGAGAGATTTTACAAATGATACAAAACAAAAAAGTTGTGCAGATGCATATGACAAGAGCAAAAATATCTTCTAGTGTATCTAGTGTTCAAACAAATACCACATATAACATATACATTACATTTTCTATAGTTTAGTCACGATCATCTGCAGCTGTTGTATCCATTGCACAAAATATACAAACTCTGGGATTTCCATCAGCTCTTGGGTGCTGCCGCCGCCATTGGCAGTAAGGGAATCCGGCAGTGCAGCATTACAGCTTCATGCTGGGTCCCTACTGTGCATGTGTGAGGCACCGCTGCGCTCTCCTACTGGCCTGGTGGCGGGGGGAAGGAGGAGGGGGGAGCCGAGCCGCTGACGTAATTTGCCGCAGCCTGGACTCCCAGGAGTGGGGACAGGATACCTGTCAAAGACAGCTATCTGCTCCCCCAAAATGTGCCAAATGTGCAACCGGAGAGGGGGAGGTAAGGGTAAAAAAAAGCGGAAGTTCCACTTTAGGGTGAAACTCCGCTTTATTGTGTGAAAACACCATTGAACGTAGACAGTGTAATTTAAAAGGGCTGTCCATTTCAGCAAGAAACATCAAGGAATACTGCTGTTTGGAAATAGCCGAGTGAAACCCTGACAACAAGAGCATTTGAAAGCAGTTTTGGCTGCTTTTGTGTAGATCACAACTTGTTCAAAGCAATGCTGCCCCAACCTTGGAAACCTATGGAATAACATATCCAATTCAAGCTTTTCTCCCCAGTTGGTCCACTCTGGTCCACAATAGTTTGCATTTGAAAACCAAGTGAAGAAACACAAAAAAATATTTAGTTAAATAGACATTGCACTAATAACCTCCAATTTCACAGTTATCTACACTTCCCTGTTACGGCAGTTGTGCAGGTTGTCTAAACATGACTCCGCAGTCTAATAGACCCAGTGCTCTTAGAAATCTGAACTCAGTAACAGAAACGGTCATAGATACATCACTTATTTCTACTGCAAAACAAGTCTGTGTGAGGAAAAGTTTGATGAGGGGTATGGCTGTTACTCCGCTATGTCAGTATGGAGCACTGGAGTGAGAGAGCATGAAGCAGCATTTTTAATTAGAGAAAAACAAGGTATTTTAAAAGCCAAACTCAGGACACAAGAAAAAAAAAATGTGGGCCTTCCCCCACATTGCAAGCTTGTTTATTATAATATAAGCTGTGTTTCACCTCCCAAAAATTCCTCATCTCCCTGTACCTATCTATGAAACTGGCCATGAATTCTCAGTCCTTAAAGTGATTCATATTAGCAGTAAGACAATACACAAGACAAAAACACTAATGTCAGCCTAAACTCTCATAATCTTATCCCAATATAGGCCTCAATTTTGAAGCAGTATAGGCCACTGATGGCCCAAGTTCAAATTTTACCTTCGTTTAGGACACTTGCAACTTACGTTCCTCCTTCCTCCGCACACAGAACGTACGTACGGCACATGCGTGTTAGCTTAATATACACTGTGCATGCGTGAAACTCAGCCCGCCCCTGACGTTCTTCCTAGTCTATTCCCTGCCCCTTCTCTTTAGGCGCGCAGTAGGAGCGACATGGTGGAGAAAGAACAGGTGTGTGGTAATTATAGTAATGAGGAGGAGGAAAGCCCAGAGCCCGAAATGACCTGATCCCGGAGGAGAAGATTTAAGGCCTCAAATAAGGCCTTTATAGAGATGGTGGACATATTGAGGAGGAACGACTATGATGGGAAGCATGGACCGTACACCAACCCTAATGAGAGAAAGGCCAAGATCATGACTAAAGTTGTGAAGAGTCTGCACAGGAATTTTGGGGTACGACGATCCAAGGAGCAATTGAGGAAACACTGGTCAGACCTGAAACTTAGGGAGCAGGATCAGTATAGAAGAATCAAGAGAGTGCTTCTAAAAAGTAAGTACTTGTGTCCTGTGTTCCTATTATTACTTGCATGCTGCGCCATGTGATTTTCTTAGCTGTTGTACAGTTTAAAATGGTGATTTTCATGTTCGTGGGCACAGAAATCGGTCGTCGGAAACATTGTTCACTCATTAAATACAATGTTTTGGGCAGATTTAGGTTAAATACATTTGATCATGCCTATTTGTCTAAAAATAAGTTTTGGACATTGCTGTCTAGATATGTTTGTAACTAGAATAAAATGCAAGCTTGATTCAGTGTAAAGTAAGGAGAGGACACTCAGCAGCTGTTTACACATCTGGACTCAGATGCACTAGTGTGGGACACGAGCAAACTTTTTAAGGTGTCCCACACAGGTGCTCCAGTGGATACTTGGGGTGTCTCCATGTGTGAAAATTGTCACAAAAAGGTAAGTATTCCAGTTTTGGTAAGGTAAAAAATCATGTCTTCAGCTTGGAACTCTGCCCAAAACAGACAATTGTACCCCACTTCCCAGCAATGTTTCATATTCCTATTTCTGGACTCAAATATCTGTGTGCTCAGTATACCTTTTGTTTCATTCTAATAGGGGAGAAAAGACCTGGAGGACAACACTCAAAGGACACCAGGAACCCCCCACTTCAGAAACAAGGTGAACTCAGAACAAGACCACACCCCGAGTATCTGGAGGAATGAGAGGTGGAGGAAGTCGGTGAAATTGTCACCAAAACAGGTGAGTGTCTGACACCCCAGCTTCAGGTAATATATGTATGCCTGCATATTTATAATACATGTTTTTGCTGAACATTTCACAAGTGACAGTGCACAAAGGCTAACACCTTCATGGTGAAATAAGATTCTCTGGTCTGATGAGACATCATGGTGTGGAATGGTGAACTTGACATCATAAGGAAGAAACTCAATGTTATGGAACAACAAATGAAGAACTTGGTTGATGTGTTGGGGAGAATCTGAATTTCTTCAAAATGCCACCAGTTTACCATTTGTTGTACTAAACAAAAACTTTTTTTTGACATTTTAAAAGCCAAATTTTGAAGATGCACACGGTGTGTCAACATGTGCTATCTGCCATCAGGGCATAGAAATGTATGCGTTTTGTGGGTGCAACGCCTTCCTCGTAACACTAGTAGGTGAGAGGAAGGGGTTGCACCCCCAAAACACGTCCATTGATCTCCCATGATGGGAGCTAGCACATGTTTAAATTAGGCATGGGATCAGGAGGAAAATACCCATTTTGACTCCCAAATTGTGTGCATCTTCAAAATTTGGCTTTTACAGGGGTGACATCACCCCATCTGATGAAGGCAATATCAAGACATTTTTGACACTATAATGTCTGATATTGCCTTCAGTTTTTCTACGTTGAACTTTGTAAATTCCAGAGTTGGGTATGTTATGTTTAGAAACATGCGTGTTTATAAAAAAAAAAAAATTGTAAAAAACTTGAGAAAAAAAATAAAAATTTTGACAGCAACATTTTATAAACGCACACATGAATGTGCAGAGAGTAAAAAGTTTGCTAATCAACAATGTGTGGCTTCTTCTTTCAATGCTCAATACTAGTTTTTGAAGTAATTTTGTGTTTACAGTGACAATGGGGCTTATTAACTAAAGGAGAATCCACTTGGCACTACAAGTGCACTAGAACTTAGGAGACAGCCAAAAAGAAACACAAGCAATAAAGAAAATGCAAGATTTTATCAGATATTTTTTTTTATATTAAAAAAATATTTACACATTGGCATAGTAATGGCCCCTCTACATGTCAAATTATGTACATATTTCTGCCGAACTTCACGGGCGCTTTGGGGTGCCAAGCCAGGACAGCCAGTATCTAGGTTCATCAGGGGATTTGCAGGAAGTCCGGCCTCAGGCTCAACTGAGGCAAGATAATTGTGGGCATTTTTCCTTAAAAAATTGTGCAATATGCAGCAGGATAAGATGATGTGGTTGATTTTGTAGTCCGCCATGTATTGCTGTCAGAAACAGGCGGAACTGGCTGGCCATTATCCCGAAGGCATTCTCAATGACTCTTCTGGCTCTGGCCAGCCGGTAGTTAAAAACCCTCCTCTCCGGGGTGAGGGTCCTCTGGGGGAATGGCCTCATCAGATGCTCGCCCAGACTGAATGCCTCATCAGCAATAAAGACGAACGGGAGTCCTTCAACGCTGTCCACAGCAGGTGGCAATGCCAGGCCACCAGTCTGGAGACGTTGGTAGAACTCGGTCTGGGCGAAGACTCCTCCATCCGGCCATTCTTCCCCATGTCCACATAGAGGAACTCATATTGTGCCGACACCACCACTATCAGCACTATACTATTAAACCCCTTATAGTTATTATAGTAAGATAGTAAAACCCAAATAAGGTGGTGGCACGATGTGGATGTGCTTCCCATCTATAGCCCCTCCACAGTTGGGAAAGTCCGAACGGTCGGCAAAATGGGATGCCACAGTCTGCCATTCCTGTGGCGTTGAAGGAAACTGTGGAGTCAAAACAGAAAAAAAAATTAGTACTTTTGCACCTAACATTGCAAGAAGATTAGACACAAACATACTTGCCCAACATCAGTATAACATTTATTTTAAGGAGTATTTAAAGACAAAAATATAAGGCCCACTTATCAGATTTCTCCCCTCCTCTGATGACCCATTGTAAAAATTTTACGGGGGGGGGTTCGAGCTGAGTTTGGGGCCCAAAAAAAAAGCCTATGGCACTCTGCCTGAATTTAAGGACAACAATAACATTTGTACACATTTTAGGGGGCGTTTTAGGTAAAGCACTACAATGGAGCTGAAAAATACATTGCTAAAGTGGTTGTAAACCCTCCACTTTGACTTTAGCTCAATCTAATCTCTATAGAACAGGCAGCTGATCGCTGCCTATAAAAGTTCACTCACTGTTCCTGTTGCCGTAGAAACCGTCTTGTATTCTTTAGTGACGTCAGCCGCGCTTGCCCAGTCTATCCGTTCTTTCACGGCACGCTGTGTGTGCCGTTTCTGTATCCTGTACTTCTTTCCCCTGTAAACCGCACAGCACTGAAGGATCGCGATATGTGCCCTTCTCTTCCTGGTTCTCCCCTTGTGACTGTACTAGACGTCACACAGGGGGAGTGAACCAGGGCAGCTGCAGAGCAAACAGAGCAAGCAGCTGCAGCTATTCTAAGCGCCATATTCAAGCCAAATTAGTAAAAGTTACTTGAGAAGAGTAAGCAATGTTTTTTCTATGAAAGTAATGCAAAATTTTAGACGCGGTCGGGGACAAAGGAAGGGCGGAAATCACATCCACACAAGAGACATAGATCAACAGAAAAGATGGAGCTCCCCATTCCCGGAAGAGGAGATCTTTTATGAAAGTAAAAAAGGTATTTGCAAAGCGGATTTTAATCATGTACACATATAGTAAAATGATAATGTTAAAAAAACAAAAAAAAAAAAAAACAGGGTTTACTTCCTCTTTAAATGACTAGGCTAGGTGTATATGGGCCTAGGATAGCATTGCTGGGGAGGTTAGTGAAGGCAAATATGCATGTAGGCCAAAAAAGGAGCATTAAAAGTTTACAGCATGCATAAGGACAAAGGGGACATTCACAGCATATTGCAAACAAGGTTATTAGGGAATGATGAAGGAAATACAAAACATTAGTATACATTAAATACAGTGGGGATGGAAAGTATTCAGACCCCCTTAAATTTTTCACTCTTTGTTATATTGCAGCCATTTGGTTAAATCATTTAAGTTATTTTTTTTTTCCTCATTAATGTACACACAGCACCCCATATTGACAGAAAAATGCAGAATTGTTGACATTTTTGCAGATTTATTAAAAAAGAAAAACTGAAATCACATGGTCCCAAGTATTCAGACCCTTTCCTGTGACACTCATATATTTAACTCAGGTGCTGTCCATTTCTTCTGATCATCCTTGAGATGGTACTACACCTTCACCAGTCCAGCTGTGTTTGATTATACTGATTGGACTTGATTAGGAAAGCCACACACCTGTCTATATAAAGACCTAACTGCTCACAGTGCATGTCAGAGCAAATGAGAATCATAAGGTCAAAAGGAACTGCCTGAAGAGCTCAGAGACAGAATTGTGGCAAGGCACAGATCTGGCCAAGGTTACAAAAAATTTCTGCTGCACTTAAGGTTCCTAAGAGCTCAGTGGCCTCCATAATCCTTAAATGGAAGAAGTTTGGGATGACCAGAACCTTTCCTAGAGCTGGCCGTCCGGCCAAACTGAGCTATCGGGTGAAAAGAGCCTTGGTGAGAGAGGTAAAGAAGAACCCAAAGATCACTGTGGCTGAGCTCCAGAGATGCAGTCGGGAGATGGGAAAAAGTTGTAGAAAGTCAACCATCACTGCAGCCCTCCACCAGTTGGGGCTTTATGGCAGAGTGGCCCGAAGGAAGCCTCTCCTCAGTGCAAGACACATGAAAGCCCGCAGGGAGTTTGTTAAAAAAAACACCTGAAGGACTCCAAGATGGTGAGAAATAAGATTCTCTGGTCTGATGAGACCAAGATAGAACTTTTTGGCCTTAATTCTAAGCAGTATGTGTGGAGAAAACCAGGTACTGCTCATCACCTGTCCAATACAGTCCCAACAATGAAGCATGGTGGTGGCAGCATCATGCTGTAGGGGTGTTTTTCAGCTGCAGGGACAGGACGACTGGTTGCAATCGAGGGAAAGATGAATGCGGCCAAGTACAGGGATATCCTGGACGAAAACCTTCTCCAGAGTGCTCAGGAGCTCAGACTGGGTCGAAGGTTTACCTTCCAACAAGACAATGACCCTAAGCACACAGCTAAAATAACGAAGGAGTCGCTTCACATCAACCCCGTGACTGTTCTTGAATGGCCCAGCCAGAGCCCTGACTTAAACCCAATTGAGCATCTCTGGAGAGACCTAAAAATGGCTGTCCACCAACGTTTACCATCCAACCTGACAGAACTGGAGAGGATCTGCAAGGAGGAATGGCAGAGGATCCCCAAATCCAGGTGTGAAAAACTGGTTGCATCTTTCCCAAAAACACTCATGGCTGTAATAGATCAAAAGGGTGCTTCTACTAAATACTGAGCAAAGGGTCTGAATACTTAGGACCATGTGATATTTCAGTTTTTCTTTTTTAATAAATCTGCAAAAATGTCAACAATTCTGTGTTTTTCTGTCAATATGGGGTGCTGTGTTTACATTAATGAGGAAAATAAATGAACTTAAATGATTTTAGCAAATGGCTGCAATATAACAAAGAGTGAAAAATTTAAGGGGGTCTGAATACTTTCCGTCCCCACTGTAATACCTATTTATCTGAAATAAAACAATTAAGATCAAAGTCAACGTTGAGCCCCCCGACACCAAAACCTGAGTTTCGTGGATCCAGAAGGATTCCCGTTGACTAAGTTGGCGAATAAAATTACCGCCTCTCCAATGCCTATTTACCCTCTGAAGACCCCAGAACTTAAGGCATCGAGGGTCTCTATTATGAAAGTTTCTAAAATGTTTAGAAACATTGTGTGACCTCAAACCATTCTTGATGTTGTTAACATGCTCGGCGATGCGGATACTTAAGGGTCTAGTTGTTCTCCCTACATACTGCAGTACGCAATCACACTCGAGCATGTATACAACACCCGTGGTATTACTAGGGGTGTTGATATTAATCGTAGCATCGATGCATCGCGATTCGACCACCCATGATGGGTCATCGATGCTACGACTTGCATAGATCGATTATATGATGACATCACCCGCGCGCCGCTGTATGCCCTGCCGATGAACTGAAAGCAGCCGAAGGAGCCATGGGCGTTAGCCGCGCCTCTTTTCCCGCCCCCCCCCCGATGAACAGAAAGCAGCCTAAGGAGCTGCGGGCATTAGCCGCACCTCTTCCCCCCCCCCCCCGCTGGCGGCATCCCAAGCATCAACGTGCGAGACACGTGGAGAGAGTGTCTGTTCCCATGACAGACGCTCATGACTCATGAGCCGACCCCGCAGAGCCTTCCTCCTTGGCTCACCTCACACTGTGTGCAGTGTGCACACACAGGCTGCCTCCGTCCTCCTTACAACAGGCTGCTGTGGGAGACCCAAGATGCCAGACAGCCGCGGTTGTCCTCCAGTCCCCCTCACAGGCTGCTGGAGAGTCATCATCATCATCAGGTACTTGGGGGATGCACATTGCACACTGGCAGCATTTGATGAGGCACAGTAGCGGCAATAGATGGGCACACTGCCAGCAATAGATGGGCACATTAGCAGCAATTGTACAGTAGCTGCGTTTGATGGCACAGTGGCGGCATTTGATGGGTACAGTAGATGCATTTGATGGCACAGTGGTGGCAATTTATGGGCACAGTGGCGGCGTTTGATGGGCACAGTGGCGGCAATTGCACAGTGGTTGCATTTGGCACAGTGGTTGCGTTTGATGGGCACAGTAGCTGCAATTGTGTTTTTTATTTTTCAGTTTGTTGCCGCCCCCCCAAAAATTTTGAGCACCAGCCGCCACTGACTACTAGCAATAATATAACATATTATATATCGTATATCTGATGCACCATTATGTGGACTGCAAATTTGCCAAATTATGAAAACATTAAAGTGACCAAGGAGCATGTCCATGCCATTTCAACATTAATTATGGTTTATGTATATCTTATTGTCTTAGTGATTGATTCACATCAGAGCTTCATTGATTTGAAATTGATACTTTTTTTGGTATGATTTTTGGTTTTGCTCATCACTGCCCCGCACATGCAGCCATGCATTGCATGTGTGGGGCAGTAATGAGCAAAACCACAAATCATACAAAAAAAAAAAAAGGGGTATCAATGAAGTTGTGATGTGAATCAATCAATAAGACATACATAAACCATAACTTATGAAATGGCATACATTGTCGTTTGGGGGGGGACGTTATGGGGACATTGTCCGCAGTCTCTGTCCATCTCTTGTATCATGTCTGCAGTCTCTGATCCTCTCTTGTAGTATTTTGGGGTCAGTCTGGGGCTCCTCTTTAAGTTGTCTGCTGTGTTTACACTTTGCTACATGCAGAGAGTTTTTTATTTATTTATTTTTTTTAAAGAACAAAGGAGTTCTTCTGACTGCTTTAATTTTTTGGATGAAAACCGTGCGCAGTAATTGTGATGCACCGCGGAATCTAATCGAATCGTGGACATGATAATCATAATCGAATCGAATCGTGAGGCCAGTGAAGATGTGCACCACTAGGTATTACAGGTGATAAGATTTTTAATAGGATAAATCCTACCAGTGGTGGGGGCAGTAAAATCTTGACGTCTCTTAATATTGTGTTTACACTGTTTACACGGGGGACATTTGCCACATGCGTAAAAACCTGTGAGAAAAGAGAAGATCCTATTTTCTTTAATAACTGGGGGGTCCACCACACTAGGGGCTAAAACATCTCTTAAGGTAGGTGCTTTTGTAAATAAACCTTGGACGAAGTGGTAAAATGGTACCTAAAATTCGATCCTTCTTTAAAATATCCCAGTGCTTCATGATAATTTTCTCAAACTTTTTATGTTAAAATCGAGAATAATCCTAAATGTATTATCTAGCCTAACTTTCTTATTTTCGGTGTCTGCCACCAAAGTTGCTCTATCCAAATTCCCAATAGTTTGAATTTCATTGGCGATCACCTCTGTATTGTACCCTGTCGAAATCTTTCTGCTAATATTTTAGACTGTGCGTAATAATCTGCTTCCTTGGTACAGTTGCACCTTAAGCGTATGAACTGTCCCCTGGATATATTACATAACCAGGACTGATGATGGCAATGTCCAATGGAATGTACCCATTTCTATTGGTCGTTTAAAATGATTTTTTGTTTTTAAACACTGGCCTTCCTTAAATATTTCTAAATCTAGGAACATCATGCAGTGAGCATCAGAGTTCCAGGTTAGCCTGATGTTTTGAGTGTTTCCATTGAGTCTGGACATGAATAACTGCAGACTCACCATATCCCCTTTCCAGATGATAATCACGTCATCTATATACCATTGGTAGCATTTTAATTGTGCAGGCTTGTTATTAAATATAGTCTCCTCCTCCCATAATGCCATAAAATGGTTTGCTACACTTGGTGCAAATCGAGCACCCATAGCAACCCCACGGATCCGTAAGAAAAATTCATGGTTGTACCAGAAATAATTTCTGGCCAAACAAAATTTTAAAGCATCCAAAAGAAAACTCTTGTGTGGAGCAGGGAGGTTAGACCCATCAAGGGCCCATCTGACAGACTCAACAGCATCCTGATGGCCAATTATGGTATACAATGAGCCAACATCTGCCATGACCAGAATACTGTTGTCTTTGGCAGACGTTGATTCAATGATCTGGATGGCATGCTTTGCATCTTTAAGATAAGCCTTGGTGGAAGATACCAACGGTTTAAGAAAAAAGTCAATGTACTGACCCAGTCGTGCAGATACTGAGTCGATACCATTAACTATGGGTCTTCCTGGTGGATTCTGGGCGTTTTTGTGAACTTTGGGTAAAAAATATATAATGGGCCTCCTACAGGTACTAGGATCAAGATATAGCGATTCTTTTTTATTAAGGACTCCATTGTTTTTACTTTGTTTAATGAGAACCTGTAGTTCATTCTTATATTCAAAAACTCGAAGAGCGGGTACTCCTAAAGCAGTAGGAGTTGACACAGAGGGGATGTGTGAAGTACGGCTGGGAGGGATACTAGATGGCACCGATTCTGGATATTGAACTTTAGATTGCCATTTGAATATCTCTCCTCGCGAGAAATCTCCAGAATCCCTGATATACTTAGATTTCTTCTTCTCCTGTATCTCCTTATTACATTGGGTCATCTTTTTTTTAAGTTCACCAGACAATTTGGAAAAATCTGGTGTTGCCTGAAAGGGTTCTATGTGGGTTATAGGCCACCTTCAGGTGCTGGACACTGGCACACCCTAAACAGGAAGTTGTCTTCCTATATAACCCCTCCCATACCGGGAGTACCTCAGTTTTGTAGCAAAGCAATACACGTGTATACTAGAAAGAGCGGCGGGAAAGAGGGGCTCTGTGTCCCGTGATGTACTTCAAAAGAAAAGGATTTTACAGGTAAGCTGTTATAAAAATCATATTTTCTTTAATCGTACATCACTGGACACAGAGCCATAGTAGTTACTATGTGGGATGTCCCATAGCAATGCCAACTGAGGGGAGGGAGACACAACAGAATTAGGGCAACATGAGACTAGAGGCGTTATACTGCTGCCTGCACTACGCCCCAAAAACGATATCCTCGTGCCTTTTTACATTCACCTGATAGAATCTGTTAAATATATGGATTGAAGACCAAGTTGCGACCTTGCAGATTTGAGCCATGGAAGCTTAGTGATGCACTGCCCATGGAGCACTAACAGCCCTAGAGGAGTGCGTTTTGATTTGAGAGGGTGGAATCTACCTCTTTCAACCATAAGCTTAAACGATTACATGTTGAATCCATTTAGAAATAGTAGATTTTGATACTGCCTGTCCTCTTTTAGGAACTTCAGGCAATACAAACAAAACAACCGTTTCCTGAATCTGATCAGTGGCCTTTAAGTAGACTTTGCTCTCACCACATCAAGAGAATGTAGTGATTTTTCTTACATAGAACAGAGTTCTGGAAAAAAATTAAGGTAGAACAATATCCTGGCTTAGATAAAAACTCGAAACTACCTTCGGTAAAAAGTTAGGATGAGGACGCAATACTACCTTATCCTTGTGAATAATAATAAATATGGCTCTTTACAAGAAAGAGCAGCCAACTCTGATACCCTTCTTGCAGAAGATATGGTTACCAGAAAAACTAGTTTCCTTGTAAAAAAAAAAGACCAAGGGAATATGTCAAAAAAAGCTGTTTTTGTAATGCCAACAGAACTAAATGTAGTTTCTAAAGGGCTCAGGGGTGACCTAACCGGAGGATTAAGCCGTGTTACTCCCTGAATAAAGCTACGAACCAGAGAATGCGAAGTAAGTGGTCGTTGAAAAAATACTGATAAGGCCAAGAGAAGTCCTTTGAAAGTACTCAAGGCCAGTTTTATTTCTAACCCCATCTGCAGAAGGTCAAGGATTCTACCTATGACCTATTTCCTGGGGTGCCAAATCCTGGTTTCATACCAGGAGACATATGCTTTCCAGACTCCATAAGACCCCTTTCACACTGTGGCGCTTTGCAGGCGCAACAGCGCTAAAAATAGTGTATGCAAAGCCCCCTGAAAGAGCCGCTGCTGTGTCTCCAATGTGAAAGCCCCGAGGGTATTCACACTGGAGCGGTGCACTGGCAGGACGGTAAAAAAAAGTCCTGCTAGCAGCATCTTTGAAGCGGTGAAGTTACACCGCACCTTCACCTCCCCTGCCCATTGAAATCAATGGGGCAGCGCGGCTATACCGCCGGCATAGCGCTGCTGCAGCAGCACTTTGCGGTGGTTTTAACCCTTTCTCGGCCGCTAGCGGGGAGCTAAAAGCGCCCCCGCTAGCTGCTGAATAGCGCCGCGAAATTGGCTGTAAAGCGCCGCGAAAAATATTTAAAATATATAAAAAATTTTACCGCCGACGCCGCCCCCACCCCAGTGTGAAAAGGGGTCTAATATATGATTATGGAGGCAGGTTTCCTTGCATTAACCAAGGTAGATACCACTGAACCTGACAGCCCACATTTCCTCAGAATGTGGGTTTCAATAGCCAAACCATTAAATTTAGCGTTTGAAAGGTAAGATGGAATACTAGACCTTGCGAGAGAAGGTCTGGATGTGGTGGTACCGCCAACCTTACAATCTCTGCATACCAAGATCTTCTGGGCCACAAGAATCACCGACTTCCCTTCCTGCTTGATCCTGCAAAGAATGATGGATGGATGCAGGCAGAAAAGGAGGGAATGCATAAAACAGTAAAACTGATTCCACGGGAGCACCAAGGCACCTGTTCCACATGCCAGCGGATCCTTTGTTCTTAACACAAATTTGACAATCTCTTTGTTGAACCTGGACGCAAACAGATCTACATCTGGAATCCCATATCTTTGACCCATTGTCAGAAGATATCGAGGTGAAGGACCAATCTCCCGGGAACAACTGCTAGCGACTCAAATAGACCGCCTGCCAATTTTCTATTCCTAGAATGAAAAACTGCCAATAGGCAAGGTACGTTGTTTTCTGCCCAAGATAGGATATGATTCACCTCTCTCTGGGCCGCACAGCTTCTTGTGCCCCCTTGGTGATTGATATAGGCCACTGCTGTGGCATTGTCGGATTGGATCCTGACAGGACAGCTCCGCAAATTAAATGTCCAGGCCCTCAGGACCAAGCGCTCTGCCCGAATCTGTAGAATGTTAATGGGCAACGTCATTTCTGATCTGAACCACTTTTCTTGGACAATTATCTCTTTACCCAACCTAAAAAAGGTTGGCGTATGTTGTTACCACTTCCCAGGTAACTGTAGGAAGGATTTTTCCCTTTGCAGTTTTTTTGGTTATTAACCAAAAACTGAGGCTCCGGCACATCTTTGGAGTCAGACACATTGGAAAATCTAGAGCTTGAACCTTCTTGTTAAAACTGATAAGATGCTGTTTTGCAGAAGTCTCAAATGAAACTGAGCATAAGGAACGGCCTCGAATGAAGCCACCATCTTTTCCTCATGCAAGCTGAATAGAAGGATTCATTGCCTCGACCACTTTAATAAGTTCCTTTATGGCGCTGATATTTGCCTGGGGCAAGAATACCCTTTTCTGGGTGTATCTATGAACAGATCCAAGTATTTTAATATCCTTAATGGTTTTAAGGAAGATTTCTCTAGGTTGAGAATCCAACCTAGGTATTCCAGGTAGTTGAATGTGGTGACCATACTTTGGTCTAAGTGGGCTACCGACTGGTCTATCAAGAGCCGATCGTCTAGGTAAACTATAATAGTTATACCTTGGGGCCTTAGTCTGGCTAGGGGGGGGGGGGCAAAACCTTTGTAAACACTCAAGGTGCAGTAGCTAGACCGAAAGCAGAGCTACAAAACTGAAAATGAAGATTTTTCTACCTTAAAAAGTAAATATTTCTAGTGAGCGGGGAAATATACCCATGGAGGTATGCACCCTTGACATCAATCGATGTAAAAAGTTCTCCTCCTTGTAAGATGGAGACAACTGATTGGATTGACTCCATGCGAAAAAAAAAAGAGCGGATATTCAGGAACCGGTTCAGATTCCTGAGATCCAAAATGGGTTTGACATCTCCATTCGATTTTGCCGTGAAAAAAGGTTTGGATAAAACATCAACTCCAGCTCTTTCATGGGGACCAGCAATGACCACCCTTTGCTAAAGTATGTTCCAATGCTAGAAGAGAGACTTCTTTTTCTCTGGATCTTAGGAACGTTTGATCGGTTCTGTTTTTTTTATGACGCTTCAGCTGACCAATTTTTCAACCATAGTATTCTATACATATGTACTACCAGCCCAGCGAAAGGCGTGAGGCCTGAAGATAGAATCTCTCATAGCATCTATTGCCAACATAAAGCTACTAGGAGTTTGCTAGAACCTGGGCCTACTGAACAAGGATAACTTTGAGCACCTGTTTAAAACTGGTCTCTCAAGGATTTGACATATACCAATTACTGTCAGCACAGGCTGAGACACTCAACCTGTCAGGAAAACAATATATGTTTTTTGTTTTTAATAGGAATTCCAATTCTCTATCCGTTGGATCTCTAAGTATTTGAGCATTATCTGCCGGACAAGTCAAACTTTTAATCAGAAGATATAGCAGCGTTAATTGCTGGTATCTTCCACCTTTAGAAAGTTTTTCCCTCTATAGGATAAAGTGTAAAAAACTTTTTAGGAGGGAAAAAATGCTTATCTGGGTGATCCCACTCAGAATACATGAACTTTCCCAACAATGAATGGACAGGAAAGGCATGCACAGCTTTGAGAAGGCTTTAGCGAACCCAAAAAGAGAAGAGGACACTTAGTTAAGGGTAGCATAAAATGTGGAGCGGACCAATTCAGTAAGAAATTGCACCCACAATGTGAAGCTGATCTTCCGCATATGACCCCTCAAAAGAAGAGTCATTAGCCTGTTCACGGTCCTCTGAGAGAAAACATCTTCTTCCGCCCCCAGATCCTCAGTTTGAGGGTCCTAGGTTAATGGAATAGAATCTGTCACATTTTTATCCCAATCTGGGATGCGATTAAAGTCGTTAACCTTTTTCCCATCCTATCATGGCTGAGAAAAAACCTTTTTAGAAATATAGGCAGGGGCTGCAGTGTTGTAAACAGTTGCAAACATTCCATGGTCCCTGAAGGCTCACTCTGACCAGTCACCCCCTCTTTAGGGGAGGATGCTATTGCAGAGATAAGTTTTAGGCTTTTAGAGCTTGAGGGAGATCCCTTTAGCCCTCTTTTAGGGTGTTTCTAGCCCCCCTTCCGACCACAAAAGCAGAGGTGCTACCAGAAGGATCGCATCCACTGCTTGAGCAATAGTCCAGCCACTGCTGCTGCTATTAATGCTCAGCCCGATGCGAATAGTAAATGTGTCAAAATAGGAATGCCTGTGTCACCAAACCTCTTTCATGCCCCTCTTTGCTCTTGTGTCCCTGCGACAACTTGCAGTCAGTATAAATGGAGTTTTGTAAAACCTACTCCCGCGCTGGACGTTGGAGGACGCCAACGCTGCGCTAAGCCCCGCCCCCTCCTCGCATAGCACCCCCCCTCCTCTCTTTTTCAAAAGGGAGCTTTCCCGCGCGAGCATGGGCCTCCGATCCGATGGATGCTTGTGTATGAGGGAGGGAGACGAGGAGGAAACCTGAGAGCTGCCGCCGTGCAGGGGCGGTAGAAGAACACGGCATTATCGATCGTTTTAGCTCTCCCCTTCCCTGTGAAGAGGGGGAGAGCTTAGCCCAGGTGGGGGGTGACTGGTGGAAGCAAAACCCCCCCCAAACTCATCGGAGGTCTGAGCTGCTCGCCGGAGGAAAAGAGCCTGCTGCTTCCTAACACAGTGTGATCTCTGAGGAAACCATGAGAAGGTACATGCTCCATACAACCCCCAGTGGTTACACTTACGCATGACAACATTTAGTTTTTATTTTTTTTTGTTTTTTAAAGGAGACATTTCATAAGAAAAATTTTAAAATTTCTTAGAAAAACTCCACTTACCTTTCCGCCGCAGGATTTTCTGTGGTAAAACCAACAAACCCAATCTTCACCCGTCACGGTGGGTTCCGTTAACAAACCTTCAGGAACCGGGGACCCTCAGGGAACCCACACTCCTGGATCTGTAATAGCACCCCGCCAGTAAAACTTTATGGCTTAAAATACTAAAGTACTGGATCCCAGTACTGGGTCCAGCTCTCTAAAAAGAGAAGCGTTACAGGCAAAATCTTGTTTCTTCCACCACGAGGCCCGAATACCATTCAATTCGGTCTAAAAGACTCTTTGAATGGATCCGGCGCATAGCTAGCCCCACAGGATTGCTCCAGTGGAGCTCAGCACAGCACATCTTCACTTGTGACCAACACCTTAGACACTGGCGAAAAAACTGAGGTACTCCCGGTATGGGGGGGGTTATATAGGAAGGCAACTTTCTGTTTAGGGTGTGCCAGTGTCCAGCACCTGAAGGTGGCCTATATCCCACATAGTAAAGAAAGTTCAATTTGGTCTCATCTGACCAGAACACCTTCTTCCACATGTTTGCCGTTTCCCCCACATGGTTTCTCACAAACTACAAACTTCTTATGGCTTTCTTTTAACAATGGCTTTCTTCTTGCGTCTCTTGCATAAAGGCCAGATATGTGGAGTGCACGACTAATAGTTGTTCTGTTTACAGATTCTCCCACCTGAGCTGTGGATCTCTGCAGCTCCTCAAGAGTTACCATGGGCCTCTTGGCTGCTTCTCTTATTAATGCTCTCCTTGCCCGGGCTGTCAGTTTAGGTGGACAACCATGTCTTGGTAGGTTTGCAGTTGTGCCATACTCTTCATTTTCAGATGATGGATTGAACAGTGCTCTGTGAGAAGTTCAAAGTTTGGGATATTTTTTTTATAACCTAACCCTGCTTTAAACTTCTCCCCAACTTTAAACCTAACCTGTCCGGTGTGTTCCTTGGCCTTCATGATGCTGTTTGTTCACTATGTTCTCTAACAAACCTCTGAAGGCTTCAAAGAACAGCTGTATTTATACTGAGATTAAAATTACACCAAAGGTGGACTCTATTTACTAATTAGGCGACTTCTGAAGGCAATTGGTTCCACTAGATTTTAGTTAGTGGTATCAGAGTAAAGGGGGCTAAAAACCAATGCACGCCACACTTTTCAGATATTTATTTGAAAAAATTTTGAAAACCATTTGTCATTTTCCTTCCACTTCACAATTATGTGCCACTTTTTGTTGGTCTATCACATTTAAGTTTTTGGTTGTAACATGACAAAATGTGGAAAATTTCAAGGGGTGTGAATACTTTTTCAAGGCACAGTATCTGTATATTTAGATATTCAGCTTTAAAGTACACGTGCACTCAGAAAAACGTGTAGGCCTTCTGAAAATGTGCTAGCTGCCAACCCCCTCATCAACAAGCTAATAACATTTTTAATCAAGACAATTCAAACGCTTCATCATTGGGTTTCTGTGCTTCTCAATGCAATGCAGGCAGATTATGTCTGGAGGGAGGGGCCAGCAGGTGCTGTTACATAGCTTCCTAAAACCATCACAGTAGCCAGCTTCAGTACTCCTCTCAGCCTGGAGGAATAGGAGTTCCTAGGCAGCCTGTATTTGCATGCAGATTGCTCTAGGTCAGGGGTGTTAAACCTTTTTGAAGAGCGAGGGCCACTTAAGTGATTTGGCAACTAGTCTCGGGCCACAAAGAACTATAGAGTTTTACGGCCACCAAAAACCGCACAAGTAAATGAGCCCTTACTGTCCTAGGCCCCCTATAAGGCTGCTTTCACACTGATGCAATGCAGTTAACCCGCACCGTGGGTGCAGAGCAGTGCACCTGCAGCTTTTCTGTGGGTTAGCTGTGCTTTGCTATAGAGGTATAGTACATCTTGCGGGTGTGGTGCACTTTCAAAAAGCACACCAAACCCGCAGGCTATAATAGAAGTCTATTGCTTAGTGCAGCTAACCTGCAGGAAAGCCACAGGTGAACTGCGCTGCATGGATCAGTGTGGAAGCAGCCCAATAACCCTGTTTAGTAAGTACTAATAAGCCCATTGCAAAAGTGCAGTGTATGCGATTTTTAATACACCAACCTTTTCTTCTTCCAGCTTCTGCTGGCTTGCTCTTCAGGCCGCTAGAAAGGTCACAGGCGAAGCGCATTTGGTATCACTCTGCCCGGGACAGGAGCCGTCACTACAGAGGAAGCATAGGCTTATGCAACCCCTGCTCCCTCTGCGGCCGCCTGCTACCTCTGCTGTCTACACCAGCTCCATTCGCACTGATGCTCTGGGATGGTGGGTCAGCAACCCATTGATTACTATCTGGGTTTGCCGATCCGCCATCCCAGCACAGAGGCATGTGCTTTCCTGATTTGAAGTCACGGGCCACATTAGAGGGCTCTGCAGGCCACAGGTTGAGCACCCCTGTAATAGGTGAAACCCACATGTGATGCTGAGGCTCCATAATTGAAAGAACTGAAGTTCAATATATGAAAGCAGTGGGCCAGGGAAAGCCAGGCTGAGCAGGAGAGGACTAGATGATGCTGGATATCCTACAGTCAGGAAATGAGGCAGGCTCTGTGTGACTTGCTGAAGTTTCTAATGCACATATGAAGAAGAACAGTGAAATCAGAATAAGCAATATCAGACTCCTCATTTAATCTGGGCCTGTTCAACTGTGCAAAACCAAAGGCAAGGCTTGCGTTCAGCTTCAAATATGAACCTTAGAAAAAAAATTAGGATAGGTTTTATTCTGGGCCCCAGCACTGCCCTCTGTAGTTCTGGGAGGAAAGTTGCACAGCACAGAATTATGTAAAAAGAGCTTGCAATGCTAATAAGAAGCTGCTGACTACAATGGCTCAACAAAAACTGGACTACAGCAGTGGCATCGCTAGGGGGTGGCTATTGGGGCTTTAGCCCCGAATCTGCGGCCCATGGCCCCAAGTCTCTTGCCACAGGATCCCTGCCTAACCAGCGGGCCGCATCTGTGGCGGGCGGGCTGCATGAGAGAGGTGGATGAGAGGAGAGAAGTGAGGGGGCGGACGAGCAAAGATGACATCATCGCTCTCCGCCTGCTCCACATCACCGCTCTTCCACCCTCACAGCGTCTCTTTAACCACTTCCCACCCAGCCCATAACAGATGACGGCCTGGCGGTGGTTCAGTTATCCTGACTGGGCGTCATATGACATCCAGCAGGATAACATGGGGGTGCGCATCGCGGTGATCGGTGGATCGGTGTGTCAGTCTGACACACCGCTACACCGATCTTGGTAAAGAGCCTCCGGCGGAGGCTCTTTACCAGGTGATCAGCCGTGTCCAATCACGGCTGATCACGATGTCAATAGGAAGAGCCGTTGATCGGCTTTTCCTCACTCGCGTCTGACAGACACGAGTAGAGGAGAGCCGATCGGCGGTTCTCCTGACGGGGGGTCTGCGCTGATTGTTTATCAGCACAGCCCCCCCTCAGATCACCACACTGGACCACCAGGGATCGCCACTAGGACCACCAGGGAAGGGGGCAACATGTGGATGGCCAGGTATGCACCCCATGGCCATCCACATGTGCCCAATCTGTGCCAATCAGTGCCCACAAATGGGCACTGATTGGCACCATTATATAGCACTGATGCCCAGCAATGCCACCCTTAGGGGCATCAGTGCCATCAGTGCCACCCAGTGTCCATCGGTGCCACCTGTCAATGCCCATCCGTGCCCACCTATCAGTGCCCATCAGTGCCCATCCGTGCCACCAATAAGTACCCATCAGTGCCACCCATAAGTACCCATCAGTGCTGCCTACAAATGCCCATCGGTGCCACCTATGAGTGCCACCTCATCAGTGCCCGTCAGTGCAGCCATATCAGTGCCCGTCATTGAAGAAGAAAACTTACTTATTTCCAGAAAATTTTAACAGAAACAAAGAAAAACTTGTTTTTTTTCAAAATTATCAGTCTTTTTTTATTTGTTGCGCAAAAAATAAAAACCACAGAGGTGATCAAATACCACCAAAAGAAAGCTCTATTTGTGGGAACAAAATGAAAAAAAAATTGTTTGGGTACAGTGTTGTATGACCGCGCAATTGTCATTCAAATTGCGACAGCGCTGAAAGCTGAAAATTGGCCTGGGCGGGAAGGTGTCTAAGTGCCTGGTATTGAAGTGGTTAATGTCGGAGATGTGGCGGGGAGCAGAAAGATGACATCTCTCACTGCCCATCCCGCATCACCGCTCTCCCGTTCTCACTAAATGGAGCAGCGCTGCCAGCCTGCCAACAATGCACATTTGGTGGCACTGGCTGGCATGGCAAGTGACAATCCACATCTGGTGTCAGGCGACGTGGCAAGTGACAACCCACATCTGGTGGCAGGTGACGTGGCAACTGACAATCTGCATCAGGTGGCAGGTGACGTGGCACGTGACAATCTGCAAATGGTAGCAGGTGACATGGCAAGTGACAATCTGCAAATGGTGGCAGGTGACAATCTATATCAGGTGACAAGTGACAATCCACATCTGGTGGAAAGCGACAGAGCAAGTGACAATCCACATCTAGGGGCAGGTGACGGTGGCAAGTGACACAGTGCATCTGGCGACAGGGGACGGTGGCAAGTGACACGCCCAGGGCTCCCACTGATTCTGCAATATATGGAGAGTTGAACCACTTTCTTATATATTAGAATGTAACAATAGAAACAATGCGCTTCAATCACCCTGACACCATATCAACCACGGTGCCATGATGATTGAAGCGCCAACGCCAGCCATTGCCCGCACAAAAAATTGCTTACCACCGGCGGGGTCCCCCCCCCCGGCCTGCAAACAGGTTGGTGACCGCTACTATGGGCTCTAGCCCAGATCTTTTGCAGACCTAGCAACGCCCCTGGACTACAGATAGATTTATTGGAGTTTTGGCATGTGTCCCACAAACCACCAGCATAGGACCTTGGCTATAAATCAGTCCTAAGCTTAGTGATCAGTTCCAGGGCAAAATAAATCTAGAACACACACAGTTTCGAATCACATACATCTGACACATAGCTTTGGTGGATTCACAAAATAAATATTTATAACCACTAGTTACAAATCTAGTTTTAATGGTTCTGAAATTTTCATAACTTTAGACACTAAATTATATTTGCATTTGTTAAAATCCCAGCAATGGCTCGGAAGTCACACAATATGTTTGTGATTATCAGCCAACAGGAAATGCTAATTGCATAAATGTGTTTGGAAATAGAGTTTCTCGAATATTAGGCCAGCTATGAATGAATCAGTCAAATTTAGAACAGAACACATTTCTAACACTATGTTTATTTGTTGGAATTTATTCAACTGCTGGAACATCAGCAAGAGGAAAAGACAGAACTTCACAATGCTGTGCAGGCCCCAAAGCAATCAAAAGGTAACATACCTGATACTAGGGTTGCACTGATATCACTTTTTTAAGACAGTGTACAAGTACCAATACTTTTTTCAAGTACTCGCCGATACCAATTACCGATACTTTTTTTAATGTCATGTGCCAATTTTCAAAGCACTATTTTGTAAATAATTATTTTTCTCCTTTACCGATGTGCGCTGATGAGGCTGATCTGATGGGCACTGATAGGCTGCACTGATGGGGTGGCACTAATATGCAGCACTGAACTGATAGGTGGCACTGATATGCAGCACTGAAAGGTGGCACTGATTGATAGGCACTGATATGCAGCACTGTTGAGCACTGATAGGTGGCACTGACTGATGGGCAGGCATCGATTGGCAATTGCTGGCATAAAAATCGGAGTTACTTACCGGTAACGTCCTTTTCCAGGAGTCTTTCAGGACAGCACCATAGAGAGACCTTGGCTCCTCCCCTTCTGAGGAAATACCGCCTTCAACTTTTAGCTTTAAACCTCACCGCTCCCCCCCCGGCCCCTCAGTTCTTCAAGAGGACCTCCGGTTAGCTGGGGAGACACCAGAACACGTCATAATAACTCTGATCTTACCTGACGTTCTTCTGCGATGAACTCTTCACGAATGTCCCTAAAGTAGGGTGGGTAACTGTGCTGTCCTGAAAGACTCCTGGAAAAGGACGTTACCGGTAAGTAACTCCGATTTTCCCATTTACGTCTTTCAGGACAGCACCATAGAGAGGATGAGCGAGCACCTTACCTTAGGGTGGGACTACTGCCTGAAGAACCTTACGCCCAAAAGCCTGGTCTTTTGCTGACAGAAGGTCTAATCTGTAGTGTTTCACGAACGTGTCGAATCTGGACCACGTTGCCGCTCTACAGATCTGCTCCGGAGACGCACCAGCCCACTCGGCCTGAGAGGTCGCCACTGCCCTAGTGGAGTGTGCCCTGATACCCTTAGGGGCATCCAACCCGCTAATTATATAAGCCTGGCTGATGGCTAACCTTAACCACCTAGCTATAGTGCGCCTAGAGGCTCTGCCTCCCTTCCTGGTTCCTGAAAATAACACAAAAAAAAAGATTTTCTAAATGGTTTTGTATCCTCAAAGTACTGCAGGACACACCTTCTTACATCTAGTTTATGAAACCTATGTTCCTGTTCCCTCACAGGATTCAAACAAAAGGTGGGCAAAACAATTTCCTGGCCTCTATGAAAAACCGAGGCCACCTTTGGCAAAAAGGCCGGGTCGGTTTTAAAAATTACCCGGTCCGGAAATATCTGAAAAAAGGGTGCCCTAATGGAGAGGGCCTCGAGTTCACTCACTCTTCTTGCCGTAGTGATTGCCACCAAAAACACAGTTTTGAGGCTAATCCATTTTAGCGTACACGTCTCCAATGGCTCAAAGGGTTCCCCTGTAAGCGCTTGTAAGACCAAAGAAAGATCCCACATTGGGAAGGGGGAGACCCTCAAAGGTCTCTGCCTACTCAATGCTTTAAAAAATCTAACGATCCAAGGATCGGAGGCTAGTTGTTTATCCAGAAACACACTCAAAGCGGAAACCTGTCCTTTCAGGGTGCCAAGGGCTAACCCCTTGTCCGCCCCTGCTTGCAGGAACTCTAAGACCGCTATAGAGCTGTGAACATCAAAGGAAGTTTCTGTGCACCAGCTATTAAAACGCTTCCACGTTTTTTGGTAGATAGCCTGGGTTTCTTTTTTCCTGCAATTTAGGAGGGTCTTCACTAAGCTATCTGAGAAACCCCTGCTCTTTAGCAATTCCTCCTCAGTAGCCAAGCCGCGAGGCTCCATCTCTCCACCTGGGGACAACAGATTGGCCCCTGGGAAAGGAGATTCTCCTGAACTGGCAAAAGCCAGGGGGGTTCCGCTGCCAGACTTCTCAGGATGGAGAACCAAGGCCTCCTGGGCCAATGTGGCGCAATAAGAATGAGGGTTGTGTTTTCCAGCTGGAACTTTCTTAGGACGGCTGGGATCAGTACAGGTGGGGGGGAAGGCATAACACCTGTCGAAAGTCCAACTCTGAGCCAGTGCGTCTACCCCTAGAGCTCCATCCCACCTGTTTAGGGAGAAGAAGAGATGCACCTTCCTGTTTTCTCTCGAGGCAAAGAGGTCTATGCATGGCCTTCCCCATTTCTGGGATATTGCCTCGAAAACCCCCTGGTTCAGAATCCAGTCGCCTTCTCTCAGCCGTTTCCTGCTGAGGAAATCTGCCACCAGATTTTGTTCCCCCTTCAGATGCACTGCCGAGAGGGATAGGACGTTTACTTCGGCCCATTTGAGAATGCTTTCTACCAGGGTCCACAAGGGTCTGCTTTTGGTACCCCCCCTGCCTGTTTATGTAGGCTACAGCTGAGGAGTTGTCCGACCGGACTCTCACATGCTGTCCCTGCAGTTCCTTTTGAAAAGCTCTGAGTGCCAAGGCTACTGCTCTCAGTTCCTTCCAGTTGGCGGAACTTCTTGCGTCCTCCCTCCGCCAGACGCCTTGAGCCACCCGGTCCTCCATATGCGCCCCCCAACCCATGCCACTCGCATCGGTCGTGACGCATCTGGACACCGGCAGAACCCACTCCAAACCCTGTGAGAGATTGGCCTCTCTTCGCCACCACCATAGGGATCTCTTGACCTGGCCTGGTATAGTTATCAGGGAGTCCAAAGACCCCTGACTGTGGTCCCAAATACTCAGGATGAAGAGTTGTAAAGGGCGAAAGTGTAACCCTGCCCATTGAACTGCTGGAAGTGCAGCCGTCAGTAACCCCAAGGCTGACATAGCCTTTCTTACTGATATTTGTTGGCTGCCCTGGAGTGACAACATTGCCTTGTCTACCTTCTGGATCTTCTCCCTTGGCAGGAAGACTGTTTTGTTGAATCCAACAGGTAACCTAAAAAGATTACCTTTTGCGATGGAGTCAAATTGGACTTTTCCAGATTTAAGAGCCAACCTAGACCCTCTAGAATGTTCCTTGTAAACTGCAGGTCCTGCGACAGTTGTTCCGGGGAAGAGGCAAAAAGTAGTAGATCGTCTAAATATGCGATCACTGAGATGCCCTTGATCCGTAGGAAAGCCAAGACTTCTACCATGACTTTGGTGAAGATGCGGGGGGAAGAGGATAGCCCGAAGGGAAGGGCCCTGAACTGCCAATGAAACGTCCCTTCTCTGGTATTTACCGCCAGCCTGAGGAACTTCTGACACTGATCTGCAATGGGAATGTGCAGGTAGGCATCCCTCAAGTCTACCGATGCCATGAAGCAGTTCGGAGGAAGGAGCGTTTTTACCGAATAGATCGAGTCCATTCGGAACCTCCTGTAGGTGAGCGAGACGTTCAGAGGCTTCAGGTTCAGGATGAGCCTGAACTTCCCCGAGGGTTTGCGCACCACAAAAATGTGGGAGTAAAAGCCTCTGCCCGTCTCTCCTTCTGGAACTCGAACTACTACCTCCTGTTCCTCCAACTCCTGGAGGGAGGAAAGGAGAGCCGCTGACCTCTCTGCACATTTCGGTAGCGTGGTTACCAGGAGTCTGCATGGTGGAGGTTCTGCAAACTCTAACCTGTACCCTCTTCTTATGACTTCCAAAATAAAATGGTTGGAGGTGATCATCTCCCACTGTGGAAGGAAGGCCCCCAATCTTCCTCCCACCGTTATTCTGTCACTTAGTCTTTTTGGGCTGTTCAGGAGGGCGAAAAATAGCCCCCCCACGCCCTTTCCCTTTTTGTCCCCACCCCTTTTTCTGTTGATCAGATTTTGGGGGGTCCAATTTCTTCCAGGGCCGAGACTTTCTTTTAGTCTCTGCCGGTTTCCTTCTAAAAGGAAATGCCTTTTTTTCTGTCAGCCGTTCGATCCAACACGGCTTCCAGACCTGGTCCGAAAAGCAAGTCCCCCGTGAGAGGAATGCCGCAAAGTTTAACCTTGGATGCGGTATCTCCCTGCCACGTTTTAAGCCATAAGGCTCTTCTTGCCGAATTGGACAATGCGGCTGATCTTGCGGACATACGCACCGATTCAGCCGAAGCATCTGCCAGATAAGCTATTCCTTTAAGGAGCATGGGAAAAGACGACAGGATTGTTTCCTTAGGCGTTCCTGCCTCTATGTGTGCTTTAATTTGCGTCAGCCAGTACTCCATGTTCCGTGCCACCACTGTGGACCCCATGGCGGGTTTGAGGTTCCCTAGGAAAAAGTGTCCCAGGATTTTTTCAAGAGGGAATCTATCCTCTTATCCATGGGATCTGGGAGTGCCCCCATGTCCTCAAAGGCCAAGTCAGTGTGCCTGGAGACCTGCGAAAAGGCTGCGTCTAGCTTAGGGGATTTGTTCCATACCAGCGCCTCCTCTTCTGCAAAGGGGAACCTACGCTTAAGTGCTCTTGAAAGGAAAGGTTTCCTTTCGGGGTCTTGCCACTCTTTTTTGATGGCGTCGACCAAGACCTCATGGACCGGGAACACCTTCCTTTTATGTTCCCCTAGTCCCTTGTACATCTGGTCATGGAGTGATAGCTTCTTCCTTTCCTCCTGGATTCCTAGGGTGGTATGAATGGCTCCTAGGAGCTCCTCCACCTCTTCCAGGGAAAGCTTGTAGCGAGAGGATCTTGTGGATTCCCCTTTCCACCTCCTCTCCCTCTGATTCCCCCTGGGGATCTGAAGACCCGCTATCAGGCTCTTCCTCAACCTCGAGTCTGGCACCTCCTGGATTCTCTCCACTTCCCGAGGGAGCATCCATTAAGGACTAAGGAACACTCTGCTGTGCTGGTGGAGAAATAACCTGCGGCTGTGGCAACTGAAGACTGGAAAATAGTGTCTTAAAAGTCTGCACAGTATTAGAAAGCTCCTTAACGGATGCTGCTAAATCTGAAGACTGCTCTCCAGACTGCTCCCTTACTAACCCCTCTATACATTCCCTGCAGAGGGGCTTAGACCAAGATTCCCCCATTGTGATTCTGCATGAGGGGCATTTTCTCTTGGTACTGTGGGGCGACTTGCTTTTCTCTGTAGCTTTGCCCTGTAAAATAAGTTAAAAAGAGGGAGCAATCAGCAAACTTATCCACCAGCACTACCACGGAGGGCCACCAGGGGTGCACTTCCCGGGACCGACCACCACCAGGGACCCAGTCACAACCCTTTCCCCCCCCTCACCACCAAGGGGAGTTCTACACCTGTGGAGCTAACAGGAAGCGGTAAGGGAACACCACCCCAGGGTTCCTCTTACCTTGGAGTGGCTGGTGCAGGATTCTCCTGGAGCGGTTCTTGAAGCCTCTGCTTCCGACATCTCCTTAGAGTGCAGTGGTGTTCCAAACCCCTGTATGCTGTCCCCACAGCAGGTCAGAGGCAGCACCAGCCGAACGCGCGGTCCGTTTTCATCACCGCGACCGGAACCGGAAGTCACGGGTCAGTCGGAAGCACTGACCTCCGCCGGAAATGACGTCACCCGCCCTCCGACCCAGCGCTCAGAGCTCCCACGCTGGCTGCTAGTGCAGGGCGGTCTCCTGTGCCTCCGCCTATGCCACTGCTAGGCAAAAAGAAAACGGACCCCTCCGGCTTACGGCTTCACTAAGAGAAGCTGGAGGAACGTGATGTGCAGTCTTCTAAAGGTACCCAGCCACACTAGCCCCTTAGACTGCAGTCTTTATAAGAAAATGAGCAGGAGAGAGACAGAGAGAGAGAGCGCCCGATCACCCCCCTCTGCTCAGCCTGCAATTAGCTTCAGCCTCCCTGGCTGTTTAGCCCTGGTTCCTTGCGATGTCTCCCCACCGGAGGAAACACCAGAACTGAGGGGCCGGGGGGGGAGCGGTGAGGTTTAAAGCTAAAAGTTGAAGGCGGTGTTTCCTCAGAAGGGGAGGAGCCAAGGTCTCTCTATGGTGCTGTCCTGAAAGACGTAAATGGGAAAAATTCTGAGATGAGAGTGAGACAATAACAATTCAAAACTTGGAAAGGAAGGATTTTGCAATGCTAGTACAAATGCTGCCACAGTGATTTTGGTACACTCGGCCGCAGTAAGCCTACAGTCAGAAGGCAGCAGCAGACATCTTGTTACACCCAGCCCATATAGTTACTAAACTATATGGGCCGGGTGTAACAAGATGTCCGCTGCAGGCTTACTGCAGTCGAGTGCAGGGTGTACCAAGACCGGCATCGCGGTGTTCAACCTATGACAGAGACACGGAACGTCACTTGCATTAGTGAATGCTCCGGCCCAGTGTTTCATCAAAAGACTTGCTGGTTTGACACACCAGCAACTGAACCATACACACTCCGGTACGTGGTATTATGAGCAGATATGGTTAGTCCGTTCCGATACTAACAAAATGGCCGCCTTCGCGGCGGCGACAACTTTTTCATCACCTCACTTTGCTGCATACTTGCTTTGCTCCTGCACAGAATCCAGCCACATGTTTACTTCCAGCCAGATCTCTACTTCCTGCTGCCTACACATGTGCTGTCAAATCTCAAATACTTCTGTGGGCTGTCTCCCATTTCCATAGAAGTCTATGGTGTCCTAATTTGCATGTGCAGACATCACATGCACAGTAGGACACCAGTTACAACTTAAAATCATTTTTTCTTGTTAGAATCTTACTTAGAACCCCCCCAAACATTCTATATATTTTTTTCAGACACCCTAGAGAATAAAATGGAGGTCTTTGCAATACTTTATGTCACACCATATTTGCGCAGCGGTCTTACAAATGCAATTTATTTGCAAAATATGATTGATTAAAAACCAGTAAAATAAGCTCAATGTGTGTGTGTATATATTGTGAAAGATAATGTTACGCAGAGTAAATTGATACCCAACATGTCATGCTTAAAAATTGCACCCGCTCGTCGAATGGCGACAAACTTTGACACTGACACTGAAAATCTCCATGGGCGATGTTTAAAAATTTCTACAGGTTACCAGTTTTGAGTTACAGAGGAGGTCTTTTGCTACAATTATTGCTCTCATGCTAACGATCCCGGTGATACATGTGGATTGAACACCGTTTACATATGCGGGCGCGACTTAGGTATGCGTTCACTTCTGCGCACAAGCACGGAGGGACAGGGCACTTTAAAAAAAACATTTTTTTTCTTATTTATTTTCCGGTAAGCAGGGGAGACAACCGGGACGCGGCAGGAGGGGTACCTCTCCCGTCGCCGATAAAAGTGATCTTGTGGCGAATCCACCATGGAGACCACTTTTATCTTAGCAACTTCAATAGCGGGCTATAGTCATATGACGTCCGCAGGTGGGATCTCCCATCCTGGGCGGGCGTCATACGACGTCCTCGGTTTCTCGCTGCTCCTGCGGGCCCCCGGGGGCCTGCAGCGAGGCGATCAGGTATGATGTGTGTCCCTCAGACACAGCCTATCCCAGATCCGTGTAAAGAGCCAATAAAAATGGCTCTTTACACGTGACCGGCTGTGTCCAATCACAGCCGGTCACATGTACTGTCCACAAGCACGGCGCTCGTGCATGCCCCTAGGGCGCATGCAGATCGGCGATCAGGGACGAGGTTTGTCACCCTGACACAGCCCAACCCTGATCGCAGTAAAGAGCCAATGAAATTGGCTCTTTACCACATGACCGGCTGTGTCCAATCACAGCCAGCCACAGAATGTCAACAAACTGCGGTAACGAGATGTTACCGGGTTCTCCTCCTCACACACCGATCGTGTGTGAGAAGGAGATTGCGGTAACATCTCGTCACGGCTTACAGTGCACACCAACACACACTAATTGCCCCCCCCCCTCACCCCCTAATAAGGAGGACCTGTCACCAGCCATCAATGTACCCGAGTACCTGTCACAGTCCACCCGAGTACCCCGGTACCTGTCACAGTCCACCTGAGTACATGAGTACCTGTCACAGTCCATCCGAGTACCCGAGTACCTGTCACAGTCCATCCGAGTACCTGCCACAGTCCATCCGAGTACCCGAGTACCTGCCACAGTCCATCCGAGTACCCGAGTACCTGTCACAGCTCATCTGAGTACCCGAGTACCTGTCACAGCCCATCTGAGTACCTGAGTACCTGTCACAGTCCATCTGAGTAACCGAGTACCTGTCACAGGTCATCTGAGTACCTGTCACAGGTCATCTGAGTACCTGTCACAGGTCATCTGAGTACCTGTCACAGGTCATCTGAGTACCTGTCACAGGTCATCTGAGTACCTGTCACAGGTCATCTGAGTACCTGTCACAGGTCATCTGAGTACCTGTCACAGTCCACCTGAGTACCTGTCACAGGTCATCTGAGTACCTGTCACAGTCCATCTGAGTACCTGTCACAGTCCATCTGAGTACCTGTCACAGTCCATCTGAGTACCTGTCACAGTCCATCTGAGTACCTGTCACAGTCCATCTGAGTACCTGTCACAGTCCATCTGAGTACCTGTCACAGTCCATCTGAATACCTGTCACAGGTCATCTGAGTACCTGTCACAGTCCATCTGAGTACCTGTCACAGTCCAACTGAGTACCTGTCACAGTCCATTTGAGTACCCGTCATGGTTCGTCTGAGTACCTGTCACAGTTTATCTGAGTACCTGTCACAGTTCATCTGAGTACCCGAGTACCAGTCACAGTTCATCTGAGTACCTGTGACAGTCCATCTGAGTACCCGAGTACCTGTCACAGTTCATCTGAGTACACAAGTACCTGAGCACCTGTCACAGCCCATCTGAGTACCTGTCACAGTTCATCTGAGTACCCGAGTACCAGTCACAGTTCATCTGAGTACCTGTGACAGTCCATCCGAGTACCCGAGTACCTGTCAAAGTTCATCTGAGCACCCGAGTACCTGTCACAGTTCATCTGAGTACACGAGTACCTGAGCACCTGTCACAGCCCATCTGAGTATCTGTCACAGCCAACCTGAGTACCTGTCACCACACATCAGAGTAAGCGAGTACCAGTCACCAGACCATCAGAGTACCCGGGTACCTATTTGCATCCCATGCCTCATAGAATATATGTTGGGGTGTTTGCTTTCCAAAATGGGGTAATTTTGTGGGTAATTCCACTGTCCTGGTGCTCAAGGACCTTCAAAAGTGTGATAGGTAGGAATGAAATGAGATGTGTAACTTATGCTCCGAGAATGCCTGAAGGTACTACTTCAATGCAGGACCTCTGTATGTGGCCAGGCTGTGTAAAAGTCTCACACATGTGGTATCGCCATACTCGGGAAGAGTAGCAGAATGTGTTTTGGGGTGTAATTTTTGCTATATACATGTTACGTGTTAGAAATATCTTATAAATTGACAACTTTGTGTAAAAAAAAAAAAAAGATTTTCATTTTCTTTCCAAGTTTTCTGAAGACTTGTGTAAAAAAATTAACCATTCAAAAGACTCATAATGCTTCATAGAATATACGTCTGGTGCTCCAGGGCCTTCAAAAAAGTGTAATAGGTTGAAATTAGAGGTGTAATTTATGCTCCTAGAACACCTGACGGTGCTCCCTGCATGTTGGGCCTCTATATGTGGCCAGGCTGTGTAAAAGTCACACACATGTGGTATCGCCGTACTCAGGAGGAGTAGCAGAATGTATTTTGGGGTGTCATTTTTGCTATATACATGCTTTGAGTTAGAAACATCTTATACACTTACCACTTTGTGTAAAAAAAATATGTTCTGATTTTCTTTCCACGTTTTCTGAAGACTTGTGGAAAAAAATGAACCTTCAAAAGACTCATTATGCCTCATAGAATAGACGTTGGGGTGCTTGCTTTCCAAAATGGGGTCATTTTGTGGGTAATTTCATTGTCCTGGTACTCCAGGGCCTTCACAAATGTAATAGGTCGTTAGGCAATTAGAGGTGTAATATATGCTCCTAGAATCCCTGATGGTGCTCCCTGCATGTTGGACCTCTCTGTGTAGCCAGGCTGTATAAAAGTCCCAAACATGTGGTATCATACTCGGGAGGAGTAGCAGAATGTATTTTGGGGTGTAATTAGAAGTATGCATATGCTGTGTGTGAGAAATAACTTGTTATTATGACAATTTTGTGAAAAAAAAAATCTTAATATTCCCAAGAATTGTGGGAAAAAATTTTAACTTAAAAAAAAAACTCACCATGCCTCTTACTAAATACCTTTGACTGTATACTTTTCAAAAAGGGGTCATTTGGGGGGTATTTGTGCTTTCCTGACATTTCAGAGCCTCAAGAAATGAGATCAGGTATGATCAGGTGTGATCAATGTTCAATGATTTGCACCATAGCTTGTAGACTCTAACTTTCACACAGGCCAAATAATATCCACTAATTTGGGTTATATTTACCAAAGAGATGTAGCAGTATAAATGTTGACCCAAATTTATGAACAAAAATGACTTATTTGCAAAATTGTATCATAGAAACTAAAAACAAGTGGAGTTTTTTCAAAATTTCCGCTTTTGTTCACTTATGTCGCAAAAAATAAAAAACCCAGTGGTGATTAAATACCACCAAAAGAAGGCTCTATTTGTATAAAAAAAATGATAGAAAGTTCGTTTGGGTACAGGGTTGCATGACTGAGTAATTGGCATTCAAAGTGTGAGAGCGCTGAAAGCTAAAAATTGGTCTGGGAAGGAAGGGTGTATAAATGCCCTGTATTGAGAAGTGGTTAAAGCCGCCCACTATTTTAAAAAATAACAGGGTTGTGGCAGCTATCCTTTGCCATAACTCCGGTATTTGACCTCAAAGTACTTATGTATAAGGACGGCAAGCGGTCTGGAAGTGGTTAAAATACACCTATGATAACAATTAGAGACCCTACATTTCTTTGTAAGTGGGCAAACTTACAAAATCTGCAGGGATCAAATAATTATTTTCACCACTGTACAGCCATCTTTGTGTTGTCCCAGTAAGTCCAGTCCCCCCAGAGTTAGAACATACCCAGGGAACACAGTTAACCTCTTGATCGCCCCCTAAGTTAACCTCTTCCCTGCCAGTGTCATGTATACATTGATCAGTGCATTTTATTTAGCCATTACATGTAAAAACAATAAAAAAAAATTAAAAGTCCCTAGTCCCTAAATCTATCCCCTATTCTGTAGACGATATAACTTTTGCCCAAACCAACCAATATGCGCTTATTGCAATCGTTTTTTACCCAAAATACGTAGAAGGATACATACTGGCCTAAACTGATGAATACATTTTTTTGGGGGTTTTTTTTGTCAGTCTTTTTTTGTTTATAGCGCAAAAAATAAAAACCACAGAGGTGATCAAATACCACCAAAAGAAAGCTCTATTTGTGGGGAAAAAGGACATCAATTTTGTTTGGGTACAGCGTCGCACGACCGCGCAATTGTCAGTTAAAGCAGCGCTGTGCCGTATCGCAAAAAATTGCCTGGTCATTAAGGGGATAAATCCTTCCGGGGCTGAAGTGTGGTGTGTGTGTGTGTGTGTGTGTGTTCACTGTGTAACATATAGGGAAATGTACATTATATGAGTAGATTGTAAGCTCCTTGAGGGTAGGGACTGATGTCAATGTATAATGTATATGTAAAGCGCTGCGTAAATTGATGGTGCTATATAAGTACCTGAAATAAATAAAATAAACTGAGATCAGTTGGTAAATAGTTTGTTTCTTCTTTGCAGATACATCTTTTCTTGATTTTTGTTCTTTTCTTCTTTCTTCAATTTTTTTGCTTTAAGGTTTCTGGTACAGTGTGGGAGAAGTTTCTATACCACTCGCTGCTGCTGTAATATTTTGGTAGTGTGAAGAAATTATCTGATTTAAACCTTTTAGTGATTGCTCTTTCTTTATATGTATAGTCACTGATTAAGTAAAGTTTTAGTGAGTGGTTTATATTATATTTTCTCAGTGTTTATGGTGATTTATATTTTCTACCAGTATCAAAGCTTCTTTATATGGTATAAATGAAGTAGTCTTGGCCTCTGGAATCCTTGTACATGTTGTAAAATTACTTTAAATTCTATAAAGATAGTGGGGCTTGCGATTGAAGAAAAAAAAAAAAAAAAAAAAAACGGGACCCACGTCAACAGACTTGGTTTGTCGTTTGATATTTATTCACCATCTTGAAAACATATACAGTATCTCAGAAAAGTGAGTACACCTCTCACATTTTTTGTAAATATTTTATTATATCTTTTCATGTGACAACACTGAAGAATGACACTTTGCTACAGTGTAAAGTAGTGAGTGTACAGCTTGTAGAACAGTGTATATTTTCTGTCCCCTCAAAATAACTCAACACAACAGAGCCATTAATGACTAAACCGCTGGCAACAAAAGTGAGTACACTCCTAAGTGAAAATGTCCAAATTGGGCCCAATTAGCCATTTTCTCTCCCCGTTGTCATGTGACTCATTAGTGTTACAAAGTCTCAGGTGTGAATGGGGAGCAATATTTTGTGTTATCACTCTCACTCTCTCATACTGGTCACTGGAAGTTCAACAAGGCACCGCATGGCAAAGAACTCTGAGGATCTGAAAAAAAAAAAAAAGAAAAAAAAACTGTTGCTCTACATACCGACGGCCTAGGCTATAAGAAGATTTCCAAGACCCAGAAACTGAGCGGCAGCACGGTGGCCAAGACCATACAGCGGTTTAACAGGACAGGTTCCACTCAGAACAGGCCTCGTCATGGTCGACCAAAGAAGTTGAGTGCACGTTCTCCGCGTCATATCCAGAGGTTGTCTTTGGGAAATAGACGTATGAGTGCTGCCAGCATTGCTGCAGAAGTTGAAGGGGTGGGGGGTCAGCCTGTCAGTGCTCAGACCATATGCCGCACACTGCAACAAATTAGTCTGCATGGATGTCGTCCCAAAAGGAAGCCTCTTCTAAAGATCATGCATAAGAAAGTCCGCAAACAGTTTGCTGAAGACAAACAGACTAAGGACATGGATTACTGGAACAATGTCCTGTGGTCTAATGAGACCAAGATAAACTTATTTGGTTCAAATGGTGTCAAGCGTGTGTGGCGGCAACCAGGTGAGGAGTACAAAGACAAGTGTGTCTTGCCTACAGTCAAGCATGGTGGTGGGAGTGTCATGGTCTGGGGCTGTATGAGTGCTGCTGTCACTGGGGAGCTACAGTTGATTGAGGGAACCATAAATAAATGTCAACATGTACTGTGACATACTGAAGCAGAGCATGATCCCCTCCCTTCAGAGACTGGGCCACAGGGCAGTAGTCCTACATAACTACCCCAAACACACCTCCAAGACAACCACTGCCTTGCTAAAGAAGCTGAGGGTAAAGGTGATGGACTGTCCAGACCTAAACCCTATTGAGCATCTGTATGGCATCTCAAATGGAAGGTGGAGGAGCGCAAGGTTTCTCTATCCACCAGCTCCGTGATATCATCATGGAGAAGTGGAAGAGGACTCCAGTGACAACCTGTGAAGTTCTGGTGAACTCCATGCCCAAGAGGCTTAAGGCAGTGCTGGAAAATAATGGAGGCCACACAAAATATTGACACTTTGGGCCCAATTTGGACATTTTCACTTAGGGGTGTACTCACATTTCTTGCCAGCGGTTTAGACATTAATGGCTGTGTGTGGAGTTATTTTGTGGGGACAGCAAATTTACACTGTTATACAAGCTGTACACTCACTACTTTACATTGTAGCAAAGTGTCATTTCTTCAGTGTTGTCACATGAAAAGATATAATAAAATATTTACAAAAATGTGAGGGGTGTACTCACTTTTGTGAAATACTGTACTCTACTGCTCCTCTCAGATTAGGTTTTGAGATCCTAATGCACATATAAAAAACAAACAAGAGAATGTCTCTATCTAGGTGTAGCGATTTATTAAAAAAAAAAAAAACTATAAAAAAGACAAAAAAAAAAAATGCACTCACCAGTTAAAAAAGTGTATTAAGACTTGTCATAAACCCATATAGATCTCCATAGGATCATCGTGAGGCAACAGGTATGTGGCTTGTTGAAGCAGAGTTCCTGATGGAAGTACAGCTTACAGCTTCATGTTTCAGGACAGTCAGGCGCACCCCTTTATTAACCACATGCCGACCGGGCAATAGTCGAAAGACAGCTACAGCGCGGTCGGCTTATTCTGGGTGGGCGTCCATGGACGTCCTCGCAGAATCACGCCCCCTTGGGCGCGCACCCAGTAACATCCGTGACCGCCGGGTCCAGGGGACCCGGCACATCACGGTAAACGGCCGCTGATAGCAGCCGTTTACCACGTGATCGCTCCGTCAAATGACGGAGCATCACTTGTAAACAAACCTGTCATCTGTCAAGCTGTCAAACATGTCATGACGCCGGTTCCTCCCTCCCCTCTCTGTACCGATCAGTACAGTGTGAGAGGAGAGGGGGAGAGATCATTTGCAGTGCTGTGGGCACTACAGATCCAGCCCACAGCACTGCCATACTATGCAATAATGTCCAATACTCTGCAATAAATTTTAACAGAAACAAAGAATTTTTATTTATTTATTTTTACCGAATTTTCAGTCTTTTTTGATTTATAGCGCAAAAAATAAAAAACCCAGCGGTGATTAAATACCACCAAACGAAAGCTCTATTTGTGTAAAAAAAAAAAAACATTTCATATAGGTACAGTGTTGCATGACTGAGTAACTCATTCAAAGTGCGAGAGCACCGAAAGCTGAAAATTGGTCTGGTTAGGAAGGGGGTTTAAGTGCCCAGTGGGTAAGTGGTTAAACTATAGGATATCTCCAGGCGAGAGAGGTGTTATTTGGAGCCGTAGCCATCTTGCCACTTCTGAATGCTGCTGATGCTTATGTTCCAGCATGAAGCATGACAGCTGTACTTCCACCAAGAACTCTGCTTCAACTAGCCACATGGCTGCTGAGCTCTGCAGCCTCACGGTGATCCTATGGAGGTCTATATGGGCTTATAATAAAGTAAACACAATCAGCTGTGCTGGGTGTGTACACATAAATCAGTAAATAGAAACTAAAAAGTATTAGCTAGCACAATATTGCTGGAGGACAAAATAAATATAAAATATACAAATACACTAAAAGTGCAGAGCTAAAAACTTAATCAGATACCCACATCTAATATTTTAAAACAAAAAAAAAAAAAAAGGAGTGGGATAAGAGTCCTTTCCAGAATAAATCCAAAGGTGCTCGGCAGAAACAGTTTAAACACCACACAGTTGGGTGCTCCAAAGGAAAGGAAAAACCACCATGGTCACCCAAACACACTGCCGCTTACCATCAAAAATGGACCCTCACACAGGAAGGTCAAATGTGCAGTCTGATAACCACCTTGGAAAGATCTCCGATGGGGTTAATTCGCCACCCTTCACCTAGGTACGCTCATAATAAGCCAAAGAAATTAGCCAAACTGAAGAACTTTTTTCACCTTTTTGCAGAGATTTTATAAAGCGTATTGCTTAGACCCCTTTCATACTGAGGCGCTTTTTCAGGTGTTTTAGCGATAAAAATGTAAAGCGCCTCTAATGCCTCCCCAGTGGGAAAGCCCAAGTGCTTTCCCACTGGAGTGGTGCGCTTGCAGGACGGAAAATAAAAGTCCTGCAAGCATCATCTTTGGGGTGGTGTATACTCTGCTCCCAAAACGCCCTGCCCATTGAAATGAATGGGCAGCGCTGCCGAAGTTCCTGCAAAGAGCCTCCACAGAGCCGCAACACGGGCACTTTTAACCCTCTCTTCGGCCGCTAGCGGGGGTTAAAAGCATCCCGTTAGCGACTTAAAAGCGTCACTAAAACAATGGTAAAGCGCTGCTAAAATTAGCAGCACTTTACCGCTTATGCACCCCCTGCCCCAGTTTGAAAGTAGCCTAAGGCCTTTTTCACATGAATGCCTAAAAAACTGACAGGCGGACCTGAATGGACCCTCCATAGACCTCTATGGAGCTTCGGATGTCAGCGGTGACATGTCCGCTGACATCCGACCCGCTCCGAATCGAAAAAGTGTAACGGAGGAAAAACCTACTTTTCCATCAGTTTTCAGATCGGATTGGGTGACGACGGACTCTACGGTTCGTCGTCATCCGATCCCCCATACAGGAGAGCGGCACTGTTACAGGTCCACCTGTCATCTGCCTGCTCAGCGGGGATCCACGGAGCAATCCACGCTGAGAAAGCAGATGTTCACGGGGCGGATCATCTCGGATCCGTCCCGTGTGAAAGGACCCTTAGAGCTGCTTGCACAGGAGGGGGTCGAGGCACAGTGAAGTGATTGCTTTCATTAGAATCATCTGGTGAAAGTCAGTGAATCTGTGAAAGGTATTAGCTTAAGCACAAAGTGTTTCGAAAGTGCATTTGCATACAACATTATGAGTTTATAAGCCTTGATCCACTTTTAACTAGCAATGCATTTTTAATGTGTTTTATATTTTTTTTAATAAATCGCTACACCTAGATGGAGGCGCCCTCTTGTGTTCGTTTTTTATATATATGTTATACTTACCTGCTCTGCGTAATGGTTTTGCACAAAGCAGCCCTGATCCTCCAATTCGGCGCTCCTGGCTCCTTCCCCTGCCGAGTGCCCCCATTTTCAAAATAGGTCAATTGCATTCATGTGAATGGACACAATTGAAATTCATTGTGATTTCTATTGTCAAGCAATACTTAAGTTGCACCTGAAATTGCACTAACGTGAACCAGGCCTTAGTGTCGTACCCAGACAGCTGAGTGGACTGATGCGCTACAGCAATGTGTGAAATGACGCACTAAGCAGTTAATCTGTGCTGCCTATGTGCATCTCAGTGCTTCACTATAAGTTTTGAATTGAGTGTACCTTTTAATGCAATCAGTTAGCCCATGAATGTAATCAAAAACGTTAACACCTAAAGCTAATCCTTATTTATTTTAAACATTAAAAGGTAAACAGCTGTCAAATTTGAGATATTAGAAGCTTGAAATTCAACCTGGGAGAATACCCTACATTCTCAGCACTTCATTTTTTCATCCAGGCATTTCTGTTCTGCACCAGTCAACTCCACAGCTTTTTTTCTGCATAATCTGGTGATCCTGGAACATGCTTGCTTGCAACACTGGAATATATAATGCAGGCTACTTGCCATCTGTCTCACATAGATTTTTTATTTTTTTTGGCAGTCTTAACTGGATTTAAACTGGATTTTCTTGGGTGAATGGTGATGCAAGGAACAGAGGAGTTTACACTGCACAGGCTTCAGGAAGTACAATTCAACTGCCCTTTTGTAGAGCAAGGTGTGCTTCTAAAATTAGATGTTTACCCAAAAAGGGGTAGTTCCGCTTTAACCCTTTCATGGCTAAGCCTATTTTTTGAAATTTGGTGTTTACAAAGTTAAAATCTGTATTTTTTGCTAGAAAATTACTTAGAACCCCCAAACATTTTATATATTTTTTTAGCAGAGAATCTAGAGAATAAAATGGAGATTGTTGCAATATTTTATATCACACGGTATTTGTGTAGCGGTGTTTTAAACGCAAATTTTTGGGAAAAAGGACACTTTCATGAATTTTAAAAAATCCAAACAGTAAAGTTACCCCAATTTTTTTGTATAATGTGAAAGATGATGTTACGCCGAGTAAATAGATACCAAACATGTCACGCTTTATAATTGCACGCACTCGTGGAATGGCGACAAACTACGGTACCTAAGAATTTCCATAGGCGATGCTTTAAATTTTTTTTACGGTTACCAGGTTAGGGTTACAGAGGAGGTCTAGTGCTAGAATTATTGCTCTCGCTCTGACGATCGTGGCGATACCTCACATGGGTGATTTGAACACCGGTACATATGCGGGCGCCACTTCCGTATGCGTTTTCTTTTCTGCGCAAGCTCGCGGGGACGGGAGCGCTTTAAAAAAAAAAATTTTTTCTTATTTATTTTATTTAATTATATATTTATAAAAAAAAATTTTTTTGATTACTTTTATTGCTGTCACAAGGAATGTAAACATCCCTTGTGACAGTAATAGGTGGCGACAGATACTCTTTATGGAGGGATTGGGGGTCTAAAAGACCCCCAATCCCTCCTTTGCACTTCAAAGTATTCAGATCGCCAAAAACGGCGATTCTGAATACTGTGTTTTTTTTTTTTTTTTTTTAAACCGGCGCCATTGGCAGCCGAGTAAACGGGAAGTGACGTCATGACGTCGCTTCCGCGATTACAATTAGAAGGCTGGAATGAAGCCGCCCACAGCTTAGTTCCAGCCCACCCCCAGCCGCCGGAGGCAGCCGATTGGTCACCGGGCCTCCAGAACGAACGGGAGGCCCGGTAAGAGCAGCGGGAGGCGGCGAGGACATCCCCTCCAGCTCCTCCGGTATAACAGCCGAGCAGCTTTTAGCCGCATCGGTTGTTATATTCTGATAGCCGATCACCCACTCTAAACAACGGTACCGGGATGATGCCTGCAGCTGCGGGCATCATCCCGGTATAACCCCCCAAAGCCGAGTACGCGTACGCTCGGCGGGAAGGGGTTAAGGCCTCTTTCTCTGCTCCTCTAGGAAATGGCAACATTTTTTTTGAGGGGGGGGGGGGGGGGGGAACTGGTTCTCCTCCCTTGCAGTCTTCTGGAACACATTAGAGATCCCAGAAGAATGCGGGACCATTCACATAGCACAGCGTGGCTTGCTCACGCGCAGTGGACAGCCGGCTGCCCACAGTTGAGATGCCGGGACCGAAGACTGGTGGAAAGAATGGCTCTGGTGAGCACATCGCTGGATCCAGAGACAGGCAAGTATTCTTTTTATTTAAAGTCAGCAGCTACAGTTTTTGTAGCTGTTGACTTTTCATTTTTACAGCTATGACTTAAGCTCCTGTTTAACATCTTGACTTTAAAACAGCTGCTCTGTATGCTGGATAACAATAGGAACACTAATTGCTTTTTCTTGTAGACTGGAATTATTTGCGAACTCTAACCCCTTAAGGCTGGATTCACACCTATGCATTTTTTGTGCTTTTTGCATTTTGCAGATTTGCACTACAGAACGTGTTCCATAGGAAACCATTTTAAACGGACTGTAGTGCAAATCTGCAAAATGCAAAAAGCACTAAAACTGCATAGGTGTGAATCCAGCCTAAAGCAGGACTAACCCCCCCTTTACAAACAAGGAAGATGTCATCTTGGCCTCTTATTGATCTGCAGTTGCAGTGGTGCTTTACATGTGATCAGCTGTGACACCAACTTTTCGATGGCTTGACAGTTTGGTTGAGAGCTGACATAATAAGCACACTAGTAACTGACAGTTATGCTTCGAGACATACATTGAAATAAACGGTTATTAGAAACAGTTAAATCAATGGTTTCAGTTCCACTTTAATCAAAACCTTAGGGACCATTCACACAACTGGAACTGGAAAGTGCAAAATCTGGTGCAGCTGTGCATAGTAGCCAATCAGCTTTTAACTTCAGCTTGTTTTCTTGGTTTCTTTGGACAGCTACACCAGATTTTGCATCTCCAGTTTTAGTAAATTGACCCCATAGTGCTATTGTGATCTGCAGCGTGGATGTCTTGTTTGCTATTGTATTTGAGGTGGCATTCTACAGGATATGCATGAATGGTACTACAATGTACATTGGGTCGTGCATTAACGTGTATTGCAGTAATGTGTGGTAGAACATGCGTTTTACTGCACATTGTTGTAACAAGTCACAATATGCTTTGCTTTAAATTTGTGTTAAATTTGTACTCAACTCATCCTAGTGGGAGTACAGGAATTGGAATTAATGGAGATCACAGCACATATGCTCACAAGGACTTAAAAGGAAAGATTTTTACAGAAGAAGCTGGAGTTATCAAGCAGGCCAATCAGCTAGGATATTAGCAGTGGGGGACTGATAATTATATGGCTTTCAAGGGCTGATGGGGGCGTGGATCGAAAACCCAGTAAGCACAGTGTCACTTACACTTTACATTTAAATTAGAATACTTTTTTTATTTTATGAAATAACAGATTAGGGGCTATATCCTATGAAAGAACCAGTCTTGAGAGTTGGAGTAGTATTTCTCTGTAAGGATCTTTAGATTGGTTCATTTTTCTTTTCTCTGGTTATTCTCTGGGAACTCTGGAATATGTGTTAGGCAATAACCTCTACATGGTGTGTCTGTGCCAAAGTACATTTGGGGAATAGAGTCTGCAAGAAGAATCTCTCCAAAATACTTGAGGTTTTGGAAGCAAGTTGGGATGATGTGATAATACTTGTTTAAACTCTGTGTACATTTTGTGATGTTTAATCAAGACATCATTATTGTGCAATATTTTATGTCAGGGAACCATGGGGATCACAATACTGTTATTCCAAAAAAATCTGCGGGAGCTAAAATAATTGACAGTTCTCTGAAATGACTACTGTGACAAAACTGAAACGCATAGAATCATAGACCAGCTGTCACTACTTTAATATGACAAACAAGAATTTAGTTTGGCCTTAAGGAAATGGGTGATGCATGTAAGGCACATGCTTTTTGGGACACTTTAAAAGGACATAACTCAGCTGACTCGAATAGAGAATTTATATTAAAATAAAAATACTTCTCTAATATTATTTTTAATAGTGCATTGGCCAAGTTAGTCATACTTGTGAATGTTGCCATTAGTAAACGCTGTATAAATATGAAACCAGCGTTAATTCCCCACCTTCCCAGTACTCAGATCACTCCCTAGTATCCATGCCAAGAAAGTGAGGAGTGCACACACCTCACTATCCCAGCCAACAGAGAGGTTTCCTCCACAGTGTGCACAACTTGCTTTCTAGTATCCCAACCAGCAGAGAAGTTTGCTCCACAGTCCACACAAATCACTTCCCAAGCATCTCTGCCAAGAACATGGTCTACACTCCATTGTACATATCTCACTCCTCACTATCTCAGCCAACACAGAGGTTTGCTGCACTGCACACAGCTTACTTCCAGTATCCCAGCCAACAGTGAGGTTTCTTCCACAAGTGTACACAGCCAGCTTACTTCCTAGTATCCATGCAAAGAGAGAAATCTGTTCCCCAGTACGCACAGCTCACTCCCTAGTATCTGTGGCAACAGAGTTGTCTGCACCCCAATACACAGAGCCTACTCCCCAGTAACTCAGGTAACAGAGAGGTTTACTTCACAGTTATCACACTTATTCTTTAGTATCCCTGCCAACAGAGACGTCTACACCCAACAACACACCGCTCCATTACCAATTTCCATGTGAGCAGACAGGTCTATGCTCCAGTACCCAAAACATCAGCATCTATTTACCACCCACCCTCCTTTATGTCTAACAAAGAAATTGCACATTTACATAATACTGAAAAAAATGTTCACGTGCATGTTTAAGTGTTACTAAACTAAACCTACAACAGTAGAATCAGTCTGTATCTGCAGTAAATCACGCTTGTTATATTCACTGTAGAACCTAAAGGGTTAATCATGCGCATTGTGTAAAAGGGCTGTTTGATCCTGTCTTCTCTGATTCTCCCCTTATTCCACAGTCCCCAATCCATCTGCTGATAGTACAGAACCCTAGTATACACTCTGCACATGCTGAGTTTGGTGTGTATTGCTAGAGTTTTTGTTTTTTTTTGGGAGGGTGCATGTAATCGGCACAGGGCCAGTCAGCACTGTCCAGAGGGTCAGGGGTAATGCAGCCCCATTGGACAGTCAGAGTACAATGAAAACTCCTACAAACTTTAACCAGTGCTTGGCTGGACACTGACAGAAGTCACAAAACTGCTATCATTACTTTAGAGAAAGGGTAGTTAGCAGTTTATATTTACTAAAATAATTTCATTTCCATGTTCTGTGTACTGTGGGAGACCAGATATGGTGAATGCAGGGTCCTGGGTTTAGTAATACTTTAAGCTGCCCAAACACAGTCAGATCATACAAATTACTAGGGTTAGTTTGAATGGTACAGAAATTAAAAAAAAAAAAATGCAAGAAAAGTGGTTGAAAAAGAGAATGGTGCGCAGTCATGCTGGAACAGGAAGGGGCCATCCCCAAGCTGTTACCACAAAGTTGGGAGCATGAAATTTTCCAAAATGTCTTGGTATGCTGACACCTTAAAAGTTCTCTTCACTGGAACTAAGGGGCCAAGCCCAACCCCTGAAAAACAACCCCACGCCCTCCACCAAATGATTATCACCAGTGCACAAAGGTTCATAAAGAAATGAATGAGTGAGTTTGGGGTGGAGGAACTTGACTGGCCTGCTGAGTCCTGAACTCAACCCAATAGAACACCTTTGGGATGAATTATGCCCTGTACACACGGTCGGATTTTCCGACGGAAAATGTGAGACAGGACCTTGTTGTCGGAAATTCCGACCGTGTGTGGGCTCCATCACACATTTTCCATCGGGTTTTCCGACACACAAAGTTTGAGAGCAGGATATAAAATTTTCAGACAACAAAATCCGTTGTCGGAAATTCTGATCGTGTGTACACAAATCCGACGGACAAAGTGCCACGCATGCTCAGAATAAATAAAGAGATGAAAGCTATTGGCCACTGCCCCGTTTATAGTCCCGACGTACGTGTTTTATGTCACCGCGTTCAGAATGATCGGATTTTCCGACAACTTTGTGTGACCGTGTGTATGCAAGACAAGTTTGAGCCAACATCCGTCGGAAAAAATCCTAGGATTTTGTTGTCGGAATGTCCGAACAAAGTCTGACCGTGTGTACGGGGCATAAGAGTGCAGACTGCAAGCCAGGCCTTCTCATCCAACATCAGGGCCTGACCTCACAAATGCACTTCTGGCAGAATGGTCAAACATTTCCATAGACAGACACACTCCTAAACCTTGAGGACAGCCTTCCTAGAAGAGTTGAAGCTGTTACAGCTGCAAAGGGTGGGCCAACTCAATATTGAACCCTACGGACTAAGACTGGGATGCCAATAAAGTTCATGTGCGTGTAAAGGCAGGCATCCCAATACTGTTGACAATATAGTCTATATAAATATTTTTGATTTTTTTTTTTAACATACTGTCAGAGAAGTGCAGTGTCTCTATAGTGATACTTTACTGCTTTGGGGGGGTGATCAGGATTTATTTTTTACATGACCGCAGTCATGGGTCGCATCACTGCGCAGCTCTGAGACCGCAAAGCAGTAGCTGGGTGGGAAGTGGATAATGCTGAACTCTGGCTGAAAGTGACCTTTGGACATTATTTCCACTGTAAAAATAAACTACCACTAATGAAGTGTGTAACATGTGGCTGCTGCTGTGGTAGGTATAATTTCACTTTCACCTAGTTCATACAGTGCACTGCCTTCCACTGCTTAAAGTGGTTGTAAAGCCACTGTTTTTCTTCTCTGGTGTTAGATCAGTATGTGCCCCAGTGTATGTTATGTATAAAAAAATATGCTGCTGTATACCTAATTTCAGAGTGTTCACGTGACTGCCCGCCGCTGTCTTCCCTAATCTAACAACTACAGTGGGCGGGGCTGAGAATCCCTGCTGACTTCAGCTGGGAGGAGAGCAGCGGGTGGTCATGTGAGCGCCGAGCTCATTGCTCTGAAATTAGGCATACAGCGGTATACTTTTTATAAATAGATTACAGTATGTGCCCCAATGTATGTTATTTTAAAAAAAAAAATATGCCATTGTATACGTAATTTCAGAGCGCCACTCGCATGACCACCCATTGCTCCCCTCCCGGCTGACGTCAGCAGGGGATTCTCAGCCCCGCCCGCTGTAGTTGTCAGACCAGGGTGTCAGGGCTCAGCAGCCACGATAAATCGTGGTTAGTTTACAGAGGGGAGGGCAGCACCAGGCAATATCAGCCAGGTATTTTACATGATGCAAAATGCCAAATTACACAGCACAAGCACTGTGCTGTATAGCATGTTTTAAAGGAACAGGAATCCATTTTTTTCTTAGAGTTACAAACACTTTAAAGATCCAGCTTTAGTACACAAATCATAGTAGGCAGCTCATGCAGCATCTCTTCAATTCAGAACATCTTTTCAGAGAATGCAAGGTGTGCCGTGAATGGAGGAGATGTGGATGAACGTCACACCCCAATGCTTGTAACGCCTAAAATCTTCAAATTTAACCATAATAAAAATGTGTATAAACATGTGTGCTTACTGTGGCTGTGACAAGCATCCAGGGGCAATTATCCCCTCATTTTCACCATCAATTCTCAGGTCTGTGAGCTCATCCATGTTAATCATCACATCACTTGTTTGTCCAGGAATATGGGAAAGAACAGACAAGATCTTCTCCACTAGACTGTCTCCATGATGCCCAACAGCCCCTAAAACAAAACCGATACATTTTAATTCAAATGTATTATAATAAAGAATTTATGGGGAAAAAAACACATTGTGCATTCTAGAATAACAGATCTGTTTTTAGATAAGGTCAAGACTTAAACCCCTTCCACAATGGGACCATGCAGCCTTAGCGGCGCTTTACCGTCGTTTTAGTGGTGCTTTTCGGCCACTATCGGCTGAAGAAAGGGTTAAAAGCAACCATGTTGCAGAGCTGCCTATTCATTTCAATGGGCAGGACGTTTTGGGAGCAGTGTGAACACCGCCCCAAAGATGCTGCTTGCAGGACTTTTTTTCCCGTCCCACAAGCGCACCGCCCCAGTGTGAAAGCACTCCGGCTCTCACGGGAGGCATGAGAGGCGCTATTTTTAGTGCTAAAATGCCTAAAAAGCACCTCAGTGTGAAAGGGGTTTAAGTGATACGCTTTACAAAATCTGAACGGGGTCTTATTGTCTATATCAGCCTTTCTCAACCTTTTCAACATAGAGGAACCATTGAAATAACTTCCCGGCCTCAGGGAACCCCTGCTAAAATTTACTATATCTGTAACTCATGATATCTTAGCATGATGGTCAGTGGGAAGAATGTTCCTTACACTTGTGGTTATTGGGAAGAATTACCTCCTTACAGATATCTAGAAAAGATAAATGGTGACAGTGGGAACTTAACTGAAAGACAAAAATTGCTCAAGGAACCCCTGGAGGAACCCAAGTTGAGAAACCCTGTTTTTTTTTTAAAGTATTTAAAAACACATGTTTCTATATGGGGGGCGGGCATGAAAAAAGAAGTTAGCGCTTGTGTTATTGTACATGGAGAAGTGTAAATTGGCCTGTTATTACCGCTCTCAAACAGGAATCAAAGTTTAGAAGCTCTGTTTGTGAAGTTGCTTGTTGTTCTTGGATGCACTGAAAAAACTAATGTGTTTTAAATGCCCAGACAGATGTCATAAGGCTACTGTTACACAGAGTGAACTATTTTGCAAGAAATCTAGCAAAATAAAGCACATTTAAAACGTGTAAACAGTTGCCTGCTTTTAATTTTGCAACCTGTGCTATTAGGAAGGCATCTGAAATCTGAATGACAATTTGAAGTCAGCATGAACAGACACTCGTCAGTGTATACCCAGACTAAACAGATGCCTACTGCCAGCCAAGGACCACATAATGAATAAGAAATGTTCCCAGGTAGCTAGGAAACAAGTTCCACTACACGTCTGTAGCAACTGTTACAAGTAACGTTGTGTTATTCTAAGCCTTATATTTTCTGTACCACATTACATTGCACAGCAGAAATATGAAAGGCCTGAACAACCTGTATGACAATTTTAGGTTTGCTATGGAAGATGATTGGTCGATGAAATGCATCTTGGTAAGACTCTTTACACTGTACTCACAACATGCGGAGAAGCTGATTATGCAGCATTCTCTCAGCACAATTATAGATGTGGTGTCAGCGTATGCTACTTTCACACTGGGGCGCTGAGGGTGTCAGCTTTACCGTCCTTTTTTGCGGCGCTTTTCGGCCACTAGCGGGGCACTTTTAACCCCCAATAACGGCCAAAAAAGGGTTGATTTCAATGGGCAGCAGCGCTTTAGGAGCGGGGTATAACATCAGGCGCCTGAGGACATCCTTGTTTGCCCCTTACCTGTCCCTCTCTGTCAACACTGGGTCAAGTTAGCTGACTGGAGGAGAAACTTGGGCAGAAGAGAAAAGTTGGAATGCTAGTCAGTACCAGTGTGCAAAGGTACATTACATTTTTAAAAATAAATATCTAATGTTGGGTGTCCTACTTGTGTAGATGTCACTGCACACTGTTTTATGTAAAACGATTAGTTTCGTTTTTTCCCATTTTAGAATGGGGTGCCTCAAAATTTGTGCAAAAGTGCAAAATTTTAAAGGGTGCCTTGACAGAAAAAAAAAGTTAAGAAACACTGAGCTAGACCGATGGGGAACAGATCCCCATCGGCCTGTTTTTGGCGAACCAGATGCAGGCGTGTGTAAACGGAAATGTCCGTTTACATCCGCCACCCCATAGAGAACAGTCAGTCAGTGCGATTGGGTCTGCCTGAAAAACAGAAAGATGGTCCCGTTGGTCTGCTCGTGTGGACTTGATTTCTTAAAACCAAAGCTAGGAAAAGTGGAGCCATTTTCCCAGTAAATAATCAGAATCAAGACAAGAAATATTAGAGAAGTGTTGGAATCTCTGTTGGGTTTTCAGTTCTCCAACATTTTACAGATGTCACCAGACTAGAAGTTGAAGGGAAATCTTCCAATGGGGAAACCTGTTTGGCGACAACTAAAATAGAGCATTATTCCGACCTGTAAAATCATTTTCCTTAAATACATTAAAGTATAACTAAAAGGTAAAACTTTGTTTTTTAGTTTTAGATAGAGGGGAAAGGGATTAGAACACCTGTCAGTTTTTATTGCCGTCTTTACCTTCGTTAGTGAGATTCACCCTCCCTATATGACCCATTTATCATCATCACTAAAAGTAAAAGAAAACGCCAAATTTTGGGTTGTCCCCAGAAAAGTAATAGAGGGGAAATCTTCCAATGGGGACACTAGTTCTGGTGACCTAGGGGAGCCCCAAGAGAGTCTTCTTTTTCAGAGATTTCCCCTCACTTCCTGTTTTGGCCATGGGACAGAAAGTGAAGGTAAATCTCACCAATGGGACAAAGATAGCAAAAATATACCTTATAGGAGTTATAACCCTTCCTTAATCAATCCCAAATTCGAAAAACAGAAAAAGTTTTGCCTATAGTTCTACTTTAAAGGACACAGGATCTTCTTGATCATACATTACAGAACTCAGGCTCTTTAAGTCTTACACCATTGATACATCCAACCGAGGGGTGGGCAACACAGTAAACAGGTGCCCACCAATAAAATGTATCAAGGAAAGGCTCAAGGGCATTCAGCAAGTGGCTTGAAGCACCTTACGACCAAAACTGGCCTAAGAAGAGGTCTGAAGATCTTCATGGTAAAACTTAACAAACGTGTGAACAGAAGACCAAATGTTGGAAGCAGATGCCTGATACTAAAAAGCCCATAAAGCACTAACAGATCTAGTAAAATGTGTCAGGACAGGTGAAACCTTAATTATATACGTTAAAACCATGGGCTTGAATGATGAGACACCTAATCTACCAGGAAATAGTGGAGCAAGAGGCAGGGTGTTCCCTGCAGGGACCTTCAGAAATGACTAATAAAAAAGTGAATCTGCCCGACTAAAAAGGAGTTGTAGCACAAATATAGTATCAAGCTGTGCATACCACATCAAGACTGTGGAGAGAAAATGCCCCCCCCAGGATGTTTGGGCGAAGGACATAGAGAGGGAAGCACAATGTCCTAATTAAAGTGCTAGAAAGAAAATTGCCTTAAAAGTGGTAGTAAATCCCCCATGGCTTACTTGTACCTACAGGTAAGTCTATAGTAAGACTGACTGGGTGAAAATGAAAGCGTCGGGCAGCCATGACAGCGCACTGGAGGGCTTTGTTCTAAAGTGAGTCTTTCATAATGTGCTAGTATGCCATTATCCTGCAGGGGCCACTTTTTTGGGAATTTACTACCGCTTTAAGAAAATAAAAATAAGGTCTTAGGCCTCAAGGCAAACCTGTCAGGCAGTGTTAATTTTGACAGCAAAGTTTCATTTAGTTTTAGTCATAGTCTTTGCTCTATTTTTAGTCATCTGAATTGTTTTAGCTTTAGTCGTATTTTAGTCAACTAAAATCTAATGGGGTTAGTTAAAATGTAATGCATTATTTAAGCATTTCTCAATAATTTCCAAACTCATTATATAATCCTGGAGCAAAAATGTACCATATTATTTATGGCATTAAGGTATGAACACACACACTACAGACACAGGTTTAGGCATTGTGATATGTAATGTCTTTATAAATAAAACCACGTTTAATAAAATACAGATTTTTGACAGACAGTTAAACTTTAACCATTTGCTTACTGGGCACTTAACCTTCCTGCCCAGGCCAATTTTCAACATTGTCACTCTTTGAATGACAATTGAACGGTCATGTAACACTCTACCACAATTACATTTTTATAATTTTATTCCCACAAATAGACCTTTCTTTTGGTGGGATTTAATTACTGCTGTTTTTTTCATTTTTTGCTAAAAAAAATAAATATATTAGAAAATACAGAAAATTTTGAAAAAAAAACAAACATAAAACTGTTTTTTTTTTTTTTTTTTTTTTTTTTAGTTTGTCATAAAATTTTGCAAACAGGTCATTTTTCTACTTCACTGAAGTGAAGTGAAGAGGCACTGGCAGGTGGTACTGATGAGGTGGTGGTGGCTCTCCCTGTTCGGGATTGATGTCCCTGACAGGAGCCTGTGATTGGCTTTTTTTCCCCATCCTTACGGTATCAGCGTGAGGAGAAAAAAAGTCAATTACCGATCTTCTGTTTACATCATGTGATCAGCTGTCATTGGCTGACAACTGATCACGTGGTAAGGGGCCAGGATCAGCCCCTTACTCCAATCAGCCGAGTCTCCTTGACTCAGTGATCACAGGACGCACAGGCAGCTCATGCACGGGAGGACATCTATTGATGCCCTCCCAGCAATTAAGGCCTGCGCTGTAGCCGTCTTTCGGTTAACATAAAAACCCCTCCAAAAAAACTGTAAACTATTGGTTGTAATGCTATTGCACATATTGCCTGAATATATTATTACCAACATTAAAAAGAAAAAAAAAAAAATAAATATATATAAGAAAAGCCTTTTTCTTAAATTGTTTTTTCTTCCAGCAGCTTAGTAGATGCCCCTTACTTCTTATGTGGTAGTGCAGTGTTCATTGTGTAGTCAAATTTTGATTTCGTTTTAGTCAGTCTTTTGCTTAAAATTCCATTTTAGTTTTAGTCGTATTTTAGTTGACTTAAATAGGGTCATTTCCGTTGACAAAATTAACACTGATGCCAGTGAAACACCAGCAAGGACTCTTTACAGGATAAGGCAGCTAACTCAAGACACTCGCTTTACAGGAGGTGATAGCAATGAACCTTGTGAGTGAGAGCAGACAGTGATATTTCTGATAGGTTCAAAGGTTGGTTTTTGCAAAGCCCACAGAGCCAGTGGAGAGTGCACAGAGGAAGCAAGGTAAGTGGCACCTTGCATGAATTCTTTCACCAATGAATTACAGGCATGCGGTCGTTGAAAAAGAATAGCTAAAGGTCATGACCTAAATTATAAGGGTTTTTAAGGCCAAATGCTGGTGTACAACAGACTAGAGAAACAAAGATTTCTCTCATGGAGAATTTCTTGGGATGGAGGTTACTTTATGAAAAGTCAATTTCCTAGCCTTTTTAGAAAGTATGGATGACCAAGTCAGATGAATCAGGGCTTCAACAGTGAAGACATTAAAGCCAGTGACCAAGTAGCCGGGCCTTGGGACAGAAGATCCCAGGACAACCCACGGGCAATCTTTCAAGGGCCTGACAACATCCAGTTACCATGACCTCCTGGGCCAGTTCGGTGCAATGAAGTCCATCAGAAAGTTCTCTCTCTATCCTGAAGAGCAGATGAGGAAGGAGCTTTAATGAGGGAAAGGCATAGATCAGGGTGAACTGATCACGTAAAGTCACCATAGCATTCACTACAAAGGACAGAGGAGTTTGAAATACTTCCAGGTGAAGGGACCATTCCTTGGGGTCCAGTCCAGACGATGACAACTGAGGAAGTCTGCCTGACAATTTTACACAACTGGGATGTGTGTGGCAGTCAGACCTGGGATGTGAAGTTATACAAAGTTTTAGGTCCAGCAGAAAAAGGATGCGCAGGCACAAGAGTTCTACTGGCTTGAATCCTGGCAGCTTGAGGCTCTATATTAGGCGCTGCATTTATTTTACTGACAGATATAAAGACAGAATTCCCAAACGCATGTAAAATATTCATTTATTTATTACATAAACATTCTAGTGTCACATAGTGTCCACAAAATACACCTAAGAGGTACAGGTTTTTTTTTTTTCACCAGCACAGCAAGGTCAAAACATATTTACTTGGCAATCTGCAAGTTAGTTATCAAATGAATCCTCCTTTAAACGGTAGTACATCATACTCATTGACTACATTTTTCACAGAGCAGTTTGCAAACTCTGCCCTTGTGCCTAGCTTAAACCAGAACCTGTGTGTATGGTGAAAAGCAGCAGTTTGCTAATTCAAGCCAAAATGTGCGGACGTCGCTGAAAAACCTATACTTCTAAGTATAGGGGAATCCCACAACGCAAGAGCAATCTACTCTTAAGTGCAAAGTTTTGGGGGGGTGGGGGTAATGGCAGTGGTACACTAGGGAAGGTGGGTAGCTTGGTTATGTGGCACTTTGTTACAAACAAGTGCCCAGTTTGGGTAGCCGGTAACAGATCATTAAAGGTTTACAATAAGGGTCTATTCATACCTGTGCACTGTTTTTTTTCAGATGCGTTTCCTATTGATATCAACAGCAGTGCATTAAAATACTAGTCAGCATGCATCAACACACTTTGCAATGTACTTTGTAGAGCATGCTAACACATATAATGCACATAAAGGATGGCGTGTTGATGGTCATAGTGACACATTGAAGCATGTCATGACGTCTTAATGCATGTGTCGACATGATACATTTAAACTAATTTCAATGGAAAAAACGCATCAAGAAAAAATACAAGGATGAGATTCACTCCTAACTTAGAATAGTACAACCCCAATTTCGAAAAAAAAAAAAAAAGTTGGGACGCTGCGCAAAATCTACACAACAGAATGCAACGATTTGCAAATTCCATACAGTGCCTTAAAAAAGTATTCATACCCCTTGAAATTTTCCACATTTTTCATGTTACAACCAAAAACCTAAATGTATTTTATTGGGATTTTATGTGACAGACCAACAAAGTGGCACATAATTGTGAAGTGGGAGGAAAATGATAAATGGTTTTCACAATTTTTTAAACAAATAAAATATATGAAAAGTGTGGGGTGCATTTGTATTCAGTCCCCCTGAGTCAATACTTCATAGAACCACCTTTCGCTGTAATTACAGCTTTTGGTCTCATCTGACCAGAGCACCTTCTTCCACGTTTGCTGTGTCCCCAACATGGCTTCTCACAAACTGCAAATGGGACTTCTTATGGCTTTCTTCTTGCCATTCTTCCATAAAAGCCAGGTTTGTGGAGTGCATGACTAATTGATGTCCAGTGGATAGATTTTCCCACCTGAGCTGTGGGTCTCTGCAGCTCCTCCAGAGTTACCATGGTCTGCTTGGCTACTTCTCTGATTAATGCTCTCCTTGTCCGGCCTGTCAGTTTAGGTGGACGGCCATCTCTTGGTAGGTTTGCAGTTGTGCCATACTCTTTCCATTATCGGATGATGGATTTAACAGTGCTCTGTGAGATGTTCAACACTTGGAAATGTATTATTATTTTTTTTTTTTTTTTTTAAACCTAACCCTGCTTTAACTACTTCAGCCCTGGAAGGTTAACCCCCCTTCATGGCCAGGCCGTTTTTGCAATATGGCATTACTTTAACTGACAATTTCACAGTCGTGCAACGCTGTACATAGAAAAGATTTTCTTTTTTCCCACAAATAGAGCTTTCTTTTGTTGGTATTTGATCACCTCTGCAGTTTTTATTTTTTGTGCGATAAACAAAAAAACACAAAAAAAAGACTGACAATTTTGAAAAAAAAAAAAAAAAAATCTAAATTTCTTCATCACTTTAGGCCAATATGTATTCTGCTACATATTTTTGGTAAAAAAAATTCCCCACAAGTGTATATTGATTGGTTTGCATAAAAGTTATAGCCTCTATAAACTAGGGTTACATAGGCAGACCGTTGTTCTGCCTATCCTGTGAATGATCACGGGGTTCTGGCAGTCATCTTGGCCGCTGGACCGGCTGATTGGCTCCCGCTGTGTCCAATCACAGCAGGAGCAGGTCGCCAGCGGCACATGCCCCAGACGCAGTGCACGAAATCACGTACCTATAAGAGATTTCGCGCAGGGCCAGCCTGCTGCAGTATATCTGCATGGGGCGGTCCTTAAGTGGTTGGTTAAACTCCTCCACAACTTTATCCCTGACCTGTATGGATTGTTCCAAGGCCTTCATGATGCTGTTTGTTCACTAAGGTTCTCTAACAAACCTCTGAGGGCTTCACAGAACAGCTGTATTTATACTGAGATTAAATTACACACAGGTGGACTCTATTTACTAGTTAGGTGACTTCTGAAGGCAATTGGTCCCACTAGATTTTAGTTAGGGGTATCAGAGCCAAATACAGGCCAATCTTAGAGTCTGCAAAAGACTTGAGACTGGGGCTGAGGTTTACCTTCCAGCAGGACAATGACCCTAAACATACAGCCAGAGCTACAATGGAATGTTTTAGATCAAAGCATATTCATGTGTTAGAATGGCCCAGTCAAAGTACAGACCTAAATCCACAGAATGTGGTAAAACTTGAAAACTGCTGTTCACAGACGATCTCCATCCAATCTGACAGAGCTTGATCTATTTTGCAAAGAAGAATGGACAAAAATTTCACTCTAGATGTGCAAAGCTGGTAGAGACATCACCAAAAAAGACTTGCAGCTGTAATTGAAGCGAAAGGTGGTTCTACAAAGTATTGACTCCACGGGACTGAATACAAATGCACGCCACACTTTTCACAGATTTATTTGTAATAAATTTTGAAAACCATTTATCATTTTCCTTCCACTTCACAATTATTTGCCACTTTGTGTTGGTCTATAAAATACATTTACGTTTTTGGTTGTGACGTGACAAAATGTGGAATGTCCTTTGGACACAGCTGATCACAGATCGGGGTAAAGAGTCAATCACAGTAGCACTTTACCATGTGACAAGCGGTGTCCAATCATAGTGTAAACAGTATTTGCTAGTTATCGGCAGTCCTCTCCTCACACTGACAGCACGAGAGTCGATAACTGGAAAATCCACACAGGAGACATCTACACTGATAATCAGAACACTGATCAGAAGTGTCCTGATTATCATTGCAGCTCCAACAGTCCCCACAATTGCTGCCTGTCAGTGCCATCAGTTCCGCCTGATCAGTGAACGAGAAAAATTACTTAGGTTTTTGTTATAAAATTTTCTAAATAAGAAAAAAAAAAATGTTTTCTTCCAAATTTTTGGTCTTTGTTTAGCAAGATAAAAAAGTTGGTTGGGTACAGCGTTGCATGACCGTGCGATTGTCAAAGTGTGACAGCACTTAAATCTGAAAATTGCCATTGGGCAGGAAGGGGATAAAAGTGCCAAGCAGGGATTAAAATGGTCTGTTCCAAAGTGGAAAACTGTTCTGTGGTCAGATGAATGAAAAATTTGAATTATTTTTGGCAGCATTTGCTCCCATCCAGGCGACGTCTTCTTCAAGGAAAGCCTTGCATATTTCAGCAGGACAATATTAAATTGCATACTGCATCTATTGCAACAGCATGGCTTCATAGTAAAATAGTCTGGGTGCTTAACTGGCCTGCCTGCACTCCAGACCTTTCACCGATTGCAAATATTTGGTGAATCTTGAAATGAAAAATAGGACAAAGAAGACCCAGGACTGTTGAGTATTTAGAACCTTATACTAGGCAAGAATGGGACAACATCTCTCAAAACTCCAGCAACTGGTATCCTCGGTTCCCAGACGTTTTTACAGAGTGTTGTTAAAAGAAGAAAAATGCTACACTGTGCTAAACCTGGCCCTGCCCCAACGTTGAGACATGTTGCTGCCGCTTTTCTATCGATTTGTGCCCTCCATCGGAAAGTGCCCGCGCATGCGCAGAACGGAAGGGCACTCCAGCTCATTTGCCGATCAGCTGGAGTGATGTCGCCTTAGCGAATGCGCACATCATAGGAGGGTCTTTTTGACAGGAGATACCATTTTAAGGGCACAAGTGAAAGCTATGCAAAGAGCAGAGGGACACCGTACATGTCAGATTGTGCCTCGCTGTATACCCATGGCGCAACAGCGAGGCACAATATGACAAATACGGTGTCCCTGCGTTGTTTGCATAGCATTAAATTGTGGCCGTGTCTAAAAAAAAAAAAAAAAAAAAAAAAAAAAAGGTCCTACAATGTGCGCATACACTATGGTGATGTCACTCCAGCTGATCGGGAAATCAGCTGGAGTGCCATTCCATTCTGCACATACACTTTTCAACGGCGGGCACACGTCGACAGAACACCGTCATTTTCAAAGTCACCTTATTCTCTTAAATGGTAAATTCTCAGTTTAACATTTGATACATTTTGTGAATAGATTTTACACAGTGCCTCAACTTTTTTGGAATTGGGGTTGTAGTTAAATTAAAGCAGTATTACACCCAAAACCAATAATGTAATATACTGCAGCTTACCAATCATTAGATGTGGTGCCTGTATTAGTTTTCTTTTTTTTAGCCCCCCCCCCTCGGTTTTCACCTCTCACTTCTCCTGTTTTAGCCAGTTTACAACAATGCGACTTGTCATGCGATTGGACAGGTCCAAGCCACATGATGCTCCCTATTGTCAGCAATGGAACCGTTCAAATCGTTGCGACGCTGACTTTGTGGTGCTGCACCAATTTGAAAAAAAGGTATCTGCACAATTTTTTGCGATATCAGGTGGGACTTGCATGAAGTCGCAGCTTAAGTCGCACTGACCTGTGGCTTTGAAATCGAGCGACATCAAATTGTATTCAGAGTGAACAGGGGTTTAGCGTTCCTCCACTCTGGATGAAGGAGCACAGGAGGCACAGCAGACAGCCGCGTTGTCAGTCTGGGGGGAGGGGAGTGTTAAATGTATTAGAAGAGTTAGATACACTGACAACCTGAAGCCAAACTCCAGCTTGTACTTTATAAGCAGTTACAGAAAAACATTTTTTTGCTTAGTGGATAAAGTTTTTACAGTAATAACTAAAAGCTGGTCATTAAAATCATCCCTGCCAGTGTTAAATGGTTTGACTCATCCATATGAATTTATACATTCTGCTGTAAAGTTTGCACTTTTGAAAAGCAACAGATTTGCTGGCAGGATTATCAAATGAAAATGGAAGAAAGCCTAAAAAAGAAAACAAATGCAGCCATCACATCGAAGAAATGGTAAGCTGCGAAATAAAAAATGTTTGCTTTTGAGTTTAATACTGCGTTAATAAAACCACCTATATTTGTTTGACGTATTTTAAAGGCAGTTACATAAGAAGTAATTTTGTGGAGGTTTGTGCCATCTTATCAGGACACCCATAGTAACCTGGTTTCCCTTGGGGGGGGGGGTCTCGTTCACACATCATGTGGTGACTGGCATTTTCCTGCACTGAATAAAACACCAGTCACCACTAGTGCACATAGAAAACATTTAAAGTGACATTAAAGGTTTGGATGCTTTTTAAAAAAAATAAAAAATCATGTTATACTTACCTGCTCTTTGTTATGGTTTTGCACAGATCCTCCTCTTCTCGGGTCCCCAGCCAGGGCTCCTGGCTCCTCCTCCTTAACCAGCACACTCAGAGCAAGCAGCTTGGTGGATGCTCGCTCCCGGGCACAGCTCTATGCATCCATAAGACACGGAGCTGCGGCTCGGCCTCTCCTTATTGGCTGTAAATGACAGCAGTGGGAGCCAATGGCTGCCGCCTCAGCCAATGAGGAGAGGGAGTCCCCAGACAGCCACATTTCTCGTGCAACATAGCTGGATCAAGATTGGGTTTAGGTATTAGGTAGGAGCTGGGGGGGGGGTGTGTGCAGCACACATTTTTTTACTTTCATGCATAGAATCCATGAAGGCAAAATACCTTCAGCCTTGACAACCACTTTCATTTCTATTAGCACCATTCGCATTGCAGAACAGCTGGGAGGTGCAGTAATATTAGGACATATGGCATTTAAATACAGCGCACAGGAAGCTACCACATATCACCGAGCTGCTGCGTGGAAACATGAATTAAAGTGTTTGCTAAGCCTTTTTTTTTTTTTTTTTAAACTGCCAGCTGCTCTATTAGAGGCTGGCATACAACATTGTGTAAATCCTTTCTAAAAACAAGCAGTGTAAATAGCCATTTAGAGCTGTCTTCAGGCCGGTCACATGACTCATGACCGCTTTTCAGCTCCGATACATGGCTGCTGCAGGAGGGACCGTTATCTCCCTCTGATGTCAGTCAGGGAGATCATGTGGCTGCTCGGCCCCTCCCCTGTCTCAGAGCTGTAACGCGGCCACCAGTCACGTGACCGGCCTGAAGACAGCTCTAAATAGACATTTACACTGCTCGTTTTTAAAAAGGATTTACACAGTGTTGTATGCCAGTCTCTAATAGAGACGCTGGCAGTGACAATTTTAGGTTTTGTATTTTCATTAATAGCGGCAGGGCCGAGACAGAGAGGCAGGAAGGAGGGGGGAGAAAGGAGAGCAGAGCAGCATATGACAGAGGGACGCACTTTGACCACGGTGATCAGGGCTGAGTAGCCCTGGTTATCGTGGTCAGTTTAAAGAGGGCATACAGGAAGGTTTTTTTTTTTTTTTTTTTGTTTAGAGGGGGGCAGATTACACAGAACAAGCACTATGCTGTGTAATCTGCTTTAAAGGATCAGGATCTGTATTTTTTGGGTGGGGGGGGGCTTAAACACTTTGTTTTATAAAAAGAAAAGCAAATAGTGCAGTAAAACGGGCATCACAGCAGCCCCTCACCACAGGGAAAAACTGGCAGCTACACGCACACTAAGCCTGGGTTCACACTATTACGAACACAGACATTGCATGGGATTTGCACCGCATTTCTGTGCCGATCACATATGATGGAAAATCAGCCATACAGTTTGTATGGCTGAACTCGCATTGCACTCGCACGAAAATGCTGCAGGAACATCCCCCCCCCCACACTGGAATCAGATCGTTTGGGTGTTCACACCCATGCAATTCGATTCCTGTCTGAATTCAACGTTCACACTGTGGTCTGCGAACCGATGTGGAAGTGTCATTACCTATGTATTGTCGCAGCGGTTTGCAGAGGGTAGAGATGCAATGCGGGAACCCGCACACCAACCGTGCTTGTTCCCGCATCGCAATAGTGTGAATCGGGGCTAAAAGGAAGCATTTAGCAGACAGTGTGAATGAGCCCCCAGATCTTTTCATTAGACTGATACATCTGAAAAACGTTGATAGTATCCAGTGACAATGTGTGATTGGTGACATTAGTCATATGTTGAACCAAGGATCCACTGTCATAGTCCATCACTGGGGGGCCACTTATTTGTAGTGCTGATGACGTCATCCATGGGGAACCAGACTACCGAGGAGCCTATGTCCGGCACTCCCCCCCACACAATGCTAAACAAGTCTAAAAGGTATTCCTCATACCCGTCACATCCAGACTCCGGTCTATGAAGACCAGCGAGGCCTTGATCTGTGCCAGCTTCCGTCGGTTCTTGGCCTGAGGGTAGTTGGCCAGTTCTCCGGCAATGATCCTGCTGAGATGGCCAACAGAGAAGCATTCCTCCCGGACCCCGATGCCCTCTATGATCATGTTGAGCTCACACACCAGGCTCCGGATACGAGTCTGAAGTTCTGGGGGTAGAGAAGGGAAGTCCACATCGGCCAGGGCCGGGAACCTCTTCTTGTCGGGCCGGCTGCGGTTCAGGGCGTGCAGGTCCTGGTCCGGTAGGAGGGGGAAGAGGTCACAGAAGGCCGGTGTGAGGAGGAGATGAGGGCTGAGCGGGGCCAGAAATAGAGGGGCCCATAGGACCTCGGCGGTGTAGCCCATGTTCCCCATCCACTGACACAGCTTCTCCTCCAACTGTTCCTGCGCAGGCCGGGCCTCAGTCTCCCCGGGGCCCACCGCACTCACCACAACACAGTACTGGAAGGAGCTCTGGCTCACCACATCCTGGATGATCTCCAGGGCCCGGCCCCGCACAGCCCCGCTCACCACGAACACGGCTTTGGGCTGGTTGGAGGCGCCAGACTCGAAGCTGGAGAACTCCTTAACGTTCAGAGCCCCGGCCGCCAGGAAGAGCTCGGGGCCGCCACACCAGTGCAGGACCTCCGCACACGGATCGTCCATGAACACCACCGCCCGCCGGGACTTGGCCACCACCGGCTCCCACACCTTCACACTAAACGCCGCCAGACCGCTCGCCATAGTGAGAGTCGGGAATGACAACACCTGACGTGTCAACACGTGCACGGCGCTCACATTAGACGTCATCACAAACACAGGCGGCGCGCGCTGCCAGGTGCTGGGCTGGCTGTCACTAGAGTCCTGATCAGGGCGCGGGCTAGGTGGTGCTAGGCAGGCACTGCCAGTCTGCCACCTAGTCAGTGCTTTCTTTTTTTTTTTGCAAATACATTTCCAAATGTAGTTACAACACAGAAGTATGTATATATATATATATATATATATATATATATATATATATATATATATAACAATGAGACTGTGAATATTAACCACTTGCTTACTGGGCACTTTCACCACCTTCCTGCCCAGGACAATTTTCAGATTTCAGTACACTTTGAATGACAATTGCGTGGTCATGCCACACTCTACCCAAACAACATTTTTTTGACGAAGGAGCAGTGCTGCTCTCGTTCTGGGAGGACGCTTTATGACGGCGCCCCAGAACGACGGGGGGGGGGGGGGGGACGCAGTTTGGCAAGCTTTGTTCTTAGGACCCCGATCTCTCTAAAGAGCTGATGATGCGGCTCTTTAACCATGTGATCGGCTGTGTCCAATCACAGCCAGTCACATGTACAGTATCTCACAAAAGTGAGTACACCCCTCACATTTTTGTAAATATTTTAATATATCTTTTCATGTGACAACACTGAAGAAATGACACTTTGCTACAATGTAAAGTAGTGAGTATACAGTTTGTATAACAGTGTAAATTTTCTGTCCCCTCAAAATTACTCAACACACAGCCATTAATGTCTAAACCGCTGGCAATAAAAGTGAGTACACCCCAAAGTGAAAATGTTTAAATTGGGCCCAATTAGCCATTTCTCCTCCCCGATGTCATGTGACTCGTTAGTGTTACAAGGTCTCAGGTGTGAATGGGGAGCAGGTGTGTTAAATTTGGACTGGAAGTTCAACATGGCACCTCATGGCAAAGAATTCTCAGAGGAGCTGAAAAAAAAAAAAGAATTGTTGATCTACATAAAGATGGCCTAGACTATAAGAAGATTGCCAAGACCCTGAAACTGAGCTACAGCATGGTAGCCAAGATTATACAGCGGTCTAACAGGACAGGTTCCACACAGAACAGGCCTCGCTAAGGTCAACCAAAGAAGTTGCATGCATGTGCTCCGCGTCATATCCAGAGGTTGTCTTTGGGAAATAGACGTTTGAGTGCTGCCAGCATTGCTGCAGAGGTTGAATGGGTGGGGGGTCAGCCTGTCAGTGCTCAGACCATATGCCGCACACTGCATCAAATTGGTCTGCATGGCTGTCGTCCCAGAAGGAAGCCTCTTCTAAAGATGATGCACAAGAAAGCTTGCAAATATTTGCTGAAGATACGCAGACTAAGGAGTCAAGCATGGTGGTGGGAGTGTCATGGTTTGGGGCTGCAAAAGTGCTGCCAGCACTGGGGAGCTACAGTTCATCGAGGGAACCATGAATGCAGACATGTACTGTGACATACCGAAGCAGCGCATGATCCCCTCACTTCGGAGACTGGGCCGCAGGGCAGTATTCAAACATGATAACGACCCCAAACACACCTCCAAGATGACCACTGCTTTGCTAAAGAAGCTGAGGGTAAAGGTGATGGACTGGCCAAGCATGTCTCCAGACCTAAACCCTATTGAACATCTGTGGGGCTCCTCAAATTGAAGGTGGAGGAGCGCAAGGTCTCCAACATCCACCAGCTCCATGATGTGGTCATGGAGGAGTGGAAGAGGACTCCAGTGGCAACCTGTGAAGCTCTGGTGAACTCCATGCCCAAGAGGGTTAAGGCAGTGCTGGAAAATAATGGTGGCCACACAAAATATTGACACTTTGAGCCCAATTTGGACATTTTCACTTAGGGGTGCACTCACTTTCGTTGCCAGCGGTTTAGACATTAATGGCTGTGTGTTGAGTCATTTTGAGGGGACAGCAAATTGACACTGTTATACAAGCTGTACACTCACTACTTTACATTGTAGCAAAGTGTCATTTCTTCAGTGTTGTGACATGAAAAGATACAATAAAATATTTACAAAAATGTGAGGGGTGTACTCACTTTTGTGAGATACTGCGGAAGTGCCAGTAACCGGCTCTCCTCGTTTCACACTGACAGTGTGCGTGGGGAGGAGAGCCAATCAGTGGTATCTCCTCGCAGGGGAGACCAGGGCATGTAATCAGGAACTGATCATCAGTGCCCTGATTACAATAAATCCTCAGCAGTGCCCATCAGTGACACGAAAATGTAAAAAAAAAAATGTCTAAATAAGTAATTTTTCTCCTTCATTGATGGACACTAATAGGCTGCACCGATGAGGCTGCACTGATATGTGGCACGGATAGGTAGCACTGATGACCACTGACAGGCAGCACTGAGGAGCACAGATTGGCAGTACTTGTGGGCACTGTTGGGCTGCACTGATCATCAGGACACTGATGATCAGTGCCCTGATTATCAGTGGAGATGTCCCCTGTGTGGATTTGCAGTTTATTGTCTCTCCTCTTCTCACACGCTGTCAGCGCGAGGAGAGGACTGCCGATAACTGGTAAATACTGTTTACATTGTGATTTGACACAGCTGGTAACATGGTAAAGAGCCGTTTTGATTGGCTCTTTACACTAATTTGTGATCAGCTGTGTCCGAAGGAGAAAGCAATCACAGATCCGTGCTGATGCACACTACAGGGAAGAGCGTGATCATGGGAGGATATCCATAGACGCTCTCCCGGCAATGTGAGTCCGCGCTATAGCCAAAAGAGGTGGTTAAAGAAGAACTAAATGCCAAACTTTTATTTTTATTTTGGAGAGAGCAAGGGATGGTTATAACCCCTGTAAGTTTTATTTTTGCCCTCTGTGTCAAATTGGGAAGTTTTCCTTTTGCTCATGTCTCATAGCCAAAACAGGAAGTGAGAGGAAATCCCTCCAAAGGGAGGGAATCCGTAGTGTCCCCATTGGAACATTTCCCCTCTATTCCTGTTCTGGGGACAACCATAAATTCAGGTTTTTCTTCTACTTTCAATTTTGGTGATAACAGTAAACAAGACAAATAGGGCACAAATAGGGCACAAACAACAAAAGGGGTTCTAATCCCTCTCCACTCTATCCAAAAGTGAAAAAACAGGAAGTGAGAGGAAATCCCTCCAAAGGGAGGGAATCCGTAGTGTCCCCATTGGAACATTTCCCCTCTATTCCTGTTCTGGGGACAACCATGAATTCAGGTTTTTCTTCTACTTTCAATTTTGGTGATAACAGTAAACAAGACAAATAGGGCACAAATAGGGCACAAACAACAAAAGGGGTTCTAATCCCTCTCCACTCTATCCAAAAGTGAAAAAACAAAACTTGTCTTTAGTTATACTGTACATATGGCCCAGGTGTTGTGTGCATCCCTGTGTCGATAGTACCATTGTTGTCTATTGGGATGCAGCGGCTCAATGGAGACAGCCACTGCTCCCAATATGACATGCATCCAGGTGCTCATCCCCGAACACATCCTGGGTGACATGGATGTCATTCTGGGACACAGCACCCATGTCCATGCAGCTGCTGTGTCCCAATAGACATGAATACATACCTCCCAACATTTTGAGATGGAAATGAGGGACACCTACTAACAAACGTATGTAGGCATAGGACACGCCCCCTGCCACACACCCTTAAAGGAGAATTAACCAAAAAAAAAGGTTTGTTAAATACACAAGGGCTTTTTTTACCACTACTATTCCTATATATTGGCTTTTAAAATGTACAAATGCAGCAATTTAGAAATTGGATGAAGGTTTAGCACTGGGAAACACTTTTTGAAAGATAAAAAGTGCATTTTATATACAACTATATAGATCAGACCAAAATGAGGGACAAATGAGGAGGGATGAGGGACAGAGGGACAGTGCTCCAAATCAAGGACAGTCCCTCAAAATCAGGGACAGTTGGGAGTTATGTGAATAGGACCACCTGCACTGGGATGCTTGCAAAACCTTTGCATCTCCATGCCAGCAAAACATGGCCCTACACATGCAGAATCAGTGTAAATTTGCAGGTGTCTGTGATCAGCAATGGCCAGAAAGTCTGTACAAATCAATGACAGGCTGACAAGTGCTACAGCTGTATGCATGTAACCACACATCTGCACAGTTACCTGCATTTGGGGAAAGCTGAGTGGCCCTGGACACAAACTGCGTCCATCACTTGTCAGCCTGTCAGTGATTTGTATGGATTTCCTGGCTGTGATCCCCACCACAAATTTACACTTATTCTTGGTGGTATGTGATCCTGACTGGTCATGCAAACTGGGTCTTAAAGTGAAGCTTCAGTCATTTTTTCATCTTTCCATCTATTAAATCTTCCCTTGTTGTTTTAACTTTGGATAGTAAAATATTTTTTTTCTGCCAGTAAATACCTTATACAGCCCACTTCCTCTTTCTTGTCTGGTCATTAGCCTAGGCTTATGACATGATGCACAGCCCTCTCTCTCTTACTCTCGTGAGAGTTTGCCAGGAAGAGAGGGGAGATGAGTCATAAGAGGGCCAATGAGATCTGCAGAGCTGGAGGTGTGCCTCTGTGTGTCTGTGTAAATCCAGGAAGTGAACAGGCAGCAGCTTCAGTTGCCTACAGTTAAAATAGATGCCTCCAGACTCAGTGGAGGGAGATTTCTGCAGCATATTTGGCACGTACAGAATCACATTATATATAAAATAATATGCAAAGTGGTTGGAGGGAAGCTTCAGAATGGCAAAGATGTTTTTTATTACAAATTATGTGAGCAGACTGCAGTTCCTCTTTAAGCAGTTTAAGACAAATTGTACTCATACTTTTTTATTCTTTAAAATTACCACATTTTGGAAAGCAAACACCTGAAGACATCGTGAGTCTTTTAAAAAAAAAAAAAAAAATTTTTGCCACAAGTTTTTGGAAAATGTGGAAAGGAAATCAATTTCTTTTTTAACACAAAGTTGTCAGTGAGTAACATCCTTTTAACATGGAGCATAGGCATACTTAAAATTATACCCCTAAGTGCATTTTACTACTTCTCTCAAGTATGGGGATAATCATACTTGCCAACTGTCCCGAATTTCCCGGGACATTCCCGGGATTTAGACCCTTTTCCCGATTTAATCGTTTCCCGGGAGATGTCCTGGGAAATTCGGTTTTCCCCGATTTTCGACACCGAGGTCCGCGGCCAGCGCCAGCCGCCATTTTCCTGAAGACCGTAGAAGTGGGCTGGCCATGTTTAAAAATTGTTTTTCTTTTTTTTTTTGTGACTGCCTGGGGGGGGGGGGGGGGGGCGTCACCAGGGCACCCCCTATGGACGGGCTGCCACTGGTCGCCTCTGTACAAGTTGTCAGGGAAAATAGCATAGTGTAGCTTTACCTACAGCAGTCCCTGTTCTAAAAAGCCAAGCAGGCCTAACCTACCGGTAAGTGGCTGCCTCCATAGCACAGTACTAGGTTCAATGGCCAAGAAGTACAGGAGGCTGAGTACCTGTGGTACCAGCAGTGCAGTTGTCTGCAGAAGATAGGTGGGAATGGTGTCTCCCAGGACCATAGTCATTGTGATAAGCAGATGGGTCAGTACTGGTGCCAGGCAGAAACATAGTCAGAAGATAGCCAAAAGATCGGTGCAGGCGACAAAAATGTGGTCAGTTACCAGGTAAGGGTCGGTTTTGTTAGCAGACAGAGACGTGGTCAGTATGCAAGCACAGGATCAGTCCAATTGGCAAGCACAAACATGGTTAATAAACAGGCTGGGGCATGGTCATTATTCAGGCAAAGGGTCATTCCAAGCAGCAGGCAGAAATGTGGTTGAGAAAACAGGCATTTCCCTCCCAGGCGATGTCATAATGTGCTAGCATGCATCGCATACCACCATAAGGGCAATGGCCACACATGAACGTCAGGGGCCAGATAACTACAAGGATCTCAGCTAGAACACAAATCAGCAATCCTCAGGTTGGAAAACTGGAGAGAGGATGCCTTTGAGGTGTGAAGGTCTTGTGTTGCTTCTGTCCCACTGGGGTCCAGATGCGGCTCGGGGCTGTCAGCGGCCTGGGGATGGCAGGGAGCAGCACAGGGTCTTCATCAGGGAAGGGGTGGTAGGCACAAGTTGCGCAGGAAGGAGTCACTTTCCTGAAGGTCAGGTAGGGAGTACTGTATGTCATTGCGGGAGGCAGAGAGGCGGAAGGGGAACCTCCAACGGTATATTACTTTATGGGTTTGGAGGTGTAATGTCACCGGGCGAATATTTCTCCTTTTTGCCAGCGTTATAGGGGAAAGGTCACTGAAGATCTAAATTCTGGACCCTTTGAAATCAAGCCTGGATTTATTGCAGGTGACTATGGTTAAGGCTTATTTGCTGTCATAGTAATGGAAACGGACTATTACATCCCTCGGATTAGCCCCTGCTGGTGGTTTAGGAGCGAGGGACCTGTAGGCCCTATTCAGACGCCAGTCAATATCAGGTATATTGGGAAGGTCCCTGTCCTGAGGTGTGGGGGATATCAAAGAGGGTACCTGTCTCCAGCACCTGGAGCTCCGGAGGGTCCGGTGCGGCATCCTGGGTACTCGAGGCCGTGGATGCAGGCCTATGGAGGTAGCGGTCAATGGTGGAGTAGGCCCGAGGCTGAAAGACTACGGCGTAGTTATGTCTCTGGTCTCCGATTTTGCACATGGGGCACACGGCTGCCGTGTGAGTGTGGGGATGTGACTCCCGTGGCTGTGAGTGCTGCAGATTGGGTGGCAGGAGTCCCGGAATGGCGACGGAGCGCAAGTCTCACATGTCCGCCATGTTCAGAAGCCGTGCCTACGCTTTGTGCATTTAACATTTATGCATTCTATTGGCCAGAATATTAGTTTATTCTGGCCATTAGACTACATTAATAAACTAGAAAAGCTACAATTTCTGGGGAAATTGTGTTAAGTGTTCTTGCCTCCACCAGTAGTCTACAACTGGAGTGGGTGGAGTAACTGGGAGGAGTGGCTTGAGTAACTGTTGTGTGGTTGGAGTGGCTGGAGTAACTGTGGAAAGGTTGGACTGGGTAGAGTAACTTTATGGAGTAGGCAGAGTAACTGTGTGGAGCGTTTGGAGTGAGTAAAGATAACAAACATTACACTAACCAATTGATTGATCAAATTTAAAAAGTGCACATGACAAGCTTGATAGAGTGAGAAATGGATTTAAACTTTATTTATATAGCACATTTAATTGCAACGTTGTTGCCCAAAGTGCTTCACAGTTACATTAAAACATACATTTATAAAAACATTAGCAGCATTATAAAGCCTAGCAGATGAAGGTATGACCACATGCATTTGGGGGATCTCAGCATCTTGACGTAGAATGGATGTGAAGGTGTGCTATCTGTTTGATGATAATCAGTGTTTACAACCACTGTTTCCTGGCAACGCTCGTGCCCTGTTTATGCTTCACAACCACTGCTCAAAACACAATACCCAGGATCATGATAGCTGTAATAAGTGTGCAGTACTTCCAACGGTCGTATTTTAAAAACTATAAATCCTACAGCGAAGAGTTTATATTGCGAGAATCACAAGACCCAGACCTAGATTTTGATGCATAGTATGTCTCTAAAATATTAAAAATGAAGGCACAGTCGCAGTTTAGATATTGCCCTTCAAATTTAAAGTGGCTAGAGTGGAGTTTCAATAAATGTCAATGGACGGCGTGAGTTGCAAACAAATGGTCATATTATGAAAACTATCAGGACTGTGGCTTAGCCGTGGACATGTTCAGTGGCTGCAGGGATAGCTGAACATGTTGATATAAGATTTGTGTAGGTGGGCTTGAAAACGAGGGAGTGGTGGCAGTTTAGAAATCATGTCCTGATTTTTCAGCTTTTGTCACCTCCCACTCTAGTTTTGAACATTTCGCGATTCATTCCTATGGGACCAATTTTGCCGCAAAAACGACGATATTTCGTGAACCATTCGGCGAAACGTTCCACAAAGTAATAGCACACCAATCGGGAACAATCCGCACGTTTCTGTATATTACTGTCTAGGTAGTGTAAAAGCTGTGGGAGGAGTTAGGGTGGGAAATTTGGCTATAATAAGAATAATAATATATATGTGAGATAACAGTAAGTGGTCTTGCTATGCAAGAACACTTAAAAATGCGCCCAAACATGTCTAGCTTTAATGTGTGTTCTAAATGCACAAGTGATGTTTTTTTTTCTGCCTCTACACGCCTATGTGTTCATGGAATTATAGACTAACTAATAGGGGCATTTAAGAGCAGAGAAAAAAAAAGTCAAATCAATTCAAGCATTTTTGGGCATTACCATTAAAGTCTATAGAACCCAAAATGTCCATTACATACAGTGCCTTGAAAAAGTATTCATACTCCTTGAAATTTTCCACATTTTGTCATGTTACAGCCAAAAACATAAATGTATTTTATTGGGATTTTATGTGATGACCAACACAAAGTGGCACATAATTGTGAAGTAAAAGGAAAATGATAAATGGTTTATTAACATTTTTTACGAATAAATATCTAAAAATTGTGGCGTGCATTTGTATTCAGCCCCCTTTACTCTGATACCCCTAACTAAAATCTAGTGGAACCAATTGCCTTCAAAAGTCAGCTAATTAGTAAATAGAGTTCACCTGTGTGTAATTTAATCTCAGTGTAAATACAGCTGTTCTGTGAAGCCCTCAGAGGTTTGTTAGAGAACCTTAGTGAACAAACAGCATCCTGAAGGCCAAGGAACACACCAGACAGGTCAGGGATAAAGTTGTGGAGAAGTTTAAAGCAGGGTTAGGTTAGAAAAAAATTCCCAAACTTTGAACATCTCATGGAACACTGTACAATCCATCATCTGAAAATGAAAAGAGTATGGCACAACTGCAAACCTACCAAGACATGGCCATCCACCTAAACTGAGAGGCTGGGCAAGGAGAGCGTTAATCAGAGAAGCAGCCAAGAGGCCCATGGTAGCAAAGGACGAGCTGCAGAGATCCACAGCTCAGGTGGGAGAATCCGTCCACAGGACAACTATTAGCCGTGCACTCCACAAATCTGGCTTTTATGGAAGAGTGGCAAGAAGAAAGCCATTGCTAAAAGAAAGCCATAAGAAGTCCCGTTTGCAGTTTTGTGAGAATCCATGTGACAGGGGACACAACAAACACGTGGAAGAAGGTGCTCTGGTCAGATGAAACCAAATTGAATATTTTGGCCTAAAAGCAAAACGGTATGTGTGGAAGAAAACTAAAACTGCACATCACTCTGAACACACCATCCCCATCGTGAAACATGGTGGTGGCAGCATCATCATTGTGGGGATGCTTTTCTTCAGCAGGAACAGGGAAGCTGGTCAGAGTTAATGGGAAGATGGATGGAGCCAAATACAGGGCAATCTTAGAAGAGGTTTAGCCGTCGGAATAAACTCCGAAGGTTTCTCTGACGGAACTCCGATGGAATTCAATTCAAGTGGTCTTGCCTACACACGGTCAATCCAAAGTCCGACCAAAGTCTGACTGTCCAGAACGCAGTGACGTACAACACATATGACGGGACTAGAAAAAGGAAATTCAGTAGCCAATAGCTTCCGTCTCTTACTTGCTTCAGACCATGCGTTGTTTTTGGTCCGTCGGAACAGCATACAGACGAGCGGTTTTCCTGATAGGAATTGGTTCCGTCGGAAATATTTAGAGCATGTTCTATAGGTCCGTCAGAATTTTCGAAAAGAAAAGTCCGATGAGGCACACACACGATCGGAATAGACGATGAAAAGCTTCCGTCTGACTTTTTCTGTTGGACATTGCGCTCGTGTGTACGAGGCTTTAGGATCTGCAAAAGACTTGAGACTGGGGTGGAGGTTCACCTTCCAGCAGGACAACCACCCTAAACATACAGCCAGAGCTACAATGGAATGGTTTAGATCAAATCATATTTATGTGTTAGAATGGCCCAGTCAAAGTCCAGACCTAAATCCAATTGAGAATCTGTGGCAAGACTTGCAAATTGCTGCTCACAGACGCTCTCCATCCAATCTGACAGAGCTTGAGCTATTTTGCAAAGAAGAATGGGCAAAAATGTCACTCTCTAGATGTGCAAAGCTGGTAGAGACATCCCCAAAAGACTTGCAGCTGAAATTGCAGCGAAAGGTGGTTCTACAAAGTATTGATTTAGGGGGGCTGAATACAAATGCAGGACACTTTTCAAATATTTGGCTTTTTTTCTACCATTACTATTTCTTTATTCTGGCTTTTGAAATGTACAAATACAGCAATTTAAAAATTGAAAGGAAGGTTTAGCACTGGGAAACACTTTTTGAAAGATAAAGAGTGCATTTTATATACAACTATATAGATCAGACCAAAATGAGGGGGAAAGAGGGACAGAGGGACATTGCTCCAAATTAGGGACAGTCCCTCGAAATCAGGGACAGTTGGGAGCTATGACAAAACAAGGCAATACAACAAAGCAAGACAATAGGACGAAAACAAGTATTTTACTGAACAAACACAATTTATTATACACAATGTTTCCCGAACGAATAATCTTCTATTCAGGGTTTCTATATGTACTTTAATTCCCAGCATGCAATGCCTCTACTTGCGACAGCTACTAGTTGTTTCGCTTCGTGAGCTGAGCGTGCGCTTATAGTTCCCCGGAACTGTGACTTTTGCCCTCAGCTAACATGGCCGCCTGCGGTCTCTCTAGACTGTCACGTGATGTCCTTCGGGTCCTCCAATCACTGGAAGGTAATGGCGAGTCTCTGGCCGTCACAGGCTGGCCAGATCTCGCGATAGTTGCTTCTCGCAGTCCTGTAGCAAAGATGTCCGCCGGCGGAGAGGTGCTGGAGCGGATGGTGGTTTCGGCGGAGATGAGCGGCTCCAGCCCTGTTGCCGCCGTTCCGTCATCAACCACCTCCTCTACAACTGCCGTCGCCACCAGCACCGTGACCGCGGGCGGAGGAGGAGGAGTCGGGGATGAGGAGGAAGAGTGGCTCTATGGGGGTACGGGGGTGTGCTGTGTGGGGGAAGGGAGGGCAGCCTGTATAGGGGGCTCACACAACGACTGTGTATGGGGGGGTGGGGGGGGAGGGGAGGTTATGGCTGAGGGCACGTGGTACAGCAGCTGGATGGCGGTTCTGTAAACTCCTCCTCCACCTTTTATTTGACTTCTTAAAGGCATAGTCCACCTTTTATAACAACATAAATAGAACATGTGCATTCAATAAAGTGTAACTAAAGGCAAAACTATTTAATGATTTGGATAGAGTAAGGGAGGGTTATAACCCCTGTCAGTTATATTTATCCTATTGGGTAGATTTCCCTTTGCTTCCTGTCCCATAGCCAAAACAGGAAATGAGAGAGATTCCCTGCAAAGTGAGGGAATCCTGGGGTGTCACCAGAATTGGTGTCCTCATCGGAGGATTTCCTCTCTATTCCAGGTCTGATGTCAACACAAAATGTAAATTGGACCAAAAGTAGTGCAGGAACATTTTTCTAAGTCGGAGCAACTCAAGTCGCAGCAATTAGAACAGTTCCATTACACTGAATGGGGTCTGACTTTTGATGTGCTCCAAAGTCGGAACGATTGTAGCATCAGTGTGAACCAGGCCTTAAAGAGGTTGTAAACTGTACCTATAGGTAAGCCTAGAAAAAGTCTTACCTATAGGTACTGTAAATATCTCCTAAACGTGCGCCATTTAGGAAGCATTTACTGTATACCGCCCTGATGATGTCATCAGCACATGCTCTGTGAAGGAACAGCTGCCCGTGCCGCTTCTTCGGGAGCGTGTGCCGTGACTCCGGCCAGTCAGAGCCAGAGTCTGCGGCCCCGGAAAGGAAGATGGGCGGAGATGGATCCGGCCTGCAGCGGGGATGGCTCCGGCTTTGTTTGCAGTAAGCGTCACATAATGTGCTAGTATGTGATGCATACTAGCACATTATGCCTTTACTTTGCAGGGAAGAAGAAAGGAAGAAAAACCCACCACGGTTTACTTTCTGTTTAACCACTTAAAGTGGTTGTAAACCCATTACCACCACAGGAGTGAGGGGGGGGGGATGTGTGGACCACCTGGGGGTAGTGAACAATATGAAGACATACAGTGACTAGGAGGTGAGAAGTGGAAGGCGATAACTAATTTAAGTGGGCCAATGAAGGTACTTACAAGTGACCCAGTTAGGTTTAAGAAAAAGCAAGGGCTGCCAAAAAGAGATATTTATCTATTTGGGGAAATAAAAACCATAATGAATGTCCATTTTAATTGGTGATGAGTATAGGAAAATATATAGGAATATAATAGAAAAAAAAAAGAAAAGCAAGCACTCTGTCATAATGAAATTAGTTTGGAAAAAGCTAGACCTACAAATACTAGACCAACTATATACTGTTGGAGGGCATGTATATTGGTCATCTGTACAAAAGAGGACCATAGTCCTGTATATATATCCCTTTGTTCATTCTCTTCCTATGGTCGGATTAATCTCCCCCTCTCCTACCCCTCTGCCTCGTTTCTCCTTCCCTCCTTCTTTTGATTCTATTTTTCTTGTTGTATATTGATTAAATTACGTTTGCTTAATTTTATTTACATCATTGATTATCTTTTGTATATTGACACATTTATTATAGTGCATCATGATCTTCTGCCTGTATATACTTTTGGATAATAAAAAGTGTGTTCCATATGGTGCATAATTGTTGTCTATCGATTGTCCATCGCCACACATCTGCCTTCTCAATTATCCCTATTATAGTTGCTCTATGTTATCTTTCTACAGTAATCTTTAGTTGCAATTCACCAGCTGGGTAACTGGTATTGCGCTACACATATTCATTTCACTCTGCATCTCTTCCTTTATGACTTTTTTGCCCAATTTATTATCTTGCTCAACACCTACATCACCCCCCCTTCCTATGTTCCCTTCCTCTTTACGATTCTGTGAGTGGAGACGGAGGACAGAGGCACGCCCACTAATTGGGGCATGTCAGCTGCTCTAGCGCCCGCCTCTCCCTATCCTCACACAGCCTGTGTTGCCTTATGGGTATTGTAGTTCCTTACCCCTACCTCCACTTGCTTCCGTGCCGTTCTCCTGATTCCCCTGCCTCATAGGACCCCGGCGAACACGTGACCGGCATGTAGGTATATTTAAACATCCCTCACTACACACTATTAAGGATGAGCTCCGGCGTGTTCGCACGCTGAACGTGCCGAGCCCGCCAGGAAGTCGGCACGGCTCAGCGCTAATCACAGGTAGGGAGACGTTTCCCGATCTCTGCAGCCGCACATCGGGAAATGTCTCACTGATTGTGATTGGCGCTGCCCGTGCCGACTTCCTGGCGGGCTCGGCACGTTCAGCATGAGAACACGCCGGAGCTCATCCCTACACACTATGCTAGATGACGGACGGGCTGCCATTCTGATACATCTCTTTGCACAAGGTAACTCCTTGAATTTACTCTGTTTTTGTCACCTCTCCTAATCAAATCTTGTCTCAAGTCCTTTGCTTCATACTTAAAGCGGGGTTCCACCCAAATTTTGAACAATATCTGTATGTATTCTCTTCCTTGCCTAGATGCTGACATGCCGTTTAAAAAAATTTAAATCACCGTAATTACCTTTTATTTTTCTATTCTTCTTTGCACTTCCTGGTTCTCCTCCCGTGGGAGTAGGCGTGTTTCTAGCCTCTCCCAGACTCCTGGGAGCTAGTCTCAGGCTTCCCAGGATGCCACTGAGCATGTGCGGGAATGAGCGGTGAATGCTGGGAGCACAGCATTCACCACATCCAGGAAATAAATGCTTGTGGGCTTCAAATGCCCACAATGAAGATGGAAACCGCCTGCAGTGAATAATATAAGTTATTCTTTCCGATGAAATCTGACACAGGCGGACATATTACACACAATATGTGAGTATGTAATGCTGAGAAGAAAAGTTTGTGAATGAACTAAAAAAAAAAAAACAATAGATAGGTGGACCCCCGCTTTAAATCCTCCTGTGTGTCTTCTGACCAACGATGCTGAGCATGCTAACTATTTACTTATTACAAGTACCTGTTACAAACGCTTCTCGGCCTTTTGGCTAAGATCAAGTGTAGTATCTGTTCTTATCAGTTTCCAGAAGGTGGCGCTTGCTTCCGTCCCTGATCTATGGTGAGATAGAGATGGGATGGCGGTTGCTATGCAAAACCTGCTGGAGTAAAGGTGACCTGGACGGTTCGTAGCCGAAAGGGAAGCATTCTGATGGGGATGGAGAACCACGGGGTCTGAACCGGAGGGTCGGGACCCTGGCCTTCTGGCCTGGATTGGGGCGGCTCTAGCTCCGGACATTTAATCGGGAGAGAACGCTGGCTACCCTTTCTCCCACCGGAGGAGAGGCAGTATTTCCCGAATGTAATTAGGTAGGAGGGACGGAACGACGGTGAGGCCTGATGGTAAAGGGCTCTCACCAAGCTTCCAGAACTCCATGCCTTCCTGCCTGGCGTGGGGGCTGCTGTGGTCTGGGCTGGTGGCCAGGGTTGGTCTTTGAAAGCTTATGGAGTAGTGGCCCTGGAGTGGCAGTCCAGGGGTGCCATAAAATCACTGTGAGTGGCAGTCACTTTGATTTGAGGCACCACGGTCACTGCATTATAGAACACGCTTTCTTAGCACCTGCCTCTTGGGCCGGGCCTTTTGGCTAGGACCAGAGGAATTTTTTATTCCTGGCCGGAGGGCGTGGTCATTGTTTTACACAATGGCCACCTTTTTCACTCTCCTCTTCACTATTCCTTCCCCACTTTTTATTTATTTTCTTTCTTTTTGATTGAATCCTATGTTTTGTCACGTCTTGTACACTTTTGTCTCACTGTGTGATGAGTCAGGACGGGTCCTCGGGCCAGCCCTGAAAGTCTTGGGAAGGGGTGGACATGGCCTTCTGGCTTAGTTCGCCCTAACCCATGGGGTCTCCCTTCGGGGGAGCCCCACCTAGTACTTGAGTGGGTTCTGTTTCGGCAGACCCTCCAGAGAACGGGGTCTGTCTGGTTTCGGCCAGATAGGCTCCAGACGGGGACAAAGGTACTTTACAATGGTCTAACGCCCCGGGGGATCAGGGAATTGGCATGTCTGTGTACCCGTTGCACTTTTTTGTGACCACTCTTTATGTGTGTGCACGTTTTTTTTGGCACCAGGTGAAGTTTTTTGGGTGTGTTATGCACGCCATAGGCTTTCAATTTAAAAAAAAAAAAAAAACCTGTTACCGTCTAACTCTTCCCACTCTTTATTTTGAAAATGGGTATAGACAATTTGTATACAGGATTATGGTCCTCTTTTGTATGGATGACCAATATACATGCCCTCCAACAGTATTTGTAGGTCTAGCTTTTTCCAAACTAATTTCATTATGACAGAGTGCTTGCTTTTCTTTTTTTTTCTATTATATTCCTGTATATTTTCCTATACTCATCACCAATTACAATGTACATTTATTATGGTTTTTATTTTCCCAAATAGATGAATCTCTATTTGACAGCCCTTGCTTTTTCCTAAACCTTACCGGGTCACTTGTAAGTACTTCCTTCATTGGCTCACTTAAATTAGTTATCACCTTCCACCTCTCACCTCCTAGTCACTGTATGTCTTCACATTGTTTACTACCCCCAGGTGGTCCACACATCCCATACACATCTCCCCCTCACTCTTTCACTCCTGTTTCCATCCACCCCTCGTCCCTTCCCTCTCCTCCTCCCTTCCCTCTCCTCCTCCCTTCCCTCTCCTCCTCCTCCCTTCCCTCTCCTCCTCCTCCCTTCCCTCTCCTCCTCCTCCCTTCCCTCTCCTCCTCCTCCCTTCCCTCTCCTCCCCCTCCCTTCCCTCTCCCCCTCCCTTCCCTCTCCCCCTCCCTTCCCTCTCCCCCTCCCTTCCCTCTCCCCCTCCCTTCCCTCTCCCCCTCCCTTCCCTCTCTCCCTTGCCTCTCTCCCTTGCCTCTCTCCCTTGCCTCTCTCCCTTGCCTCTCTCCCTTGCCTCTCTCCCTTGCCTCTCTCCCTTGCCTCTCTCCCTTGCCTCTCTCCCTTGCCTCTCTCCCTTGCCTCTCTCCCTTGCCTCTCTCCCTTGCCTCTCTCCCTTGCCTCTCTCCCTTGCCTCTCTCCCTCTCCCCCTCCCTTGCCTCTCTCCCTCTCCCCCTCCCTTGCCTCTCTCCCTCTCCCCCTCCCTTGCCTCTCTCCCTCTCCCCCTCCCTTGCCTCTCTCCCTCTCCCCCTCCCTTGCCTCTCTCCCTCTCCCCCTCCCTTGCCTCTCTCCCTCTCCCCCTCCCTTGCCTCTCTCCCTCTCCCCCTCCCTTGCCTCTCTCCCTCTCCCCCTCCCTTGCCTCTCTCCCTCTCCCCCTCCCTTGCCTCTCTCCCTCTCCCCCTCCCTTGCCTCTCTCCCTCTCCCCCTCCCAATCATCCCAATCATACTTCTCTCTTTTTCATGTGGCAGACATTGGTCTTACGGCCCTTACCTGGGCCTATTTAGGCCAACTTTTTCCAGCACAGCTCATCGTCCGTTCTCCCAGTTTGGCTTTACCCTTACAGCAGGTAACTATCGATTGGTTGGCAGTTGAATTATTCAGCCTTTGAGAATCGTTGACACATTTTCAAACTCATTTCTTTTGTATTTTATATTATGTACAGCCAGCATAATTTTTAAATCTTTATTCATGCTTAATAAAATGTGATTAATACTTTTTATTCTGATGTTTGTCTAAATCTATTTGCCTGGCACCTACAAAGTCCCACTAAATTATTCCCCTCACCATACATGTTATTCAGGGATGGTGGTGCCTCCTTTTTGACACTGTCACCTATCCATACCAACCAGTTTCTTTTGGTGGCATTTGATCGCCTCTACGTTTTTTTATTTTTTGCGCTATAAACAAAAAAAAAAAGCGTCAATTTTGAAAAAATTGAAATTTTGTTTACTTTTTGCTATAATAAATATGCCCAAAAAATATTAAAAAAAAAAAAAAAACATGTTTTTTTTTTTCCCCTCAGTTTAGGCCGATAAATATTCTTCTACATATTTTTAGTAAAAAAATCGCAATAAGCATATATTGATTGGTTTGCGCAAAAGTTATAGAGTTTACAAAATAGGGGATAGTTTAATGGCTTTTTTTATTAATTTTTTTTTTTTTTTTTTCACTAGTAATGGCGGCGATCTGCAATTTTTATTGGGACTGCGACATTATGTCGGACAATTTTGACACATTTTTACAGCGATCAATGCTATAAAATTTGTATTGATTACTGTAAAAATGTCACGGGCAGTGAAGAAGTTAAGTGTATCCTAGTACATGCTCTAACTGAAGGGGGGAGGGGACTATGCAGGGGACATGACAGATCGCTGTTCATACTCTGTATGAACAGACTATCTGTGTGTTCTCCCCTCAGAGAACTGGAAACTGTGTGTTTACACACACCGATCCGGTTCTCGGTGTGCCCTGAGCGATCGCCGAGCACTCGCATCGGCTCCGTGGGCGAGCAGGGGGCGCGCGCATGCTCCATCTAGTGGCCGTCTAGGGTACTGACGTACCATGACGGCGATTCGCGCAGCTGAGCCATGTTGCCGCAGTATAACTGCGGTGGCTGGTCGGCATGTGGTTAATGTAGAATTCCAGCTTACACCTAACTAGCCTTAAAACTGTCCCCTCCCGCAAAATCTATGCTGTCTATTCTGTGTAAGAAAGATGTATATACTTAACTATTTTCAGGTTGCTCCAGTCCAGTCATGTCATCTCCCCTGAGTCAGCCAGCGGCAGCTGCAGGGGAGAGGAGGGAGCACTGTTAACAGATGGGCTATTGAAGTCTAAGGGTGACAACGCTGCTTCCAGGCATTATCAGCCATTGTCAGTGTATTCTCTTCTACCTGGCAACTGCTGCAGGCTGACACAGGGAAGATCATGTGACCAGAGCCAACTGACAATAGTTAAAGCGGAGTTCCTCCCACATATTTTTTTTTAAAAGGCTGTTTTGATTTAATCTCATGTTGTAATCGCTATTTCTTATTTTTTCTCATAAAACTAACCTTTGTTTTGTCTGTGTTGCGCACTTCTATCTTGCTTGTGGGCATGTAAAGCCCACTAGGATACTTTTCCGGGATATGGTGCTGTTGGCTACCCAGCATGCACCTCCCGATCTTGCGCATGTGCATTAAAAACATGTTGCAGCGCAGTCATGTTAGTTTTCTAAATCTCGTGATTCTGAGAGGAGGCCTGGGAATCATGACACACATCTCCCAGGAGTCGGTGTGCAAAAGGAAACTACGTACATACATCGCTGCAGAGAGGAGAAACAGGAAGACAAACCCGCATCCAATTAGCATAAGTTTGAACTCAGCCTTTGTGGTGCACCGAAATGAAACCGAAAATCCAGGATGCACTTGGCCAAAACCACAATTGACAGTTTTTACGAAATCTATCTATTTTTCTTATATATATATATATATATATATATATATATATATATATATATATATATATATATATATATATATATATATAGTTTGGTTTTTTTAATATCGTGAATTTAAATGAATATGAATTTATTGTTGGCCATTAACACCTTTTTATAGCATTAAAAATCCTGCTTGTTGCATTTTTGGTGCATATTTGGTCAGTTAAAAAAAAAAAGACCTCCCCATTGAAAACGCAGCAAGAACGCATAAAAAAAATGCACCTGCGCTATGCTTTTGATGCATTTTGAGTCATATAACTATGAAAAAACACACTATAAGCAAGTTAAAATCGCAGGTGTTTTTTGGCAGCCATTATCTGCACTTTTTTTTTTCTTTCGGCACAACGCTGAAAACCCTATTTTTTTTGCCTGATGATTTTCTGCAGCTGAAATTTCGGTGCATCACTAATGAGTCACTGCTCTCTTCTCCAAGCTGACCAAGAGTTGTTTAGCAGTCATGTGATTGATCAGTTCTTCGGCTTACAGCCAACGTGACGGCTTCAGCATCACACTGATGCTGCAACATAAAGGGAGAGTATGTGGATTTTTTTGTTTCTTTTTTTTTTACCAACCCCACAGTTCTGCTTTAGGCTGGGTTCACACTAGTGCGAATTGGTTGCGGGTTTCCCTACATCCAGTTTGCATGACAGGAGATTGTGACGGGCTCTCTATGGAGCCGATTCACATATCTCCCGGGCGGCTACAGAGCGGCATGCACAGGAGTGCTGTGCGTCTTTGACTCCGTTTCAGGGCCAAATTCAGGCAAAAATTTGTCCCTGAAACGGAGAATAGTGACGCACCGGACCCTTGCTGTCAGCCCCATCCGGCAGCAGTGTAAACCCAGCCTTAAAGAGGAGTTCCACCCAGGCGGGCATTAAAAAAAAAAAAAAAAAATTAAAAGTCAGCAGCTACAAATACTGCAGCTGCTGACTTTTAATTGGACACTTACCTGTCCCTGGGTCCAGCGATGCGGGGGATCGAAGCCCCGCTCGTCCCCCCCTCCGCTTGTCGGCGCCGGCATTTCAACTGTGGGCGCCGGGCTGTGGCTTCACAGCCTGGCACCCACTGCGCATGCGCGAGCGGCGCCGTGATTGGCCGCTCAATCACCTGGGACCTGTAATGGGTCCCAGATGATTGACAGGAGGGAGGGAGAAGAGCCGAGCCCTTCCTGTGCCAGGGGGAAGTGATGTCACCAGCCCAGGCAGAGGAAGGGGCAGACTACGAGGGACCACCTAGCAACAGGCATTTAGAGGTGAGTAAAAAAAAAAAAAAATATCCAAATTTTTTTTGTTTTTTTTTTTTAGAATTTTTTAGATATGTTTGTTTTTTTGGGTGGAACCCCACTTTAAGCATGCAACCTTGAAAACCTGGCCTGGTCTAATCCTTCCCCACTTATTTTAAAACTAAAAGAAAATATTTTGCCTAGATTTAGTCGTTATAACGCTTTTTCTTCTTCTGGAAGTACCTCTAATTACACAACTTTTTTTATTAATCCTTTATTTTTTTCTTAAATCTAAAAATGCCTCCTGTGAGTAAATGTATTGTAGTGTGTGACTGTGATGATGTGTTCTTACTCATTTGCCATCTATGCTGCAAGTAATCATTTTATGAGATCCAGAGGAACAGATCTTTGTTACCTATAGATACCAGAAAAGGATGAGCTTGTAGTGCCGGCTGAGCGGAGAAACTGAAAATATGAGTAGAGAGATGTGGTTGCTGGCAGAAACCTGCTCCATTTTCCTTTTAGTTTTTACACAAGGCCTAATGAGATTTTCTTTGTAATGTTTCAAGTCCTTTGAGGATGACTGACATGTTCTCAATTTGTATTCATTTGTAGAGGAAAATGAAGCTGCAGGACCAGATGATGATGAAGAGGATATAACAAGGTGAGTAATTGTATTTGTTTATCATGAGACTGCACTTTCAAAGGACCCGCCACAAAAAAAAAAAACAAGTTCTTACATTTGATTGGTCCAGATAAGTTGCCTCTAAAGCTGGATAATAATACATTGGATGGTGGCTGGGGATGCTAAAATTCTTAGTTGTATTCATGCCAGACATGTCAGCTTTGATCTTCCGACTCTGCTGGTGTGTGTTTTGATGCTTATACATGATTACTCTCCCTTCCCCTTCATCCGTTCATAAAATATCTTAAATTCTTTTTCACAGCATGCAAAGGAGCAGTCCTGTCGTTCAATGCCCTTCCTCTCCCCTTGTCCAGTCATAGAATATATTGTATTCTGCAAAAAGAACATATAACATTTTATGAATGCATGTGGGGGAGAGTAAACAACACTATTTTTTAGGCCTCACGTACACTGGGCATAAATACTGCTTATACAGGCGTTTGGCATTTTTTTTCTTTCAGCCTGTAGAAGCAACACAATGTTAGCTTATGTGTCCATGCTTATTTGGGCATTTACAGGCATATTTGTAGAAGAGTGTTTATAGGTTGGAAAAAAAAAAAGTGCGTTTTTACAATCTTTCAGGCAGAAAAAACAATTGACACGCCTAAACTCAACATTTAGGCGTGTCAAGTGTTTATAAATGTGCCTAAACGCGTATACAGTACGTTCCATACCGTGAGGGAGAAAAGTATTTGATCCCCTGCTGATTTTGTATGTTTGCCCACTGACAAATGATCAGTCTATCATTTTTTAATGGTAGGTTTATTTTAGTGAAAGACAATAATAACAAAAATATCCAGAAAAACGCATTTCAAAAAAGTTATAAATTGATTTGCATTTTAATGAGTGAAATAAGTATTTGACCCCTTCACAAAACATGACTTAGTACTTGATGGCAAAACCCTTGTTGGCAATCAGAGGTCAGACGTTTCTTGTAGTTGGCCACCAGGTTTGCACACATCTCAGGAGGTATTTTGTTCCACTCTTTGCAGATCATCTCCAAGTCATTAAGGTTTCAAGGCTGATGTTTGGTAACTCGAACCTTCAGCTCCCTCTTCATATTTTATATGGGATTAAGGTATGGGGACTGGCTAGGCCACTCCAGGACCTTAATGTGCTTTTTCTTGAGCCACTCCTTTGTTGCCCTTACAGTGTGTTTTGGGTCATTGTCATGCTGGAATACCCATCCACGACCCATTTTCATTACCCTGGCTCAGGGAAGGAGGTTCTCGCCCAAGATTTGACAGTACATGGCCCCGTTCATCGTCTCTTTTGATGCGGTGAAGTTGTCCTGTACCCTTAGCAGAAAAACACCCCCAAAGCATAATGTTTCCACCTCCATGTTTAGTGGTGGGGATGGTGTTGTTGGGGTCATAGGCAGCATTCCTCCTCTTCCAAACTCAGCGAGTTGGGGTTGATGCTAAAGAGCTCAATTTTGGTCTCCTCTGACCACAACAGTTTCACCCAGTTCTGCTCTGAATCCTTCAGATGTTCATTAGCAAACTTAAGATGGGCCCTTTACATGTGCTTTCTTGCGCAGAGGAACCTTGCAGGTACTGCAGGATTTCAGTCCTTCACGGCGTAGTGTGTTACTAATTGTTTTCTTGGTGACTATATTCCCAGCTGCCTTGAGATCGTTGACAAGATTCTCCTGTGTAGTTCTGGGCTGATTTCTCACCATTCTCATGATCATTGAAACTCCACGAGGTGAGATCTTGCATGGAGCCCCAGACAGAGAGAGATTGACAGTTTTTTTGTGTTTCTTTCATGTTTCCATTCAACTGTTGTCACCCTCTCACCAAGCTGCTTGGTGATGGTCTTGTAGCCCATTCCAGCATTGTGTAGGTCCACAACCTTGTCCCTGACATGCTTGGACAGCTCTTTGGTCTTTGTTATGGTGATGAAATTGGAATCTGATTGCTTTTGTGGATAGGTGTCTTTTATACAGGTAACAAGCTGAGATTAGGAGCACGCCCTTTAAAGAGGAAGTAAACCCTGATGGGTTTTACTTTCTTTTTTGCTCCCTGCAAGGCCTGCAAATGAAAAGCTTAAAGCGGTATAAACCCATGACTTTTTTTTTTTTTTTCTACACCTGTAAGAGGAAAGGCATAATGAGCTAGTATGTACCGGATACTAGCTCATTATGAAATGCTTACCTTAGAACGAGGCGCCGGTATCTCGCCCTGTCCATGCCGAGGGAGCTGACATTTTCCCTCAGCGTGTCCTACGGGTATCGCGGCTCTGGCGCTGTGAGTGGCTGGAGTCGCGACGTCGTCACTCCCACGCATGCGCACGGGAGACTTCTTTCCGGCAAGTTCCAGAGTCTGCCGGACTTTCAGCCGAGAATCCCCGCAGCGCATGCGCCGCTGAAGTCAGCGGCTCATTGCGAGGGGAATATCTCCTAAACCGTACAGGTTTAGGAGATATTCTTTTTACCTACAGGTAAGCCTTATTATAGGCTTACCTGTAAGTAAAAATAAAAAAATGACTTTACTACCTCTTTAATGGGCTAGTATACATCACATACTAGCCCATTATACGACACTTACCTGCAAACGAAGCCCGCGCTGTCCCCTGAGCTGGCCGCGTCCATCTTCACCCCTCTTCCTTCAGGGGCCACGGACTCCGGCTCTGTGACTGGCCGGAGTTGTGTGACGTGCACGTGGGAGCCGTCAGTCACGGCACACGCTGGGGGAAGAAACGGCGCGGTGGTCTGTTTCTTCACAGTGCAAGCGCATGCGCCGATGACGTCATTGGCGCACTAAAAGTGAAATATCTCCTAAACGGCGCACATTTAGGAGATATTTCCACTACCTATAGGTAAGAATTATTCTAGGGTTACCTATAGGTAAAAGTCACCAAAAAGGCTTTACAACAATTTTAAGAGAGTGCTCCTAATCTCAGCTAGTTACTTGTATAGAAGACACCTGGGAGACAGAAATCTTGCTGATAGGGGATCAAATACTTATTTCACTAATTAAAATGCAAATCAATTTATAACTCTTTTGAAATGCGGTTTTCTGGATATTTTTGTTGTTCTGTCTCTCACTGTTAAAATTATATTCTGATCATTTCTTTGTCAGTGGGCAAATGTACAAAATCAGCAGGGGATCAAATACTTTTTTTTCCTTTGTTTGTTTTTCCTGGACTTCCATTTTAATCATATGTGGCCTTATTTAACCACTTCCGAACCATCGACATACCCATATGTTAACTATCCGCTGGATTGCTTTTACAAGCAGCAAGAGGGGACGTCCACCCCTAACTGCCACCTTCCATGGCTTGCTCGGCTCTTCTGTCCCACCGGGAGACCCCAGCAACCCGCCAGCTGGTTGGAAAACCGAACAAAGCCCAGATGAACTTTGATCGCCTCATTGCTATGGCAACGGAAGTGAAGACCTGACATCACTTCCGGTTTACCCGGATGTCAACGGCGCCCAAAAAAATCATAGGCATTCGAAAACACGGATCCACATATCATTTTTTATATTTTACAAAAAATTGGGTTATGTACTGTGTGTTTTTTTTTTTTTGTTTTTGTTTTGTTTTGTTTTGTTTTTAATTCAAAAAAGTGCTGTACAAATACAGTATGACATAAAAAATTGCAAAACCCTGTTATTCACTAGGGTAGGGGTAGGCAACCTTAGAGAGATGGAGCTCTACTTGAGCAATAATGATGAAGTCAAAGGTTCACACCAGAACGTGATGCCAGAAAGGCATGTTCCATGTGTGTTTCCTGTATAGTGTTAAAAATGCGCTGCCTTTGTGATCTACTGTGGGTGATTATACATTGTTAACCCCAAAATAGATCCCAAACGCAGTGAACACAAAAAAAAGTATTACAAGGGAGTGCAGGGATCAGGAGTGCGTTGCGCTCAGAATGCAGGGATCAGGAGTGCGTTGCGCTCAGAATGCAGGGATCAGGAGTGCGTTGCGCTCAGAATGCAGGGTAGGAGCTGCCAGAGTGACTTTTAATATTAACAAGCTGGTGATTGATTGCTTAGGACCTAGCAAACAATCGCCTGCATGATAACTTGGAAAAATTAACTTGGCCAGCTCCTCCCCCGCCCTCCGTCCTGGGCTGTGCTGCCTCTCGTTCTCTGCTGTTCACAGGGCCAGAGGTGGCTGAGGGTGGAAAGACAAGGTCCGGTAGCTGGTTCGGCGCAGACCCGTTCCCAGTCTACCTGTTGCCTACGCACGTTGACAGGTAGCCTGCCATCGATGGGTTGCCGACCCCTGCTCTAGGGCCTCTGCTTTAAGAAAAAAAAAAAAGTAAAATGTTTGGTTTTAACAAATTTTCTAGCAAAAAAAATTTAAACAGTGCCAGAAAAGGCCTGGTCTGAAAGTGGTTAAAGTATTGTAACTAAATAAGCAAAGAACAGGTGCAGTAACAATAACAGTAAAACGGGAAATTACCTTCTACTCTACAAACTGCTGAAAAATATTTGAATTGTGATTTGTCCACTCTTGGTTTAAGGCAATCTTGTTAATTTATTTTTTTTTTCTTTTTGTAAGTACATGTGTGTAACCCAACTGTTTATCACATTCTGTTTTGTATTCTGTAGCTCTCATCCAGTAACCAGTGTTGAAGCTGAAACTACTGAAAATGGTGTTGTAAAACCGGTAATATCGCCAATAATGTTATGTCTGATGTGTTCTGTGAAGTAAGGCTGTAGTGATTAGTAGTTGTGAAATTTAAAATGTATTTGAAATTTATGACTGCATTCTGTGTAGCTTCTAATTGGTTCGGAGGAAATGGAGTTCAAGGCATAGAGTTCACTGATCTTTCCATTGCATTGCAGTAGTGTACACTGATGTGTGTTGTGTTTTAGAAGGATCTCATTTAGTGTCTTGAATGTAAAAACTCAGGACACACATATTGCAGTATAAGAATTGTTCCATTGGAAACCATGTGTTTTTTTTAATTCCATGTATTTGTCTATTGGGGCTCTGGGGTGTCATCTGTGTCTTAGCCTTGTCTCTTGTTTGAGTTTCTGACCCAGAAAAAGTAACAAAGTAATAAAAAAAAAATCTGCACCTTTTTGCTTCCAAAAACAAGTCCGCTTCTATATTTAAGTTGTGATGTGCTTTTTTTTAAAAAAAAAAAAAAAAGCTAAACCAGTTGCAATCAGTGGAAGCTGAAAAGGTAATGTTCGTGCATGTACTGTCACATACTTGGCAGAGTATCACTGGAGTCTCCAGACCAGTGCACTGTTATCCAAGTATTGAATTCAGTTCCCAGAATTGAACTCCTATCAGATGCAGTCACTGTTTGGATATTCAGACAGTTGCGTGTGCTGTGGCTGTCTGAATACAATGCCTGAGTAGAGTAGATTCCTTCATCCACGCTTGTTTAGCATGGATGGGGGAGCCGAATAAACATGGCTAGCCTTCTTTGTGGGCAAAAGTCCCAAAACGCAATGTAAATAAAGGCCAGATGCCATCAAACACTTTGACATAAATATGTTTTCCCCCTACAACATTTTACAGCTTTATTTCTGTACTTTTTACATTTAAAGGGAAAAAAATCTGGTACACTTCAACAGTAAATCATGGTACACACAATGAGATTATAGGACAATCCGATAATTGTCCATTTTTTTGTGTTATATGCTAGGCTCCATATCGAAAATGAAGAGGTTGCTAAAGTTACAAAAATGCTGGTACGACAGAATAACAATTCAGGAGTGCTGTAATGTATTGTATTTTCGGACAAATTCTGTACTGTACCAATTAAATGAAAATCGTTCCTTCAGGTACCGTACAAGAGCATTTTTTTTTTTTTTTTTTTGTCCTATCTGATAATTTTGCATGACCTATCCTGATCAGCTCTTGAAAGCTGTGTACTAACGATCTGATTGACGTACAATCACTTCAAAAACTTTTTTTTCGTACAATTTTTCTGATTGTGTGTACTGGGACTAGGCTTTAGTTTTAGGGCCCCTTCACATGGGCCTTCTGATCATGTCTGCCTGTCAGTTTTTCAGACAGACCTGATTGGAAGCTCCATGCAGCTCTGTGGGCAGGCTGATGTAAATGGACTTGTGTCTGTTTCCACCTACCTACAGTGAGGGGAAAAAAGTATTTGATCCCCTGCTGATTTTGTACATTTTCCCACTGGCAAAGAAATGATCAGTCTAAAATTTTAATGGTAGGTTTATTGTAACAGTGAGAAATCGAATAACAACAAAACTATCCAGAAAAACACATTTCCAAAAAGATCTAAATTGATTTGCATGTTAATGAGTGAAATACGTATTTGACCCCTTTGCAAAACATGACTTGGTGGCAAAACCCTTGTTGGCAATCACAGAGGTCAGATGTTTCTTGTAGTTGGCCACCAGGTTTGCACACGGCTCAGAAGGAACGCTTGGTAACTCAAACTTACAGCTCCCTCCACATATATTCTATGGGATTAAGGTCTGAAGACTGGCTATGCCACTCCAGGACCTTAATCTTTTTCTTCTTGAGCCACTCCTTTGTTGCCTTGGCCATGTGTTTTAGGTCGTTGTCATGCTGGAATACCTATCCACGACCCATTTTCATTGCCCTGGCTGAGGGAAAGAGGTTCTCGCCCATGATTGACGTTACATCATGGCCCCCGTCCATTGTCCCTTTTGATGTGATGAAGTTGCCCTGTCCCCTTAGCAGAAAAACATCCACAGAGTATAATGTTTCCACCTTCATGTTTAGTGGTGGGGATGGTGTTCTTGGGGTCATAGGCAGCATTCCTCCTCCAAACACGGCGAGTTGAGTTGATGCCAAAAAGCTTGATTTTGGTCTCATCTGACCACAACACTTTCAGCCAGTTCTCCTCTGGATCATTCAGATGTTCATTAGCAAACTTCAGGCGGGCCTGTACATGTGCTTTCTTGAGTAAGGGGACCTTGTGGGTGCTGCAGGATTTCTGTCCTTCATGACGTAGTGTTTTACTAATTGTTTTCTTGGTGACTATGGTTCCAGCTGCTTTGAGATCATTGACCAGGTTCTCCTGTGTAGTTCTGGGCTGATTCTTTACCGTTCTCGTGATCATTGAAACTCCATGAGGTGAGATCTTGCATGTAGCCCCAGACCAAGAGAGATTGACAGTTTTTTGCTTCTTCCATTTGCGAATAATCGCACCAACTGTTGTCACCCTCTCACCAAGCTGTCAGGCGATGGTCTTGTAGCCCATTCCAGCCTTGTGTAGGTCTACAATCTTGTCCCTGACATCCTTGGACAGTCCTGTGATCTTGGTTACGGTAGAGAGATTAGAATCTGATTGCTTCTGTGTACAGGTTGTTTTTTTTATACAGGTAACAAGCTAAGATTATGAACACTCCTTTAAGAGTGCTCCTAATCTCAGCTAGTTGCCTGTATAGAAGACACCTGGGAGCCAGAAATCTTGCTGATAGGGGATCAAATACTTATTTCACTCATTAAAATGCAAATATATTTAGAACTTTTTTTGTAATGCATTTTTCTGGATATTTTTTGTTCTCTTAAAATAAACTTACTATTTAAAATTATATACTGATCATTTCTTTGTCAGTGGGCAAACATACAAAATCAGCAGGGGATCAAATACATTTTTCCCTCGCTGTACCTTCGTGGCTGTCCAGGTGCAAAACAAAACTGCGGTCTTTTTCTGTTGTTCCAGACCTAAACATGATGAATCGGAGAGAGCCTGATGTAAACAAACACAAGTCCGTTTACATCCTGCCAACCATAGAGCTATCGCGGGACCACCCTTATCCGTTGTGTAAATGCATTTGTTCTGTTCAGCTCACAGATTCTCTGCTGAATGGAGCAGAGCGGCTCGGTGTGAAAGGGCCCAAACTCAGCATTTAATATTATTTAAATATGTTTAATTTTGCTTGTTTTCATAATTGTTCAAGGTGACTGAGACAGAAGATGACAGTGACAGTGATAGCGATGATGATGACGACGATGTTCATGTTACTATTGGAGATATTAAAACAGCACCTCAGTATGGGTAGGTAACACATATTGCAAACCATTCTAGGTAGCTGGTGTTCATTGTGGACTTTCATTTTCATGCTTTTTTGTGTTTTAGAAGCTATGGTACAGCCCCTGTTAACCTGAACATTAAAACTGGAGGTAGAATTTATGGACCTGCAGGTAAGCTATTTTTGAGAACTAAAAAAAATCTATTTGGTATATGTGGTGTGCTTAGTCATTACAGGTGAGATATTAAAGTAGATGTCAGCTGCCTGACAGTAGCACAAATATTATGTGACATAAACTGCCATCATTTTATTCTGCAAGGTCCCTGCTTTCGGAAAATATTTTTTTGGATGTTGTAAGTAATTTTCAGACCTAAAATGTGTATTTTAACATGTGCAAATAATGGAGAAAAATGTTCCAGATTCAAAAGGGTTAAACCTGTACACTTGTAATTACCCTTCTGGAGCAATTATTTCATTTTTCACACATTTTAAAATCTGCATTTTTAGCTAGACAATAAATAAAAGCCCCAAGAACATTTTTTTTAAAGCAAAGGACCTGTAGAAGATGGCAGTTGAATTTTTTTTTTTTTTTTAGGTTGTCAAATCCTATGTTTTTAGAACAAAATACACAATTGAATTTTGTTTCACACAAACTCCATAAAATCTCATTTTTTTTTAATACAAAATAAAAGGTGAGGTTGTGTGAAGTAAATGCTGTAGATACCAAATTTGTTTTTACCTAAGGCTCCATTCACGCCTGGGCATTCTGGAATCGACCAATTCTGCCCACAATTCCATAATCACAGCAAAACATGCAATGCCATTACTTCTTAATGGCACACCAATCATGGCAAAATTGCAACGTATGAAGCTTGTCCCTCAAAAAAGGAGCAGGAGCTTTTTTCGGAGCGACAGCTTCACGCGTTGTAGTTTGCAGCAATTGCAGAGCTATTTTATCGCAGCCAAATCACACCACGATTGGGGTGCCATTAAGATTAATGGCATCACAAACGCGTCCTGTGTTTTGCTGCTATTCTGGAACACCCAGGTTTGTGAATGGACCCTAATGCTGTGAATGCATTAAGATTTAAAGTGTAGCCTTTAGTACTGCTTTTAATGTGTGTATTTACAAATGTAATATTGTAGATGTAACGGTAAAGACAAGTAGAATTTATTAGAAATATTAAACTGTATTCTTCTTTGTAGGTGGGAAGGGCAAAGGAGTGGATTTGGATGCCCCAGGCAGTATTAATGGAGTTCCGCTAGTAGAGGTGGACTTGGATTCCTTTGAGGACAAGCCTTGGAGAAAACCAGGTAATGATCTGTGCAGATGATGTAACAGTTGTGTTTAGCCATGCTGACATTTGTTTACAGATTTCTGTAATGTGCAGCAGTGACAGCCGTTAAAAAGCTTAGAGATGCAAAATTGGAGGCAACTAAAGGCAAAACTTTTTTTTTTCGGACAGAGTGGAGATGGATTAGAACACTTATGTTTGTTTTACTGTCTGCACCCCTCTGAATTTGTCCTGTTCACCATTCTCAAAAATGGAAAAAAAAAATCACACATTTTGGGTTGTCCCCAGAATAGTTTTGCACAGAGCAGCCCCGATCCTCCACTTCTTGGGTTCCCTGATATCACTTGTGGCTCCTCTGCCCCCATAGCGCATGCCGCTTGCTATGGGGGGCACTCGTGCATACTTGATCTGAAGCCTATGTGTCGATTGACACCCCACTCCCTCTTAACAGGCTGTGATGAACAGCAGCAGGAGCCAATATCTCCTGCTGCTGCCTCTGTATCCAGAGAAGAGAACTGCTCCCATCCCAGGCACATCACTGGATCGAGATTGGACTTTGGGAAGTATAAAGAGAAGGGCCTGAACACTGTAGGTTTTTTACCTTTTAATGCATAGAATGCATTAAGGTAAAAAAAACAAAAAAAAAAAAAAACACCTTCTGCCTCCTAGAACCACTTTAAGCAAAGTAGCTGTTTTTAAAGGTGGAATCAGCAAATTGATTTAATTTTTTTGCAGGCTAGATTCTATTGTGTTTCCTCAATATTCCATTCCTGCACCAGTCCCATATTCTTATCCACTGGATGTTATGGGCAATGGAGCTTTATTTTGTATAAATTGGCCTATTTTTTTTTGCATGTGAAAAGACTCTATTCTTAGTAAATGTGTTTTTTTTTTTTTTTTCCCAACTTTAGGTGCTGACCTTTCAGATTACTTCAATTATGGTTTTAATGAAGAAACATGGAAAGCGTACTGTGAAAAACAGAAGCGACTACGGATGGGCCTAGAAGCACTTCCAGTCTCTTCAACTACGAATAAAATTACAGTATGTTGGAATAAATCGGGGGAGTATATTTATAGCACTATTTTTCTTCAGCTGCAACTTTCTAATACTGAAATACTAGCAAGAATAGTAATATAAAATAACATTGTCAAGCCATCAACATTAATGTTCTTTTATGCTGAGAGCAAAGCTGGTCACAAGATGTTGGTGTTTTATAATGGGAGTTGTTTTAAAACTAATGATGTGCAATTGTATGAAATAAGCCATTATGCACAGGCCCTTAGGAATAAAACAACACTTACAAGTGTAAACATCATCCTCACTTAGTATTATATATTTATGGCAGTTTGTCCAGTGGTGGTGTAAATGTATTGTGAATGTGCTGCAGAAAACCTGCTTTTTTTTTTTTTTCTTTTTTTTTTTAATATTGACGTACTCATGTAGTCAGTGATGTATGGGTGCTCGTTGCATCTAACACCTCTAATTTTGCATCTCTGAGCTTTTATAGTATCTGTAAACAATTCGATAACGTTAACAGGTAGCTCTCTGCTCTAAACCGCTACTTCCTGCTGCCACTCAAACTCCGGTACCCGAGTAAACAGACTTTACCACACTCTCAAACTCAATGTTGGGCAAAAAGCTGTTGCACACCAGAAAGATCACTGACATCCACAATCATTACGGTTACAGCCCCGCCCTAGCACCGTCCCCATCGCATTTCACCCAGTAAGACTTTGTATTAGAGTTTTACTCTATATACAGTGCCTTGAAAAAGTATTCATACCCCTTGACATTTTCCACATTTTGTCATGTTACAACCAAAAACGTCAATGTTTTATTTATAAATATTTTATTGGGATTTTATGTGATGCACCAACACTAAGTGGAAGGCGAATGATAAATGTGTTTTCCAAATTTTTTACAAATAAATCTGTGAAAAGTGTGGTGTGCATTTGTATTCAGCTCCCTTTACTCTGATACCCCTAACTAAAATCTAGGGGAACCAATTGCCTTCAGAAGTCACCTGGTTAGTAAATGGAGTCCACCTGTGTGCAATTTATTCTCAGTATAAATACAGCTGTTCTGTGAAGCCTTCAGAGGTTTGTTAGAGAACCTTAGTGAACAAACAGCATCATGAAAGCCAAGGAACACACCAGACAGGTCAGGAATAAAGTTTTGGAGAAGTTTAAAGCGGGGTTAGGTTATAAAAAAAAAAAAAATATCCCAAGCTTTGAACATCTCACGGAGCACTGTTCAATCCATCATCTTAAAATGGAAAGAGTATGGCACAACTGCAAACCTACCAAGACATGGCCGTCCAACGAAACTGACAGGCCAGGCAAGGAGAGCATTATTCAGAGAAGCAGCCAAGAGGCTGTTTTTATTTGTAAAACATTTTGAAAACCATTTATCATTTTCCTTCCACTTCACAATTGTGTGTGTTGGTCTATCATATTAAATCCAAATAAAATACATTTAGGTTTTTGGTTGTAACATGACAAAATGTGGAATATTTCAATTTTTCAAGGCATTGTGTGTGTGTGTATATATATATATATATATATATAATATGTATATATTTATAATATATACATTTTTGATGTGTGCTCTGGCGTTCTACATTGCCCAGCTGTGCTAGGGGGCACCGCACAGCCCCTTTTTTAATTTTTTTATTACAACATTTATTTGAAGCATTTGTTGCTTCGCTGCCCAACATTGCAGTGCGATTCGGCCTGGTATGCTGCGATAAAATGCAGCATTTTTGCATTTTATCGCAGTACTAGGCTGGGTTGCAGTGTGAAAGAAACCCATAGGAAGGGATTGTTTTCTGTCTGTCCCTGTGGTGACAGACGTTTTACCATGCGCTAAAACGTGTTTTACTGCACATAGTATGAATTGGCCCAGAGGGATCTCTGAGTCCTGTTATTCCTACCTTGCTAAAACCAAGAAAAGCCCCTTCCAGGAAGATCTACTATCATAACTAGAAGTTTTTTTTCCAGGTGTGAGCACAGGCACTTCAGTCCCATAGCATAACCTGTGCCTCATATTCTGGCCGTTCAACAAACAGATCTTGACCAGAACTTGGCCATAAGCACTCTGAAAAAGCATGTCTCGGCCTTGAGCCTTTTTTTTTTCAGTTTAAAATGTATTTAGAATTTTCCAAATGGCACAATGCCAACAAGAAAAGAAAAATCAGCAACTTAAACTTCGATTCCATTATATATAGTACTATAAAAAAAAGTTTTAGGCAGGTGTGAAAAAATGCCGTAAGATAAGAATACTTTCAGAAATAGAAGTGTTAATAGTTTCTTTTTTATCAATTAACAACATGTAAAGTAAATTAAATCAATATTTGGTGTGATCACCCTTTGCCTTCAAAACAGCATCAATTCTTCTAGGTACACAGTTTTTGATGAAACTCGGCAGGTAGGTTGTTCCAAACATTTGGAGAATTAACCACAGATTTTCTGTGGCTGGTAGGCTGTCATGTTTTTCTGTCTCTTGTTGTAATCCCAGACAGGCTCGATGATGCTGAGATCAGGGCTCTGTGGTGGCAAGGCCATCACTTCCAGGACTTCTTATTCTTTACACTGAAGATGGTTCTTAATGACATGGCTGTATGTTTGGGGTCATTGTCCTGCCGGAGAATAAATTTGGAGCAAATCGCACACTTCGTGATGGTATGGCATGATGGATAAGTATGTCTGTATTTCTCAGCATTGAGGACACCATTGATCCTGCCCAAATCTCCAACTCCGTTTGCATAAATACAGCCCCAAACATTCCAGGAACCTCCAACATGCTTTACTGTTGCCTGCAGACACTCATTATTGTACCGCTCTCCAACCCTTTAGTGAACATATGGCCTCCTGCTACAGCCAAATATTTCAAATTTTGACTCCTCAGTCCAGAGCACCTGCTGCCATTTTTCTGCACCTCACTTCCTATGTTTTCATGTATAGTTGAGTTGCTTAGTCTTGTTTCCATGTCGGAGTTATTGCTTTTTGCCCACAGTTCTTCCATGAAGAGCACTTTTAGCCAGACTTTCCCAGACAGTAGATGGGTGTACCTGGGTCCCACCAGTATTCGCTGAGTTTTTGCTGATTGCACTGCTGGACATCTTCCAATGTTGAAGAGAAGTAAGCATGATGTGTATTTCATCTGCTGCATTAATTTTCCTTGGCTGACCACTGCGTCTATGGTACTCAGCGTTGACCGATCAGTGGTGCCCTCAATGGTGAGAAATACAGGCAGATGCTTATCCATCAAGTCATACCATCAGGTAGGCGTGTGTTTGGCCCCAAATGTATTCTGCAGCAGGAAAACAACCTCAAACATACAGCCAATGTCATTAAGAACTATCTTCAGAGTAACAAAGAACAAGGAGTCCTGGAAATGAGGGTTTGGCCCCCACAGAGCCCTGATATCAACATCGAGTCTGCCTGGGATTACATGAAGAGACAGAAGGACTCGAGGCAGCCTACATCTGCAGATGTTTGGCACAACCTACCTGCCGAGTTCCTTCAAAAACTGTGCAAGTGTACCTAGAAGAATAGATCTTGTTTGAAGGCAAAGGTCACACTAAATATTGATTTGGTTTACCTTTTTCTTTTGTTCGCTCACTTTGCATTTTGTAAATTGATAAAAATAAACAATTTAAAATATATTTTTGAGAGCATTTTTACATTGCAGCATTTCTTTCTTCACACCTTCCTAAAACCTTTGTTTGAACATATACATATAAAGAGAGAGAGAGAGTGTAAAATTATTTTAACCTTACATATATCTGTTTTTTTTTCTTTAAAAGATTTAACATGTCATACTTGCCTGCTCTGTGAAATGGTTTTGCACAAAGCTGCCTCAATCTTCCTCCTCCTTGGGCCCCCCACCAGCCCTCCTGGCCCCTCGCCAGCCCTCCTGGCCCCTCGCCAGCCCTCCTGGCCCCTCGCCCACCCTGCGAGTGCTCCCATAGCAAGTCGCTTGCTATGTCAGGGCTTGTGCAGGCTCGCTACCGTGCCTCGCTATATGCGTCTATTGACACAGACGGCAAGACTGGGCTCCATTCCCTTGTCCCTGGCTGTGATTGACAGCAGCAGGAGCTAATGGCTACCGCTGCTCTCTGAGCATATGAGGCGGGAGCAAGCAGAGAGCCAGTGCTGGATTGGGATCTGTTAAGTATTTGGGGGTAGGGGAGCTGCACTCAGGATTTTACCTTTTAATGCAGAGAATGCATTAGGGTAAAATACCTTCAGGCTTTAGAACCACTTAAAGAGGAACTGCAGTCTGCTCACATAATTTATAATAAAAACATCTTTGCCATTCTGAAGCTTCCATCCAACCACTTTGCATATTATTTTATAAATACTGCGATTCTGTACTTGCCAAATATGCTGCAGAAATCTCCCTCTACTGAGTCTGGCTGCAACCATTTTAACTGTGGGCAGCTGAAGTTGGTGCCTGTTCACTTCCTGAATTTACACAGACACACCTCCAGCTTTCATTGACTCTTATGACTCATCCCCCCTCCCTTCCTGGCAAACGCTCATGATAGAGAGAGAGCTGGGCATGATGTTATAAGCCTAGGCTTTTTACCAGACAAGAAACAGGAAGGGGGCTGTATAAGGTATTTTCAGGCAGAAAAAAAACGTTTTACTTTCCAAAGTTAAAAAAACAAGAGCTGAAGATTTAATGGAAAGTTGAAAAAAAATGACTGACGGTCCGCTTTAGAGCTAATGGGCAGCCATTATTTTTGGAAATGAGAGAGAAATGTATCTGTCTTCCACCCAATTGTTTTCTGACCATTGCCGTGCTCTTCTGTTCTATTTCTGTTGTCTTTTTCTTATACTTTTTTGTATAATTTTTTTCCTTTTTTATATAAACAGGTGCAGCAGGGCAGAACTGGAAACTCGGAGAAAGAAACTGTTATACAGACGACAAAGCCAGAGTTCACATCGCCAACTTCATTATTTAAATCTAATGCTGCACCTCCCAGGTTGGTAATAAGTTTCAATATTCACACAACATAAATAATGGGTCGGACGTGAAACAGTTTTGCACTGCATCAAAATCTACAGACTAACTTAAATGTTTTGTTTTATTGTAGGGTTATTTCACTACTGTGCTGCGCTGAAGTGCTATGGGAGATTACAATCACATTTGCTGTGAATTCCTGGTGATGAGACTGGGTCATTATGTAATAGTGTCTCATCGATTGCTGTGTCCATAGCATTTTTAATTAGCTTTATTTACTTGCTACCCTATGTTAAAATTTGAAGGATGGCTCCACCCAGTCTGTTCCATGCTGAACTCCGCACCCAAGACCTATTGGTTGCATATGCTACCCCTTTTGCATGATTTTGGAAGAAAAACTTGTTTATTTTTAGAGTATAGTAATGCCTAATACAATATTCAAATTGTTGCCATCTCTTCTGTGAGTTCACAATAGATGTAATTTCTTTGTGTGTAGTCCTGGCAGATGTTCAATAGGGACTGCTTATATACTGTCACTACAATTTGGAGATTGGGCAGAAAAGATATCTGTTTTAAAGTCTTGCAGTGTTTGATTTTGTTTGCAAATTATCAAACCAAAAAAAAACCCCTGTGCTTGCTCAGTGATTTAGCAGCTAACACAACAAATAGACATTTTGCTCAAAGCAACAGGTGTAACAAAGTGTAGCGCTATAATGCTAGATTAGATAACCATAATAAAAAGTGAGATACAATGAAACTTGTATACAAAATGTGTAAAAAAATTGAAAAATAAAAGTCTATAATGTTCTCTAAATATCAATCATATATACTGGTCAATCATAGTCCATTTTGAAATGAAGCAGTTCTGATCATCATGTGGGTAATCAATACAGTAGATAAGTGAAAGTGTCGATGTGAGAATCCCGCCACCCAGGTAAAATGGAGGCTTACCAAAAAGTTTGAACCCAAAAGAGCATATGCTCTATGGGTCAAACCAGCTTATATTGCCCACCGGCAATGGAGGAAGAGTCTTGGGAGCTGACAACAATTGGGGTCCTGAGAGCCTTCACAGGGGGATCTTATGAACCGATATCTCCACAAGCCGAGCCAGCTACTGGCGCCCCTGTAATAATCCTTGTCCATATCAGAGTTTAATAAACCAATTGGTGGAGCCAAGAGGATGAGCGAGATTTAATAGCAGATCATTTATGCTGTGTAATCTGGGGATTTCCCATCACCCCACAATAGTACCCGTCACCTTCCTCGTTGTGGAGCTATCTGTTCATAAGATCCCCCTGTGAAGGCTCTCAGGACCCCAATTATTGTCAGCTCCCAAGACTCTTCCTCCATTGCCGGTGGGCAATATAAGCTGGTTTGACCCATAGAGCATATGCTCTTTTGGGTTAAAACTTTTTGGTAAGCCTCCATTTTACCTGGGTGGCGGGATTCCCACATCGACACTTTCACTTATCATCTACTGTATTGATTACTCACATGGTGATCAGAACTGCTTCATTTCAAAATGGAATATGATTGACCAGTATATATGATATTTAGAGTACATTATAGACTTTTATTTTTCATTTTTTTTTTTTTACATATTTTGTATACAAGTTTCATTGTATCTCACTTTTTATTATGGTTATCTAATCTAGCATTATAGCGCTACACTTTGTTACACCTGTTTGCAAATTATGACTGTTTGAGAACCCTTTGGGTTTTTTATATTGCAGTTTGCTGAAAAAGGTTGAAGCAAGCTTGAGGTCATGTTGTTGTTTAGTTGCATATGGGTATTTGCAGGAAAATCATGGCTGTCCCAAAATGAAAAAACATATCCTCTTTCATAAAGAAAAATACCTTTTTATTGAATATACCTACTTGAGATAGTCGCAAGCAAATTCTGAAGAGCCCCACTCTGCTGAAACAGCAGACTCAGTAAGTGATGATCTGTTGGACATTTTATCAGGCATTGTTTCATCCCTCTCATTCTGACCAAGGCTAACAGAGTAGGGTGTCGCTCCTTTTTATTTAGCAATTCAACAGGTTGTAATAAACCTTAAATACACTTGATTGACTACATACAGTACTGTGCACAAGTTTTAGTCAGGTATGAAAAAATTCTGTAAATTAATTGTGCTTTCAGAAATAGATGTGTAAAATATAGTTTTATCAATTAACAAAATGGAAAGTAAATGGAAGATAAATCCAAATCAAATTAATATTTGGTGTGACCACCCTTTGCCTTCAAAACAGTATTAATTCTTCTAGGTACACTTGCACACAGTTTTTGAAGGAACTCGGCAGGTAGGTTGTTCCAAACATCTTGGGGAACTAAACACAGATCATCTGTGGATGTGGGCTGCCCCAATTCCTTCTGTCTCCTCATGTAATCCCAGACAGACTCGATGTTGAGATCAGGGCTCTGTGGGGGCCAAATCATCGCTTACAGGACTCTTTGTTCTTTACACTGAATATAGTTTTTAATGACATTAGCTGTATGTTTGGGGTCATTGTCCTGTTGTAGAATACCTCCCACTGGCAGTGTGAGTCTCCACAGCTTGTCTTTGCTGAGAGATGGCTAAACTGCTTGGCACAAATAGTACACAACCTCTACTCCACAACTATGTTTCATGTGCTGAATCTGTTGATCCAATTTGCAGAGCAATTTTGTTGCAACTTTGTGGGTTTTTGATGCTGATGCTTTTTATTTTTGGGTAGGAGACTGGATTTTATACACAAAGCTTAACAGAAATGCTTTAAACGCTTGTACATTACATTCGATTTTGATGCATTTCTGTTGGAGTCTATGGGACTAAAATGCTGCACCAGCTCCAAAGTAGCACATGTACCTTTTCCCAAAATGTACTGCAGCTGCACTGCATTGCTGTGCAAGGGCACCGTTGAATATTATGTGATTTCCATTGTTGCGGGTTAGCAGTCACATCTGAAATTGCACTAGTGTGAACCAGTCATCACTTCTTGTAAATTTAAATGCAGTAGCTTTTGCAAATGTATTTCCTCTTAAATTTACAGTAGAAAACTCTCGGGCACAATCGATGTGATTGGACAAACAACCACCATCACACGGGTAGAAGGCAGGCGGCGGGGTGCTAATGAAAGCAACATCCAGGTGCGTATATCATGTGGTTCTTATGATTCTATAAAATAGCAGTTTGAAAGTGATGTTTAAGAACTTTGAAAGGATAAGTTCCCCATTAGTAATATGGTAAATGTTACGTTCGTTTTCAGGGTGTAACATGTTACTGATGCAGCAGCCCTGCTCTCCCCCCCCCCCCCCCAACCCCAATCCCCCATTGTCACAGTAGAAGGGGGATCCACCCCCCCCTCCCCAAGCATGTCACATTTTTAAAAACCGCATGGCTGTATGGGGCTCTGCTGCACAGCCATGTTCGTTCATTCACAGGGATCTGTGAATGAATGAACTACAAGTCCTGTCTATCGCAGTGGTTTTCAATCAACTGTAAGGGCCCTTTGTAGTTCATTGATTCTTCCTGCTCTTCAGTAACTGTCTGCCCGTATGGGAGGTACAAGCAGACAGCTGTACTGAGTGTCAGGAGTCTGACATTGCACTTGCGATCTGCTGATCGTGGGTGCAATGCTTTGCAGACTCCATTGTAAAAAAAAATAAATAAAATATAATATATGCACATGATTTTGCATGAAAAAAAATGCATTTATTTTACAAAAGAACTTAGCCTTTAAAGTCTGTCCTGCAAGATTCCTCATTTAAATTGTTTGCTCTCTTCCCTGTTTTTCTAAGAGGAAATTCTCCAGTCAATCAATCCAGAACATAAACTGGCCAAATATGTTCTAAACTGATTGTAATGATTAGGGTTGATCGGATGTTCGAGTCGAATAGCGAACAGTTTGGGGTGTTCGCGGCAAGTTCGAAAGCCGCGGAACACCCTTTAAAAGTCTATGGGAGAAATCAAAAGTGCTAATTTTAAAGGCTTATATGCAAGTTATTGTCATAAAAAGTGTTTGGGGACCTGGGCCCTGCCCCAGGGGACATGTATCGATGCAAAAAAAAGTTTTAAAAATGGCCATTTTTTCAGCAGCAGTGATTTTAATAATGCTTAAAGTGAAACAATAAAAGTGAAATATTCCTTTAAATTTTGTACCTGGGGGTGTCTATAGTATGCCTGTAAATTGGCGCATGTTTCCCGTGTTTAGAACAGTCCCTGCTAGAGGTCGACCGATATGGGTTTTTCTCTGGCCGATGCCAAAGCCGATATTTAGAAATCTCGGTGGCCGATGGCCGATATATGATGCCGATTTTTTTGGGCCGATATATTAGGCCGATTTCTTTTTTTTTTTTTTTTTTCTTTTTTTTTCCCTTCATCTCATAAAATCTAACAGTTAGACCCCTTTTACACTGGGGCGATGCGCTGGCAGGATGTTAAAAAAAAGTCCTGCAAGCAGCATCTTTGGAGCGATGTATACTGCTCCTCCACCACTCCTGCCCATTGAAATGAATGCGCACCGCTGCCGAAGCGCCTGCAAAGCGTTTTGGCAGCAGCGCTTCAGGGGCGCATTTAATCCCTTCTTCGGCCGCTAGCTGGGTTATAAGCGCCCCGCTAGCAGCCGAATAGCGCCGCTAAAATGACGGTAAAGCGCCGCTAAAACTAACAGCGTTTTACCGTCAACGCATGCCCGCTCCAGTGTGAAAGCAGCCTTAAGTAATAAGTGATACAGAAAAATTTTTATATTTAAACATTTATTAAACAAAACAAACCTCCAATCACTTCACTTGTATGTAGAATTTAGATTAAAAAAAAATAACTATATCTTAAATATTTAATACACAAAAACAGGTAATCAAAACTTTTGGACGAAAAAAAATGGGCTAACTTTACTGCTTTTTTTTTTTTTTTTTTTTTTTTTTTTTTTTTTTTTTAAAAATTGCGTTTGAAAGACCGCTGCGCAAATACCGTGTGACATAAAATATTGCAACAACCGCTATTTTATTCCCTAGGGTCTCTGCTAGAAAAAATATATATAATGTTTGGCGGTTCTAAGTGATTTTATAGCAGAAAATACAGGATTTTTACTTGTAAGCAACAAGTGTCAGAAAAGATTTAGTCTTTAAATGGTTAAACTGAAAACTTCTCCACGGAGTTCAGTCTATTGATAAAAGAACCTGAAAGAGATACAATGTTTCTTCTTATCAGACTTGGCAGGCTGCCCAGAGGAGGAGAGAAGAAAACTTCAGACAACTTGCTTTGACTTTTACAGAAGTCATTTGCAAGTCCCGCTGAAGGTATAATCGGCTTTTTTTATCAGCACAATCGGCAGATGCCGATTAAGTAAAAAGAGCCAAATATCGGCCTCTAGTCCCTGCACAAAATGACATTCCTAACGGAAAAAAAGTCATTTAAAAGTACTCGCGGCTATAATGAATTGTCGGTCCCGGCAATACACATCAAAGTCATTGAAAAAAACGGCATGGGATTTGGCCCTTTGAGTCTGGTATGAATATTAAGGGGAACCCCGAACCAAAATTTTTTAAAAAATTGTTTGGGGGTCCCCTCAAATTCCATACTTCAGGTCTGGTATAGATATTAAGGGGAACCCCGCGCCAATGGGATGTCACCATGTGGCCCCGCCCTCAGTTATAAAACTGAACCAGGGGGTGTTTGGCTCATCCCTAGTAATGATTTACGAGAAGCAATATGGTGTAAATGCCTAACAGACCGATGCAAACTGTAATTATTGGAAAGTGTAGAGAATCTTTGGAGTAAGATTCTTTTTCGGTTTTGTTTTTTTTTTGTCTTAAGCTGGTCATAGATGAGTAGAAAAACGAACGAAAATGCAAAAAAAAAACCACCAAATTGAAACGTTCTTTCACTCTAACGCTCGATGGCCCAATCAATTTTCCAGCCAATTGTATTATATAGTTTTTCTGATTTTGTCTTCAACATTAAACATCATTTTTCTGATAGTGCTACTACCCCTACTGCTCATGCAAAAAAAAAAAATAAATACATTTCCCTCCATGTTTGTTCATTTTTAAAAAAAATGGAAATTGATTCTCGCAGTGACCATACCAACGATACGGAAATCGAATGATCGGTCTACTTACTCAAATTTTTTTCTTGTTACATTTTTCTATCTTTGTATGGCCAGTTTGAAATGTAGAAGTCACTTTTCCAGCTTCTCATAATTCTTTTTCAGACTAAATTTAGAGACCTGGACATTGTCTCTCTAACACGTTCTCATATGACCTCATTATTATTATTATTATACAGGATTTATATAGCGCCAACAGTTTACGTAGCGCTTTACAACTTGAGGGTAGACAGTACAAATACAATACACTTTGATACAGTAGGAATCAGAGGGCCCTGCTCCTTAGAGCTTACAATCTAAGAGGGAAAGTCAAAAGATACAAGAGGTAATAACTATGGGTGATGTGCTGATTGAGAAGATAAATGTACAGTTGTTAGGTGGGGGCCAGATAGGCTTCTCTGAAGAGATGAGTTTTCAGGGATCGTCTGAAAGTGGATAAAGTAGGAGAAAAACGGACGGATTGGGTTAGAGCATTCCAGAGGATGGGGGAGGCTCTGGAGAAGTCCTGAAGGCGAGCATGGGATGAGGTGACAAGGGAGTTCGAGAGCAGGAGGTCTTGGGAGGAGCGAAGAGAACGATTAGGTTGGTATTTTGTGACTAGGTTAGAGATGTAGCTGGGGGCCAGGTTGTGGCTGGCTTTGTAAGTTATAGTTAGTATCTTGAATTTAATTTGGTGATTGAGTGGCAGCCAATGGAGGGATTGGCAGAGGGGTGTAGCAGACGCTGAGCGGTTTGTGTGGTGGATGAGCCTGGCAGCAGCGTTCATGATGGACTGAAGTGGGGATAGCCTATTTAGAGGTAAACCAATGAGGAGGGAGTTGCAGTAGTCGAGGCAGGAGATGACCAGGCAGTGGATTAGAAGCTTTGTGGTGACATTGGTTAGGAAGGGGCGTATCTTGGAGATGTTGCGGAGATTGAGGCGGCAAGCTTTGGATAGTGATAGAATGTGGGGTCGAAAGGTTAGTTCAGAGTCCAGGATTACACCTAGGACCCTGGCGTGGGGAGATGGGTTGATAGCTGAGCCGTTGATATTGACAGGGAAAGCAGGGGAAGTGGCACCTGAGGGAGGAAATATCATGAGCTCGGTTTTGGATAGGTTGAGTTTGAGGTAGTGATGTGACATCCAGGCTGATATGTCTGCTAGTAAGTTGGTAATGCGTGAGGAGACAGATGGAGAGAGCTGGGCGGTGGAGAGATAGATTTGGGTGTCATCAGCGTAGAGATGATATTGAAAGCCATGGGCGGCAATCAACTGACCCAAGGAGGTGGTGTAGATTGAGAAAAGGAGAGGTCCAAGAACAGAACCTTGGGGGACCCCAACGGAAAAAGGAAGAGGAGAGGAGGAAGTAGAGTTGTAAGTGACACTGAAGGAGCGGTGTGATAGGTAGGATGAGAACCAGCGAAGAGTACAGTCACGGAGACCAAAGGAGTGGAGTTTTTTGAGGAGGAGGGGGTGGTCCACTGTGTCAAAGGCAGCAGAGAGATCCAGGAGAAGTAGTACCGAATAGTGTCCATTGGCTTTAGCCATTAGTAGGTCATTTGAGAGTTTAAGGAGAGCAGTTTCCGTGGAGTGTTGAGGGCGAAAACCGGACTGGAGGGGATCTAGAAGTTTATTAATGGTCAGATGGTCGCTTAGTCATGCAAGAAGTCCTAGTTGATTTAATATTGACTTTAGGTTTTTGGTGCAAGTTTTTTTTGTATGTTTGAAAGCTGCTTTTTTTTTTTTTTTTTTTTTTTTTTTTTGTGAAACGTTTAAGTTTAAAATATGTGTTTTTGCTATATCTAAATCAAATAAATATTGGGTATACTATCACCTGCATTTGTTTTGTAAATTTAGGGTAGAGACAATTTGCATAATGGTTTAGTGCAGTTTGAATCCTGCCCAAGACACTCTGTGTAGAGTTTGCATGTCCCATTGCTTGTGTGGGTTACCTCTGAGTACTCTGTTTTCCTCCCACCCTCCAAAGACATATTTGTAGGTTTATTCACTCCTGTCTGAATTGGCCCTTGATTATGAGTGCGCGTATGTGTGCATGTGAAATGGGTACCTCGGATTGTAAACTTCTTGTGGGCAAAGATTGATGTGAATATACAGCATGTATTCACTGTGTAAAATGTAAGGTATGTACATCCCTGTAGTAGTAATAATGTTGCAATTTAAAACCCAGTAACATGAAAATAGTTAATCTGCCCCCCCGCAGTGCCCACAGCCTATAAATCTACTTCTTTACATTAAAATATTGCCACTATATATACCTTTTTGGCTTATCTGTATACCATGATCAATGGTAAACTGCAGTTTCTCCATCACTGAGAGTTCAGGAAGGTGGAGATTTTCACTGCAGCCTGTATACACACCCACATGTGTGATGCCAATATCATGTGACCTGGCTAGCTCTGATCAAGTAATGATTCAGTCCAGCATAAGACACAACTGAGCATGTGCAGGTTGGCTACACTGCCTATGTTAACTGGCTTTCCCCGATAGACAGTGCAGGGAGGGGAGGATTTGTGCATACAGGATAAAGACAGCCTTTTTACATAATGTAGATGATTAACCCCTTAAGTTCCACAGTGAGTATAACAAGCATGCTTTACTCCATATACAGACTGATTTTACTGTTAAACTGCAATACTGAAAATCAGAAATTTCCAATCCTTATAAGGGTTATGTGAACCGTTCTCTTTGACAAAGCCCCATATGTGAAGCTTTGAATTTTATCTCTCCACATCACAGGAAACGATTTAGGCGAATTGATTATACTGGCAATGTCCAAACTGTTGTAGCTACTCTTAACTTGAAAAGTAAAGACACTATTACGAAAAATATATTTAGGAACACTCTATGAGAAGTTTGCCTATGATGACCGAAAATTGTTTTGTTCTCATAAAGGATAAAAATTGACTGGGCATCATGTTGTCACTTTTTCACTTTTCAGGTTTATTTTGTGTTTTTATGAATTGCCCCAAAAAGAATTAGGTGAAATATGCATAATTAGGGCCTTGTGGTTTCTCACAGACCCCTCCTCCCCCCTTGTGTGACCTCTCCTATATGTTTGGGCACTTTCTCTAGCTTTTAAAAGCTTCACTGGGTGAGTGACTTTACCTACAGGGTGCACCCGTGTAGCAGGCTTAGGCTTACTTTGGATCACTTGAAGACTAAGTCCAATCCGGTGTTATGAGAGTCACCGGCCTTCATAAATAACTCTTTGTAGTCCTTAATTGTTCTGATGGTAAAACAAGAGCTGCGACAGCTGCTTCTGCTTGTTCCCTGGAGAGGGTGGTCTAGAGCTAACCTCACAAAATCAAAGGTCTAACGTAGTGACTCAACTCCTGTCCTCGGGACCCACTAACAGGCCAGGTTTGCAAAATAACTGAAATACATCACATGTGATTTGCTGCTCAGTGATTGCAGTATTCTAGTCTGCATCTCCCCAAGATAATACTTAAAATCTGGCCTGTTAGTGGGTTCTGAGGACAGGAGTTGAGAACCACTGATCTAACAGGTGTGTTGTAGAATTACTGGAGTGTTTAATGTCCAGCAGACACACCCCTAATGCCAATTATCCTGAATACATCTATATTTCCATATGACAAAACTTCACAATAACATTGATTATTTGAGACATAGTAGGTAGCAAATGAACATGTCCCTGAAGTTTATTTCTAAAAACAGGAAAAAAAATGGGAAAATGTAAGGATTTTAGCCACTTAGATAAGGGCCAGATTGTAAAGGCTAGACAACAGGGCCAGAGCATGCAGCTCTTGTGGGATTTTCCCAGTCTGCAGAGGTCAGGACCTACCAAGGAAGAAAAACCGGCATTGGGGTCATGGGAGGCCATGGCTCATTGATGCACGTGGGGAATGCAGGCTCACCCATTTAGTTAATGCTGGTTCTCATAGGTGTCGGAACACAAAGTGCATCACAGTTTGTTGCATCTGGGTCTGCAAAACCACATGCTGACCTTTGTCCACATCCAAAAGCCCCTACAGTGGGCACATGAGCATTAGGGGTGTTGAAATCGCTGCATCGCGATTCGGGTGTCCCTGATGCGGCATTGATGCATGTGACCGTAAAAAATCGATTGCCGGGTGACGTCATCCCGACTTGCTCCTCCTGGGAGAGCGCTCTGAGCGTATTGTTAAATAAATCACGTATTTTGTGTGTGTGTATATATATATATGTATAATACATGCCGCTCATGTGACTGCCCGGCCAGCCTCTCTCCTCTCACGTCTCTCCTGACGTCAGAGAATAATTCTCAGCCCCGTCCACTGACTGTAGCTATCAGATCAGAAGAGAGGCGGGCAGGGCTGAGAATTCCCCGCTGACGTCAGGTAAGACATGAGACAGAGCGGCGGGCCGGGCAGTCACATCGAGGGTGCCGATGCTCATGACCGATGGTCGCTATGACCACTGGCCACAGGCGATCGCGGGAACGAGAGGCAGAACAGGGACGTGTGTGTGTGTGTGTGTAAACACACAAATTTCTGTTCTGTGAGGAGTGACAAATCGTGAGTTCCTAATAGCTAGGAACCACAATCTGTCATGTCCTCTAGGTCAGTCCCCTCCCCCCACAGTTAGAAACACACACAGGGAACACAGTTAACCCCTTGATCGCCCCCTAGTGTTAACCCCTTCCCTGCCAGTCACATTTTTACAGTAATCAGTGCATTTTTATAGCACCGATCGCTGTATAAATGCCAATTGTCCCAAAAATGTGTTCGCCATAGTTGCAGTTCCGAAAAAAATCACATTGCTAGTAAAAAAAATAAAAATGTTATAAATCTATCCCCTATTTTGTAGACGCTATAACTTTTGCGCACACCAATCCATATACGCTTATTGCGATTTTTACCAAAAATATATGTAGAATACATATCGGCTAAACTGAGAATAAATTGGCTTTTAAAAAAAAAAAGGGATATTAATTATAGTAAAAAGTACAAAATGTTGTTGTTGGTGTTTTTTTTTTTTTTTTTCAAAATTGTCGCTTTTTTTTTTTTGTTTATAGTGCAAAAAATAAAAACCACAGAGGCGATCAAATACCACCAAAAGAAAGCTCTATTTGTGGGGAAAAAAAAGAACGTCAATTTTGTTTGGGTGAAGCATCGCACGACCGTGCAATTGTCAGTTAAAGCGATGCAGTGCCGAATCGCAAAAAATGGCCTGGTCGTTCAGCAGCCAAATCTTCCGGGGCTGAAGTGGTTAAGGGAGTGCGCTTATTTTTAATTCAAAGCTGAGTTCCAGTCAATTTTTTGTTTATTAAAAGTCAGCAGCTACAAAATAAGTGCATCTTCTGACTTTTAATAAAAAGACACTCGTCTGTCCCACAATCGAGCGATGTGGCCACCCAAACCCTCTCTTCTCTCCCCTGCCTTTCCACCGCGCTGGCATTACTACTATGGGCATCCGGCTGTGACAGCTTGCAGCTTCACAGCCGGGTGCGCATGTCTCACTGCGCTGTCCTGAATGGCCGGACAATCTTTTGGGATCTTTTTGTGATGTGTTGCAGAAGATTGCAGGGAGGAAGGGCCGCCTAGGCGGCCCAAGCGGAAGTGGAAGCTCGTCGGTAATCGTGATGCATCGCGGAATCGAATCGCTGACCAGATAATCGTAATCGAATCGTGAGACCAGTGAAGATGCGCAGTTCGAGGTGCTGACCTGGCCTCCAAATTCTCCAGATCTCAATACAATTGAGCATCTGTGTGATGTGCTGGAAAAACAAGTCAGATTTCATGGAGGCCCCAACTCACAACTACAGGATTTAAAGGATTTGCTATGGACATCTTGGTGCCAGATATCACAGCATATCTTCAGAGGTCGAGTCGTCCCCCCCCCCCCCCCCACCACACACACCATTTTCATGGCGTATTCTTCTACTGCAGTCAAGAAGATTTAATGAATGGATTGACTATTTTTTTTTTTTTTTAATCCTCCATTGTCCCGTTCCTCTGATGTGAGAGGAAGGTGGTGGGGGGTTACCTTTGTAAACAGTACAACACTGCTTATGTTGATGGTCACTGCGATGTGAGTGAGAGCAGCAGCTTTGAAAAGGTAAACAGAAGGACATATGGGTACACCCATTCACCTTAGTAAGGGCACTGTTCAGCCATCATCTGACCCTCTTGTTACCATTTTTGAATTGTGGGGAAAATAAGGGTTGCATTGTTCAGCCCCCATTCTTCCCACACAGTTTTTAGGTTTCCTCTGACCTCATTATTATCACTCTAATGTAGACTATTAACCCTAAGCATGATTTTACTTGAGCATTTTTACCCCCTTCCTGCCCAGGTCTACTTTCAGCGCTGTCACACTTTGACAATTGCGCGGTCATGCAACACTACCCATATGAAATTTTTTTTTTTTTTTTTTTTTTCAATCCTTTTTTTTTTCACACAAATGGAGCTCTCTTTCGGTGGTATTTAATCACCACTGGGTTTTTTTTTCTTTTTTTGCAAAACAAATCGAGACCGAAATTTTTTAAAAAAAACCCAAGTTTTTCTTTGTTAAAACATTTTACAAATCTTTCTTCATAAATTTAAGACATGTATTCTGCTACATTTCTTTGGTGAAAACAACCCAAAATCAGTGAATGTTGTTTAGTCTGTAGGAAAGTTAGAGTCCACAAACTATGATATAGATAGAGATATATACACTCACAAAAGTGAGTACATCCCCCACATTTTTCTAAATATCTTATTATATCTTTTCATGTGACAACACTGAAAAAATGACACTTTGCTACAATGTAAAGTAGTGAGTGTACAGCTTGTATAACAGTGTAAATTTGCTGTCCCCTCAAAATAACTCAACACACAGCCATTAATGTCTAAACAGCTGGCAACAAAGGGGAGTACACCCCCAAGTGAAAATGTCCAAAGTGGGCCCAATTAGCCATTAACCTCTGCAGCAATTCTGGCAGCACTCATACGTCTATTTCCCAAAGACAACCTCTGGATATGACACTGAGCATGTGCACTCAACTTCTTTGGTCGACCAAGGCGAGGCCTGTTCTGAGTGGAACCTGTCCTGTTAAACCGCTGTATGGTCTTGGCCACCGTGCTGCAGCTCAGTTTCAGGGTCTTGGCAATCTTCATATAGCCTAGGCCATCTTTATGTAGAGCAACAATTCTTTTTTTCAGATCCTCAGAGTTCTTTGCCATGTGGTGCCATGTTGAACTTCCAGTAGCAGTTATGAGAGAGTGAGAGCGATAACATCAAATAGAACACACCTGCTCTCCATTCACACCTGAGACCTTGTAACACTAACGAGTCACATGACACCAGGGAGGGAAAATGGCTAATTGGGCCCAATTTGGACATTTTCACTTAGGGATGCACTCACTTTTGTTGCCAGCGGTTTAGACATTGACGTCTGCGTGTAATATAAGCATTACACTCACTACTTTACATTGTAGCAAAGTGTAATTTCTTCAGTGTTATCACATGAAAAGATATAATAAAATTATTTACAAAAATGTGTGTATTTATGTTTGTGTGTGTGTGTACAGATTGATCAGTCCTGATGTACTTACGGCTCATTTCTTGAGGCATGAAAATGCCAGGACAGTACAAATATCCCCCAAATGACCCATTTTTTGGAATGTAGACCATCCAAGGTATTTAGAAAGAGGCGTGGCGAGTTTTTTGAAGTTGTAATTTTTTTGTCACAAATTTTTCAGAAAATGAAGAAACAAAGATTTTTTTAAAATGTTTACATACTGTCACCGATGCAGTACAGTGTTCTATGACTGGTGTGGTGGTGATCAGGGACACTGTATGCTTTAAAAAAAATGAAAAAAATAAACTTAATTTTTATTACATTTGTTTTATTTTTTTTTTACATACAGTGACCAGAGCAATATAGCAACAATGTACTAATTCTGAGGAAGTGCTCAGGATTTTTTTTTTTTTTTCTGCACACTTTGGTTGCTCATACAAGTGAATTTGACAGTTTTAAGCAACCATTATTTTTTTTTTTTTTTTTTTTAATGAAAATAACTTATTCAGTGTTTGTTTTGTTTTTTGTTTTTTTCTGTTAGTGTTTTACTACAAGGCTGCGATTGGCCACAGGTTATCACATTGTACAGATGGGCTGTGATTGGCTGTGACCAATCACAGAGCTCATCACAATAGTACACAATAAAAGCCATGTAACAAAGCCTTTCATGTGTACAACTGTCATGTGATTGGCCACAGCAGTCACATGGTACCTGCAGTGGGCTGGTACAGTGATCTGTCATTAGCCTTGTCTGGTGGACACGGCGAGTGACAGATCACGACGTCCTCCTAGAACAGTACTCCCATTCGGCTGTTATTTTACAATAGGCCGGGCGGGAAGGTGTTAAAGACTATAATTGTAACCCAGAAAAGGTCCATTTTTCTTCTTTAGTAAGTTAAGAGCATGGTTTGCTTCAGTTTGGATAAAGTCCTTTTTACATTTGTGTTTTTTATTTATTTTTTATGTGTTCATATCCTGCAGGTTTTAGAGTGTGGAAGAATTGTGCTGAACTCAGAATGGTGGGCATTGTGTAGTATTGCTGACTAAGACTGGTTCTCTTTGAAATCTAAAAGTAGCAAACGTTTCTGGATTGAAATATGTGACTTGGGAATAGTCAAGTCCATTTGAACATTTCTAGTCAATGGGAATCATCTACTTTATACATGAAGCTCACAATCGGCTATCTTATCATATCCTATAAAACTTTCATTGTGTGTTTTTATTCTGCAATTTGTATGCATTACTCAGTCAGTGGTCCGTTACCTGTTTAAAAAATTCTGAAGACAGAAAGCAGTGAAAGCGTAGAAAAGGAAGTAATGTTCTTCATTTGCAAGTGCTCTCTGATATATGAGAATTTCCTTTTGTAAGTGTGGTTCAATTAACCTTAAAACGGGAGAAAACTGCTTGCTTTTGTGAATTTCGATACTGAGGGAAGTGTTTCCTTTGGCGGCTTTCCATGGTGTGCTCATAACTTACAAATGAAGCGGCCTCCTTTCTTTGTGTGATCGCAGCACATTCAGCATTATGAGCAAAAGGATCTTTGTGTTCTCGTTTCTGATATTCAAATGACAAAGCAAATTTTGTTGGCACGGTAACGGCAAATGTTTAATTTGTGAAACATAAGTGTGTTCATATTTGTTTAAGGTTGAATGGTTTTAAAAGAAACATTTGTATTTTTTCCTTTCTTAAATGTGAAATGAATTTGCAAAATTTAGAAAATATATTAATACAGTTGAGTAGTCCTTTTAATATTTGTGTGCTACAGAATAATTTGAAGGGAAGTAATCTTTTTTTTTTTTGGTTGGAAAAGTGTTAGATCACCGAATACTGGTAGTTCTGGTGTTTCTCGCTCCTATCCCCACTGCAGCCATTTAATGTTGACTTGCTTTATGAAAGTTTTGTAAATCTCAAAGCAACAGAATGACAAGGGCTAACCTTTCAAAGTAAATAGTGTAATACCCCCCCCGATCAGTCCATCATGAATTCTGTTGCCAGGCTCATCGGCTCAGTGTCTACTTCCCCCCTCTCTGCCAATCCCTCCACTGGCTTCCGCTCACCGTTCAATTCAAGATACTCACAATAATTTACAAAGCCATCCACAACTTTGCCCCAGCTACATCACTAACCTATTCTCAAAATACCAACCTAACTGTTTTCTTACTTCCTCCCAAGACGACCTACTCTCTCTAGCTCTCCTCACCTCTTTCCATGCTCGCCTCCCAGGACTTTTCCCGAGCCTCTCCCATCCTATGGGGCAGGGCATTCCAATCTGTCCGACTATTTCCTACTCTGTCCACTTTTAGATGATCCCTAAAAAACATCCTTTTCAGAGAAGCCAATCCCACCTTCACCAAACTGTAGTTTTATTTTTTCCATCAGCTCATCCCCCCCACAGCTATTCTTATTTGTATCACTTGACCCTCCCTAGATTGTAAGCTCTAACGAGCAGGGCCTTCTGGTTCCTCCTATATTGAATTGTAATTCTACTGTCTGTACTTATGCTGGAAAGTGCTACGTAAACTGTTGGTGCTATATAAATCCTATAATGTAGTAATAATGTTTCGTCAGCCCATTTGCTAAAAATTCACTCTGTAGTGGTGCTGTGTGGAATAGCATGTACCACACTGGTGGCTGTGGTTTCTCCCGCTGACCACTAGTACTGCAGGATAGGACCCAATGGTGTTGTAATGGTAGTCAGGAGCAACTGTAGCGGCCATATGCAGACACACTTGTAAGTGTGGAATTGGATCTGTGTCGGGATCTCTGCTATAGAATGACGTTCTAACAAATGGGCTGATGGAAAGGTAAGGATGATGCTGTTTTCTTCACAGATTAATGCTTTTGTTATTTTTTTTTTTTTTTGACCCCCTGACAGGATCACGTTGGTGGTTCTAAATAAAGGCAGAATGTTTTTTTAACTTAATGCGTTCTATGCATTTTTTAGGTTAAAAAAAAAGTAAAAAAAACTTCTGCAAGCAGCCCTTATCCCCTTATACTTACCTGAGCCCGATCTTGATCCAGAGATGTGCATGTGAGCTGAGGCTCTCTGCTCGCTCTCTCCTCCATTGGTTCCTGCTGTTGTCAATCACATCTAGTGAGCTGGGGAGGGACTGAGCTATGCTCTGTGTGTCATATAGACACACAGGCAGCTCTGGAGCGAGCATGCAAAAGTGCCCCCATGGCAAGCGACTTGCTATGGGGTTGGGGGAGTGGCAGTCGGGGACCCAAGAAGTAGAGGGTCGGGGCTGCTCAGTGCAAAACCATTGTACAGAGAGCTGGTCAGTATTATATGTTTGGGCAAATGTTTTTATTTTTTTTTAAAATAACGATCACCTTAAATACGTTTTTTTTCCTCACTTGTCTAGTTCTAAAAGACATGCAATCTCTCTTCTATTGAATTTCAATAGCTTGTCTTTTTTTTTTTTTTTTTCTAACTTTTTTTTTTTTGTTTTTAACAGGTAGTCACAGAGCAGTCTCCTTCAGAAGTGGATAATTTCATCAAGCCGCCACCACCATTTTTCCCTCCTGGTGCTCCTCCCACTCATCTCCCTCCACCTCCGTTATTTCCACCTCCCCCAAATGTCAGCACTGCCCCTCCGCTAATCCCTCCTCCAGGTAAGGCCATCTAATATGCCGCTAATGCACAAGTCTTCTTTTTATGACATTTTATCTTTTTATAGTAAAATATTTTCATCAAATATTTTGGTAAGACTTCAAACCCTCAAATATTTATCTGGTATTTTTTTTTACCTGTAGAATCTAAACATATCATGAGATTCCTAGTTGTCAGGCCAATGGCGTAAGGAGGCTTATTCAGTAAGGCACAAATAAAGTACTTTAGCCTATAACAAGCAAATCAAAATCATTTTGTTAAACCTCGAAATGTTGTTTGCCCTGGATACTGCACTATGGAGTAAACTTTTTGTTACATTAGTTTTTTCTAGTTTTATCATCCAAATGATGACCAGCAGGATTAATGGGATTTTAGGGTTAAACAATGATTAGTCTGGTCCAGACAGGAAGCATGCCTTTTGCACCGAGATTCATTGGGTTTAAAATTTTAGCCATTTGTAGAAGTGTGATTTTTTTTTTTTTTTTATTCATCCGGATTATTAACGCTTGATCGCTCATACTAGTCCTTCAGGAGCTTCTCTTCGTGCTACTAGCCATTATTTAAAGTTTACTTTTCGGCAAACAATTTTAACAGGTACAATGGATATACAAAGTCTACACACCCGTTAAAATGTCAGGTTTCTGTGATGTAAAAAAAATGAGACAAAGATAAATCATTTCAGAACTTTTTCCACCTTTCAATGTGACCTATAAACTGTACAACTCAATTGAAAAACTAAAATAATGTGGTTGCATAAGTGTGCACACCCTCTTATAACTGGGGCTGTAGCTGTGTTCAGAATTAAGCAATCACATTCAAACTCGTGTTAAATAGGAGTCAGTACACACCTGCCATCATTTTAAAGTGCCTCTTATTAACCCCAAATAAAGTTCAGCTGTTCTAGTAGGTCTTTCCTGACATTTTCTTAGTCGCATTCTATAGCAAAAGCCATGGTCCACAGAGAGCTTCCAAAGCTTTAGAGGGATCTCATTGTTAAAAGGTACCAGTCAGGAGTGACATTACCAAGAACTAGACGTCCCTCCAAAATTGATGAAAAGACAAGAAGAAAACTGGTCAGGGATGGCTACCAAGAGGCCTGCAGGAATATCTGGCAAGTATTGGCTGTGTGGTACATGAGACAACAATCTCTAGTATTCTTCATATGTCTGGGCCATATTATTTTTTTTTATTTTTACTTCCCTCAACCTAAAAGATTTCAGTTTGTTGTTCAATTAAGTTGTACAGTTTATAGGTCACATTAAAGGTGGAAAAAGTTTTTAAGTTATTTCTTTGTCATCTTTTTACATCACAGAAATTTGACATTGCAACAGGGGTGTGTGGACTTTTTTTTTATTCCACTGTATTTGATTATTAACAGATACAATATAATAACTAAAGAACAAGAGGCTCATATTGACTAGCACATCTTGGATTCTTATCTTCATTAACCTGTGCAGCAGATATCACTGGTTGCCATATTTCTGTTAAATATCCAATTTAAATTTTGCTGTGTAGCAGTTTCATCCTTTTGATTCTTCTGAAACATGATTACGTTCAGAAGAAACTTCTTCAGGTTCCTATTTGTGTCAGCACCTTATGATCTACAGACCCCCATGTAAGAGTAAGAGCAGGTTTCTGACATTCTACTATGCATATAAATCAGTACAGTACTGCTGTACATCTGTAGCAAACCATGCAGGCCTGAGGCTTTGGCTCCCCGTGGGCCCTGTTTTATTTGTGCCTCAACCATGGCTTTATCTTCAAAGCTGTTGCAAAAATAGTACTGTGCCATACCTCCCCTGTTCAGTTGGGGGGAGGAAGGCACAGTTGTACCTCATATTAGCTAGAAAACTTTGCCAAAAATCAAGAATTGCAAATATAAAACATCCTGTGGAAGTTCTTTGGAAAGCAGAAGCTGCTTTGAAGTCCTCATCATTGACTGTATTTTCTTCCTTCTGAAGCTCATTGCAAGAGAAACTCTCCTTGATTCATGCCAGCAAGGTGACCTAGGGTTTCAGTTTAACACCTTCCTTGCCATGCAGCTGTTTCTGGGTCCCCCAAGCCTCTAACATCTGGGCTTTTTTAATATGAGTAGTATAAACAGTGTATGCATTTTGCTGTGCTGGCAGAAACATGTCTAGCTTTGTAATGTGTGGTTGTGTTGAGCATTGCTCAGATTAAAGCATAAATCGCAGAAAACATTTCCCAGGCTACGTTGCCTCTCTAATTGTGTGATTGTTTTAAAAATGGATGCAGATGTGGCATCTGTGCAAGAATTTAATGGTATTTTAATAAATGAACTTTGCATATTATCAGAGCATCTACTGAGCATCTCAGTAACCGATTCTTGCCTCAATCTCTGGAATGTGCTTTTTTTTTTTTTTTTTTTTTTCCAGGCTACTTGCAGCCATCAGTGTTATCTTGCCAGTAATTATGTAATGATGGGTACCAAGTGACTATGTAAATCATGCCGTTATTTCCCCTTCTTCTAGGATCTGGATTGCAGTTATCTTTCTCCATGCAAAAACCATCTAGATATGGTATAGTGGATTTTGCTAATACTAATGAATATATAGTTATCTTGATTTGACATGGGAATATAAATGGCTGTCGATCATACAGATGAGGGTGTTGCATAGTGATTGTGTTTGTTGACTTGACTGTGTGTGTTGTGTAAGCCAAATGAATCAAGATTCCAAGTATCATTAGTTTACCTGCTAAGTCATTTTTTTTATTTTCCAATGTATTTTTCCATATATATGTGTTGACAGTACAATGCAGGCTATTGGTTTTTACTTGTGCTTTAAAATAAGGTGTTATTTGCTTACATACATTATTATTTCTGTTTTTGAATGACATAATAGTCGGTTCTGAAAATGCATGATAACCTTTCATATTTGCGCCTGCCAGGTTGCTAGCATATTTTGTGCTTTTATGTAGTGGAAGCAGTCTAAATTTCTACTTCATTGACAAGCTTTTTTACTAAAGTATAAAGAAATCTTGCTAGACACTAGCTGCCACTTTCTAAGCTTTAATTCCTCATTGCCCATAAAAGTATTGTTTGAGGCCTACATCAAATGTTTAGTTTGGATATCATTGAATGGTCATTTCCTTTTGAGTTATTTTTGGGCCTCTCTGTGTAAATATAGTGTCTATCTGGACAGAATTTACGGTTTGTAATAACTTGAAGATACTAACCAGTACAATATATTTATATATTTTTATATACTCTCAACAGCAGATGAAAATGCTTGTTAAAACCCCCAGGTTACTGAGTTCATATCACTCTTGGGCCAATTCAGATCTGTGAAGGCGTTTTTAAATTGATATTATTACTGTCTGTGCAGTCTGTAGCTCCACCCCAGGCTGAAGCCCAAATTATGGGCATTCCGATGGAGGAGTTACAGCCAGCAATGAGCCTTTGCCCTGCAGTGTGCATACAGCTAGTACAATCCTAGCTTCCTCCACCTTTTGAAAGCTGCCAAAATATACAGCTCTGCCATTTAATAGTAAAGCCCAGTGCCGCATCTGTAGTGTTGTTTTGTTTTTTTTATCTGCAAAGATAAATGTTGATTACAGACCAAAACACCTGCTACTCAGGATTTGAGGAGAGCACAGTTCATTAATGTGCCTCAAGTAAATGAATAAATAACGGGGGGGGTACCATCATTCCGATATTGATTATAGAGGAACATGGGAGCACAAAGACTCCAGGTATTCTGAACTATTTCCATACCCAAGGAGCAACAATTCAGTTGAGTTTAAAAAATAGAACATTTATTGTTACACAAGTTAAAAGTATTGATCATAGAAGAAAAAAATATTAAAAAGAATGACTGTTTAAAAAGTTGTAGCTTATATCAGGTCGCACATAGTTCTCCAGATGGATCATTGACCACACTGGTTGAGTAAGTCGATTAAAGTATGGGAGTACGGTATGTGTTCATTCCTCTACATGTTTTGCGGCCTGCAACACTTCTTCAGTTAGAAAAATAAGCCAAGAAACTGTCTATAATAAAACACAACAGCATATTTATAACATCACACAGAAAACAAGATAATGAGGTGGAGGTATTAAACATATTGGGTTGGTCAGGATTCCACTTACGGACAGGGACATGCGCCCAGAGGAGGATCTCAGGTGAGGATGCCGCAACTTCCCCCAGCACAGGGGTAGGGGGGCAAAATGGATGCCCAAACATACCCCAGAATGTGGACAAAAAAGATGAAAAGAAAAAATAAGGGGTACCAAACGAAAAAAGAAGTAAGGAACGAGGAGGGAAAAAAGTGGGACGCGGGAAAAGGGGGAGGCGAAGGTGGACAGACACGGGGAGAGAAGAGGGGTCGGGGGGGCGGCTGAGGGTTAAAGGGAGGGGGGGGGGAGAAAGACGGGTAAAGGTTTGAAAGGGGAGGAGAGGGGTGGGATAGAGGTGAAAAAGGAGAGGGGGAAGGAGTAAAAAGGTGGGGAAAGGGAATTAAGAGGGGAGGGGGAGCAGGGGGAATAAAGGGAAGAGGAAAGGAGGATAAGGAGAAACAAAGCAAATACTAGTTAGTCAGACACTGACCTTCAAACAGTAATATGATTATTAATATATGCACCAGAGGGAAGGAAAACTGCTCACCAAAGTCCCTATCAAATGGCTTAAACCAACAGGGGCCCCCAAAACCACTTATAGGGGGGTACTAATAAACTGAAGACTGGATGACCTATAACTTGATAAAGGTAGGCAGCGGCTGCAGACCATTAGTAAAAAGAAAGTGGGGTGGGGGCAGTTCACTGAGGCTTGTTGTAACTGTCGGCAGCTTGTGCTGTGAATAACCACTCTGGAGAGCAACTTGGTCACTTACAAAAACTACAAGCCCACAACAACCCACACCAGCTCTTGCACTAGATTTAGCAAACCTTTTTATCTTCTGGTGAGATTTCTTCGTTAGGACAAAAGGATGAAATGAATAATGCTTGTGTATCACAATTGTGACTTTGATGGTCTAATTGTTGCTTGCGCAGATATTCCACAGTCGGTGAAGGTTTCAAAAGTGTACAGTGCCTTGAAAAAGTATTCACACCCCTTGACATTTTCCACATTTTGTCATGTTACAACTAAAAACGTAAATGTATTTTGTAGGTATTTTATGTGACCAACACAAAGTGGCACATTATTCTGAAGGGAAAGGAAAATGATAAATGGTTTTCCAAATATCATCTGAAAAGTGTGGCGTGCATTTGTATTCAGCCCCCTTTACTATGATACCCCTAACTGAAAATCTAGTGGAACTACTTGCCTTCATAAGTCACCTAATTAGTAAATAGATTAAAAAAAACAAACACCAGTAAAGCGCACTACAAGGTCCAGCCCAACAGACAGCAGTCTATGCTATCAGCATAGTGAGGACAAATGTTCATTCCAACATACAAGGGTTCTGCAGCTTGCCAGATAAAGACCCTGGAAGATCAAAGGAGTTTAAACAACAAAGAAATGGCAGTGCAAGATCATGTTAAAATCTTGATGAGCATAGATGGCAGATGAAAAAACAGCACAGGATTATACGCAGTGTGATGAATGAAGGAACTGCAAGGCTGAGCCTGTCCTATGCCTCTAGCTGGCATTGGGGAGATTAGATCATGGCAGTTTTTCTGCCTGGAATTCATCAGTGTCCTGCACAAGCACAGTCTACCTCGCGGCAACCCCTTTGTGTTTGTGTGAACTGAGGGATAATGCTGAGGGCGGTCCAGTGCGTTTCAGAGGTTTATTCCTCCCTTATCAAAAACCTGCAAAAGACATGAGACTGGGGTGAAGGGTCACCTTCCAGCAGGACAACGACTCTAAACATACAGCCAGGGCTACAATGGAATGGTTTGAATAGAAGCATATGCATGTGTTAGAAAGGCCCAGTCAAAGTCCAGACCTAAATCCAATCAAGAATCTTTGGCAAGACTTGAAAATTGCTGTTCAGATGCTCTCCATTCAATCTGACAGAGCTTGAGCTATTTTGCAAAGAAGAATGGGCAAAAATTTTACATTCAATATGTGCGAAGCTGGTAGAGACATACCCAAAAATACTTGAGCTGTAATTGCAGTGATAGGTGGTTCTACAAAGTATTGACTCAGGGGGGCTGAATACAAATGTACACCACACTTTTTTCACAAATTTATTTGTAAAAAATTTTGAAAACCATTAATCATTTTCCTTCCACTTCACAATTATGCGCCACTTTGTGTTGGTAAATTTCATAAAATACATTTTATGTTTTTTTAGTTGTAACGTGACAAAATGTGGAAAATTTCAAGGGGTATGAATACTTTTTCAAGACACTGTAAGAGCCGGTTCACACAGGGGCAGCACAACTTGCAGCGCGACTCACAGAGGCGACCTGCACATGACTTCAGTGGCGAATTGCAAAATGACTTTTGTATAGAACCGTTGGAACGGTTCCATTGTACAGAACAGAACGCGACTTGTCAGGCGGCTAAGTCGCCCCTGTGTGAACCGGGTCTTAATGTGACTGTGTGTAGTATGCAACAGGAACGTTGATAACTCATGATTTTGCTTGGTTTGTGAACATCTAATAAGACACATTCTAGTTGGTATCCAGTGAGTGGGCCAGCTTATACATGGCATATTTGTTTTTGCTTATAGTGAATGTGTCTAAAAACAGTACTGGCACAAAATATAATCTGTATAATAAAAAAAAAAAAGTAGAAAATTATGCCAACAAAAAGCAACAGCATGTAAACTTTGCAGGACTTGATATACCATGTCATGTGAAGCTTTCAGTGACTTTATCAGCCATATTGGAGAAGAGGTGGGTTGTCTACAGCAGTGTTTCTCAACTCCAGTCCTCAAGGCGCCCCAACAGATCATGTTTTTATGATTTCCCTCAGATGAAATGGCTGTGGTAATTACTAAGGCAGTGAAACTGATCAAATCACCTGTGCAAAATAATGGCAAGCCTGAAAACTAGAGGTCGACCGATATATCGGCCGGCCGATATATTGGCCGATATTTGGTGTTTTTTTCTTAATCGGCATCGGCCGATTGTGCTGATAAAAAAGGCCGATATAACTCAGCGCGACTTGCAAATGACTTCTGAAGTCAATACAAGTTGCCTGTATTCTTCTGTGAAGCACTTCTCTCCCTCCTCTGGGCAGCCTGCCAAATCTGATAAAAAGAACCTGAATTGATACAATGTTTACACTTATGAATGAACTGAGCTCTGTGTGTAGAAGCTCTCAGTTTAACCATTTAAAGACTAAATCTTTTCTGACATTTGTTGCTTACAAGTAAAAATCCTGTATTTTCTGCTAGAAAATCACTTAGAACCCCCAAACATTATATATTTTTATATATATATATATATATATATATATATATATATATATATATATATATATATATATATATATATATATATATATATATATATATACACATATACATACATACACATATACATACATACACATATACATACATACATATATATATATATATATATATTATTTTTTTTTTTTAGCAGAGACCCTAGGGAATAAAATAGCGGTTGTTGCAATATTTTGTGTCACACGGTATTTGCGCAGCGGTCTTTCAAACGCAATTTTTAAAAGAAAAAAAATACACTAATAAATTTTAAAAAAACTAAGCAGTAAAGTTAGCCCATTTTTTTTCGTCCAAAAGATTTGGTTACCTGTTTTTGTGTATTTATTTTTAAGATATAGTTTTTTTTTATATATTTTTTTTTTATCTAAATTCTACATACAAGTGAACTGATTGGAGGTTTGTTTTGTTTAATAAATGTTTAAATGTAAAAAATTTTCTGTATCACTTTAGGTTGCTTTCACACTGCAGCGGGCATGCGTTGACGTTAAAACACTGCTAGTTTTAGCGGCGCTTTACCGTCATTTTAGCGGCGCTATTCGGCTGCTAGCGGGGAGCTTATAACCCAGCTAGTAGCCGAGGAAGGGGTTAAATGCGCCCCTGAAGCGCCGCTGCCGAAACACTTTGCAGGCACTTTGGCAGCGGTGCGCATTCATTTTAATGGGCAGGAGTGGTGAAGCAGCGGTATACACCGCTCCAAAGATGCTGCTTGCAGGACTTTTTTTTTAACATCCTGCCAGCGCATCACCTCAGTGTACTCGGGCTTTCACACTGAGACTGCAGGGGAGCCGTTTTACAGGCGCTATTTTTAGCCCAAAAGCACCTGAAAAACGCCCCAGTTTGAAAGGGGTCTAAATGTTAAATTTTATGAGATAAAGGGAAAAAAAAAAAAAAATCGGCCTACTATATCGGCCCACTATATCGGCCCAAAAAAGTCGGCATCACATATCAGCCATCGGCCTCCGAGATTTCTAAATATCGGCATCGGCCAGAGAAAAACCCATATCGGTCGACCTCTACTGAAAACGTGACCTGTTGGGGTGCCTTGAGGACTGGAGTTGAGAAACGCTAGTCTACAGTGCCATTGTCACAAATACTAGATAAGGGTGGTAGTGTGTGTAGTTCAAATTCTTTAACCAAAATCTCATTTGTTTTGGTAAAAACTGGCTTTTTATATAAATATTTTTTATGTAACTGCAAAGGTTGTTTTTTTTTTTTTTTTTTTTTTGCGGTTTATGAACCTAGCATATACTTTAGGTTTGCTGGTTTCCTGGCTTGTTTTTATAACTTTTGGGGTTTGCATATTAAGCAACCTCAGTTTAGTTTGATGGAAATTTGTCAAACTGAATATTTAGCCGTAATGGTATCTGTGCTTCTGATAATTTCCCTTATTGCCAGACTTCTTTAATTCAAGGACCTACATAGTTTGTAGAGTTTCTGAACGGTGTGGGGTACATTTCTGCTCTTTCTTGGGGACATCAATTTACAAGTGACGTGGGCTATGGAGTTCTTCAAATATTTGTTTAAAATCATAGAAAAGTGACTCAAAAGTCTGGTAAACTCATGCTGCTTGGAAGATGTTAATATTTAGATTTTTACAGAATTCCTAATCTAACCTGATCTTTTATATTGATTCAGAATGTGTTATTTTTGGCATGTGCATGAGCAAACACTGGAAATTGGATATCCCTCTGAATTCTGCTGTTTTTTTTATGAAGGCTAACAACGGTCCATATTTCATTAGTAGTAGTTAAAGCGCACCTATCATAATGATATATAATAACATAACTAGTAGGAACCTCAACAACTCATCCAGTATGTAATGTCAAAACAGTTATACAGAGTAGCCAGTTGGTTCATCCAATTTTGAAGCAATGATCAAACAATGATGGCTGATGGCAGTCAGCAGATCACGTTTGTGGGGAACAAAAAATATATATATTACATCTTCGCAGTGCATACACATTTGTTTATTTAAAAAGGCAGCAAGTACAGAACAATACCTCTTCATGTGCAAAAAATACATTGTGCTCTTAACTTCTTGTTGAAGCTGACAATGCAGTGCTTCTGCTGCACTGAAATCTCAATCAGTATTGCAAGCCAGCTTATATCCTTGCTTGGGATTTCAGTGCAGCATAGGCGACTTACAGTGCATAGGAAGTTGGGAGCCCACTGGTGTTCTGGCAGGGTAAAAAGTTATTTTTGTCTATTTGAAGCATTTTTAAAGGCATACAATATGGGGAATTGTGCCTGTATTTTTGTTGCATTTTTTTTTCACCCCTCGGATGTACAGTTGGCACAGGTTTTACGGGCTTGGTTGGTTCCTAAAGTATAGGTCAAGAAAGGAGGACAGAAAGTGAGGTTAAATCTCTTTAACAGAGCCTTGGGTATTGCTAAAAACCTGAAAAAGTCTCCTAATCCTTCCTGGTCCAAAAGATACTGAAAAGATAGTCTCTGTGGTAAATCAGTTGCTGTCATTTAAAACACCTGCTCCAGGAAGATTTACATTCAGTGAAATTGTTTCTGTGAATGTCGGGTTCATTACTTTATAAATATGCCCCTTAAAGCTCATTTAACCTTGCGGTTCCATGTTCAAGAAATGAGGGGGGGGGGGGGGGGGGGGGGCTTTCTGACATGATCACTATTAAAAGAAAAAAAAAATCAAAATTGAATTGACTTTAGGCTGCTGTTGAGGAATCTACATCTGTACATTCCACCAAACATCTCTGGGCTATCATTCTTGGATTGGTCTGCTTGGATTTAGTTGTGTGTTTTTTTTTTTTTTTTTTTTTTTTGTTTTTTTGTTTTTTTTTTTGCGCAATCACTATGGTTTGGTGTAGGAGAGCTACAAAAAAGCATGCCATAAATTGCATTTATTGCTTTGTGTCTTTAAGGGAACTCTTAAATCTTCGGGTTATACTGCCATCTACAGAAGGATTGTACGCTGGCAAAAAAAAATTGTAGGTCTGCCTAGGATAGCCAACTCCATATTACTATCGGGCCCCAGTTTTTTGCTAGTGTTCTAGGAGGGTTTTTTTAAGCTCTGCTCTTAAGACTGCAAGCATTTTTCTTCAATTTCCGAAGTTCCTCTGTTTGCAGCTTGTATCCATTTGTCAAAAATGGATACCACTTTGGTCCGTCAGTATCTTGCTTCCAATAAAGTGACCACCTTTCTGGTGAAGGATGCACAACCCTCAGACATATTTTCCTTGGCAAGAAGGTGTGCCCCACTTTCAAAAAGTAGGAGTTGGAGGGGGGGGGGGGGGGTCGGAGTCTGTTAGCCCCTTTGAAAGCTTGCATTGCAAATGCTTGGCTGTGGCAGGGGGTTCCCAGGGGCTACAATCTTGTTTCCCCACTTTGGAATTCAAAGCACTGAATATTTTCATTTGAGCTCAGAAATTCTGCATGAGATCCGTACCCTCCCTTCACTGGGGAGACTTCCTGACTTTTTTGCCTACATATCCCATATTTGCAGTGTCCCAGCATTTCCTTTGCTTTTGGGTCCCCTGCACTTTGTGGCCCTTCCATTCTGCTTGTATTCTGTACCTTGGGTGTTCACCAAGGTGCTGGCTTAAGCAGTATTCTGTATTGGGACAAGTCAGTTCAATCCCTGGACAGACTGATTAATTTGATTTCGAGGACCAGGTTATACTTGGACTAGTGGCTTCTGAATACAGCTCTTGAATTGGGAAAATCATTCTTTCCCATCTTTTTGGAAGGTGCTTACAATGGTTGGAAGTCTATTGGGTTGAGGATGAGTCCTGGGGACTTGGAAATCAGAGCAATCTCTTTTACTGATCAACATTCTAGAGTATTGAACAATTTAGCTATGCTTGAAGTATTTTGAATATACTGCTGGAGGTTCACCCTATCCTGGTTTAGATAAACCATGCTCTCGGCAGTGGTATACTACAGCCATCAGGGAGAAACTAAAAATCTTGCCACACCAAGAGAGGTAGAGCAGATTCTGTCCTGGGTAGTACTTTGTGTTTAAACCTTGTCTGCCGTTTACATACCTTGTGTAGATCATTGCCAAGCAGGCTTTCTCAGTAGGCAGCCAGTGCAGGGAGTGGTCCCTACACCCAGAGATGCTCCAAGACCTGTGTCTCACATGGGGCCACATATGAATCTCCTGGCTTTCAGGTTCAACAAGTTAGTTTGTCTCCAGGTACAGGGAGCCACTAGTGGAAGCACTGGGTCCTCTGGTGGCTCTGTGGAATCGGTACACCATGATATATTTTTTTTTTTTATAATTTTTATTAAATAATTTGCAACAGTACAAAATATTACTCTTAGCAAGCTTGCTTGTTTTCTATCGTATATTCCCTTCCCTCCCCCGCCCGCAGCCCATCCTTTTAGAAGTAACCCGTTTCGGTACACACGATGTTCCTTGCTTACTACCTTTCTCTTTGCTCTCACGTTACTTCTCTTCCGGGAACTGCGTTTTCCGTATCGCCTCCCATGCTTAAGGCTATTATTGCAAGTGGACTCTAATACGGCACTAGCAGGACTCTAATACGGCACTAGCAGGGGGCATGCCGTCTCTTGTACCCATGGATTCCATATCTTAAAGAACTTACTGTAATTACCCATCCTGGTGTAATTTGTTTTTTCCTTCCATACTAAGGAGTTGATAGTCCTAACCCATTCTTCCGGGGTCGGGGGTGTTTTTGATTGCCAGGATTGTGCAATTAATTTTCTTGCTTGGTACAAACATCTTGCGGTGGCTATTGCAGCGCTTCTATCCCCTAGTTCTCTATCAATGTAGCCCAAAATACATGTTTTGGGTTCAAGCTCTAGTTTAACCCTAAACGTGGTGCTAATTATTTGCAGAATCTCAGACCAGTATCTGACCAGTTTTGGGCATCTCCACATCATATGTATTGAGTCCCCTGTTTCCCGGCATCTAGGGCACTCATCGTCGGATCAGGGGAACAGGGGGGACAAAGGACACCCCTGTCTTGTCCCTCTCTCGAGCGAGAAATGTTCTGAGTATCCATTATTTATTTTTAGCCTAGCGCTTAAGTGATTATATAATATTTTCAGCCATCCAATAAATGCAGGGCCAAATCCAAACCTTTCCAATACCCACCAGAGGTACTCCCACTCAAGGTTATCAAAAGCCTTGGCCGTATCCAAGGACAAGATAGCCCTGGAACCCATGTTTTCTGTTGGTACCTGGAGGTTCATGTATACCCTTCTAATATTTTATGCTGGTGAACCGATTGGGAATAAACCCTGACTGATACAAGTGCATGAGTTTTGAAATATATTTATTTAACCTAGTTGCCAGCGCTCTTGCGAAATCTTAGCATCAGAGCACAATAATGATATCGGCCTATAAGAGGATACTTCAAGTTGGTCTTTCCCTTCTTTCTGTATCACTACGATATTAGCCTCCATCATTGAAGAGGGCAGCCCTCCCCCCTCAACCGCCCACTCCAGTACTTTTAGAAGCTCTGGGAGCAGCACCTCGCCATAGTGTTTATAGGTCTCCAATGGTAACCCATCTGGGCCCGGGGATTTCTGATTGGACATCTCCGCAATTGCTTTTTGCAACTCTTCCAAAGCCAATGGGGACTCCATCTCACTCCTATCCTTCTCCGAGAGAACAGGTAATTCAACACCCTCCAGGAACCTATCCATATCACACTGATCTGAACCCTGATGTGATTTATACAAGTCCTTGTAAAATTCAGAGAAAGTCTCCATAATCACAGCAGGTTCAGATGAGATCTCTCCGGTTGGAATCCTAATTGACGGGATAGTTGAAGAGGAAGTATTGGACTTGGCTAAAAGTGCCAGCATCCGGCCCATTTTTTTCCCCTTCTCCAAAGTAATTTTGTCTCTGAAAAAGCCTCTTATTTTCAGTTTTTCTAATAATTGCCGCTTTGTACTCTTGCTGTTTCTTAAGCCACATCTCTTGTTTCTCTGGGGTTGGATCTATCACGTACTGTCCTTCTGATTCTATCGCCTCTTTTCTGACCTGTTCCTCCTATTCCCTTGACTTTTTTTCTTTTATTTTTACCACCTGCTGAAATAGTAGACCCCCGAGGTATGCTTTTAGGGTGTCCCACACACCCCCACTGACGCTGTGCCTGTATTAAGTTCTACAAACTCTTTTAATCTAAGAATTATTTCTTCTGGGCTACCTATCAGCTCTAACCATAGTGGATTTATTGTCCACACTTTCTGGTTGCGTCTATCGTTTAAGTTTACAGTTAGAGTCAAAGGCGAATGGTCTGATATCCCTCTTGGCCAATACTCTATTTTTTTTATTAGTCGCGATGGTTCACTGTTACCATATCTATACGTGATAGTGTAGAATATGACCCTGAATAGCAAGAATACTGCCGGATATTTGGATTGTGGCATCTCCAAAAATTGCTCCATCCAATCTCCTCAAGAAGTTGGCCTAGGCGCCCCTCTGACACTTTTTTTTGTTCGGGTCACTGGTGGAAACCTGTCCAAGCTATTATTAAGCACCGCATTAAAATCCCCCACCACTATGATCGGGGTATCTGCCTTGTCCTCCACGAACTCTTTTAAATCAAGCAAAATCTCAGTTTTGAACGGAGGGGGGATATAAACATTTGCTATCACAAATGGTTTGTTTTCTTTTAGGCAACTCAAAAAAACATAGCACCCCAGTGTGTCTATTCTGACATCCCTGCAGGAAAATAGCACCCCTCTCTTTACCAGTATACTCACCCCCCTAGAATAGGAGGAGTAGACTGAATGATGCCTTCTTGAAATTTACTACTCCGGATTTGTAATTTGGTGTCGTTAGTGAGGTGGGTTTCCTGCAGGCATATCAGTTCAACACCGTGGGTCTCCAACACTGAGAACACAGTCGCTTTTTTGACAGGATCACCCATGCCCCTAATGTTCCAAGAGCCTATATTTAGAGTTTTAGGCAGCATCTAGAAAAAAAAGAAAGAAAAAAAAATAGAAACAACCAATAAACGAAATGAGGGGCCATTCGCTTGTGTGATTGTGTCTCCCAAAATTGCAATCATCATCATAATTGTGTCAAAAGAAAAGACAACAAAAACGGGAAACAGAAAATCCTTATAACCAGTTCCCATTCTACCTTCTCTCTCTGTGCTGCTTCTTGTTAAATGTGAATGTGTGCTCTGTTCTTATCTGCCCCCTCCCCCTTTGTATGTGTGTCATATAATCTTACCCTGCATCTCCCTATTACCCTCCCCCCCCCTTTATATTATTTGCCACCCTACCCTGCTGATTCATTCGTGACCCCCCCCCCTCTTTCCCCCTCCTGCCTGACTAGGCTAGCCCTAGGGACATTACTTGTGACCATTTCCTCCCTCCAAACCACAACTCCTTATCCCTACTTAAATGTGTTCCAATTTCCTTACTTTTCACCATCAATCCCCTCCCCCCCTCCTATAACCCAGTTCAAAAAAATTACACAAAAAAAAAAAAACATTCTTAACTGGTGATCCCTCATCTTTCATCAGTGACTTTCACCTGCCAAACCCATCCGCCCCCCCCCCCCCACCCCCCCCCCCCGTGCCATCCTCTCTTTAATTTCCTTTTTTGAAGAAACATCCCAAAATCTGTGAAAAATTTCAATATTAACTTAAATTATTCAATAGCTGCAGTCCATAACTCTACAAGTCCTTTTTATTGTCTTCGAGCCACTTTGTTGCCCCTGCGACCGAATCAAAAAAATCGGTTGCCCCCAAGGCGGTAATACGTAAACGTGCTGGGTACAATAATGCGTATGCGATTTTATAGTTCCGTAAGCTGCGTTTTAATGTCCATGAATTACGCCCTGTGCTTCTGTAAGTCTGGAGAGTAATCCGTGTACAATGAGATTCTAACTCCATTATAAAAAATGTCCCCTAGCTCTCTAGCCTTTTGCATCAGTGTCACCTTGTCCTTGTAGTTGAGCATTTTTATAATTATTAGCCTAGGGTAACACCCTGATGGCGGGGCTCTAGACGGCACTCTATGGGCTCTTTCAATCGCAAAAAGATGCAAGAAGATTTCCATTCCAAATGTTCCCTTAAGCCATTTTTCCAGGAACTCCGCAGGGTGGGAGCCCTCTCACTGCTCCGGGAAGCCCACCGCCCTCACGTTGTTCCTGCGTGACCTATTTTCTATTTCATCCATTTTAGCTTTATATAGGCCCATCTGTACTTGCATTGCTTTGAACTCTTGCTTCGTTGGGTTTAGGTCATCCTCTACCTGACTTAACCTCTCCTCCAGGTTGGTTGTTCTCACAATAGTTCTTTGCAGATCTTGGCTCCTTAAAAATAGCTCTTCCTTTAACCCTCTTAACTGTTCGCACAAGTTACTCAATGAACCCTTACAAAAGTTGACTGCACATAATATATCTTTCAATGTAGGCTCAGCTTCCATTGGTGTATTTAAATCAGAGACAATTTCAGTCATGTTTCCCAGGGGTCCCCCCCAGGGCTTTTTTTACTCAGTTTTTGTAGTAGCAGGCGGTGCCACCGACGCTTTGCCTAAGCTTTTTCTGTTCCCAGGGCCTCCCACCTGAGATTTCTCTTGTAGTTGCTGAATGCCTTTAGTTGGTGAAGATGTAGAAGTGTGTGCATACCTCTCCAGCTTGGCTGCTGCTGCTGCCTGGTTCCCCTTCTCCTTAGATGAGCGAGTAGCTTGAGAGCTGGAATTCTCCTGCTGTTGCTGATCTTCTCCCTTTTTCCTAGTCATGGCCAGTTGTATAGGAGTATGGGGTGTATGAAGGGGTATATAGCCCACCCAGATTGCGAGACTACAATGCTTTTCCACTCCTTCAAGGTCCTGATAGCGTCTGCTTATATGAGTTGTTAGCGCTAACTCCCAGCCTCCGTCCGTCAGTACCTCAGTACTCCTGGGTCTACCAGGCTGTGCAGGGGCGCACTATCAAGCCTCACCACTCAGTACACACCAAGTGGTTACAATGTCCCTCTCTCCTACGGCGGTACGGGCCGCTGTGGCGCAACAGTTCGGGCCACTCAAGCTCCCCCACACTACACTAAGGGGAGCAGGTGATAGTTATAGGACTCCGCTTTTGTATCTGCTGAGCTCGTAGTGCCTCTGAGTGCTGCTAAGCCGGATGGGCGGTACAGAGTCCCTTCAGGCAGCCACCCTCGTTGTGTATGTCAAGCACTGCTTGTCCCACTATCTCTCGCGGGAACTCGAGTCGTTACCCGGCCAACTGCTCAAGCTCAGCGGGCAGCGCAAGCTCCTCCTCACCGTACCGAAGGAAGCCGCCAACGTCGTCCTCCTTCGTACTTCCTGCAGTCCGAATGTCGGTGCCTTCGCTCACACGATCCTCACACAGGAAGGACCAAACGGGCATGCAGGTATTGCTTCTTACAAAAAAAAAAAAAAAAACAAGGCGCACCAAACTAGGTTAATGCCGCTAGACTGACTCGGATGGCCACGGGGGGATAGAGCAGGGAGAGACCTCACGCACCTCCGCTCACTCCGACATCCGGTCACACCACCGGTACACCATGATATTTGATATCGTTTTCCTGACAGGTCTTCTGTCTCAAGGACTGACTTTTATCATGGGCTTGACGGTGGCTTACTTTAACTGCATGACTGTTGAAGCCGGATCAGGGGCATCTCTAAATGTGAAATTCTGGTGATGTTAAAAACTAGGAAGTTTTTTTCTCACAGGGTTTATCCTTACACACAAAAGACATATATGTCACCTGGTGCTAGTCTCAGATACTTCCATCCTAGGAGATTTCCCTGTGGGACAAATCCTCCCCTTGCTAAAGTTGGATCTGGAGAAGCATTTGGCCCTCAGCACCATTTAAGGGTCAGGTCTCTGCTCTTGATATATTGTCATTTACTTCTGTACTCTCTCTTCCTTGTAGCTATCACCTCTGCAAATAATAGTTTCTGGTTTAGCACAGACAATGTGGTGTTGAGGCCCAGAGCTTATTTCCCACCTAATGTAGTTTAGCCCTTTTACCTCCCTTCCACCCTTTCAACTGTCCCTCTCTCTGGCTTCAGCTCATCAAATAGACATTCCCCCTCATTGCCATAGTGTGGTTCAGGCTGCAAGAAGGCTGTAAAAATATCTCAGCTATTCTTTTAGAAAGACTGATTCCTATTAGAGTATGTCTTGACAGAATTGGCACACTCTAAGATCCGTGAATACTTCTTGGGTTTATTAGCATCAGGCTACCATTCCCCAGTTTTGCATAGTTATCATCTGGTCTTTTGTTCAAACCTTCTCTGAGTGTTTATAAGGTGAATATTCTGGCCTCATCTGATGCCAGCTTTGGCCGTGAGGTCCCACAGGCAGGTGTTTGTTTCCTGTGTTGCCTACCCCTCCGTAAGGCTCCTTTCACACTGAGAAGCTTTGCAGGCACGAAAGTGCTAAAAATAGCGCCCCGAAAGAGCCGCTCAATGCACTCCAGTGTGAAAGCCCCAAGGGCTTTCACACTGGGGCGGTGCGATTGCAGGGCAGTCAAAGTCCTGCAAGCCGCACCTTTGGAGCACTGTAGGAGCGGTGTATTTACTGCTCCTAAAGCACCCCTTATCATTGAAAACAATGGGGCAGTGCTGCAAAACCTTTTAACTCTGTCCCGGCCGCTAGCGGGGGCTTAAAACCGCCAGCACCCGCACACGCCTCAGTGTGAAAGTAGCCTCACTGCTTTTGAACGTTCCAAAGGTTTAAGAATTCCTGTGTGCCTTAGTGAACCAGTAAGAAAATAGGTGTGTGTGCTCGCAGAAAAATTATTTTCATAAAGTAAATTGAGGAACACAGATAACATCCCTCTTTATGATCATGCTTTCGGTACTACTTTGCTACAAAACTTGGGCATGGTAGTATCCTGGGCTGGCCTACTAATTTTATGTTTACCAGCATCTAATCCTTCTTTAGGTGGCAGTATAACCCAAAGGTTTAAAATTACCTGTGTGCTTTAATGGATTCAAGGAACATAATTTTACTGTGAGTACAAACTTACATTATTTAAAAAAAAAAAAAACCCAAAGCATTGACTGACTCACTGACTGACTGAGGCTCTTAGACTTTCTACTTATCTCTTGCCAAAAGTTCGGGAAGGTAAGGAGCATTTCTGTGAGAGAGAGCACAGCCTGTCCCACAATTGCAGCATGCTTACCTCTCATTTCTTGCATGGGAATTTACTTCAGAGCAGACGTGGTTTGTCACATTACATGCAGTGGCATCTAAGGGTGCAGAGGTAAGTATGTACCTATTGCTACTATAATGTCCATGTGAAGACTGTAAATTTGCATAAAGGATATGCCATTTTTTTATGCATAGGTGCACTTTAAGTCTATGTACCGTTTGTTTGCTTGCAGTATAAAGCAGAAACAGAGTGTTCCACTTATGATCCTGTGTAGAAAGAATAATATTTGATTATCTCGCTGTTGCTGAATATCATCCATCAGCTGAGTTTCATGGGAAATAAATTTAAATTAAAGCTGCAATCTAGCAAAAATGTTGTTTTTACATGAGTTCATAAAAACTAAGATGTACCTTCTTTTTCTAGGAATACCGATTACAGTGCCACCACCAGGCAAGTATTTTAATGATTATATAGTGTGCCAACATTTAGTTCTATGTTCCTATTTTCTTTGCGTATTTTTTATTTGATGAGTAGATAGTATATCATTCTGCTTAATGGCAACTGTGTGAACATGAAAAGGAAAGAAGAAACAGATTGGGCCAGTGTAGCAGCCATCTGTGTACTTACATTAAAGTGATTGTAAAGGCTTGTTTATTTTTTTAAATAATAAACATACAGTTGGTTTTGCACAGAGCAGCCTGGATCCTCCTCTTCTCTGGTCCCTCTTTGCTGCTCCTGGCCCCTCCCTCCTTTGACTGCCCCTCAGCCAGCAGCTTGCTATAGGTTGTCACCCAAGCCGAGTCAGAGCTCTATATATCCATTCAGAAACTGAGCCCCGCTCCCTCTCACCCCTGATTGGCTGACTGACCTTGACATCCGCAGGAGCCAGTAGTGCTGCTGCTCTGTCTCAGCCAATCAGGAGGAGTGTACTGGATGGCTGAGGGGATCGTGGACAATGCTGGAGAGAGGAGCTCAGGTAGGTAATTGGGGGCTGCTGGGGGGCTGCTACACACAGAAGGTATTTTATCTTAATGCATAGAATGCTTTAAGATAAAAGAAAACAACCTTCTGCCTTTACAACTCCTTTAACTAAAAACTGTTCAAAAAGCCCCTAACAAACTAGAAGCACATCCTGCCTGACTCCTTGGACTTGTACAGTACCTGACAGCGAGATTGTGTTTCCAGCGCGATCCTATCGCACCGGTTCTCGGCAACAGGGTACTGTGCATGTTGCGCTGGCTCGCTGATCGGGAAAGGAAAACTTTTTTTTTTTTTTTTTACCTTTCGCGATGAGCGACAGGCAGTGCTGACAGCTGTCTGGTATGAATCATGAGGGGGAACGCCGTGCCACATTTTAAATGAAAAAACCTCCCCAACCCCCCCCCCCCCCCCCCCCCCCCCTGAACCGTACCAGGCCGCATGCCCTCAATCCGATAAATGCGGCGAGATTGACACAATATTGCAGTCACCTACTGTATGTTCTAGTTGCAGCCTGCATTATGTATGTTATCCTAATTGTGTGTAGGCATTTAAGAAGATTTTATAAAAAAAAAAAAAAAAAAAAACAGTTTCATATGTAGACTGGTTATGCAATCTGCATCAGACAGTGGGAACTCGTTAAATGACCTACTGCAATGCTGAAATGGGTTACACAACTTCTAAAGATTTCGGGTGCATTTAATTAATTTAGAAGTTGGTGCACAGAGGCAGAAAGGTTCAGTGATTTTTGCACACCTATTATCTACAATGCCCGACCATGATGCAGTAGATTGTGATCAGCAGTTTAGCAGGCTTCTCCTATGTATTATAGATATGTTTATGATGGTAAGCTCATCTTTTTAAAACTATAAGGAAGATTTACTGGTGTTGGTGAATATTTATTTGGTTGAAGGAACCTATTCCGAGAGAAATCGCTTCCATTAATCAATGAAAGTTGATAAATTCTGTTTGTTCAGCTGTCATGTTGGATCAGTAAATCAGTACTTTGTAATTCACTAACCAAAAACAATAATTCATTTAATTTAGAATTGCATACTTGTTTTGGGGCGGTAGCTCATAGTAACCAAGCTATTGGATTGGCCTGACAGTTGGATAGTCTGCATTTTCAGAAGAAGTCAACAGTGGAAGCTAATAATTATTTATCTTGACACGCCCTTTCTGGTTGATGAAAACATAAGATTTAATCTCATATTTACTGAAATTTTAAGGAAAAGTCAGGAACAAGTTAACAGTACATACATTTGGCTTCAGTCCCACATTCATAGACCACCTCTCAATGAAGCTACATCTCTGTAATAGATATAATAAGGTACTTATACCTAGAAGCACCACTATGATATTGTCACCTTTCATTTGGGAGTGTAACAAAGATTGACATCTAAAACCAATTATTTGGTAGTGATAAGGAGAGTGAGCACAAAGCGCCTTTTGTGCCTGCAGGTATGGAAATTATAACCAGAGTAAAGCCTAGTATACACGGACCAAATGTGGGGCCGCATCCGGCCCATGTGTACTGCAGCTGGTCTGACATAAGCCGGCCTTCTGTCAATGGGGCATGACCATAAAAGGTCTGTCGATCGGCTCCCGATCAGCGCTCTTAGCCAATAGCGCTGACCGAAGTGTTGTGGGGGGGGTAGGGCCTGTCCCCCTGTCAGAACACAATAGCACAGCAGGGGAGATCCCGGTACATGCTAACATTGCATAGTTAGTACAGCGGCCCCCCCAGAGCTGTCAGTTTTTTGTTTTTTTTTTTGCTCATCTCTACTGGGTTGAATGGAAAAAAAAAACTACTATTGTGCACTAGGCTTTAAGCTAGGGTAGAGGGGAGTAAATTTGGTGAGATAGAGATATCAAAGATTTTTACATTTGAGATTAAATGAGGGAAAACAAAAACAGAAAAAGCAAAAATATGCTCACAGGGACTGGGGAATAGGGGTAGAGGAGGAGGAACCTGCTGTAGATAATCACGATTAATACGCTGGTATGATAAACTTATTAGGTACGAGGTGAGATCTGAAGAGTGTTTAACACCTTTATGACGGCATAATACAAATATGTGGCATCCAGTAAGTGGCTTTTAATCCTGTGTGTCGCATATTTGTTCTAGTGTTTGTGCTGGAAGCTTGCTCGCACACTCCTGGCACAGAGAACTAGCTGTCAGTGGCAGTTCTGTGCCTCTTACTAACAATCAAGAACCATAACTAGATGCCGATCACACGATCGCTGTAATACACTGAGGGGAAAAAAGTAATTGATCCCCTGCTGAATTTTGTACATTTGCCCACTGACCAATAAATGATCAGTCTAAAATTTTAATGGTAGGTTTATTTTAACAGTGAGAGACAGAATAACCGCAACAATATCCAGAAAAACTTTATAAACTGATTTGCATTTTAATCACTGATTTGGGCCTCCTAATGACCAGGCCATTTTTTTTGCGATACGGCACTGCGTCGCTTTAACTGATAATTGTGTAGTCATGCGATGTACAAAAACACAATTGACGTCCATTTTTTTCCCCCCCACAAATAGGGTTTTCTTTTGGTGGTATTTGATCATCTCCTGCGATTTTTATTTTTTGCACTATAAACAAAGCGACAATTTTGGAAAAAAAAAAAATATATATATATATATATATATATATATATATATATATATCTATATATATATATCTATATCTATATATATATATATATATATATCTATCTATATCTATATATATATATATCTATATATATATATCTATATATATATATATCTTTTTTACTTTTTGCTATAATAAATATCCCCAAAAATTTTTAAACAAATTTCTTCCTAAGTTTAGGCTGATATGTATTCTTCTACATATTTTTGGTAAAAATGGCAATAAGCGTATATTGATTGTAAGCTCTAACGAGCAGGGCCCTCTGATTCCTCCTGTATTGAATTGTATTGTCTGCCCTAATGTTGTAAAGCGCTGCGTAAACTGTCGGCGCTATATAAATCCTGTATAATAATAATAATATTGATTGGTTTGCGCAAAAGTTATAGCGTCTACAAAATAGGGGATAGATTTATGCAATTTTTATTAACATTTTTTTTATTTTTTTTTTACTAGTAGTAATCTGTGATTTATTTTTTTTTTTGGGGGGGGGGGGGGGGGGGGGACTGCAAGATTGTGGGGGACAGATCGGGCACTTTTGACACACTTTTGGGACCATTATTTATACAGTGATCAGAGTTAAAAATGGCCACTGATTACTGTATAAATGTCATTGGCAGAGAAGGGGTTAACACTAGGGGGCGATCAAGGGGTTAAATGTGTGTCCTAGGTAGTGTTTCTAACTGGGGGTGATGGGACTGCCTGGGGGAGGAGACCGATTGTTTTCGGTTAGGAACAACTGTTCAGTCTCCTTACCCCTGACATAACTGAGATCTGTCTATTTACATTTACAGACCTCCGTTGGAGCGATCACAGGTGCCTGGCGGACATCGCGACCGACCAGGCACACGCATTAGCTCGGTCGTCGCGCCACGATCCGACGTACAGCTACGATGGCTCACCCAGGGGAGCCAACCTGCCGCAGTTATACTGTGGCGGCTGGTCAGGAAGCAGTTAATGAGTGAAATAAGTATTTGATACACTATCAATCAGCAAGATTTCTGGCTCCCAGGTGTCTTTTATAGAGGTAACAAGCTTGTCACCTGTGTAAGACACCTCTCCACAGAATCAATCAGATTCCAATCGCTCCACCATGGCCAAGACCAATAAGAGCTGTCCAAGGATGTCAGGGACAAGATTATAGACCTACACAAGACTGGAATGGGCTACAAGACCATTGCCAGGCAGCTTGGTGAGAGGGTGCCAACAGTTGGTGCAATTATTCACAAATGGAAGAAACCCAAAATAACTGTCATTCTCCCTTGGTCTGGGGCTCCATGCAAGATTGCACCTCATGGAGTTTCAGTGATTATGAGAACGGTGAGGAATCAGCCCAGAACTACACGGGAGAATCTTGTCGATGATCTCAAGGCATCTGGGACCATAGTCCCTAATAAAACGATTGGTAACGCACTGCCGTGAAGGACTGAAATCCTGCAGCGCCCGCAAGGTCCCCCTGCTCCAGAAAGCACGTTTACAGGCCCCTCTGAAATTTGCTAATGAACATCTGAATGATTCAGAGGAGAACTGGGGTGAAAGTGTTGTGGTCAGATGAGACCAAAATGAAGCTCTTTGGCATCAACTCAACTTGCCATGTTTAGGCGGAGGAGAAACACCACCATCAAACATGGAGGTGGAAACATTATGCTTTGAGGGTGTGTTTCTGCTATGGGGACAGGACAACTTCACCGCATTAAAGGGATGATGGACGGGGCCATGTACCTTCAAATCTTAGGTGAAAACAACCTTCCCTCAGCCAGGGCATTGAAAATGGGTCATGTATGTGTATTCCAGCATGACAATGACTCAAAACACATGGCCAAGGCAACAAAGGAATGGCTCAAGAAAAAGCAGGGGTCAAACTCACATGTATCCCCTAGGGGATGGTGATCTCCTGGATGTTGTCACTGGAAAGGAACACAGCAGTCATAAGATCCTGGTATCCACAAGAAAAGCCAATCTTCCAGCAGAAAGAGCCCCAAGGAATACAAGCATCCGGATCCCGGTGTCCCCACAAATGACTCCAAGGCGTCAAATATAAAAGAAGGAGGAATACTATCTAAGAGTAATCCATTTATTGCATACTTCTTATGCCACAGCGCTTGTGAGCGCTTGTACACACCAGTGACTGTTTCTTTTTTGCAATAAATGGGTTACTCTTAGATAGTATTCCTCCTCCTTTTATATTTGACACCTTGGAGTCATTCGTGGGGACACTGGGATCCGGATGCTTGTATTCCTTGGGGCTCTTTCTGCTGGAAGATTGGCTTTTCTTGTGGATACCAGGATCTTATGACTGCTGTGTTCCTTTCCAGTGACAACATCCAGGAGATCACCATCCCCTAGGGGATACATGTGAGTTTGACCCCTGCCTTGCAGAGGTCCACATTCTCTGGTAAGCGCAATTGATAACTGCATGCAAGATTTTCCTTCCTCTGACCATTGAAAGTGAAATGTGGATCTGCCTGTATTGATCATTGGGGACTTTATTTACTGCGCTGCACTTATTCTCTTTCCTATTTTTGATATCTTTTCAGGCATTTGTGATTACCTGTAGTGTTCAGCTTGCAATTGGGTGTGGGTTTATAGTAGTTTGTGCTGATTGACATCCATACATTGTTCAAGAAAAAGCATATTAAGGTCTTGGAGTGGCCTAGCCAGTCTCCAGACTTAACCCCATAGAAAATATGCGGAGGGAGCTGAAGGTTCAAGTTGCCAAATGTCAGCCTCGAAACCCTAATGACTTAAAGAGGCTCTGCAAAGAGGAGTGGGACAAAATTCCTCCTGAGATGTGTGCAAACCTGGTTTCTCCACCAAGTACTAAGTCATGTTTTGAGAAGGGGTCAAACGTTTATTTCACTTATTTATAAATGCAAGTCAATGTATAACTTTTTTGAAATATGTTTTTCTGGATTATTTTGTGGTTCTGTCTCCCTGTTAAAATTAACCTCCCATTAAAATTATAATACTTATTTTTTTGTCAGTGGGCAAACGTACAAAATCAGCAGGGGATCAAATACTTTTTCCCCTCCGTGTATAATGCACTTGGATACACAAAGTGGTTGCCATGATATGTACAGTTTTACTAACACATGTCAATGTTGCAAAATTGGGTGTAGGCATTAAGGTTTGTTTTGACCCTGATCATGAAGGGGTTAAAATGAACCCATATGAGCCTGGTGGATGTAAAAGAATCTGAAGTGCCTCTATTCTTAGAGCATCCTTTCCTGGTGATGGAATCCATCTTGCCTGTCCATTCTGACACTGGAAGAGTACCTTGTTTACGCCAACATCAAAAAAAAAAATAGTTCAAGCAGAACTCAGAATATGGTAAAGTAGGACCTTTTTAATTTATTTAAAAGCCAGTTATCATGGAAAGAAGGGTCATTTTGAGGATTATTTGGAATCCTGTCACCAGTAAGCTTATGATTATAGTCACAAAATTTTATTCCATAAGCTAATAATTAATGGACGTGTTCCCCAAATTAGTTTCATGGTTCCAGTGGCCGCTTGGCATCTTAATCATTTTGTCAGGTATAGAATCATCGGATTGAGATTTTATGGGTACGTTTCAATATTTTTATCCAATTCCAGTTCCTTGGGTAGAGTTCTCAATTCTTTCTCCTATTTGGAAAAAAACCTCGGAGGCCTGCAGGTAGTGATGAAAACATAGTAACATCCGAACATGTATTTGTAAAGCATTTGCAATTGCTATTCCTGTCATGCATATCTTGGAGACAGGTGAAAGATATCCTGGCGCAAACCAGAGACCATCATGTGCTGCAAAATATAGGCAGCTCACATGCACAAGATATGATGGCCAAAAGTAAAGCAAGATATGGTACAGGAAAAAATGATCACTCCACTTCAGTTTAAGGGTCCATGCACACTGGGCATAAAAATGCTGCAGGCTTTTGATATTTGTTTTCTTCATCCTGTATAAGCAGCTCTGTGTTACTCTATTTGTCCATGCACATTAGGGAGTTTACAGGCATATTTGCAGATAAGTGTCTTCAGGCAGAAAAAACCCATCAGAATTGTGTTTTTGAGAGGAGCTGTCAGGCAGAAAAAACGCTTGATGCACAAACGCTCCTAAAACGCAGCTTTTAAGTACAATTGGCATTTTCAAGTGTACATTGATTATAGTGAAAAATGAGCATAAGAGGAATGTTTGGGTTAAAAAATGCCTATAAAAGCAAAAGCCCATAAACTCTTGTGCAATACGAGCCACTAGGAGCATTTTTTATGCAGCTTTTTCTGCCAGATGATCTTGCATTTTGCAGATGTTTAACAAACGGATTTTTTTTTTAAAAAACATTTTTTTTTAATGTCAATTCCAGGTTTCCCTCCTCCTCATGGCGGACCACCACCATCACTGATACCGACCATAGAGAGGTATATTATGCTGTATTACAGAATATGCAATATCTTGAATACTCGGTCCCTGTTTTTTATTTCAAAGACTATTGTTGGTATTGTTTTAAGTATCTGCATACCAGTTGGTACTTTTGTTTTTTAATTTGGAACCTAAACCAAAGTTCTGTGAATACAGATAGAATCCAGATTGTATATGTGATGAGATTATTTTTTAAATTATTCAGAGACAAGTGGATGATATATTAAAGCAGTGTTTCCCAACGTTTTTTCAGGCAAGGCACCCTTAAAAAATTTTATGGACAGTCTTGAGGCACCCCATTCTAAAATGTAAAAACTATTCTAATAACACAATGCAGTGATAACCACAAGTCTAAGTAGGACACCAAATGTTAGAGATGATTTATTCTTCCAAAGCAAATGCTCTTTTGTAAACTGGTACTCACTAGTATTCCAATGTTTCTCCCATCTCTCAGCTAATGTGACCCCACCACTGATGGAGAGGGGCAGGGGAGGGTCACACAAGGACGCTATGCAGGCGGCTGACATCCTTCTTATCAACTAATGACGCTATCGGTCGTTAGTATGTTGGCAGAAACCTGTGACTCAGTGTAACTAAAAGGCAGGTTTCATCCATACGCCGGCTTGTATACAATTTTTGGGTAGTTTTTAGGCATTTTGTCAAGGCACCTCTGAAGAAACCTCAAGGCACCCTGGTTGAAAAAGGCTGTATTAACCACTTGACGACCGCCTCACGCCGATTTACGTCGGCAAGGTGGCACGGACAGGCAAAATCACGTACATGTACGTGATTTGTCCGGTGCCCGAGGCGGTCGTCTTTTCTCCCACGGCGATCGGAGATGAGGGGGAGGCCATCCGTTCGTGGCCCCCCCCTCGCGATCGCCGCCGGCCAATGAGAACATTCCTTTGCTGCTGTATGCTAAACAGCAGCAAAGGAAATGATGTCATCTCTCCTCGGCTCGGTAATTTCCGTTCCGGCCCGAGGAGAGAAGACAAGTGAGTGAGTGCACAACACACACACACACACAGTAGAACATGCCAGGCACACAAAACACCCCGATCCCCCCCCCGATCGCCCCCCGATCCCCCCCCAATCACCCCCCCCCCCCCCGTCACAAACTGACACCAGCAGTTTTTTTTTTTTCTGATTACTGTATTGGTGTCAGTTTGTGACAGTTACAGTGTTGGGACAGTTACTGTTACCCCCCTTTAGGTCTAGGATACCCCCCTAACCCCCCCTAATAAAGTTTTAACCCCTTGATCACCCCCTGTCACCAGTGTCGCTAAGCGATCATTTTTCTGATCGCTGTATTAGTGTCGCTGGTGACGCTAGTTAGTGAGGTAAATATTTAGGTTCGCCGTCAGCGTTTTATAGCGACAGGGACCCCCATATACTATCTAATAAATGTTTTAACCCCTTGATTGCCCCCTAGTTAACCCTTTCACCACTGATCACCGTATAACTGTTACGGGTGACGCTGGTTAGTTTGTTTATTTTTTATAGTGTCAGGGCACCCGCCGTTTATTACCGAATAAAGGTTTAGCCCCCCGGTCGCCCGGCGGTGATATGCGTCGCCCCAGGCAGCGTCAGATTAGCGCCAGTACCGCTAACACCCACGCACGCAGCATACGCCTCCCTTAGTGGTATAGTATCTGAACGGATCAATATCTGATCTGATCAGATCTATACTAGCGTCCCCAGCAGTTTAGGGTTCCCAAAAACGCAGTGTTAGTGGGATCAGCCCAGATACCTTCTAGCACCTGCGTTTTGTCCCTCCGCCCGGCCCACCCAAGTGCAGTATCGATCGATCACTGTCACTTACAAAACACTAAACGCATAACTGCAGCGTTCGCAGAGTCAGGCCTGATCCCTGCGATCGCTAACAGTTTTTTTGGTAGCATTTTGGTGAGCTGGCAAGCACCAGCCCCAGGCTGCGCCAGATTAGCGCCAGTACCACTGACACCCACACACGTACCATACACCTCCCTTAGTGGTATAGTATCTGAACGGATCAATATCTGGTCCGATCAGATCTATACTAGCGTCCCCAGCAGTTTAGGGTTCCCAAAAACGCAGTGTTAGCGGGATCAGCCCAGATACCTGCTAGCACCTGCGTTGTGCCCCTCCGCCCGGCCCAGCCCAGCCCAGTCCACCCAAGTGCAGTATCGATCGATCACTGTCACTTACAAGGCACTAAACGCATAACTGCAGCGTTCGCAGAGTCAGGCCTGATCCCTGCGATCGCTAACAGTTTTTTTGGTAGCATTTTGGTGAACTAGCAAGCACCGGCCCCAGGCAGCGTCAGGTTAGCGCCAGTGCCGCTAACACCCACGCACGCAGCATACGCCTCCTTTAGTGGTATAGTATCTGAACGGATCAATATCTGATCCGATCAGATCTATACTAGCGTCCCCAGCAGTTTAGGGTTCCCAAAAACGCAGTGTTAGCGGGATCAGCCCAGATACCTGCTAGCACCTGCGTTTTGCCCCTCCGCCCGGCCCAGCCCAGCCCACCCAAGTGCAGTATCGATCGATCACTGTCACTTACAAAACACTAAACGCATAACTGCAGTGTTTGCAGAGTCAGGCCTGATCCCTGCGATCGCTAACAGTTTTTTTGGAAGCTTTTTATTGAACTGGCAAGCACCAGCGGCCTAGTACACCCCGGTCGTAGTCAAACCAGCGCTGCAGTAACACTTGGTGACGTGGCGAGTCCCATAAGTGCAGTTCAAGCTGGTGAGGTGGCAAGCACAAGTAGTGTCCCGCTGCCACCAAAAAGACAAACACAGGCCCGTCATGCCCATAGTGCCCTTCCTGCTGCATTCGCCAATCCTAATTGGGAACACACCGCTTCTGCAGCGCCCGTACTTCCCCCATTCACATCCCCAACCAAATGCAGTCGGCTGCATGAGAGGCATTTTTATGTCCTCCCGAGTACCCCTAACCAACGAACCCCCCCAAAAAGATGTCGTGTCTGCAGCAAGCGCGGATATAGGCGTGACACCCGCTATTATTGTCCCTCCTGTCCTGACAATCTTGGTCTTTGCATTGGTGAATGTTTTGAACGCTACCATGCACTAGTTATTAGCGTAGGGTACAGCATTGCACAGACTAGGCACACTTTCACAGGGTCTCCCAAGATGCCATCGCATTTTGAGAGACCCGAACCTGGAACCGGTTACAGTTATAAAAGTTAGTTACAAAAAAAGTGTAAAAAAAAAAAATATATATATATATATATATATATATATATATATATATATATATATATATATATATATATATATATATATATATATATATATATATATATATATATATATATATATATATATAAAATAAAAAAAAATAGTTGTCGTTTTATTGTTCTCTCTCTCTATTCTCTCTCTCTATTGTTCTGCTCTTTTTTTACTGCAATTCTGCAATGTTTTATTGTTATTGTTATTATGTTTTATCATGTTTGTTTTTCAGGTATGTAATTATTTATACTTTACTGTTTACTGTGCTTTATTGTTAACCATTGTTAACCATTTTTTTGTCTTCAGGTACGCCATTCACGACTTTGAATGGTTATACCAGAATGATGCCTGCAGGTTTAGGTATCATCTTGGTATCATTCTTTTCAGCCAGCGGTCGGCTTTCATGTAAAAGCAATCCTAGTGGCTAATTAGCCTCTAGACTGCTTTTACAAGCCGTGGGAGGGAATGCCCCCCCCCCCCCACACCGTCTTCCGTGTTTTTCTCTGGCTCTCCTGTCTCAACAGGGAACCTGAGAATGCAGCCGGTGATTCAGCCAGCTGACCATAGAGCTGATCAGAGACCAGAGTGGCTCCAAACATCTCTATGGCCTAAGAAACCGGAAGCTACGATCATTTTATGACTTAGATTTCGCCGGATGTAAATAGCGCCATTGGGAAATTGGGGAAGCATTTTATCGTGGTAACCTGTAAAGGCTTTTAAAGGCTTTTAAAAATGCATTTATTTTGTTGCCACTGCACGTTTGTGCGCAATTTTAAAGCATGTCATGTTTGGTATCCATGTACTCGGCCTAAGATCATCTTTTTTATTTCATCAAACATTTGGGCAATATAGTGTGTTTTAGTGCATTAAAATTTAAAAAAGTGTGTTTTTTCCCCAAAAAATGCGTTTGAAAAATCGCTGCGCAAATACTGTGTGAAAAAAAAAAAATGAAACGCCCACCATTTTAATCTGTAGGGCATTTGCTTTAAAAAAATATATAATGTTTGGGGGTTCAAAGTAATTTTTTTGCAAAAAAAAAAATAACTTTTTCATGTAAACAATGAGTGTCAGAAAGGGCTTTGTCTTCAAGTGGTTAGAAGAGTTGGTGATGTGTGACATAAGCTTCTAAATGTTGTGCATAAAATGCCAGGACAGTTCAAAACCCCCCCAAATGACCCCATTTTGGAAAGTAGACACCCCAAGCTATTTGCTGAGAGGCATGTCGAGTCCATGGAATATTTTATATTGCGACACAAGTTGCGGGAAAGAGACAAATTTTTTTTTTTTTTTTTGCACAAAGTTGTCACTAAATGATATATTGCTCAAACATGCCATGGGAATATGTGAAATTACACCTCAAAATACATTCTGCTGCTTCTCCTGAGTACGGGGATACCACATGTGTGAGACTTTTTGGGAGCCTAGCCGCGTACGGGACCCCGAAAACCAAGCACCGCCTTCAGGCTTTCTAAGGGCGTGAATTTTTGATTTCACTCTTCACTGCCTATCACAGTTTCGGAGGCCATGGAAAGCCCAGGTGGCACAAAACCCCCCCAAATGACCCCATTTTGGAAAGTTGACACCCAAAGCTATTTGCTGAGAGGTATAGTGAGTATTTTGCAGACCTCACTTTTTGTCACAAAGTTTTGAAAATTGAAAAAAGAAAAAAAAAAAGTTTTTTCTTGTCTTTCTTCATTTTCAAAAACAAATGAGAGCTGCAAAATACTCACCATGCCTCTCAGCAAATAGCTTGGGGTGTCTACTTTCCAAAATGGGGTCATTTGGGGGGGGGGTTTGTGCCACCTGGGCATTCCATGGCCTCTGAAACTGTGATAGGCAGTGAAGAGTGAAATCAAAAATTTACACCCTTAGAAATCCTGAAGGCGGTGCTTGGTTTTCGGGGCCCCGTACGCGGCTAAGCTCCCAAAAAGTCCCACACATGTGGTATCCCCATACTCAGGAGAAGCAGCTGAATGTATTTTGGGGTGCAATTCCACATAGGCCCATGGCCTGTGTGAGCAATATATCATTTAGTGACAACTTTTTGTAAATATTTTTTTTTTTTTGTCATTATTCAATCACTTGGGACAAAAAAAATAAATATTCAATGGGTTCAACATGCCTCTCAGCAATTTCCTTGGGGTGTCTACTTTCCAAAATGGGGTCATTTGGGGGGGGTTTGTACTGCCCTGCCATTTTAGCACCTCAAGAAATGACATAGGCAGTCATAAACTAAAAGCTGTGTAAATTACAGAAAATGTACCCTAGTTTGTAGACACTATAACTTTTGCGCAAACCAATAAATATATGCTTATTGACATTTTTTTTACCAAAGACATGTGGCCAAATACATTTTGGCCTAAATGTATGACTAAAATTTAGTTTATTGGATTTTTTTTAAAAGTAGAAAAATAGTAGAAAATATCATTTTTTTTTTTCAAAATTTTCGGTCTTTTTCCGTTTATAGCGCAAAAAATAAAAACTGCAGAGGTGATCAAATACCATCAAAAGAAAGCTCTATTTGTGGGAAGAAAAGGACGCAAATTTCGTTTAGGTACAGCATTGCATGACCGCGCAATTAGCAGTTAAAGCGACGCAGTGCCAAATTGGAAAAAGACCTCTGGTCCTTAGGCAGCATAATGGTCCGGGGCTCAAGTGGTTAAAGGATACTTAAAGTGGAACTTTAGTCTGAAAATTAAGTTCTGCTAAATCTTCTCAGGCAGGCCCCTTTTTGCTGGTATAGCTATATGAACATTATACATAAGTATGTAATATCCTGCACCTACTCAGTTGCTCTCTATTTTTCAGCAGTGGCAAATATGTAGAGGGTGTGCTGCTGACAGCCTAAATATTTAAAGTGGATGTAAACCCAAATATTTATATTTTTTTAATTAAGACTCGTATCTGTTACAGCAGAGGATGTCATTTCATCTGTGCCCAGTCTTGCCACGAAGAGTTAATCCAGCTCTGAGCAATCCTCTTATCTATCTTCAGTAAGATAAAAGCAGACACACAGAGAAATAGGTGTCTGTTCTTCCCCCTTGCTGTGACAGACAGGTAATTTCCTTATCTCATGCACTAGCATGAGAGAGGCATTCTGTGTACTTGACATCCCTCCTCCTTTCTTCTCCATCTCTCCCAGGAATGGCCGTTCCACACCTCAGCATGATTGGGCATGCTGAAGTCATGTGGTGACTTTCCTGGGTTTTGACTGGATGTTGTTGATCATGGGGCATAATCCACAAGACCAGCAGAAGTTTAGTGTAAGAAATATGGATGACTGGCTAAGGGGAGTGTAGAGGTGGGCGGGGAGTCTACTGACATCACAACTCCACCTACTGAGCCCTGGACAAGGCCTGCCCACAGAATCCGGAGTATTGCAGGGCTCCAAACAGCTAAAGGGGAGATATTTGACAGGTAAGGATACATGCAGGAGGCATGTATATACTTATAGCTCAGCACTATAGAAGTAATTTAGAAATATTGAGAGTGGGTTTACATCCACTTTAATGCTGCTTTTGGCTTCAGCAAAGTGGCAGCCTCCAGTAAGAAGAAACTGGAGCAATGCCGGAGGCAAGTAAAGCTAAATGATGGTGGGGCGTGGCCTGGTAAGCAATGGAGTAGGTCACAGGCTGTCTGAGCTCCGCTGACCCAAACTCCGTTTTTGACATCCTGTGGCCATCCTTGCCATCGAGCACTCTGGATCACCCCTGGGGATAAATCCTGCAACACATCTGGAGCCTGCAGGCCAGCCAAAACAAGGCCCGAGGATCCCGGACTGCTATTAGCCCTAGGAAAGGCCGCGGCTTCGGCCTAGTCCCCGGAGCGGCGGCCATCTTGCTGCACCCGGCGGTGGCCTGGACGAGATTTGCGGGTGCCCCTGATAGCCAGAGACTGGCCCCTGCCCTGGGATCACCTCCAGACTGCCTGGTGATGCTATCATAGCGCACCCAAGGCCGAAATCAATCCCAGGAGGGACCGCGGAGCTGGCCTGTGATCCGGACCGGCTGCCATCTTGCTAGACCCGGCTATTCCCTGGTGAGTCTTCCTGGCTTTACTGTATACCCCAAGTCCGAACCCATCTTAGAGGGGTCTTTTGGCAGTCTGCCCTTGCTGACAAGACACACCTATATCCTGAAGCCATCTTGTGAACGAAACGCAGCTCTGACCCCAGTTATCCGGATCAGCGGCCATCTTGCTGTGTCTAAAATAGGCCTGGTGAGAGATATACCGGAGAAGTGGGGGAATATGTCACCGCCGAAGAGGACCTCTGAGGCGGTGGACAAGCTGGCGAAATACCGCCATCAGGACCAAGATCTGCAGGCCAAAGAAGGAGACAGCACGTGCTCGGCGGCGGTCCATCAGAGCGCGGACACGGCCAAGGTCTTAGATGCCATTGCATCGCTGCAGGGAACACTCACTGCAAAAATAGATGAGGTCAAGATTGACATTTCCCTGCTGCGCCAAGACTTATCCAAAGTGAAGGATAGGGTGACCGAAGCTGAGACGCGCATTGGAGCAGCAGAGGACATCCTGCACCCCCTGAGCCACACCCCCTGAGGACCTACAGATTCATCAATTTCACGCACACCAGGATGATATGTAGAATCGTTTGCGGCGATGTAACCTCCAGTTCATCGGTTTACCTGAAAAGGCGGAAGGTACCAATCCTGCAGAATACTTGGAATCCCTTCTGATTAAACATTTTGGAAGAGAGGCCTTTTCCGTTATGTTCGCAGTGGAATGGGCACACAGAATCCCAGCTAAACCTCCGCCTATGGGTCCCCCCCCAGAACCTTTATTGCCAAATTTCTTAACTTTAAAGACAGAGATAAAATCCTGCGGCTGACCAGAGAGAAAGAGAAAGGCAATATCACCCTGGGCAACAATCAGGTTGCAGTGTTTCCTGATTTCTCTAACGAAGTCCAAAGAAAGCGTGCACAGTTCCAAGATGTTAAGTGGCGGCTTAGGGTGGTACATCTTAAATATGCCATGCTGTTTCCGGCCAGACTGAGAGTGGAGGATGATGGTAAAGTCCTATTTTTTGAAGACCCCAGGGAGGCAGCACAGTGGTTGGATCGACGTGGACGTCCGGATGGATGATCGGGCAATCGGCCAGTTACTGTGAGTACTGTTGACATTGGCAGAGGATGGTGGGCCCCATCTTTGCTTTGTCAGTAACTTCCGCTGTGGGGAGATAGTTAGTTAGTTATATATCACCACTCATTTTCTATACAAAGGCCTCACCCCCTCCCTCTCCCCCTCCCCCCCTTGTGAGTCTGAATTCTCCCCCATTTTGAAGTCAAGAGACCCATTGCCTAGGTTGGACCCTTTGGGGGGGAGGTGGTGTACAGCGTGTTGATACCCCTGGATACAAGACTTTGGAGATGAGGCCCACAGAATTTAGTACCCTGAATACTATAATATCCCCACAGCGTTGCAGAGTTCAAGAGACGTTTATAGGGCTGAGGCCCCACAACATTACTTTACCAGGATGACTGTGTATCCTTGCAGCGCGAGTACCACTCAGACAGGAAAAGAGACACATCAGATTTGCCACGTGTCCTTTCCATGCTTCACACAGTGGAAAATCGCCCCCGTAATGTTTGCAACCCTTATTGTTTTCTCCTTTTTTTTTTTTTTTTTTTTTTTCCCTTTTTGTTCTGATTTTTATAGCTCAGCAATTTCAAAGATCTGTACCTCCAGCCAATGTTGATGGCTGGAAGATGAATCCTATACAGGTTGCAAGGGAATGTATGCTTCCACCAAGTTGGGGAGGTGAGAAGCTGGGAGGGAAGGAAAATGCCAGATACCTTGATCTGCGCATTGGGAATGTTAGCACCGTTGTGCAATTGTTATATACTTGGAATGTTTCTGAACAAGCACTTAATACATATGCAGTAAGTTTAATAGGTCACGAAATGATGGTGATATTACGGGTATTGAGAGGGGAGCTGCCCTGCCAATGCAAATGTAATATATATGCAAACAAACACCATGGCGGACATTAAATTTATGTTGTGGAATGTGCGGGGCTTGAGAGACAAGATTAAAAGGACAGCAGTACTGCGATATCTGAAAGGTCAGAAAGTAGATATTGTTGTACTGGTGGAAACACATGTCACAGGCCACTTACAGGCAGCCCTAAAGCGTCCTTGGGTGGCGTGGGCATACCACAGCACCCACACAAATATGTCTAGAGGGGTAACGGTGCTGATGGCGAAATCCACACCTTTTGAGTTGGTTTCCATGGTGTCAGATCGGCAGGGTAGGTACCTCTTTCTGCATTCACTTGTGGGAGGAGAACCCTTGCTGATATTGGCTAGTTATATCCCCCCTCCATACAGGTCGGATGTTGTTACAGAAGGCCTTGCATTTATAGCGCAATACCCATCCATACCAGCAGTGTGGTTGGGGGACTTCAATCACACAATGACTCCATCCCTGGACAGGCCAGTACAGGCTGAACCCAGTCGGGGCGAACCACTGCACACTAGGCTATATCGCACACTGACGGACTTTGACCTTATTGACATATAGAGACATGCAAATCCCATGACCAGAGCATACACCTGCCAATCAGTAAGTCATAATACTATGTCCAGGATTGATTATAAACTTGTTTCCAGGGCCCTATTGCCCAAGGTTACAAGCTCAGGATTTGCTCCTAGGATCCTATCAGATCACTCTCCGTGTTGGCTGACGGCATCTCCAAAGTCAGCCTCTCCTGATAGGCTTTGGCGTCTAAACCCTCACTGGCTATCCCTTCTATTGGACCATGATTCCATTGCTAGGGAGCTGCTTTTCTTTTTCGAAAAGACACAGAGACCTTATGCCCTTAACACACACTGGGACGATTTTAAAAATCATGCTCGTAGGATCTTGTCCTCCAGAATAAATAGGCTAAAACGTGAGTCTAACACCATACTCCAACTCACGTCTGACAAACTACGGGACTTGGAGGAGGCCGACAGCTCCAACCCATCCTGTGAAAACTTGGACAGAGTGAAACTGCAGGCACGCCTAGTCACACAACTACACATAGAGAAGGCAAAACAACGTGTCTTTTTTTGTAAACAGAGGGTATACGAACAGGGAGAGAGGGCTGGGAGACTGTTGGCGTACTTGGCCCACATGGACGAGAAGCCCCCAGTCGTAGTGTCGCTTGCGGACTCAGACAGACGTAAAATAACAGACCCGGGACAGGTGGCGGCCCGATTTAGACAATTCTATGACAATCTATACAAATCTCAGTACACATACACTCAAAGGGAGATCCATTCATACTTATCTTCCATACAGTTCCCCCAGCTGCACCAAGAGCAAGTTGAGCTTCTGGACGCACCTATTACTGAACATGAAATTACAGAAGCAATAGCACAGCTAGCCAAATCTAAAGCCCCGGGGATGGACGGACTACCTCTAGATACCGCTAAGGCTTTCGACTCCGTTGAGTGGCCATATTTGTGGGAATGTTTACATAATTACGGATTTGGGTCACTCTTCATTAAATGGGTACTGCTCCTATATCAGACACCCAAAGCGAGAATCTTTGTGAATGGCTGGCTCTCGGAGCAGTTTCCACTAGAGAGGGGTACCAGACAGGGATGTCCCCTCTCCCCTTTACTGTATGCGCTGGCGGCTGAACCGTTGGCCATTGCTATTAGAGCACACCTTGATATTCAGGGTCTGCGCCAAGGCCCCACAGTCGATAAAATAGGAATGTATGCTGACGACACCATACTATACCTTGCGGATCAGGGACCATCACTCCAGGCTGCTTTAAAACTTATCGAACAAATGGGGGGGATACTCGGGTCTGCGTATAAACTGGGACAAGTCCCAGATTCTTCCAATAGATGTGTTCCCTCCTCCCCTCTTGTACCCTCCATTACCGCTTGCCAGGGTATCCAAGATTAAATACTTGGGGGTGGAGGTGACTAGGGATCTGGTGGACTACACTCCCTTAAATATAGCTCCCTTGTTTAATTTATTGAAAAATAAAAAGCAGACGTGGTCTAGATTGCCTATGGGGGTGATGGGCCGTGTAAACTTAATTAAGATGATTATACTGCCCAAGATTTTATATCTGGTATGGCATGCCCCTCTATACATCCCCTTAAAACTCTTCAAACAGATGGAAGCTATTTTAAACTCCTTTGTCTGGGGGCAAAGCAGACACAAACTAGCCTGGCAAACCCTAAAGAACCCCACAGACATGGGGGGCATAGCCCTCCCGGATTTACAGGATTACTACCTAGCCTCACAACTTTCCCATATGTACCACTTTCACACGTCAGAAATGCAGCGATATAGATCTTTGGTCTGTGACAAACCGGGACACCAATTCAGGCTATCCTACGCGGGAAAAAAGCACCAGGCCCCACTGCGCGGTACAACTCAGCAATGTTGATGCATCACCAAAGAATATGGGAAATTTCTCTTAAAAAGCAAAATGTGGGGAAATTTCATTCACACACCCCATTGTGGCTTAATAATATGATGCCGGAATTGGAAACGATTCCAGATTCAATAGTCTGGGCTAGGTACGGAATAATATATCTCTATCAGGTCATATCCACATCCGGGCTTAAGCAATTCCAGACACTTAAGGAGGCGTTTTTCCTCCCAAACCATCTAGCATTTAAATACTTGTAGCTCCGTCACACGCTTAAAACCCAATTACCAAGTATGGATCTAGAAGTGGAGCCTCCCCCTGTGTTGGGTATAATTCTAGGAGAGGACCCCTCAAAGCTGATATCACTCCTGTACTACACAATTAGACAAAGGGGAGTAGCAGTTGTGTCACAAAAAGCTAAGACGTAATGGGAACAAGATATAGGACCTATAGATGACGCTGACTGGAACGAGATCTTAGAAGGAACCAAGGAAGTATCTCCCAAGATGTCAGATAGACTGACACAAATATATATTCATAAAGCCTATCTGACACCGTTGAGATTGGCGAAGTTCCAGCAAACGCCGAACCCGACGTGTCGCTTGTGCAGAGCTGATCCAGGTTCATTTTACCATCTCATATGGAGCTGCCCTCCTGTCCAGACTTTTTGGGCACAGGTTATCCGCTTCCTTCATGACAATATGGGGTCCCCTGTGGTTCTGGACCCTAAGTTATGTATATTGGGGTTACTGCCAGATGTAGAGGTGGATAAGTATCACATGATATTCATCTCTGAAACTCTATTTATGGCGCGTAAAGTGATAGCTCAGAGATGGATGCAGAATGTACCCCCCATGATGCAGATGTGGAAAAAAGCAATAATCGATACCCTACCATTCAAGAAACTGATCTATGCACACGGAGGATCTTCGCAAAAATATTCTAAGATATGGGACAGATGGTTGGGGGACAGGGAGACCTGTGTTTAGTTGGGTCATAACCAGTGAGGTGCTTCTCTGCATCCGGGGCACAATTTGTTTACAGGTTGGATTAATGGACTATTCGATTCACTACGCCTACGGATATAAGAATACACATCCTACAAAACTTTTGCTTATTAAATTTTGCTGTCTTGTTATGTACTTGACTTTCCTTGCATTTGTGTACCCAAATGGCTTGTAAAATGTATTTTATATCAATAAAGTTGTTTTTTTTCCAAGTAAAAAAAAAAAAAAAGCTAAATGATGGTGTACTGTTGTGTGTATCTGGTGGGGACATTGTCTCCATAAATGTTTCCATATGGTGATTCCTGCTTGGCCATTCTGTTTACTGCAGTAGATCCACTTAAAGCACAGTCCATGTAATTGCTAATTCAAAAATGATTTCAAAACTACACAAAATATAGCTCACAGAAGCATTCTTAAATAGCAGAAGGGAGGAAGATTTTTTTTTTTTTTTTTTTATAGCAGTGCTCCATATTCTAGCTTTCATTGTTTAACTTGGACTACAAAAATGACAGCTGGAATACGTGTTATGTGTTTTTATTTATTTATTTATTTTTAATTTATATAAACCATCCTGTACATGTAAGTAGCTTTACATTAATGAAGTAAGACTTACATATGTACCGTTTTAAAGAATGGAGTGAGAGCACAGTGGGACATGTTTTCTTTCAAAACTTAACATATACTTGCCTACATTTCCAGAATCGCAATAGAAAAACACGACAGTTGGATTCATTCTGTCAATGGAAAGGGAAGCCTGGTGATGGTTAATGTTTTCCTGCCAATGTAGAAACAAAACAGATGTTAACAGGTATTGGTGGAAAGAATTGGAATAGGCACCAATATTCTGATTTAGATCAGCTGCTGAAAGCTCAAAGTAAAGTGAGTGCAGCTTACACTTTCCATGTTCTCTGGAATAGAATACAGACTCCCATGATAGGACAGTCCTGGTGAGAGCAAAAAGTGATGCCAGAAAACATTGAAAAGTAGAATTTTTACAATTTTCACCGCTGTTTAATACTGACATCAGTGCCAGTCTTCAGAGTGTTTGCTGACGGTATTTGAGTTTTTCCTGTATCCTCTTTTCAGCTTTGTTACATACATGAGACTCCTGGTTTCTAGATTCATTCAATTTCCCACTGCAGAATTTGTGCTATGAACTGTACAATTTTTTTTCGCCATAATGGAATATAGACAATATTTACCTGTAGTAATCGGTAGAATCTCTTTGCCTGAACTACATTTGTTTCCAGTGTATTCATTGTGTTAAACTTATTTTATTGTTTTGCTTTGTAATATAACTAAAGTGGCGGTAACCCTAAAAAAGAAAACCAAAAGGATCCTGTTCCTTTAAAGCTGGGTATACAGCATAGTGCTTGTGCGGTGTTTTGTCCCTCTCTATGCTGTAAAATACTTGGTTGGTCCTGCTTGTTCCTGTGTCTCCCTTAGTGTGCTGACTACAATAATCAAGGCTGCTGATCCATGATACCGTGGTCAGTTTACATACCTCTGTTGACCCGCAGTCTCTCCCTCTCCCTCCCTTACCACAACTATTCCGCTGTGGCTGTAAAATCACAAATCCTGGAATCCCCTCCATTACAGCAAGATATACTGTGTAGTGTCTGTTTTTTTAAATATTATGCAGCAAAAAAACTTATTTCAGAGTGCCGCTGTGTGCTCACTTGACCTCCCTCCACTCTCCTCCTCTCCTCCTGGCTGACATCAGAGGGGAATCTCAGCCCCTCCCACTGTAATCCTCAGATCAGGAAAGGAGACCGATGGGAGGTCACGTGACCGCACAGAGGCACTGTAAAATAGGGTATTTTGCTGCATAATGTTTAAAAAACACAGTTCCATCGTATATTTTGCCTTAACAGAAGGGATACCAGGATTTGTGATTAGTGAAATTACAACTGCTTTAAAGCTTTGCTCTAGGCATGTTAAAAATTGTATTTCTTAGTACATTACAAGACCCAGAGAAATTAATATTCATGACTACTTGGGTTATGCTGCCACCTTCAGGTGAATGAACATTGGCCAATAAAGGAGGAATCCCCCACCAGGCATAACCTCTCCAAGCATAACTTCTCCCTTTTTTTGTTCAACTCAGTTTTGTGCTGGAGTTTGAAGGTGTGAAGGACATACTTCCCTGGATCTCTCTGAGAATCCCTTTTTTGGGCTCTGTTCCCATTACTTTTGGCCTGTTCCTAACACCCCTAATGGGGCAGGGGTGGGCTTTATCCAGATCAGTCACTACAGCCAAGATTAATTGTAGGTAAGAGCAGAAGATCCCAGGAGCCGCACATCAGAACAAGACCTGCCCACTGGAGCTTACTCATGGGGATCTTAATGAGTAAGTGCCAGTGGGTGGAGTGAAATTCGTTCGGGGCATGGAATGGTAGTCTGAGCAGCTCACATATGTACCAAGATTAATTGTATCCAGACCCCACACTCGAGGCCAGGGACAGCCTGTAATGTCTGCTGGTCAGCATTGAATCCAGAGGGCAGCGATCCCTGGTGTACACAGTGTACCTGGTAACCTCACTGGCAGGGTGCTCTACAGGTCCAAGGTAATTATACCTTTGGATGGAAGTCAAGTCCCTGAGAGCCCCATACCCCTGCCTTAAAGCGGAGTTCCACCCAAACGTGGAACTTCTGCTTATCGGATTCCTCCCCCCCTTCGGTGCCACATTTGGCACCTTTCGAGGGGGGAGCAGGTACCTGTTTTTTACAGGTACCCTGTGCCCACTTCTGTTGGACCGCGGCAAGGTACGTCAGAAGTCCTTCCCCCTCCTCCTGGCCAGTAAGAGAGCGCCAGTAAGAGGATGTGTTATTGCCCTTTGCAGCCGTTTGGACTCAGGAAGTTTCAGGTAACTGAGTCTGCAGTGTGGTTTCCAGAGGCTACAAGCTGGAGCTTTACTGCTTTCCCCCTCCATGCTTTATGTGCTCGAGTGTTTTTTGGATCCACAAAAAAGAGCATTTTTCTTTACAGCCCTGGAAAGACTGCTGTCCCAAAGGGTCACTTATGAGGAGTTGTCTTATGGCTTCTATTCTAACATGTCCACAGTTCCTAAGCCAGGCAGAGATGTCTGGTCTATTCTGAACCTCAAAAAATTCAGCAAGTTCCTAAAAGTGCAGAAATACCAAAGGAAGTCCGCCCAGTCGGTGATTGCTTTGCTCCCTAATGGGTGCTTTCTGGTGTTGGTGGATATCAAGGATGCCTACCTTCACATCACAATTTTCAGCCTTGCTAACAATTTCTGGTCGCTACTACCGTATTCGTTTGTGGCATTGCCATTTGGCCTCCTTATGGCCCCAAGAGGGTTACCAAGGGTGTTGGCTTCAGTTTTGGGATGGTTGAGAACCTGGGTTATCCCCATTGTGGGTAATGGCTTTGAATCATATTTCCATGTACCTTTTCTTTTAGCAGAAGACCACTCCCAAGTACTACTGTGTGTTTGTACTCTCCTTGTGAGAGTACATTGATTGTAGCTTATGTCACAAGGCAATGATGAAAGGGCCTATTTCACAACTATATATCCAACATTCATCAATATGGAGCCATATTATATACCAGGAAGAGCAAGTTTGGTTGCCTGCCCCAGTGTACATCCCTGGCATTTCAGTTAGAGCTGAGGGATGTCACTGGACTGGTACAAGTTTGCACCACTTCAAATAATATCCATGATGCAGTGCATGCCACACTGCTGCTGCAGAAACTACTCCCAATCCTCAGGCTCAAGCACTCTAAGAGTGTGGGTTGTTGGCACTGTCAGGGATGGTGAAGTACTTTGCCACCTTGTGGGGACACATTATGAATAGGCCATTGGCCGCCTAAATCTACGAAGGTAAGTTGGAAGCTTTTCAATAAAGCTCTTGTCTTTGCTTTAATTAAAACACTGTAGCACTCTGCTGTGTGCTTTTTGTTGTGCTTGTTACTGGATTTTAACACATTGCTGTATGCCAGACATAAGACGTAGCTATATTGATCAGTCACTTTTTTCTTTTAGTGGTCACTCGTCTGGGTATGATGGACGGTCAACACCTGCTTTCCCATATGGTAGTGGTAAGCAAGCATTTGTATTAATAACTTGAGGATAGATAAAATCTTCATGTATTGATGGTGTCTGTTTTATTGGTATGATCTGTCTCTTGTTAGTCGCTTTATTATCTGGTGGTACTTGTCTTAATGGATCATGTTACTCGCCCTTCTCCTTCCCATGTGACAGTGCTGGTACTTGGCAGTTGGCTTCTCAGCCACCAGCGCTGTCATATCGAGGCATGGGGAGAGTCCTTGGCGCTCTGTAAGTTTGACTAGGTTCTACTTGGCACTTACACGGGGCTTCTTTTCTTCGCTTTTGGTGAAACAATAAATGTAAGGTAAGTGTAGGATGCTTCTGGGGCTGGCTTTGAAATTAACTTGTTGCTTTGCCCTGAATGAGCAAAGTACATTTTATCTTTTTAAGGGCCAATTCACGCCACTTGCTTTGCGTTTAGCATACATTGACAGCCAGTAAATAATTTGGCTTTGCTATGGAGGCACTCAGCAGGTGGTGGAGCTCCCCATTGTTGGACAACTTGGACCCTCTAGGCTTTTGAGAGCTGCAGGTCTGGCTGGTTGCACCACTAAAGGGCACTGTGGACATCCAGTGGTACAGGACGTGCTCCGTCCTTTTAGTCATACCGATTCCTTTTCCTGTCTTGTGTACTGCTACTGTGCAGGCATGTCCAGGAAACTGCACAGGGCATGACACTTTTTTGGAATCGACCCTTTTCCAGAGAGGACACCAACCGAAGAGGACCTAATTTGCTGAACTAGGACACACCCGGGGACCCCGCAGCCTCTAGATGTTCGGACAGAGAGAGGCTAGCCCTCCCCCTCTTATTGTTGGTGCTCACAATTGTGAGTATTGCAACCCCTTGTTGGCCTTGCAAGCATGGGGGATCTTGCACTGGGGGGATCAGGACAAGATGGCCTAAGGTCTCTTATTTCATAAAAATCTTCGTAGGATGGGCTGATCATCAGTCTGCCCAATGTGCTGCTAAACTGCATGGTGGGGCGGAGGTGTGTAAACCCTGTTATGTCTTTCATCTGTGTATTTAGCGGTTTCCTTGTAATTCAGCTTTAAAGTAGAACTATGGGCAAAACTTTTTTTTTTTTTTTTTTTTTGCCATCTGTGTCTTATTGCGGAGATTTCCCTTCACTTCCTGTCCCATAGCCAAACAAAGTGAGAGGAAATCCCTGCAAATTAAGGGAATCCCTTGGGGACCCCCAGGTCACCAGAACTAGTGTCCCCATTGGAAGTTTTACCCCCTTACTTTTCTGTGGAAAACCCAAATTTGGGATTTTCTTTTACTTTCAATGATAATGGTAAACAGGACAAATGGAGAGGGTGAATCTCCTTAATGGGGGCACAGACCGCAATAAAAACTGACAGGCATTCTAATCCATCAGCACTCTGTCCAAGGTTAATTTGATTAGGCACATTCAAATTGCAGTGTTTAACAACTAAGTGCTGAATAAATGAGGGTTGTCTTTAACCAGTTACCAACCTGCCCATAGCCGAATGACGGCTGCAGGGCGGTTGGATAACTCTGGGTGGACGTACTATGACGTCCTCCCAGAATTCCCCTCTCGCGCGCCCCCTGGCGCGCGCACCCGAACACATCCGTGACCGCCGGGTCCCCTGGATCACGGATCCCGGTAAATGGCCGCTGATCGCGGCCGTTTACCATGTGATCGAGCCGTCAAATGACGGCGCGATCACATGTAAACAGACCGGCGTCATCTGATGACGCCGGTTCCTCTCCTCCCCTCCTGTGTACCGATCGGTACACAGTGAGCGGGGAGGGGGATGGATGGATGTCTGCAGCGCTGTGGGCTGTATGTGTAGTGCCCACAGCGCTGCACAGAGACATCCATCCATCCATGCTCAGCCATCCCTCACTACTAATGCTGTGCAATACTCTGCAATACCCCCACAATACTCTGCAATGCTGTGCAATACTCTGCAATACCCCCACAATACTCTGCAATGCTGTGCAATACTCTGCAATGCCCCCACAATACTCTGCAATGCTGTGCAATACTCTGCAATGCTGTGCAATACTCTGCAATGCCCCCACAATACTTTGCAATACTCTGCCATGCCCCCACAATACTCTGCCATGCCCCCGCCATACCCCGCCATACCCCGCCATGCTGAGCCATGCTCAGCTGTACTCGCCCTCTGTATGTGGCCAGGCTGTGGAAGTCTCACACATGGGGTATCGCCGTACTCAGGAGGAGCAGGAGAATCTATTTTGGGGTGTCATTTTTGGCATGTACATGTTATGTGGTAGAAATATTGTATAAATGGACAACTTTGTGTTAAAAAAAAAAAAAAAAAGCGTTTTAACCACTTCCCACCCGCCAGCCGTCATACAACGTCCTTGACTTTGTGCGGAGATATCTGAATGATGGTTGCAGCTACAGGCATCATTCAGATATCAGCTTTTTCAGCCGGCGATTCCCTACACCATGAGAATGATCATAGCAGCTGTTCCACTGCTTGATCGTTCTTACGGGAGGCGAGAGGGGACGTCCCCCCTTCCCGCCGCCTTGCGGTGTTTCTACCGACTCACCGCTACGATCGAAGCCAGGATCTTTTTTCTTTTTTTTTTTTTTTAATTTCAGGCTTCCCAGCCTAGAGGTGAGATGTGGGGTCTTATTGACCCCATATCTCACTGTAAAGAGGACCTGTCATGCCATATTCCTATTACAAGGATGTTTATATTCCTTGTAATAGGAATAAAAGTGGTCAAAATTTTTTTTTTTTGGAAAAAAGCATCAAACTAAAATAAATAAAGTAAAATGAACAATAAAAAAAAAAAAAAAAAAATGTTTAAAGCGCCCCTGTCCCTGTGTGCTCGCATGCAGAAGCGAACGCATACGTAAGTCCCGCCCACATATGAAAACGGTGTTCAAACCACACATGTGAGGTATCGCTGCGATCGGTAGAGCGAGAGCAAAAATTTTGGCCCTAGACCTCCTCTGTAACTCAAAACATGTAACCAGTAAAAAATTTTAAAGCGTCGCCTATGGGGATTTTTGAGTAGCAAAGTTTGGCGCCATTCCACAAGCGCGTGCAATTTTGAAGTGTGACATGTTGGGTATCTATTTACTCGGCGTAACTTCATCTTTCACATTATGTAAAAACATTGGGCTAACTTTACTGTTTTGGTTTTTGTAAAGCACAAAACAGTTTTTTTTTCAAAAAAAACGCGTTAAAAAAATTGCTGCGCAAATACCGTGCGAGATAAAAAGTTGCAACGACCGCCATTGTATTCTCTAGGGTCTTTGCTAAAAAAACATATATAATGTTTTGGGGTTCTAAGTAATTTTCTAGCTAATAAATGATGATTTTTACATGTAGGAGAGAAATGTCAGAATTGGCCTGGGTGCTCCAGAACGCCTGAAGGTGCTCCCCTGCATGTTGGGCCTCTGTATGTGGCCACGCTGTGTAAAAGTCTCACACATGTGGTATCGTCGTACTCGGGAGTAATAGCAGAATGTGTTTTGTGGTGTAATTTGTGGTATGCATATGCGGTCTGTGAGAAATACCCTGCTAATATGACAATTTTGTGGAAAAAAAAAAAAGTAAAAAAAAAACCTTGATTTTGCAAAGAATTGTGGGAAAAAATGACAACTTCAAAAAACTCGCCATGCATCTTTCTAAATACCTTGGAATGTCTTCTTTCCAAAAAGGGGTCATTTGGGGGGTATTTGTACTTTTCTGGCATGTTAGGGTCTCAAGAAATGAGATAGGCCGTCAGTACTTCAGGTGTGATCAATTTTCAGATATTCGCACCATAGCTTTTGGACTCTAACTTTCAAAAAGACCAAATAATATCCACCGATTTGGGTTATTTTTACCAAAGATATGTAGCGGTATAAATTTTGGCCAAAATATATGAAGAAAAATTACTAATTTGCAAAATATTATAACAGAAATGAAGAAAAATGTATTTTTTTACAGATTTTTCGGTCTTTTTTCTTTTACGGCGCAAAAAATAAAGAACCCAGCAGTGATTAAATACCACCAAAAGAAAGCTCTATTTGTGTGAAAAAAAAGACAAAAATTTCATAAAGATACAGTGTTGCATGACTGAGTAATTGTCATTCAAAATGTGAGAGCACCAAAAGCTGAAAATTGGTCTGGTTAGGAAGGGGGTTTAAGTGCCCAGTTGTCAAGTGGTTAACCACTTGCCGACCAGCTGCCTCTTCTGCACAAATCACCGTAGCTGTACGGCAGCTTGCGCATGCGCGATAGCGACAGCACGCATGCCTGTGGGTCAGGTGAACTCTGTCCGGCGACCCGCAATCGTTTAGTACAGAGGCAGAATGGGGATCTGCTTTTGTAAATAAGGCGGATCCCCATTCTGACAGGAGACATGACAGAGATCCACTGTTCCCAGTGATCGGGAACAGTGATCTCTGTAATGTTCCAGTAAGCCCATCCCCCTACAGTTAGAACCCACCCAAGGAACACAGATAATCCATTGATCGCCCCCTAGTGTTAACCCCTTCTCTGCCATTGTCATTTTTACATTGATCAGTGCATTTTTATAGCACTGATCAATGTAATAATGTCACTGGTTCCCAAAAAGTATCATTTGGGGTCAGGTTTGTCCACCGCAGTCCCGCTAAAAATCGCAGATCGCCGCCATTTCTAGTAAAAAATTTTTTTAAAAAAAGTCCATAAATCTATCCTCTAGTTTGTAGACGCAATATTTTCAAAATAGTAGCTCTTATTTTTATAGCGCAGAGGTGATCAAATACCACCAAAAGAAAGCTCTATTTGTTGGAAAAAAAGGACATTGGTTTTGTTTTGGGTACAACGTCGAACGACCGTGCAATTGTCAGTTTAAGTGATGCAGTGCCATATCGCAAAAAATGGCCTGGTCAATAAGGGGGCAAATCCTTTTGGGGCTGAAGTGGTTAAAAAGTAGTTTAGTCAAATTGGCTAGTCTGTGATGGTTCAGATCTGTTCCATTTGACTTAAACAGCTCATGTCCCTTTTTACATGTGACCTTTATCTGTTTTTAATTTTTTTTTTTTTTTTGTTCATTATGCATTGATTTTTGAAATGTGTGCAGTATATTTTCCACTGTATATTTTACGTGTTTTATTGTGCAGCTGAATATACATTCTGTCAGATAATAAGGCAATTATACATGATTATTCTTTAAAATGTCATTACAATTTTGCATAAGCCTAATAGTGACCATATGCTAAGGAAATGGTTGTTTCTTCTTCACGGGAAAACTGTATTCTTACTTTAGAAAGTGTAATTTTTATATGATTTGGCATAGAGGAACAGCTGAGTCACTTTGTACCGAAAAGGAGGTGTATGACTGGTCATTTATATAAATGTGTGCAATTAAAAAAATCTAGACATAAGCTGAATATGAAAAATTCCTCTACTTCCAATATTTAGAACAGCTTTTGATAGTACGCACAAAATGTGCAGAGAAACATCCAACTTGTTGAGCAATGTTATTAGATTGCCACCAGCTGCCTCCGCTTTGTTTTTTCCAAGAGCTCTGAAAGCGCTTTATCTGGCCTCTTTCTTGAGTGCTCTGGGTGTCATTGGTTTAAGGGAGAAAATCAGGCTAAGAACACTGATGCTATCTGCATTGTCCTTGCTGAAGGGAAGATAAGTACAAATTAAACTCTGAGCATTAGCAGCTTCCAGCACATGGCTTGTATACGGTGTATTTTCTATCACTTGTTTACAACATAAATTGCACAACTGCTTCCCAACAACATAAAATGTTGGTGCTTTCATAGCTATACTTTGACTTAAATTGCTCTGGGATTACAAAAAAAACTACCTCCTCCAAACCTCTGCACGAAGAAACTCCAGCCAGTTGCCACACAGTGATGTCCAAGTACAATGCAGGACCACTATAAATCTCTTTCACAACAAAAAGCTGAGGTTCTGTGGTGGACTATTCTGAATCCTTATAGCAAAATTAATAAAGTGCTTGCCATGTGCAAATACTGTGAAAAGCTCATATAAAATCACATGTATGTGATTTTTACAGTATTTGCACATAGCAAACACTTTATTAATTTTGATATAAGGAAGCAGCACAGTTTTTTTTTTGTTGTGAAAGATCTTTACAAAGGTGTGTGTATATTTAAAGGGGTTGTAAAGTCAGAAGTTTTTTTATCTTAATGCATTCTATGCATTAAAGTGGAGTTCCACCCAAAAGTGGAACTTCAGCTTTAAGCACTCCTCACCGCCCTTACATGCCACATTTGGCATGTCATTTTTTTGGGTGGGTGTGGGTACCTGGTTTTGACAGGTACTTCCTGTCCCACTTCCTCCTTCCATTGCTTTGTCGCCTAGGCGGCGACTCCTCTCCCCCTAGGCGGCCCCTCCCTCTCCGCAATCTTCTGGGACACGTCACAGATCCCAGAAGATTGCCGGCCGCTAGGAGAGTGCAGCGCGTCTTGCACATGTGCAGTGCGCGCCTGGCTGTGAAGCCGCAAGCTATCACAGCTGGGTGCCCACAGTAGTAATGACAGCGCCGCAGAGAGGAGGGGGGAGAGGAGCGAGGCTTAGGGCAGCCGCATCGCTGTTTATTAAAAGCCAGCAGCTACACTTTGTAGCTGCTGACTTTTAATGAGCTTACAAAACAGTGTGACTCCGCTATAGGATAAAAAGCCTTGTGTGTGTGCAGCAGCCCCCCTCAGCCGCTCTAATACTTGCCATCTCTGTCCAGCGATGTCCCTTGGCCGTCTGGGACTCTTCATTCTGATTGGCTGAAACACAGCAACGGCGCGATTGGCACCCGCTGCTGGCGATCAAAGTCAGCCGGTCAGGAGAGAGAAGGGGTGGGGCCAAACCGCAGCTCTGTCTCTGAATGGACACACAAAGCTGCAGCTCGGCTCAGGTGCCCCATAGCAATCTGCTTGCTGTTGGGGCACTCAACAGGAGGGAGGGGCCAGGAGCACAGAAGAGGGACCCAAGAAGAGCTGGATATGCAAAACCACTGTACAGAGCAGGTAAGTTTAACATGTTTGTTTTTATAGCAAAAAAAAAAATTAAACTGTACGATCACTTTGACTACCCTTTTCAAATTGCAGTAGCTGTAATCTTTTGCACACAGTATTTTTTTGGATTTATTTTTAGAACTTTGGTGGTGCGGAAGGGACCAAGAGCCCTGCATTGTATTTGAGAACACCAAAGGACTGCCCACAACTCATAGCATGGGGGAGTGCCAGAGTCTGCATGAGCAAGAAAAATAGGCATTACGTCCGTGCTCCTTATTCTCTATAGTTAAGGAGCAATAAACCATTGCAGCCCAGGGGAAGCCCCACTGCAAGACTGTTTTGTTTATATCAGGGCTCGACAAACCCCAGGCCATTGCGACCAGAAGTTTGGACCTGGCGCCTGGGCTGCTGCCCTAATGCTCCCCACAACCTGTGTTGCCCCCCCCCCGCCTGCTATGTATCCCTGGGCTCCGCTTGCCCGGGATCGGCATATCGCGTGCCGCCGGGTAGAGGGGAGGGAGGAGAGCAGACACACGTCCACTCTCCTCCCCTTTTAGTTGTTGACCCATCATTATCAGGTCCCAGTTGACAATTTTAGTGGCCGAAAAAAAAGAATGTAATGCAGTGCGATGTGCATTCCTTTTAGTGGAGCACAGGGGAGACATGCAGGGTTCTGCATGTCTCATTAAGGAGAGCCTGTCACCTAAACATCACATAATGTGATGGGGGGGGGGGGGGGAGTTAATAAAAATAAATAAATTTGTAATTGTAAAAAATTAAGGTTACACCCAAGCACATAAATCCCCCACCTCCACATAAACACACACGGCTGGGCACCTAGACCTGAAAATGTTGATTGCTATACACTTATTGCATATCTCCGCACACACCTGAATGAGAGCAATAATTCTAGCACCAGACCTCCTTCATAACGCTAAGCTGATTACTTGTATGGAGGCTTTTAATGCATCACCTATGGAAAATGTTACTGACATGTTTTAAGGTTTGATATATTGGGAATCTGTTTACTCATTGCAACCTCGGCTTTTATATTTTACCAACACATTGGGTAATTTATTGCTTTTTTGTGCCCCTACAGTTAACGTTTTAATGTGTTTTTCAGTTAAAAGGTTTAGGTTTCCTAGACCTATTTGTGGTAATACTGTGTGACATAAAAAAAATTTGGAAGTACCGCTATTTTGTTCTCTAGGGTGTCTGCTTTCAGAAAATATATAATTTTGGGGGGTTTTATGTAATCTTCATGCCTAAAATGATTTTTTAAATGTGTGCAAAAATCGCAAAAATTGCTCTGGCAACGAAAAGGTTAAAGGAGACGTTCACCTTCAAAAACATGTTGCATGTTCTACCGTAAGATTTGTTAAAAAAAAAAAAAAGCTGTCTCCTAACTTTTTGAGCTGGCTCCTAGATTCAAAGCAATTTTGTCAAGCCCAGATAGATATTATTATTATTATTATTATTTTGTGTTCCGTGACTTGGGCTTTAACTTCAGTTTTATTGAAAAACAAGAATCCCCTCCAGGCAAGCTTGTACACATTTACGTATCCTTAGTTGCTTCTGTTTTGTAGAGGTGCCCTTTCTATACCTCTTAAAGCATGAAGTGGGAGGGTAGAACTTTAGTACATGATCATATGAAAAATATGAAACCCCCAGTACAGTAAACCTGAGGATTGTTAGGACATTGGCAGGTATTCCTGCAACTTCAAGCTCAGTGAAGACTTCTAAAAGTCCAATTGCAAGATTTGGGGGAGGGCACCAGGATCTGAATCATGCACCCTTCATACACAACATAGGCAGTAGGGTGACACTACTATCCAAACTATGCAGCTTTGTAGCTTCCTGTGTCAAATTGCCTGTCTCCAGCCTCCACACTAGTGAGTGCTTCTCGTTACACAATCTTCTGTAAGCCAAAGTGCCTTCCCCTTCTTCCCAGAGCTTGAAACGCCTTAACTTATCAGCATTTTGCTGCACAGTGGAGCCCAACTGGTTTAGACTACAAACACTCCCCCACCCCCAGCCTGAGTTCTGTTATGTAGTGTTTTTTAAGAATTTCTTTAAAGTGATACTAAACGCACACTGTTTACTTTGTCCCTTCTTTTTCTGTATGAGGAGGACAGTAATTATTTTAATTAAAAAAAAAAAAATCTAAGTACCTTTTTCTTAATATATAGCTGTCACATGACCCATCTCTTTCTCAGCCTGTTTGCAGAGAAACATAAGCAGGAGGAGCTTCTAGTCCTCTGCTGCTGATGGCATGTTGAATAAAAAAAGCCTTTGGAATACAGAGTAAAATAATAAATATCAATAAACTGTTTTTTAAATTGTCATACGAATATTTATTTGAAATCAAATCTTTATTTTTTGGCAATAACATGGTGTGGTGTGTCCTGCCCCTCCAGCCAAGAGGGAGGTGAAGCCTCCATTAATCTACATGTAATATCTCACCCCCATTGTGTTTAGTGGGTTAGTGGGCATGGAGGAGGAGGGTGGGAGTGGACTGTCTACTACCACTGTGTATATTCCCACATGTGTGACTCCTACATGGGTTGTTCAGATGTGTTGAGAAGGAAATGGTCAGCATAGAAACTCACTGAAAACTGAACAGAGTTGCCACCACAGCTAAAAAAAAAATCCAAAGCTCAGTTGGGTACTTGGACAGAAGGGGGAGATGGAGAACAGCAGGATCAACTTTTTTTTTTTTTTTTTTTTTTTTTTATGCAGGATACAGAAAACAAATCTCATATTGACGGAGTATGAACAGCATGTAATAGACAATTTATTGATAGTTTATAATGATGTGAATTTATTGACACTTTATTGGTTATTGTGCTTTAGATATTTAATACTTTTTTTTTTTTGTCTTAGTGGCTGGCAGGTTTTTGTTTGCCTGTAATCGGTTTTAAAATCTGTGTTGAAATTACATTCTAAAACTTTTGCTGTAGGTTCCCAGTGGCAGACCACAGAGGTAAAGTAATCCCAATATAGTACAGCAAATTATTGTGCCTTACAAGTAAAATAATTACCTGGGTTTCTGAAGTAAAAACTGCAAACTTGAAACCATTAGGATGAAAACCGACTCCTAGATGGAAACAAATCTATTAGATTGCATATTAAATATAAATCCCCACAAGACACTGCACATCTTGTTGACATCATGGCAAGTCAAGGAAATTATTGGGCCTGCAAATCCAGCTGCATTGTGCTATTTCTGGCTCTTTTCCCTGTGTGGGGAATTTGTCTATTGGCAGATGTACACTATAGGATATTAAACTCCGCTTTAACCCTTTTTAAGTCCGGTTGATTAGATATATTTTAACATCAATACTTGGGAATCTTTTGAGATGCACATCTCTCATAATGTCATACAGTAGATAGGTTGTATGCAAAACCCCTAATCAAGACACACTATCAACTCTAATTTAAAAAAAAGAATAAGTGTGTGTGTGTGTATATATATATCTATAGCTCTATATATATATATATATATATATATATATATATATATATATATATATATATATATATATATATATATATATATATATATATATAATTTATTTAACCACTAGTTGCCCAGACCAATTCTGAAATTTTCTCGTACATGTAAAGGTTAGCATTTTGTTTAAAAATATATATGTTTGGGGGTGCGAAGTAATTTTATAGCAGAGGCCCTGGAGAATAAAATGGGGTGTGTGTTTTTATTTTCTTTTTAATCGCACAATATTTGCGCAGCGGTTTATCAAATGCAATTACGCACACCTGTGGAATGGCGATAAATTATGGTACATTAAATTATTCGAAAGGGACACTTAAATAGACTTTACAGGCTACCACTTTAGATTTACACAGTGGGTCTGGTGTTGGAATTAATGCTCTTGCTCTGATGTTCGCGGACGTACTTTACATGTGTAGTGCAAATACTGTTTACATGTGCATGCGAGACCTACATATGTGTTCGCATTTGCGTGTAAGCAAGGGGCACTTTACATTAAATAAAAATATATATATTATTTAATTACATTTTTGTTTACACTGTCCCTTCTTTTTAATCACCTTTTTTGCTATCACAAAGGATTAACAACATTTCTTGTGATATGGGCAATTACAGGTCCCCTGTTAGACCCCAGATCTCTTCTTTGCCCACCCAAAGCATCCGATCAAACTAAGATCTGGTTGATCAGCTGCTTTACTAGCTGATAATGGATGGAAAGCAAAAGACCAAAATTGGAAGTGACAAAATCCTCATCGCTTTCGGTTTCATACATCATAGGGACCATCGGGGGAACAGAAGTTCCTCCTTCGTCTCTATAGTCAGCAGCCACTCTGGGTTCCCCAGTGAAGCAAGAGAGCCTGGGATTCAGTCACTTGTAAAAATGATCGAGTGGCTGTTTTGCCGCTCCAATCACTTTTACTTTAAAAAGTTAATTGCCAGATCTAAAGAATGACGTCTGAATGATGGCTAATAGCTGCAGCCATATATCAGATATCGGCATCAATTCCCATGGATCTACATATGTGTACGTTGGTCAGGAAGTGGTTAAATTTGGGGGAGAACTGTTGGAATTGGCCTTAAAGTGTGAGGGTGGCTGTCAACAAAAAGAGCAGCTCCAACTGTGGCTTGCTATACATCGATTCTTACAAGCTACTTTTTATTGATTTTTTTTTTAATGATTTCTTTTCACTTTGCGTGACCTATTAAAGGTTGGTATTCCAAATGTGTGGCTTCTTTAATAGGAATCTCCTCCTGTATTCAGGCAGCTGCCGCATGAATATAGTGGCAGTGCTGAACATCTGATAGGATGCAGTCACTGTTCGGCTGATAATTGTCAACCTGGAACAGTTGAAATCGGGAATAAAAGTTCAAACTGTCTATGGTCAGTTTAAAGTGGTTGTAAACCTCGGACATATGAACAAAGCATATCGCTCTAGTGTGTACTTGCCTCAATTAAAAGCACAAAGTGCTACTTTTGTCTGCTTCATTTCTCAGCTATCAGCATGAATCATTTTTGACAATTTTTCCTGACACCAAGAGAACAAAGGTGACAGGAGGGACCTGCAGCAGATTGACAGCCTCAGCTCTATTCCTGTGTGAAAGGGAGGGGAGATGTGAGTCCCTTCCCTCCAATCAGCTCTCAGAGCTTTCTCCACTGAGCTCTGTAGTGTGTAATTTCATCCCTCCACACCTTTTTCTGAGCTCTGACAAGCTTTATAATTCAGCCCTTTCAACTGATGTAGAGAAGAGAAGGCTGAAGATAGACAGGTACAACTTATGTAGGAGGATTTGTTTCATCTCTGGGTATCACTTTAGGCCAGTCACTTCACTGAGTATACAGTGCCTTGAAAAAGTGTTCATACCCGTTAAAATTTTCCACATTTTGTCATGTTGCAGCCAAAAACCTACATTTATTTTATAGGGGTTTTATGTTCTAGACCAGTGATGGTGAACCTTGGCACCCCAGATGTTTTGGAACTACATTTCCCATGATGCTCAGCTACGCCACAGAGTGCATGAGCATCCTGGAAAATGTAGTTCCAAAACATCTGGGGTCCCAAGGTTTGCCATCACTGTTCTAGACCACCACAAAGTGGCACATAATTGTGAAGTGAAAGGAAAATGATGATAAATGTTTTTTTTTTTTTTTTTTGCAAATATCTGAAATGTGTGGCGTGCATTTGTGTTCAGCCCCCTTTACTCTGATACCCCTAACTAAAATCTAGTGGGACCAATTGCCTTCAGAAGTCACCTAATTAGTAAATAGTCTACCTGTGTGTGTAATTTAATCTCAGTATAAATACAGCTGTTCTGTGAAGCCCTCAGGTTTGTTGGAGAACCTTAATGAGTAAACAGCATCATGAAGGCCAAGGAACACACCAGACAGGTCAGGGATAAAGTTGTGGAGAACTTTAAAGCAGGGTTGGGTTATAAAAAAAAAAAAAAACATCCCAAGTTTTAAATATTTCACAGAGCACTGTTCAATCCATCAACTGTAAATGAAAAGAGTATGGTACAACTGCAAACCTACAAAGCATGGCCATCCACCTAAACTGACGACTCCGAGTAAGAAGAGCATTAATCAGAGAAGTAGCCAAGAGGCCCATGGTAACTGGAGGAGCTGCAGAGATCCACAGCCCAGGTGGGATAATATGTCCACAGGACAGCTATTAGTCATGTACTCCACAAATCTTTATGGAAGATTGGCAAAAGGAAAGCCATAAGAAGTCCGTTTGCGTGAAGCCATGTGGGGAACAGCTCAAACATGTGGAAGAAGGGGCTCTGGTCAGATGAGACCAAAATTGAACTTTTTGACCTAAAAGCAAGAAGTTGTGTGGTGGAAAATGAACACTTTACATCACTATGAACACACCATCCCCACTGTGAAACATGGTGGTTGCAGCATCATGTTGTGGGGTTACTTTACTTCAGCAGGGACAGGGAAGCTAGTGAAAGTTGATGGAGCCAAATACAGGGCAATCTTAGAAGAAAACCTGTTAGTCTGCAGAAGAATTGAGACTGGGATGTAGTTCACCTTCCAGCAGGACAATGACACTAAACATACAGCCAGAGCTACAATGGAATGGTTTAAATCAAAGCATATTCATGTGTTCGAATGGCCTAAAGTCCAGACCTAAATCCAATTGAGAATCTGTGGCAAGACTTAAATTGCTGTTCACGGACGCTCTCCATCAAATCTAAAAGAGCTTGAGCTATTTTGCAAAGAATGGGCGATGTCACTCTCTAGATGTGCAAAGCTGGTAGAGACATCCCCAAAAGGACTTGCAGCTGTAATTGCAGTGTGAGGTGGTTCTACAAAGTATTGACTCAGGGGGGCTAAATACAAATGCACACCACACTTTTCAGATATTTATTTGTAAAAAAAAAATTGAAAACCATTTATCATTTTCCTTCCAATTCACAATTATATGCCTCTTTGTGTTGGTCTATCACATAAAATCCCAATAAAATACATTTACGTTTTTGGTTGTAACATGACAAAATGTGAAAAATTTCAAGGGGTATACTTTTTATTAAGGCCCTGTATGTAAGGGTTTATAGCCACTTTAAGTCTCTAAGCCGGTTTTAATAGAAAGAAACCCTTAAAATTTTCATGTCTTGGGGAAGCCCTGCTAAGTTAATACATCTCTAGTTCAAGGAACATCTGCATGGTCAATTGGTTGTTAATAATATTATAATAGATTGTAGGATATTTAGCATATTTAGCATATTTGACACCCAGGACACCTAAGAAAAAATGTTTCAGTAACCGTCATGAAATGGGAAAAAATAATAGCCAGAAAAGTAACACCCAACAGTGAAATTTGTAGTGCCCCTTATATTAATAGTCAATGGAAAAGTGCCCACTTATATTGGTAGTCTGTTCAGTGGTCCCATAACATTGGTGGCCAATGAGAGGAGGGCACGCTTACATTGTTGATCAGTGGGAAAATGGCCCTCCTTACAGGCAGCTAAAAAAAAATAGACATCCGTGATTACTGGGAGTTAGAAACTCTTGCTCAAGGAACGCCTAGCGACCTCTTGAGGAATTACATGGTACCACAGAACATTGGTCTAAGCTTTAGTTTATAGCTGCATTGGGTTGCCAATCTGTGTGATTTTTTTTTTTTCCCCCTTCTGCACTGGAATATAATGGTCACTTTTATTGGCATTTATCCAACATAGATAGATATATATATATATATATATATATATATATATATATATATATATATATATATATATATATATATATATATATATATATATATATATATATATATAGCAATTTTATCTTTTAGAGCTAGATGAATGTAACAATCCAGTGATAGATCAACACGACAGTGGAGCTAACTGGATAGTTTGGCCATTGTGCGATGCGATTAAAGTATAAGACATAGTTGCATCCTTTCATGACACAAATCCTTCTGTATTCTAAAATATCTTGGTTTAGTTGTTTTACATTTAATGGCACTTCTGGACTTTTTCCCAGTCTCCACTTGGCATTGGGCCTCTAACTGATTAATATTAGCACAATGAATCAAGGCAGAAATGAAGTACACCGGCTTATGTTATACAAAGTGTGCGTGTATCGTGCTCAATAGGTGCTATGTAAATACTGTAATGCAGGGGTAGGCAACCATAGGGAGATGCAGAGCTACTTGAACAACAATAATGAAGTCAAAGGCACTGTGCCCTGTTAAGGCTGGTTCAAACCAGAACGTAGTGCCAGAAAGGCAAGTTCCATGTGTGTTTCCTGCACCATGTTCAAAACGCACTGCCTTTGTGATCAACTGCGGGTGATAATATAGTGTTAACCCGAAACGTAGATCGCAAATGCAGTGTGTTTGTGAACACACAAAATAAGTATTACAAGAGATTGCAGGGTTTGGGAGTGCGTTACCCTCAGAATGCATGGTTCAGGAATGCGTTACGCTCCGAATGCAGGGATCGGGAGTGCGCTGTGCTCTGAATGCAGGGATCGGGAGTGCCTGCACTCAGAATGCAGGCGGGGGGGGGGGCAGTAGAAGACACTGCTATGGGGGGGTGGCCCTCTGCCCCCTTTACATCACCTTCCACCACATGTACAGTAGTGTCCTCTTCTCCCTCCCCCTTTCCCCTATCCAAGTGACCTCTGGACCACCTCCCCCCATAGCAGTGTTCCATAACATCATTCCATTGCATCCTACCTGTGCACACAACAGAGAGCAGGAGGAAGCACAGTTCTGGACAGGGGACGGGAGCTGGCCGAGTGACTTTTCTTATTAACAAGCTGGTGATTGGTTCTCTCTCTCCCTCCAGCCTCCTCTGCCGCGCCTTCGGTCCTAATCAACCAATGTGGTACCTACAAGTAGAAGGCAGGGGTCGGTGGTGCAGACCTGTTCGCAGACCACCGGTCTACGATCGAAGGGTGGCCGACCCCCGCTGTAATGTCTTTCTATAGTATACAGTTGAGTGGAATTTTTTTTTTAAAAAGTACTTGTCCAAGGAACTAAATCGGGATCCCAATCTACTTGTCCCTCATGACAATCCTACTTGTTCTACTGAAGAAATTTTTTTTTTTAACCAAAACTGTGTTTAAGGTGAAAGGTTAATGTTAAGGCAGAGATGCTTTTAGGAATGTCTGGGACTTTAAAAAATGAAAGGTGCTTTATGGCGACTTAAACTTTTGATGATTTTAACAATGCGCTGTCTTCTACTGACCTCCCTGCCTATCTACAGCACCATACCCGGGGATTAGCAGGGAGGGGAGAGACCTTGTTAGAAAGGGCATAAAACAGAGAGGTGATAAGGGCGCTCTGGTGGAGGTGGGTAGCTGGTCAGAGGGATGATAGTGATGAGATGGCACTTCTGGCAGCACTTTGGTTAGAGGAGAAGCAACTCTGAAGATATAAAAAAGGAAAAGAAAGGCGCTTACCACCCCCTTCTCTACACTGACACCATCAGCCTTGTGTGTCCCGCAGTGAATACAGGCTTCCCTGCTGCCTCCTCTTTCCAACACGCATGAGAACGCTTTACAGCTGCTGGACGGCTCTACACTGCTCTCTACCACCGTGCTGAGGATGGACACATGCCACAGATGAGGACTCCTGATTTTATCATGTCTTTTAACACTCAACAATCTTGTAAGTGATTTAACCCCTTGTGCACTCTATTAAATTTTACATACTGCACTTAGAGGCGCCTTTCTTTTCCTTTCCTTGTTAGAAAGGGGATTGTCGGGCTCTCATGCTCAGCAGAAGCGCATCTGCCAAGCGAGTAAATGAGGCGCTTGCCCCATTAAGGAAAAAGAAACCTTATTCTTTCAGGTTTCCCTCGCTACCCATGGAAGCACTTAGGTGCTCCGTACAAGCGCATGCTGAGCAGCCAAACCAAGCTCTGGTGTCTGCTCTGTTAAGGGGCAAAAAAATAAGACCGTAAACCCTGTTGCTTGCCCACAGCAGGGCTAAATGTTAAAAAAAAACAAAAAAAAAAAAAACACCTGCCTGGCACCCGGAACTGCATGCCCCAGACGTTGTGCGATATGACTTGCGCATCCCTGGTATATCGCTAGATAGGACTTATACTGAACATTGTAGATCAGGGGGGTCCAACCTTTTGAACTTAAAGTGGATGTAAACCCTCACATATACCCAGTGAAGTGCACAGTCTCAGATGATATACATGTAAAACTTATATAGGGAGATTTATTTCATTCCTGTGTATCTGCTGTCTTCAGCTTTATATAGTCTTTAGAAAGTGCACATCATGTTACAGATTTTCTCTTCCTGTTCAGCACTGCGAGTGGATTATTGGCACATAGCCAAGACAGCTGATTTGGAGGAAAGGCACACAACCCCCTCCTCCATAGGCAATGAAAGGAAGTAATTTGCAGAGCTCTGCTCTGAATGGAGCAGTTAGAGAGTTAAGTGCAAGGTGAATATTTATAGCAACCAATTAAAATCTCCTGTACTGGTCTGGTGTCAGTAACAAGTAGCATTTTCTGAGTTTGCCAAAGGCTATTTATTTTAGGGATCGACCGATAACATTTTTTCGGTGCCGATACGATACCGATACTTTGGCCACCTCGCAGACCGATATTGTCTGCCGATATTCTGTACATTTAAAAAAAAAAAATATATATATATATATATATATATATATATATATATAATTTTTACACACTTTATTTTTTTTTATCACTGTTAATGCTGTCTCAAGGAATGTAAACATCCCTTGTGACTGTAATAGGTGGTGACAGGTACTCTTCTGCACTTAAAAGTATTCAAAACGTCAAGATCGGCGTTTAATACTTTATATTTTTAAAATTGGCCCCTTTAAGATGCCAGTAATCCAGGAAGTGATGTCATGACATCACTTCCAGGTTACTAGAGCCGAGACCCGAACAAAGCATCGGCTATGTTTGGGTCTTCGGCCAGCTGGCGGACGTGTCGGCTGGTTGCTCGGGCCTCCCGGTGGGATGGGAGAGCTTGTAGTAACAGCCAAGCAGCTGCTGAGCCGCATCGGTTGATATTACAATATAGCCGACTGTCCGCTCTAAAGAACGGGACTGGGGTGATGCATGCAGCTGCATGAATCTCGCCGGTAAAACCCCTTCAAGTAATAGTACATTTGTGCCCAATACCGATACTTTTAAAAAAGTGAATATTGGCCGCCGATAATCGGTCGATTCCTACTTTATTTGTCAGCAAATATTTTAAAAAAGGGGGTAACGTTATAATCTAATTATTCACTATCTGTGTTTAATTCTCTTTTGTATGGCATTAAAATACTATGGTGGTGCCTTTTTTAATGTTCTATGTCTATTCCTAAAAATGTGAAATGTTAGCAATTCCTTGTGGGCTAAAATTCTTATTGTTATTTTCTTTATCTTTGATATTGCATCATATAATCCAGTTGCATGTAATTTTTTTATATTCATGTAGTGTCCTTCCCACACATGCCTGGTTCTGGAGGACCATGGTCCAGTATGGTAGAAACATCCAAACCTTGGGACTATTATCCTCGACGAGATAAAGAAAGAGACCGTGAGAGGGATCGAGACCGTGAAAGAGAACGTGATAGGGAGCGAGAACGAGAGCGTCCACGGGAAAGGGAGCGAGAACGAGAGAGAGAGCGAGATCGTGATCATAGTCCCAGTGTGGGAGCCTACAACAGGTAAAGTTCATTTGTGCAGTATTACTTGGGTGGTTTTATGCAAACAGTGTGCGTTACGCTTTCTGTCAGTAATAAGTCCATTCGACTACCAGTGTAACAAACGCTAGTAAGGACTATTGTGTTCTTTTGCTTTTATAGCATAATGCCTGTTGAACTTCATAAGAGCTTCCATCTGATCTTTAAACAATTAGGGTCCTATTCATAACAGGAAAATATTTGCTTTTAGTTATGCCATTCACTTTTAAAAGCTGTTTTTGTTTTTTCCCCCTGTAAAATAAAGTCAAAATGAAAAATTTTAATGTCAAAGTTAACTTTGTGATAAAAAGGAATTATTGGTGAAAAAATACACTGTCTCAGGATGTATGCTCCTAAGGGTCATCTTCTAGAAACCATTATGGTTACTCTGCTTGGGCAGCCAACCTTCTCATCCCCACCCCCATGTCATTGCTGAGAAAAGAACATATGTTTTATTTTATCTTGCTGTTGATTGCTAGTCGATATTCTCCTTTTAACTGTGTGTGGCTTAGTTGATCCTGTTTGAAACTGAACCAAAAGGTAATATTGCAAATGGCTGTCTGCTTTAAAAAAAATATTTTTTTTTAGCTCTTGTCAATTTTAGCCTGGAATTGTTCTTCGGAATTCATTAAAGTGTACCTGTACTCATCCACATGTAAATTGGCAGTAAAATTGTAACCAGTGACGGCCCATCCATAGGGCCCTTTTAAAAATAAAAAAAATTTCTTTAAGTGCACTGGGTTCGGGCGCCAGACACAGTGCACTATGGGAAGCGTGACGTCTATGCAGTCACGTGATTGCAGACGAGACGCTTCATTTGCAATGCATTGCACTTGAATACGTCCTCCTGTAGTATTAATATGGTAGCCTTGTTTTTGATTGGAAAGTAATATGTACAGGAAGGGGGGTAACCTGTTCCGGGGGGGGGGGGGGCGCGGCGCATGTACAGGAGACCCATGAAGTCAGCAAAGGGATAGTGGAAACCCCTCATAATGGGCATAGCGGGTGTACAGACTCGGCACAGAGATGGTGGGAACTCCTCATAATGGGCACAGCAGGTGTACAGTCTTGAGAACCACCCATCACTGATTATAACGTAGGCCTCCCAAAATTCCTGCACATATTTTTTTCAGGTCTGTGTGTCTTTTGGAGCTCCTAAAGCTGGAATTGCCTTAATAAGCAAACATTAGCTTCTAATCAAAATCCAATACCTTGTCCAACCTCGTGTGCCCTATTGGGACCATGCTAATGAAAGTTGGTGTTGTATTAGAGCACTCTAGGGCATTTTAGTGCACCTAAAGTAGAACTATAGGCAAATCTTTTTGTTTTATTTTGGATAGTGCAAGGAAGGGTTATAACCCCTGCCAATTTTTTTTTTTTTTTTTGCCATCTGTCACATTGTGGAGATTTTCCTTCACTTCCTGTCCCATAGCCAAAACAGGAAGAGGAAATCCCTGCAAATTAAGGAAATTTGTTGGACCCCCAGGTCATAAGAACTAGTGCCCCCTTTGGAAGATTTCCCCTCTATTACTTTTCCGGAGACAACCCAAAATTTGGAATGATAATGGTAAACAGCATAAATAGTGAGGGTGAATCTCCCTAACCGGAGCACGGACTGCAATAAAAACTGACAAGTGTTTTAATCCCTCTCTTTTCTATCCAAAGCTAAAATAAAAGGCATAAAATCCAGACATTCAAACATTTGTTTAAATATTTATAGACACAAAAGAAAAGTCTATTTAGGCTGGCCATACACCGTTCAAATCTTGGCCGGTTTAGCAGGTACTGACCGCGATTCAAGCCGTTAATGGGCAGACTGAATGTACCAAGTTGATCGATCAATCAACTTTGGTACATCCAGCCTGCCGGATTCTCTTGCGATTATCGCTAGAGGCTGCTATAGCAGGTCTTTATGCCGGGAGAAGACAATTGATGATTCCCCTGTCAGCATTGTCAGCATTGTCTGCATTCATGGGGGAATCGTGCAAATTTCTTTCCTGCAACCCATGGTTGCAGGAAGGAGGAACCCAGCAGCCTCACCCACTACAGGCTTTCTGCAAAAAACTACAGGGGGTTCGAAGACCAGGCCAGTCACCCTACAAAAGAAAGCACAGTAGTGACCGGCAAAGTTGAGGCAGTGGATTACTGCACAGATCTGGAAGAAATGCACACAGCACATCAGAATTCAAGGAAGAACACTCATGCCTCTTGTTCAGACCATCTTTGCTTATTCTGGATTTCAGCTTTAAATGTACACCAAAATTGTAAATATTGGAGTGGACACATATATAGTTATAGGTTCCATGTTCTGTCATGTATCCTTAAGCTGAGTGGGCACAAACAATATATTTTTGTTGGGGTATTGGCTTAAAGGTCGTCAAATAGGCATTACAGTCCGTAAACAGAACCGAGACAGAATTATTACTGGGTTGTGTTTAGACCCGTTTTTATTCTAAATATTGCTTGCTGTTTTTTATGCTAGCTTGACAAATTGATATTCTTTATCTTGAAGAATATTAGAGTAGAGTGACATAGCCAAAACAACTCCATGGCTAACAAAATTGCATATGGAAACAATCACATTGTGCAGGAATCGCTGGTCATGTGATTATGAATATTTTGATATGCTTATGTTAAGTGTGTTTTCCGTGCAGCATTACTGTAGGCCAGGAGAGATTTCAAGCACCAAGCCAGCCCCCTACCCAGAATCCCTTCATTTCTCAAAGGTTACAGAAACGGATTCTCTGCACACCACCCCCCTCCTTCTTGCCCCTACCCCCACTTTGGAAGTGTGCATATGGTAGTCATTAACTTGGCTATGAGTATCTACAATTGCTAGCACATTGCTAAGTGGAAGCACTAGGAGTCAGTGTTGCCTTTTCTAGAAATTGTTTAGTGTTTACTCATGAGGGTTTTTTTTTTCCTTTAACTACATTGTGGTGTTGGGTAAATGCAGCATATCAACATGCAGATTAGATGCTCTTAACTAGTACGTTTTTGTTTTAGCTGTGTAGTCTAAGTGTTATGGTCCTGTAAATGGCGTGCGTCTTGTGTTACAAATTACAGGACGAGTGTTTTGAAGTTAAGGAACCATCTCCACATATGTTGAACAGACACCTTGACTCTCATCCAGAATGTAAAGAACATTTCTTCATAACAAAGTTGTGTTACTTGTCCTTGTAAAGCATTTTGCTCCGAAATGGTTAAGCTTAGCGGACTTAATCTGTTCCAGACAACGCCAAGTCTCTGTGCTTCAGCCAGCTATGAAAACACTGAGGCATCTAAGGGGAGGCCTCAATCCTTTTTATTTTTTTCCTTTCTCTGTTTAAATTGTCCACTCTCTTCACCATTGCCATATGGCTTTTCCCGCATGAACCAGCCCAACCATGATTAAAGACAACCATCGGGTTGTGGACCACGATTTTGGTGTTATTCACTGCTCAGCTGAAGCTCGTTTCTAGTGTTGGGTACATATATTTTCCACATCAATGGCTTTATTTTAAGAGTTGGCTGAGAATGTATTTCCAGAACTAAACTGGATTCTGATTTTCTTGGCAAAAGGCAATTGTTAAATTTTACAGGTGTCTTCTATATTCAGCCAGACTCTTACCCCGATATGGAGTTCTTTTTTGGTTAATAAAGTACAGTATCTCACAAAAGTGAGTACACCCCTCACATTTTTGTAAATATTTTATTATCATGTGACAACACTGAAGAAATTGCAATTTGCTACAATGTAAACTAGTGAGTGTACAGCTTATATAACAGTGCAAATTTGCTGTACCCTCAAAATAACTCAACACACAGCCATTAACGTCTAACCACTGGCAACAAAAGTGAGTACACCCCTAAGTGAAAATGTCCAAATTGGGCCCAATTAGCCATTTTCCCTCCCTGGTGTCATGTGACTCGTTAGCGTTACAAGGTCTCAGGTGTGAATGGGTAGCAGGTGTGTTAAATTTGGTGCTCTCACTCTTACTGGTCACTAGAAGTTCAACATGGCACCTCATGGCAAAGAACTCTGAGGATCTGAAAAAGAGTTGTTGCTCTACATAAAGATGGCCTTGGCCAGTGATGGCGAACCTTGGCACCCCAGATGTATTGGAACTACATTTCCCATGATGCTCATGCACTCTGCAGTGTAATTGAGCATCATGGGAAATGTAGTTCCAAAACATCTGGGGTGCCAAGGTTCGCCATCACTGGCCTAGGCAATAAGATTGCAAAGACCCTGAAACTGAGCTGCAGCACGGTGGCCAAGACCATACAGCAGTTTAACGGGACAGATTCTACTCAGAACCGACCTTGCCATGGTCGACAAAAGAAGTTGAGTGAGTGCACGTGCTCGGCGTCATATCCAGAGGTTGTCTTTGAGAAATAGACATATGAGTGCTGCCAGCATTGCTGCAGAGGTTGAAGGGGTGGGGGGTCATCCTGTCAGTGCACAGACCATACACCGCATCAAATTGTTCTGCATGGCTGTCGTCCCAGAAGGAAGTCTCTTCTTCTTAAGATGATGCACAAGAAAGCCTGCAAATAGTTTGCTGAAGACAAGCAGATGAAGGACATGGATTACTGGAGCCATGCCCTGTGGTCTGATGGGATCAAGATAAACTTATTTGGTTCAGTTGGTGTCAAGTGTGTGTGGCAGCATTCAGGTGAGGAGTACAAAGACAAGTGTGTCTTACCTACAGTCAAACATGCTGATGGGAGTGTCATGGTCTGGGGCTGCATGAGTGCTGCCAGCACTGTTCATTGAGGGAACCATGAATGGCATCATGTACTGTGACATACTGAAGCAGAGCATGATCCCCTCCCTTCGGAGACTGGGCAGTATTCCAACAGGATAACGACCCCAAACACCCCTCCAAGATGACCACTGCCTTGCTAAAGAAGCTGAGGGTAAAGGTGATGGACTAGCCAAGCATGTCTCCAGACCTAAACCCTATTGAGCATCTGTGGGGCATCCTCAAATGAAAGGTGGTGGAGCGCAAGGTCTCTAACATCCACCAGCTCTGATATGTCGTCATGGAAGAAGACTACAGTGGCAACCTGTGAAGCTCTGGTCAACTCCATGCCCAAGAGGGTTAACCATTTGCTTACTGGTCACTTAAACCCCCCTTCTGCCCAGACCAATTTTCAGCTTTCAGTGCTCTCACACTTTGAATGACAATTACTCAGTCATGCAACAATGTACCCAAATGATTTTTTGGCCTTTTTTTCATAGAAATAGAGCTTTCGTTTGGTGGCATTTGATCACCTCTGGGTTTTTTATTTTTTGCGCTATAAATGAAAAAAGACCGAAAATTTTGAAAAAAAACACGTTTTTCTTTGTTTCTGTGATAAAATTTTGCAAATTTTAGTAATTTTTCTTCATAAATGTAGGCCACAATTTATACTGCTACATATCTTGGGTAAAAATCACCCAAATTAGTGGATATTATGTGGTCTGTGTGAAAGTTAGCGTCTACAAGTTATGGTGCAAGTCATAAAAAAATGGATCTGATATACTGGCGGCCTATCTCATTTTCATTTTTTGAGACCCTAGCAAGCCAGGAAAGTACAAATGCCCCCCCCCCCCAATGACTCCTTTTTGCAAAGCAGACATTCCAAGGTATTTATTAAGAGGCATGGTGAGTTGTTTGAAGTTTACACAAAGTTGTCTGTTTTATAAGATATTTCCAACACATAGCATTTACATAGCAAAAATGACACCCCAAAATACATTCTGCCACTCCTTCTGAGTATGGCGATACCAATTATGTGAGATTTTACACAGCCAGGCCACATTCAGAGATCCTACATGCAAGGAACTGCAACCGTCAGGTGTTCCAGGGACACATAGCATTCACATACCAAGAATTACACCCCAAAATACATTATGCTGAGCAAAGGGTAAACAAGAGATTACCTGTGGTTTTAGTAACGCAGTTGTCCACAGGAGGATAGCACTGGTTTAGGCAGCAGGCAGGGACTGTGTCAGCTACGGCGAACACAATTGTCCAGGCAGCAGGCAGGGATACTGTCCATATACAGTCCAGGGTCAGTGCAGGCAGAGATATTGTCAGCAGTGCCAAAAATATTGGTCCTGGTAGGCAGGAACATGGTCCATGTGCTGTGGTCAGTGCGACAGGTAGAGGCATGATGGCAGTAAGTCCTGCAGGCAGAAGTAGGGCCTCGTTCAGGACAGAATGAGGACAGGGATAGTGACTTCTCCCACCCAAATCTCTTTGAAGCCTCTGAGTCTCCAGACCCTAATCTAGGAATGAGAAAACAAAAAAGTTTTCTTCATCCAGAAAAACTATTCTGGAGCCCCTCACATATGTGAGACCCCTGTGTTGAATCCCACTAGTCCAGTAGCAGGGTACAAGATCAGTTCAAGAGGCAGGCAAATATCATGGTCAAACAGTCCAAGGTCAGTTCCAGATCAGGCAGAGGTATGTACAGGATCGGCAAGCAGAAGCGTGGTCGAATAACAAGCCAGGGTCAGTTACAGAGCAGGCAGTGGCATAAGGGGTGTGAGAATAAATGGCAGGAACTGAGGATTACGTTTACCATACTTCACTAATAATTGACTGAAGTATGGTAGCAGCACAAACAGTCACCAGTGCAGAGGCCTGGTTGGGAAGGACAATGGGGACAATAATATGTCTCTTCTGACTCCTCCACTGGTACACACCTTTCATCTCTTTTTATGTCTTTGGCCTGTTGGTTTGGGAGGGATTTTATTGGGAAAGTGGCATTCGGAGAGTCAACTAAGAACATCTGATCGGATGTTTTATGGCGGGCCGTTCGGGAATATAAGGGCAGTGAAAATTTCCTCCTGGTAGCCAAGGAAGGGTTGGGGGTTTTGGGTGGAGTAAATTATAGGAGTTGTATATGGCCAAATGAAAAAAATAAATTGCTTCTTTTTTATACCAATGGTATGTCCGTTCTTGAGGCAAGGTATGGTTCGAGCATTTGGTCGTTGAAGTCGACTCCCCCATGAACAAATTGTATTCATGGACACATGTTGGCTTTTGGATGGGGCCATTCTTTTTGGGGATTTCCACAAAGGTATTATTGTGGATCGAAGACAACATGTAGACATCCCTTCTATCCCTCCACTTCACTTCCAGAATCTCGTTGTTTAGCAGACTTGCTGTCTCTCCTCTTCTCAACTTCATATTGACAAGTCTTTGAGGAAAGCCCTTCCAGTTCTTTCTTACGGTGCCACATGCTGGCGTCTTCTTCCGGTGAAGGTTGTTTAACAGGGGCAGACTTGTGTAGAAGTTGTCTACATACAAGTGGTATCCTTTCTCGAGATGGTGGTATATGAGGTCCCAAACAACTTTCCCGCTTGATCCCAAGTAGTCCGGCCAATTAGGGGGGTGCAGCTGGGTGTCCTTCCTTTCGTACACTATGAAGGCATATGTGTACCCTGTGGCTCGGTCACATAATTTGTACACCTTCACTCCATAGCGAGCTCTTTTGCTGGAGATAAATTGCTTGACTTTAAGCCTGCCGCTAAATTTAACAAGGGGCTCATCCACACATATGTGTTGGTCTGGGGTAAACAACTGGGGGAATATTTCTGAAAAATAATTTAGTAGTGGCCAAAATTTGTAAAGCCTGTCATAATTTGGGTAATTTTGGGGAGGGCACTGGGTATTATCATTGAGATGTAGGAACCTCAAGATCATTAGATATCTGGTTCTGGGCATTACCGCAGAGAAGATCGGGATGGGGTGGGTTGATCAATAGGAGCGCAATTCTTTTTTTTTTTTTTTTTTTTTTTTTTTGGTGAGTCTCATACAAAATGTGAGGCCCAAAAAAAACAACTCCTCCACTGTTAGGTCTCTCCACTGGTAGGGACGGGCATAATAGGATGTAGGATTATTCAAAATAAATTGTTGTGCATACAGGTTGCACTGGGCCACAATTGACGCTAGCATGTCCTCCGTAAAAATTAAATCCAAGAAATTGATTGGGAAAAAATTCTCCGTGTCCACTTGGACTCCTGGCTGGGCAGTGAAAGGGGGAATGTTAGCTTCTCCTGAATTAGGAGGAAGCCACAAGGGGTTCTGAAGGGCATAGGGAAGGCTGGCATGGGTCCTAACCCTTTGGGGCTGAGGTGACACCTCACTGGTACTTTGGTACTTTGCCTTTCATGCCGAGGTATTGCGGTGCTGGTGGATACCACTGCCTCCTCACCAGAACACCTTAGTTTGGCGGGCAGAATATCTTCCTCCACCGAGTCTGTCAGTGTTCCACTACTGAGGACTGGCTCATAATTTTTACGTCAGAATCCAAATTTGAAAGGGAATCTGAAAAAGAGAGCTTCTCGTTGGCTGTGGAAAGTATTTGGTACGCCTCCTCGGTGGAAAAGCATCTTTTGGACATGGTTGCTGGTGGTGATGGGACTGCACAGGTGTGTGCTAAGCCTGCACTGATGGGCACTGATGAGCCTGCACAGATGTGTGCTAATAAGCCTGCACTGATGAGGTGGCACAGATGTTTGCTAAGCCGGCACTGATGAGGCAGCACTAATTTATAGATAGCACAGACTGACACTGATCCTAATTGGCACTGTGGTACTGTTTGGGCACTATATGTTGATTGTATGTATGTGTGTATATATATATATATATATATATATATATATATATATATATATATATATATATATATATATATATATATATATATATATATATATATATATATATATTACACACACTGTGTGTGTGTGTGTGTGTGTGTGTGTGTGTGTGTGTGTGTATATATATATATATATATATATATATATATATATATATATATATATATATAATTTTTTTTTTTTTCTAATACTTTTGAATCGCTCAGATTCAGCACAGATCCCCTCTCCCCTCACACTTGGTCTCTGTGTGAGGAGGGAGGGCTGACAATGAGAGATGATCTCATATGTTTACATTTGAGATCATCTCTCATTGGCCATGCCAATCGCGTATTAAATAGCCGCTGTGATTGGCCATTTACAGCAATCTGTGATTGGCTGTGTCCAAGGGACACAGCCAGCACAGATTTTCCCCGATACGAGAGCGCATGGGGAGCCGAGGAAAAGGGAAGGACGTCTTTTGACAATGCAATGTAGGTCCGGGCTGTAGCCGTCATTCGGCTATAGCGCAGAAAGGAACTGGTTAAGGCAGTGCTGGAAAATAATGGTGGCCACACAAAAATTGACACTTGGGGCCCACTTTGGACATTTTTACTTAGGGGTGTACTCGCTTTTGTTGCCAGCGGTTTAGACATTAATGGCTGTCTGAGTTATTTTGAGGGGACTGAACATTTACACTGTTCTACAAGCTGTACACTCACTACTTTACAATGTAGCAAAGTGTAATTTCTTCAGTGTTTTCACATGAAAAGATATTAAAAAAAATGTACAAAAAATGAGGGGGTGTACTCACTTTTGTGAGACGCTGTATATGTAAACCCTCACCTTGTTAAACAACCCATTCAGTTTGAAATGAAAATGAAAGGCAAAACATCTTGTGTATAGATATAAAATTATACAAAAGAGGGAAAAGTATTTATAAGTGATCACATAATCTGTTTTCAGCTGCATAAGAGCTAGGTGAGACAAAACGCCAGCACACGAAACTTCCAGTAAATGGCTGTGCTGGGGGGAGTTGATGTCTGATCATTGCAGGAAGGTAGGCTGAGTTGCCACCATAGCTAGAGAACTAACTATGCTGTTCTCTCCTGCCTTCTTTATTAGGAAAGCAGAGGGGACTGGCGGGATTGCCAGGGCTCTCACACAAAGGAAGCAATACAAAGATAATAGGATACATTTTCATATGAGTACGTGGTACAGCAGGCATATATCAGGAATGTGAAATGTTGGGTTAACATTTTCTTTAATGCCATTTGTATAAACCGTAGAATTGTGTTTTAAACCACAGAACTATACATTTGCTTCTTGATCTTCACTGGTTTGTTATGCTGTGTCCTCCATAACTAGAACGTTTTCTGTGTGTCTCATGGTCTTGAGTTCTACTTTGACTGCCCTTCTCAAAAAGCCTAGTGTACTCAATACATTCTCATGCATTCAGGCTTATCTTTAGGAACAATAAACATCTTCAGAAAAGATAAAGAATACCTTTGATTTGTGCCTTATGTGACTGTGCTTGTTGCTAGAACAGCCAGTCCCCAAGCTCCAGTGCTGTTATGTGAGAGGACAAAAAGTGAACAACATGCTTTCCTATACCCAGAGGTACAGATTACTCTTCTTTGCTCCCAGTGGCTAAATGGATCAGTGAGGAAGTGAAGGCGTATGTGCAGCTAGGAGGGTTGGCATTAACATGAGCCTATTTTGCCCTGCTTGGGTAAGTGCAGATTGACTTTAACAACAGTCACATTCCGAGTATCTTGATCCTTCGTTCTTTGCAATTTTCTGGATGTAATTCTGGAGGGGGTGGGTGGGGGGGGATAATTTCAGTAACCTAAAATTGCTCTGGTAAAACCTGGAGTTAATTTGATTGCATTACATTTATGTACATTTTTCTTATCCTTGGGACAATTTTTATTTATTTATTTTTTTAAATATAGACCTATTAGTTAACCACATGCACTCTGCAGGTGGAGCCATATAATTTGTCAGACTGCTTGTTTTTTTTTTTTTTTTGTATTTCTTTTCTTCTGTGCTGTGAAGAACATAGTCTGTTTTCCCAGGTGCCTTTCAGCTGTAACATCTCTCCATAGGGTATTGCAGTATAAAAGTGAGTAGCTGCTATGGGGTTGTTCAGATAGTTACCGATTTAATGGTCTGCAAGCACAGTGTTATGGAAGCACCCTATATTAAATATTTATTTCTTATCCATTGAGGGAAATGTTAAAACAGAACTTGAGGCACCCCAGCATAACTTCTCCTCCTCCCTACATGCTTTCGTTTTTTGTTAGTGTCTTCGCAGGGTGGACAATTTTTTTTTTTTTTTTTACTCTTTTGTTAAAAGGCCCACCCTTTTTTTTTTTCTAGCATTTTATCTTTGTTAGATTTTCAACATCTAGAGCAATTTTGCACCTGTCTGGCATGACCTATCCTCAGTTTGGCATTTGGTGTGCTGCGAACAGACCCTGTTGGACTGCTAGTTGTGGATTTAGTCTGGAAGTGATCTTTGGGTTTCCACATAAGGAGCTCTACAGACCCTGTTCTGGTAATACTTTAGCTGCAGATTGCGTTTTTCAGGTTCTGAGCCATTGAGAGTGGCTATATACTTGCTAGACCTCTGATCATTTACTCTGTGAGTAGGCTGATCAGACTGAGCACGTGGAGCTACTTTGTTTGTTCGTATTGCTGGATGGAGTGTTATATACTCACACTCTTGCCCACCATTTAGCATAGAGGAAGCATCCTTCCCACTGCTACTTTAGCCCTACTTCTTTGGGGGTCTTCCCCAGCTCCATTGGAGGTGGCCATCTTCTCAGCCCTTTTGCAGGAGGTCTTTACTTTAGTCTTGCATGACTTTATGGCCCCATATCACCCAATTATTTGCTGACTCTTGAACACAGAGGCCACAAAAGAACTTCTCCTCATGAAGGTTGCCAGCCTGTTGGGCTATGAAGGAATCCTAGGCACTCTTTTTGTGCAGGGGACTTGGACATCATAGGAATTTTCTCTCCCAAACAGCATGCTGGAGGTGTGTCATCCAACTGAAGGGTCATCTGATCAGGTTTGTCTTCAGGTGCAAGGATCATCTTCCGGAAGCAGTAGTGGATGCTGTGGTAGCTCTGTGAGATTGGTACACCTTGATATATGCCACCCCCCCCCCCCCCCATAACCCCCCCGACCCCCTGAAACTGCTTCCATGTCTGCTTTACACAATTGAGATTGATGGCATTATGGTGATCCTCAAGCTTCAGGTTTGCCTAGGTGGATGTGGTATTTCAATCTGACAAGACTCCTGGCTAACACTTCATGGCCTCTTCCAGATTGTCCAGATCTTCAGTCTCAAAGATCGATTTACCATACTTTATCATCTCTGGCTTTAGTTGACTGACTGTTGAAGACCAGGGTCTGAGAAACAGGAGCATCTCTAAACTGGTTATTGCCACGATGCCAAAAGCTAAGGCGTGTACTTCCTGTAAGGTCTACAATCGTACACAAAAGACATACTACATTTGGTGTGAGTCTTGTAGCTTCCACTCTAGGAGATTCTCTCCATGGGATATATCTTCTCCTTACTGCAGCTGGGCTTTAACCAGCATTAGGCTCTTTTGAGACCATGGCTTTAAATTCTATGATTAAAACCGTTGCTCAAGGAGTCTCCTATGGAGCTCTCCCATTCGTAAACCTATAGGATCTGAATCTGGTTCTCTCAGCTCTTCAAAAACTACCCTTTGCAACTAAGGGGGTGGGGGGGACCTTTTCTTTTAAACTCGTCAACAAAGTGATGTTTCTTGTAGCCATCTCTGTCAGGTGAGTGTCTGAACTGTTAGCTTTTTCTGGTCTTGCACAGAGACAAGGTGGTGTTGAAACCCAGAACATCCTAGTTTCGGCCTTTCATCTTGAAAATGTCATTCTTTCTTCCCTCTGTCCAGCTCCAGTTCATCAAAAGGAGATTTCTCTTGATTGCCTTAATGTACTGTAGTTTGGGCTGTGAGAGTCTATCTCTCAACTGTTGTTTCTTTCACAAAGATTGACTCTCTTTGGCATTCGAGACAGCTTAGGCAGATCATTATTCAAGCGTATGGTCTCAAGGTTTGGATTCCATTGCTTCCCATCAAGGCGCACTCTACTAAATCTGTGAGTGCCTCTTGGGCTTTTTGGCATCAGGCTACTGTTCCCCAGATTGGCTAGACTGCCTCCTGGTCTTCTGTTCACACATCCTCTTAGTTATTCCACGTGGATATTCAGGCCTCATTTAATGCTATATCTTTCAGGCAGCTCTTTGAGCTGCAGGCAGGCCCTAGTTCTGTTGTTTCTCTTGGGTCACCCCTCAGTTGGACTGCTTTGAACGTCCCCAAAGTTAAACACTTTTGTGTGTCTCTACAGATGAGAGAATATAGATTTTTGTTGCTCACTGTAAAACTTTTTACTTTGATAAACACCAGTCCCAAACCTCTGTGTTTGATAGTACTCTCAGTATTCATTTACTACAGAACCATGCTGGTGGCAGGAGGAGTTAACCAGTGCTGGGTCTTTTTTTTTTTTTTGCCAGTGTCCAGTCGTCCCGTGTGGTGGCAGTATAACTCGAAGGTTTAACATTTCCTGTGTCCCTCAGTGGATGCCAAGAAAGCAATTTCATGGTGTGTAAAAAAAAAATCCTACTTTTGAAAATGAAGGTTTTATACAGGTAAAATGAAAAATTAACTGACGATCAGTTTAAATATTGAAACAAAATAAAGGCATAAAATAGGCCAAATGTATTATAGTTTTTTCATTAAATAATATTCTGCAGACAATTCAGCTGCTGCAAATTACCCTGTGATGTATTAAAAATAGCAAAGTTAAGTGACCCATGTATGTTTACTTCTGGTTTCTTCTTGACTGGGGTTCCCCTTTCAGGTCTGGCTTTTATTCTTGACTTGGAATTACGTGAGGTTGGAGCATGCATTTTGACAGTTGTATGTACAGTATCTCACAAAAGTGAGTACACCCCTCACATTTGTAAATACTTTATTATATCTTTTCATGTGACAACACTGAAGAAATGACACTTTGCTACAATGTAAAGTAGTGAGTGTACAGCTTGTATAACAGTGTAAATTGTCTGTCCCCTCAAAATAACTCAACACACAGCCATAAATGTCTAAACTGCTGGCAACAAAAGTGAATACACCCCTAAGTGAAGGTGTCTACTTTGTGTGGCCACCATTTTTTTTCCAGCAAAGCCTTAACCCTCTTGGGCATGGAGCTCACCAGAGCTTCAAAGGTTGCCACTGGAGTCCTCTTCCTCTCCTCCAGGGCCAGATTAAGAGCATCATGGGCCTGGTGCTGAGAATTTCGGTGGGCCTTTTTATGGAAACAAAATGAAAATGCAAACAATTTTTCGCTAAAACGAATTAAATATACTCTCACCAGTAATACCAGCCGTGCAGCCTCTGAGCAGCAGCAACACCACCAATACCACCTGCTATGCGGTCTCTCACCAGCAGCAACATAGGGAGACCACATTTCCAAACTGTCATTTAGGGACATCCCCCCTTTCCCAAAAAAAAGATGAGGGTGGAGGATGTAGTCTCGGGGTTGGCAGGGAAATCGGCAGTGGAGGTGATTTGTCAGGCAAATGGCTGGTGTTAGTACTTAAAACCAATCATCCTGACACCATGCTTGATATGGTGTCAGGATGATCAAATTCCATTATTTCAGTTACTACATTGTAATATATAGTGAAATAGTTCAACTCACCATGATGCAGAATCAGTGGGACCTGAGCTTTTCACTTGCCACCAGATGCAGCTTGTCACTTGCCACCCATAGCCTGCCACCAGATGTAGCGTATCACTTTCCACAGTTGCCTGCCGCTAGATGCAGCATGTCACCTGCCACCAGATACAGTGTGCCACTTGCCACCAGATACAGTGTGCCACTTGCTACCCACAGCCTGCCACCAGATACAATGTGCCAATTGCCACCAGCAGCCTGCCACCAGATACAGTGTGCCACTTGCCACTAGCAGCCAGCCACCAGATACAGTGTGCCACTTGCCAACAGCAGCCTTTCACCAGATACAGTGCGCCACTTGCCAACCACAGCCTGTCACCAGATACAGTGTACCACTTGCTACCGACAGCCTGTCACCAGATACAGTGTGCCACTTGCCACTAGATACATTGTGCCACTTGCCACCAGAGACAGTGTGCCACTTGCCACCAGATACAGTGTGCCACTTGCCACCAGCAGCCTGCCACCAGATACAGTGTGTCACTTGCCACCAGCAGCCTGCCACCAGATACATTGTGCCACTTGCCACCAGATACATTGTGCCAATTGCCACCAGATACAGTGTGCCACTTGCCACCAGCAGCCTGCCACCAGATACAGTGTGTCACTTGCCACCAGCAGCCTGTCACCAGATACATTGTGCCACTTGCCACCAGATACAGTGTACCACTTGCCACCAGCAGCCTGCCACCAGATACATTGTGCCACTTGCCACCAGATACAGTGTGCCACTTGCCACCAGCTCCCTGCCACCAGATACATTGTGCCACTTGCCACCAGCAGCCTTCCATCAGATACAGTGTGCCACTTGCCAACCACAGCCTACCACCAGATACAGTGTGTCACTTACCACCAGCAGCCTTCCACCAGATAGTGTGCCACTTGCCACCAGCAGCCTGCCATCAGATACAGTGTGCCACTTGCCACCAGCAGCCTACCACCAGATACATTGTGCCACTTGCCAGCCACAGCCTACCACCAGATACAGTGTGCCACTTGCCACCGGCAGCCTGCCACCAGATACAGTGTGCCACTTGCCACCAGCAGCCTGCCACCAGATACAGTGTGTCACTTGCCACCAGCAGCCTGTCACCAGATACATTGTGCCACTTGCCACCAGATACATTGTGCCAATTGCCACCAGATACAGTGTGTCACTTGCCACCAGCAGCCTGTCACCAGATACATTGTGCCACTTGCCACCAGATACAGTGTACCACTTGCCACCAGCAGCCTGCCACCAGATACATTGTGCCACTTGCCACCAGATACAGTGTGCCACTTGCCACCAGCTCCCTGCCACCAGATACAGTGTGCCACTTGCCACCAGCAGCCTTCCATCAGATACAGTGTGCCACTTGCCAACCACAGCCTACCACCAGATACAGTGTGTCACTTACCACCAGCAGCCTTCCACCAGATGGTGTGCCACTTGCCACCAGCAGCCTGCCATCAGATACAGTGTGCCACTTGCCACCAGCAGCCTACCACCAGATACATTGTGCCACTTGCCACCAGCAGCCTACCACCAGATACATTGTGCCACTTGCCACCAGCAGCCTACCACCAGATACATTGTGCCACTTGCCACCAGCAGCCTACCACCAGATACATTGTGCCACTTGCCAGCCACAGCCTACCACCAGATACAGTGTGCCACTTGCCACCGGCAGCCTGCCACCAGATACAGTGTGCCACTTGCCACCAGCAGCCTGCCACCAGAAACAGTGTGCCACTTGCCAACCACAGCCTACCACCAGATACAGTGTGTCACTTACCACCAGCAGCCTTCCACCAGATAGTGTGCCACTTGCCACCAGCAGCTTGCCACCAGATACAGTGTGCCACTTGCCACCAGCAGCCTGCCACCAGATACAGTGTGCCGCTTGCCACCAGATACAGTGTGCTACTTGCCACCAGCAGCCTGCCACCAGATAGTGTGCCACTTGCCAACCACAGCCTACCACCAGATACAGTGTGCCACCAGCAGCCTGCCACCAGATACAGTGTGCCACTTGCCACTAGAAGCCTGCCACCAGATACAGTGTGCCACTTGCCACCAGCAGCCTACCACCAGATACAGTGTGCCACTTGCCACCAGCAGCCTGCCACCAGATACAGTGTGCCACTTGCCACCAGCAGCCTGCCACCAGCAGCCTGCCACTCCCTCCAGGACTCTTCCAGGATGGGTAGAAGGGACAGGGCCAGCATAGTCAAAGAAATCCCTGGAGCCCCCACCCCTCCTGATCTGGGATGGTATGGTTGTGTGTAAAATGAATGCCAGGAGTATTGATCAGACCAAGTTCTATAGAGGGTTGTGTGTACAGCCTTTGGGCTCACACTGGTTTGCTGCAGTTTGGGCGCACTGCTTGTGTATCTGCAGTTTAGAAATCAATAGGACTGTGGGTAAAACGCAGGAAAACTGCGGATACACCAGCAATGGGCCAAAACACAGCAAAGCAGTGTGAACCCACCTAAAAGCACAAGGAGCCGAGTCTACATATTGACTGCAGTTATAAGAGCCATTGCTGAAGATAAAGGTAAAAGAGGGGGAGAGAAGGGAGATAAGAGTCCAGTCACTGAGCTCACACTTGGATGGGAAGCTTATCACTCACATATCTGTTCACCTTCTATCTGCCGGCTGCTCTGTTCATAATTTCCCAGCCCACACGGCTCCTTCACTGCACACAGAGAGAGAAGAGAGAGGGGAGGGGGAAGCAGAGCCATTTGTGTAGGGGGGGAACTGTGCACTGTGACACTAATAACCACAGTGAGCCAACACAGATGCAGCCAGACACCCCTACATTTACACACAGCTTCTCCTGTCCCAGAGAAGTTTATGGTCAGGAGAAATCAGGCTTATACTGCTGACTGGGAGGGCCGATTTTAAGGCAGGGGCCTGGAGCTGCAGCTCCATCAGCCCCTATGTTAATTCGGCCCTGCTCTCCTCCATGATGACATCACAGAGTTGGTGGATGTTAGATACCTTGCACTTCTCCACCTTACGTTTGAGGATGATCCACAGATGCGCAATAGGTTTTAGGTCTGGGGACATGCTTGGCCAGTCCATCACCTTTACCCTCAGCTTCTTTAGCAAGGCAGTGGTCGTCTTGGAGGTGTGTTTGGGGTCGTTATCCTGTTGGAATACTGCCCTGCGGCCCAGTCTCCGAAGGGAGGGGATCATGCTCTGCTTCAGTATGTCACAGTACATGTTGGCATTCATGGTTCGCTCAACGAACTGTAGCTCCCCAGTGCTGGCAGCACTCATGCAGACCCAGACCATGACACTCCCACCACCATGCTTGACTGTGGGCAAGACACACTTGTCTTTGTGCTCCTCACCTGTTTACTGCCACACACGCTTGACACCATCTGAACCAAATAAGTTTATCTTGGTCTCATCAGACCACATGACATGGTTCCAGTAATTCATGTCCTTAGTCTGTCCTCAGCAAACGGTTTGTGGGCTTTCTTGTGCATCATCTGTAGAAGAGGCAATTTTCTTGTAGCCTAGGCCATCTTTATGTAGAGCAACAGTTCTTTTTTTCAGATCCTCAGAGTTTTTTGCCATCTGGTGCCATGTTGAACTACCAGTGACCAGTATGAGAGAGTGAGAGCGATGACACCAAATTTAACACACCTGCTCCCCATTCACACCTGAGACCTTGTAACCCTGAGTCACATGACACCGGGGAGGGAAAATGGCAAATTGGGCCAAATTTGGGCATTTTCACTTAGGGGTTTACTCACTTTTGTTGCCAGCAGTTTAGACATTAATGGCTGTGTGAGTTATTTTGAGGGGACAGCAACTTTACACTGTTATACAAGATGTACACTCACTACTTTACATTGTAGCAAAGTGTAATTTCTTCATTGTTGTCACATGAAAAGATAGAAAAAAAATTACAAAAAATGAGAGGGGTGTACTCACTTTTGTGAGATACTGTATATGTAAACCCTCACCTTGTTAAATAACCCATTCAGTTTTAAATGAAAGGCAAAACATCTTGTGTATAGATATAAAATTATAAATACTTTTTCCCTCTTTTGTATAAGTGATCACATAATCTCTGTTTTCAGCTGCATAAGAGCTAGGTGAGACAAAACGCCAGCACACGAAACTTCCAGTAAATGGCTGTCATTTATTCAGTGTTGTCACTTGAAAAGATATGATAAAATATTTACAAAAATGTGAGGTGTACTGACTTTTGTGAGATACTGTATGTATGTGTATTATGTGCTCAACTTTACTGTATTCAGCAATGTCAAGCTACTTTCACAGTACTTTTAGTTTTTTAGCATTTGTTTACATGTACATGACCCTGACATTGCTGTTCACATGGATGGATATCTGCAAGCGTTGCTATTAAATTTAGCTGAGAGGTGGTTTGATGTAATTTTTCAAGCTTGGATTGTGTGCTGGCAGTATGTAGCCATAACCTTTACCTTCATAAATTCAGCTAGTAATGAAAACATTGCTGTGTCTCCAGCAATTTTCTGCTTTTCTGGAATGCTTCTAAAGAGTGCAGTATTTCTCTTCAGAAATGCATGATGCATATAAAGCGATTTTAGAGAAGTGTATCCAGTATGGATCACCTTCCCTGATTGTGTTAGAATTGTGGCTAACGCCGCAATTCTCTATTATAGCTGTTGTGTACACTCTCTTTGGTTAATTGTTATACAAGGACTTTTTACAGGCTTTTTTTTTAATTGTTTAGTGAAGCAAATTCATATCAAGATCCAATATTGAGTTTCAGGAGTCGAAATAAAGCAGACATTTCAGTCTCCATCTCCAGGACTTCACTGCTGTGAACTGTATGTAGCCAGAGGGCTGCAATTCATTTTCCAGGATGTGACAGCTTAGTAGGATTCACTACAAAATGTTTATAGTTTGCATTATGCAATACTATTTTAGCATGGGCATAACAAATGAGAGCTTGTGGAGTCAGAGATTCATGCCTAATTAAATAGGAACACAATTACCATCTAACACTATCATCTACATTGCTTCCTCAGCTTTGTAAAGTAAGTGAGATGTATGCAGTAAAACATACCTGTTCTAAAGTCTGCTGTGTTAGGGTATGGATGCTGGTGCTGCCCACTTCATGTTAATTGCAGCTCAGCAAGTCTCAAATTGATTTAACTGCCCAAAAACTAAAAATGAAGCACTAAAGCGCTTATGTGATTTTTGGACCGACACTGGAGCTAGCGGCTTTGAAAGGAAGTCTAAAATGGATCCCCTCTATATCTGTTTTCAAAATTTGGGGGCAAAACAAAATATCTGCAGCATCCAAATTTGCGATTGCCGTAGTGTATTTCTGGAAATTAAAAAAAAAAATTTCCTATAGATCATCAGCAGAGCTCTATAGGGTTAAGTAAATACTTGTGTTGGTTTTTGAGAAAGAATCCTAGTTCATGAATTTTGGTGTATGTTATTTTAAGTTGTGCGATGTCTTAAGAAGTGAGGATTTGTCTGGCAGACACTTCTCTCAAGCCTAGTACACATGGGCCGAATGTCGGATGACACCAGCCAGTTCAATAAAAAAACTGGGTGACATTCGGCCCATGTGTATGGCAGCTGGTCCGACACAAGCCGGCCAGCCTCCAGTTTTTCATAAATCGTCCCCTCGGTATTGCCTATACAGAGCAGGGTTCCTCAAACGTGTCCCCTTGAGATGCAAATTAATTTTTTTTTTGTTAATCTGAGAAAGAAGCCTTGTTGTTTTTGTACTTTTTACCTCTTCCCCCTATTTATTTGGTCTAAATTAGGACCCTTATTTACTGGTACAATCAGATGAAGCATTTGTATATGTGGGAAATGGCTGTACCTATTCAGTGAACATCCTCCTGTCATCCTTTTCATGGAAGACATTCTGAAGTGCCATCACTGTCTAAAGCCTCGTGCACACGATCGGATTTTCCGCAGCCAAAACCTCAGACTTTTGTCCGAAGGTGTGTGCCTGCATTTTGTCTTGCATACAAACGCCAAGGAATTGTTGGCCAACCAGCACGAACATAGTGACGTACTACGTGTATTTTTTCCAGCTCTTTAGCGCCACCCTTTGGGCTCCGTCTGCTAATTTCGTGTTAGTAGAAGTGTTTGAGTGTTAATTTGCACTTTTCATTTAGCGCTTTTCAGTTTGTTTCTGGGCAGCAGTTCGTCAACCAGACATGTTGCGGAATCAGAGGAGATAACGTGTTATTTATTATTGGCCTTGGAGTTATTGCTGTGACCCAAGTCGTCTAGTCCAGGAACAGGAGGAGGAGGATTTATTGGACCATAACTTGGTTGCTTTATTAATTGTGACCAATTATGTCATATGTCTTTGCTGCAGGAGCTCCAGGAGAATAATCTGGATGATTTACGGAATCGTCTCCGATGACGGACCCCTGCTTTTACCAACTCTTGGCATTGTTGACCCCCTATATTAAGAAGCAGGACACATGCATGAGGCTTTAATTTTATTTTTTGGTTGAATAATGATTTGATTTGTTATATTTTCTATATCTTTGGATGCATAGAATGCACTTTTTGGTTCATTTCTATTGGCAGATAGCATGTCTAATTTTATTTTCTTTTTTTTTTAATGCACAATAAAAAAAATTGTGGAGAATAATACTTGGCTATGTGTTTTACTTCAAATGACAGTTTGGGAGTAGGCAGTTACATTTAAAAAAATACAATGTAAAACTGAGAAGGAACACCAACATATTTGTCTCTTTGATCTTAAAAACTACGAGATAATGGTGTTGTGGTAACTTGCCCCCCCCCCAAAAAAAAAAAACAGCATTATATTATTCTTGATATCACTAGAAAATAAAAGCTAAAATATGTATCACCAGCAAAGCAGCTTCATTATTATCCCATTAAATAAAGAAGAAGAGAATGTGCGCTGCATTTGGAGATTTCTTAACTTGCCACGTCACGAATGTTAATTCTCCATTACGAATGCTAGTTTACAAGACCGACTGCTTCTGGTTCATCCTTGCTAGCAAGCATACGTGTTTGGACTTTGGACTTTTGACCAAAGGACTTGTGTACACACGCTCAGAAAATCCGACAACAGACATTTGTCCACGAAAAATTTAAAGCCTGCCAAGCAACATTTGTCTGCGGAAAATCTGACAACAGTTGTCCGATGGATTTTCTGCCAACAGCCTGTCATCACACATTTCCCGTCTGAAAATCCGATCGTGTGTACGCAGCTTAAGGCCTCTTGCACACTGCAGCTTGAAAATGCTCCATACAGCTTTTTTTTTTTTTTTTTACTGAGCTAAAATACAGCCCATTTATTGTAATGTGCCTATGCGGATGTGTAAATTTTTGCACAGATTTGTGCATTGACATTGTGAATGCAAGAACAAGCTTCCGCACATGCGCGGAAATGTGCATCAAATTGCACGAACGCATATGCGCAAAAATACATTTAAAAAAAAGAAAAGTCTAAAAAAGAAATTTGGAAGTGTACTCGCTTGGAACAAGAAACGGTTTGTGTTTCTAACATGATTCTGCATGCTGACACTGCTTAGCATCCTTGGAACTGAATTAGCATTAATTTAGAAAATTTCGTTTTTAATGTTACTATAGACACTTGATATATATGTAAAGATTTACAGTCTTTATGATTCTATAGTTACACATTTACATTACAAAATTTTTCCCCCAGTTCTGCATAAGCTCTGTGGAAGAGTGGCAGAGATTCAAAATGACACTCGATCGCTTTTACCATCATGAAGACCTTGAAAATATCCTATAGGAATATATATAGAAAAAATCAGCACTAAGTGCTAAATAAACTAAAAGATCTTTAAAGGTAATGCAGCAGCATTCAATCATTCAAAAAAAATGATTTTACCTTGTAAACACCAAGTCTGAAAAATAGGTCGGTCCTTAAGTGGTTAAACGTGTCATAATAAAAATTTTAGTGCAAATAATCATTGTATATTCATCATCCAATAACGGGTGTAGTGAGCGCATCAATCAATAATACAGCTGGCACGTAAGGTGATTGTACAAAACTTGACTAAAATCCAAATAATAAATGTGCAGCGCTTAATAAAAATGACAAGTTAAATATATATGCAACAATAAATTAGATAAAGTAATCCAAGTGATAATGAAATTAAATTTTACATGCAACTGGTAAGAAAAGTGCATAAACTGTGCGACGTCCATCCAGTGTGTAATTTATAGGTGTACTATAAACTCACCAAAGGTCATAGAATATCAAGCAGAGAATGGTATCCTACAGATGGCACCAAAACAAGATCAGCATGGATACTCGCTTGTAATATACTGAAGATGAGTGACTAATAAGCATTAGATGTACATGAAACCGCATATCAATGAAACACGAATCCGCTGCTCAAACAAGCGGACATGATGACATTACTGCCCTAGAATTTCTTCAGAATTCTTTGTTCTTCTAGACCAGTGGTCTCCAAACTGCCGCCTTTTGCAATTATCAGGGCCTTGGGCCATTATTCGTCTGACTGATACCAGTGATGGGGCACGATTCCTTGCACTGACACTAATGATGGGGTACAATAGAATTTTTTTTGCTCCCACCGACTGCCAAGCCAGAGGCATTATTTACACCCCCCTGACACTTGGGCATTTTCTAGTTCCACTGGCATCAGTCAGTCGGAAATCTGAAGGACAGTAAACTGGCCCTTTGTTTAGAAAGATTGGAGAATCCTGTGCTAGACTGTAGAGGCTGGTGTTCTTCTGAGCTCTTAATGGTTCAGTCTACCCAAATGAAATTTGTACGTTTTTAGGTAGGATCTGGTGGGTGAGATTCCTTCAGGCTTCTCATATTCATTGGGAACGCCAGTGGTTAAGGGTCTTTCCCATGTTTTCTGTGACTTCACATTTTTAATGTTGCACTTCCTGCCTCCAGAAAAGTGTTTTGTAATGTCCCACATCTGTTGTTGCATTCTTTGGTCATGAATTGGGTAAAACTTTCTGGAGGTCAGGTGGTTAAAAAAATAACTAGACAGACTTAATGGACCAGTTGGTTTTTTTTTTCTGCCATCCCCCTATGATGATATGTTTCCCATATATGTATGAATATTTGAATACACAGTTGTGCAAGCATCATTTTTTTTTTTTTTTTTTTTTTTTTTTTTTTTTTTTTTGTTTATCTTACATTTTGCCAATGTTTCTTCCACAGTGAAGAAGAGCGATACCGGTATAAGGAGTATGCAGAAAGACCAGAGAGGGGCTATGAGCGCCATAGGGAGAGGATTAGCAGAGAGAAGGAAGAGCGGCATAGGGAAAGGAGGCATCGAGAAAAGGAAGAGTCAACTCGCCACAAATCATCAAGAAGGTAATGTGAAATCAATCAGTTTTATTGTACAAATGTTATAACGAGTTGTTCTTGTGGAAATTGGTGGAAGAGGAGGATAAAATGACAGCCCTGTTTTATAATAGGGACCATTTATGAACAGCTTGGTGGGTGGAGTGGATGAATGTTTTAACCAGTTAGAACAGTTTCTGGGGGTAGATTTATTGACATTTTAGCTTATTAGTTTACAGCTTTTGTCAACCATATCTCTGCACAGGTCTGGTATGTTTTAGTTCATACACTTCATGCACCTGACATAGTATATCCTTTAAAGAGGAGCTCCAGACTCCCCCCAAAACATTAAGCCTGCAGATACAATTACTGTAGCTGCTGACTTTTAATATTAGAGCACTTACATGTCCAAGCATCCAGCGAGCCGATTCTTCAATTGGCTTTCGGGTGCTGGCACCGTCACTTTATTTTCCTACTGTGCATGCACAAAGCGCGCTGCTGTTTGTTGAATGGGCTGCAGTCATTTTGGACCTGTGAAGTGTCCCAGAAGGCTACGGGGGGAAGGAGGGGGGCCGAACTTCCGACTCAGTTCACGGCGAACTGAGCCAGAATTGGGAGCAGGTACCTGTCGAAACCAGCTGAAGAGGCAGACGAGCAGAGCTTCCCCCTTTTTGGGTGGAGATCTGCTTTAAGGTGTTAAGTTAATGGGTGTTAGGTTTTTTTTTTGTTTTTTTTTTATGGTAGCTTGTTAGTTAAATCCCACTTGTTTGCTTTATTTTAATTTATTCAGGCTGTTTTTTTTTATGTATAATAGTTCTGAAGCCTTATGCAAAAGTCCTTGTAGGAGTCTGAACATTAATTGGAGCACAGCAGTTTTCTAAAGGATGTATAGGACCTCTGCTCTTGCATAGATCTCCAACGTTCGATTAGGGAATCAAATTAACAACATTTTTTAAAGAGGAAAAAAAGACAAGTGTTTTAACATTTTATGCAGCCGCAATTCATAGTAAAAAGGTACAAAGGGGCTTTAAGGAATACGTTCACACATAAAAAGTGGTTTCTTAGAATAGGTTTTCAGCATCTGCTGTGCACCCCCAAACCACCAGGTAGCAAAGGATGTACAGAACTCACTGCTTGGTACACACTTTAGGATTCAGTGTGTGGCTGTCCCTGTTCAACAGAAATGTATGCATTGATCGACTACCGTTGAATGTATAAGTTGGGAATCTCGAGTGTACTCTGACAGCACCGCAATACAAAACACAATGTCTCCGTGGAGGAAAGCCTGGGGGGATTCCTCCACCTTGTTTGTGTGGCTAGAGGAATCCTTTTTTTTTGTTTTGTTTTTTTAGCCCACTGGCTGAACAAAAAAGCACTAATAGTGTATGGCCAACTTTATGCCACCAAATCTGTACCTTATGTGTGTAATATTTCAGCCACACTAAGCCATCCTATTGATGGTTTCCCTGTGTTCCACACATGCCAGGATATTGATAAAATATCCAGAACAGGATAAAACACGTGTATTCTTTGGCCTCTGGCATCAGAGTGAATTTGGCCTCTGAATTCCAGTTAATTTTGGGTTAAGTATTATGCTGGCTATACGCATGCACGTTTTAGGAAATTTCAGCTATTTTTACCCAGCTTTTCTTTGCAGAGGTAAGGTATCCTGCCACCAACATTTTAGATAATTTCAAGGTGTTGATAGAAACTGTTCTTAGTAGGTTGCATTTATCTGTTTGGTCATTTTCTTTTTTTATTGAAAGCTGATTGTAATTCTCTGAAAGGCTAGCTGTTGGGCTTTACATTAGGTGTTCAAAGCATGCTTAACAGATATTTTAAGAAATGTTCTAAATGCACAGCAAACCACACTAGTGTCCTGGTTTCAGTAATGAGGGTACTACTTTCATAGGTTGGATTTGATGGACTTTTGTCTTTTTTCGACCTCACCTCACCTACTATGTAACTTTCAAAGATTTTGCCATCTACTTCAAATAATATATGGTGTTTCACCACCACACCAAAACTAATGTTTGCCCACCTATGCAAATGCCCTCTGTCTCCATTCATTTATCTTTGCTGTGTGGCCAGCAAAAGTATGCCCACCATTGGGTTCTCCTCACATTGCACATGCATGTTGTGGCCCCATTCTTATGGACTCATAGTGGTTTTCAGAGGTGCAGCAGAGTACAACCCATTTATAGAAATGTATGGGATCCCTGCGCATGCACACAAAAGATTACATTTTTGCTGGAAAGGCTCTGACTCTGGATCTGATCAATCCCTGTATCAAGGAATATAGTATTTAAGTAGAAAATTGTACTTCATGTGAGGAATGTAAAGAAGTTACTCTCTGCCTGACAAAGGTTTGACCCTACATGTCCCTGAAACATTGCCTGGTGACTTTACAACAGGCCTGGACAAATCTCGCAGAGCCATCTGAACAAGTTAGAAGATGGCAAACTACAGCTGGTCGCCAGAAAGTTTGGTATTTCCCAGTCTTATTTGGACCCATTTACACAAATTCGCAAACACAAAGTAAAGTGTATGTAAATATCAGTAGGACAGATCCAGACAAATCCTGGTTGCTATTTCTCTTACATAATTTTGTCAATCCCACATGTAGTACTATTCCATACTTGCAAATACACACAGGTACTGACCCGCGCGCTCTCTCACGCGGTACTGACCCGCGCGCTCTCTCACGCGGTACTGACCCGCGGGCTCTCTCACGCGGTACTGACCCGCGGGCTCTCTCACGCGGTACTGACCCGCGGGCTCTCTCACGCGGTACTGACCCGCGGGCTCTCTCACGCGGTACTGACCCGCGGGCTCTCTCACGCGGTACTGACCCGCGGGCTCTCTCACCCGGTACTGACCCGCGGGCTCTCTCACCCGGTACTGACCCGCGGGCTCTCTCACCCGGTACTGACCCGCGGGCTCTCTCACCCGGTACTGACCCGCGGGCTCTCTCACCCGGTACTGACCCGCGGGCTCTCTCACCCGGTACTGACCCGCGGGCTCTCTCTTCAGGCAGTCATACATAGATCAAAATTTAGACGGTTCAGCATGAGCCGGACAAATTTTAATCCATGTATGGGTAAGCTGGTCTACTGATCAACTTCTGTACAACCAGCCTGTCTGTTTTTCTCAAACAATCAGTACTGCCAGCTAATGTCGGCAGCACTGATCAGTGTATTCTGACAACCGGGAAGCCTTCCCACTGTCGCCATACAATAGGTCAGCTGGAAGGATTCCCCCATCCACATTGAATGTATGAATGGGGGAATTGGGTCGCATAAAAAAAAAAAATGTATGGGCTGTGCCCTACTCTTACAGACCAGGAAGAAATACTTGCAACTTATTAAAGAAGTTCATGTGAACCTGCATTCGACAAAACTGTATATAATATGCTCAAATACCTGGTTGGCAGTGAACTTTATTTGTCAGTCCCTGGTGACCAGCCCTGCTTTACAATAAAGTCACATTAAGGAATGTTGTAGTGCGCTGGTGATATGATTAACTGATATTTGGAATTAAATCTAGAAATGTTTATCCTGAGTATTCCTGTGAGTAGAGGTAGAAGAATGGACTCATTATGCTCCGTCATTTTTTTGATTAATGCCGCAGTTTTCCTTTCCGAGCACTTGTTAGTGCAGCACACATTAAAAATATACATCTGATGAATTGGACATAATTTCTTCCTTATTGACGGAAGAATGTTCTTTGATGTCTTGTTTTATTTGGTAATTTTGTAAAATGCTTAATAACAAGCGATTTGTGTTATTTCTTTTTTAGTTTCTTGACATTTTTTCATTCTTCCTGAGTAAAACATTCTTTAACTCTGACCCAAAACTGGCTTCTGAAAAGGTACAAGCTGGTGTCTATTAGACTTTGGGATAGTAGCACATGTCATTTTAACACTTTGAGAGGTAAATGGATATGAAGGGAAAAATTTATTTTGGTTAGGGGCCTGTTGACAGCCTTTGGGCATCTGTCAAAGGCATTATTTTGACATCTGTTTGTGACATTTCTGAGATCATTGACAGGTGCATATATCCTGCAGTTGATCTTCTAACCTGCATTTGCCCTTCTTCAGACAGATTTTCTTGAACAGAACATCATTGCACTTAAGCAGTCCTTTTTGCTCTCATCGATTTAATGCTTACGTCGACAATAGCGCGGGTATTTACACTTATCAGGCCAACAGTGATTGTAGTTGATCATTTTCACAGCTACTGAAAATTGCAGATAAAACTTCCTCCACCCCCCTCCTTCCCAACATGCCATATATCCCATGTTTCGATGTCCCATCTGTGAGTCTGGGGAAGCCATGGCAGGTTAAGTGGTTGGAGATCAATGAACAATCATTTGCTGATCCTCCCTCTGGTGTATGAACCCTGAAACAACGTTAATTCTGGGTTGAGAGCTCTCATTCTCCATTTGCTATGGCCAAGGGAACAGCTAATTGAGGCCAATCTCCACTTAATTAGCTGCAATTGAGTGCAGAGGTGACTATAGAGGTCTAATAGATTGCTGATTTCTCCTTAAAGAGGACATGTCGCTGGAAATATGCGATCACAGAAGGGGCTTGTCAGCCATGCGCACCCCGGTTGCCACCATATTGGCACACCCAAGCCTGATAACAGTTGGGCACTCAAATGGTGTGTACTATTTGTACAAAGGGGGTGACAAGGACACCCAGTGCTTGGAACAGTTGTGGCCTTCCCAGCACCATACTAATCCCACAGATTGGGTATATCAGGAGTAGACGCTTGTGACAGGACATTCTTCCTCCTCTGTCTGTTTTGCCCTGTAGTTGCACAAGCCCCCCTCTTTGTGAAATTCTGGACAGCAACAGGCACATCAACCCACTGATTTATGTATACAACTTGCAACACAGATCATTAAAAACAAATATTGTAATAGTAAACCTGTAGTCTAAAATATATTTTTGATAACATTGATATACCTGTTATGACTTGGTCATTTTAATTGGTTTAATGCACTGTTTGTCCATTCTGTTAGCAGCAGCAGGCGCCGCCATGACAGTGAAGAAGGCGACAGTCACAGAAGACACAAGCACAAAAAATCCAAACGAAGCAAGGAAGGAAAGGATGCGGGAAGTGAGCCTGCCCCTGAACCCGAAAGTGTTGAGACATCTGCTGATTAGTTTCCCAAAACTCATTTCCTGTGTGGGGATCTCAACCAGTTTTACCTGTTTGATTTATGATCCTGGGGCCAGGATGCATTGTTAGGAATATTTTTTCAGGGTATTAAAAAAAAAAGAAAAGAAAAATTACTCTTATGTTAGTTAGCATGTCCTTTGTTTGAAATTTTCTTTTTGTATTTTTCTGGGGGAAATAAAGAGTCATTTTTTTTTTCATGTTTTTGTTTTAATTTTCTTTTATATTTGATCTTTAATGGATCTATCTATTTGCCACAAGCTTGGAGGCCAGTTCATGAACTCATAGGGAAGATAATGGTGTTGATGCTATAGGCAAGGCTCACAATTTCAATTCCTAAGCTTCTAGCCAGGCCTTTAGAGTTGCTCGCCACCAGTTGCCCTGGCCCTAAACACATCCTCGTAAATTATCTCATGAAATGACACTTAATTATTTTTGTAACTTAATTCTGCATAAAACATTTAACAACAATAATATAAAGGATATCCGTACCCATCAGTGCCTATCAGTGCTGCCTTATTAGTGCAGCCGCATCAGTGCAGCTTATCACTGGCCATCATTGCCGCCTCATCAGTGCCCATCAATGCAGCCTATCACTGCATGGGGATCACAAGGAGGAATTGGGAGGAGATCCATCTGGATCACATAGAGGATCTCCCGCTGTGACACAGCATGGATCTGAAATGCTGGCAGCTGTCAGTCCCGCCTCCTGGACTGCCTCATATGATAGACAGCATACTGGATCAGTGTGCTTTTATAGGAGGCGGCAATTTGACAGCAGCTGGCATTTAAGATCCAAGCTGTGTCAGAGCGGGAGATCTTCTCTGTGTGATCCGGCTGGCTCTCCTCCTGACAGTTTCCCGGCAGAAGCAGTGCAGCCTTTTTTTTTTTTTTTTTTTTTTACAGGACATGAGAGCAGCCCAGGGGGCAATTTCCTCCCTGCTCCCCAGCCCAGTCCGCCCCTGCTCCACACTCTCCCTCAGCTCATTTCCACTTGCCAAATGCAAGTGGAAATTTTGAGGGCTGCTGTAGGTATGGGGTTTTAGAGTGTACATCCCCTTAAGCTTGTGCCATGTGTAGTATTTTTCTAAAATCTTATGGCAAGGCTTCTTGTCTTTGGCTGAATAACTGCTCATCTTTACAACCAAGTTTGGTCATAATTCTTAGTACAAATATTGGTTCAGCTTGTGTATTAAACTGCTGTAACACTTCAGGCCAAGTGCAGATCTTGTTTTTGTTAGCACCTTCACCTAGCCTATAGGCTAATCTATGTTAAAGTATGTTGAGAGAGAAGTACAAGAGATGTCATTGCTGTCTTCCTCCCTGGCATTGCTAGTTACCTGGCGATTATGCCAATCTACTGCCTTGTGTACTATTATATCACTAACCTAGAATGGTGTATCGATCAGGAAAATCAGAAAACAGTTAAGCTTTTATCTGCATACTAAAATACAAAGCATTTGATTAAGTGGGTCAGCACAACAGCCAAGCAATGACAATTTTAGGATAACTTGTCAATGACCGGTTCCTTTTCATTGATAACTGTACTTTTTAGTAACGGTATTCTTTACCAGGCCTCCAAGCTCCACTGTCCTTTCTACTTCCAGATATTCTCTATGGGAGCAACACAACTTCTGCTGCAAAATCTTGTGGTTGGGCACATTCTTCTAAGCGTATGTGGAAAACTCTCTGTATTCCCATGGAGGTGCTATTATGCACCCCAAAGGAAAGACCACCTCTCTAAAGGAATGAGTTGAGGTTTTTTTCTACACGTGGAAAAGAAGCTGCCTAGCCAGACACTTTGCAGAAGCAGTTGTGCAGCTTACAGTGGGCCACACAGCAAAGGTGGAGGAGCAGCAGGAGCGAGGACTTGCGTATAAGATGCTGGGGAATATTTAAATGATGGTTGTACTAAGAGTATAGTTATCTATTAAAATGTTACAAGCGTATGAAGTGACCATACTTTACTAGACCAAGCTATACTGTGTATTGAACATTTAAGGACTTTGTTGCAATGGATTATTGGGACAATGGGGCTCAATATCAAAAAAGATACAAGCAACTATTCTTTTTGTCCAAAGTTTAAATGCAGACACATTTCTTATCATACATCATGGGACACAGAGCCATAGTAATTACTAAGTGGTTTAAGGGCCACCTTCAGGTGATGGACACTGGCACACCCTAAGACAGGAAGTCCATTCCCTATATAACCCCTCCCACTCCTGTGAGTACCTCTGTTTTTTCACCATTGTCTAAGGTGTTGGTCACGAGTAAAGATGTGCTGTGCTGAGCTCCACTGGAAGATTCCTTTGGGGCAAGCTAGGCAACCAGATCCATTCAAAGTGCCTTTTCTAGGCCTAATTGAATGGTACCTGGGCCTCGTGTCCGAAGAAACAAGGTTTTGCCTGTAACGCTTCTCTTTTTAGAGAGCTGGAACCCGGGATCCAGAGCTTTGGTTTTTTCAGCCATAAAGTTTTACTGGTGGGGTGCTTTACAGGTCCGGGAGTGTGGGTTCCCCGAGGGTCCCTGGTTCCTGAAGGTTTGGTAACGGAGCCCACCGTGAGGGGTGAAGATTGGGTCTGTTGGTTTTACCACAGAGAACCCTGCAGTGGGAAAGGTAAGTGGAGACTAAGAAATTAAAAAAAAAAAAGAAAAAGAAAAACATTTTCTTATGAAATGTCTCCTTTAACTGCTTGCCGACCGCCGGCTGTCAATTGACGGCCAGGTGGCGCAGCTCTCGTTGCAGGAGGGCGTCATATGTCGGGCACCAGCGATTGCAAAGTAACACAGCAGGACCGTGGATCTGTGTGTGTAAACACACAGATCCAGGTCCCGTTAGAGGAGAGGAGACCGATGGTGTGTTCTCAGTACAGATTAACACAGATCGGTCTCCTCCCCTTGTGAATCCCCTCCCCCTACAGTTAGAATCACTCCCTAGGAACATAATTAACCCCTCTATCACCCCCTAGTGTTAACCCCTTCCCTGCCAGTCACATTTATACAGTAATCAATGCATTTTTATAGCGCGGATCGCTGTATAAATGTGAATGGTCCCAAAAATGTGTCAAGTGTCCGATGTGTCCGCTGCAATATCGCAGATCACCGCCATTACTAGTAAAAAATCATAAAAATGCTATAAATCTATTCCCTATTTTGTAAACGCTATAACTTTAGCGTAAACCAATCAATATACGCTTATTGCGAAATTTTTTTTTTGTAACCAAAAATATGTAGAAGAATATGTATCGGCCTAAACTGAGGAAAAAATGTGTTTAAAAAAAAAAAATTGGATATTTATTATAGCAAAAAGTAAAAAATATTGTTTTTTTTTGTTTTTTGTTTTTTTTTTCAAACTTGTCACTCTTCTTGTTTATAGCGCAAAAAATAAAAACCGCAGAGGTGATCAAATACCACCAAAAGAAAGCTCTCTTTGTGGGGAAAAAATGACAATTTCATCTGGGTACAGTCTTGCTTGACTGCGCAATAGTCATTCAAATTGTGACAGTGCTGAAAGCTGAAAAATGGATTGGGCAGGAAGGGGGTGAAAATGCACTGTATTGAGGTGGTTAAAAAAAGTAAATGTTGTCATGCCTAAGAGTCACCACTGGGGGCTGTATAGAACACATACCTTGCCATGCTTTCCTCAGAGATCACACTGTGCAGCAGAAACAGCATGCTTCCCTCCGGCGTGCAGCTCAGATCTCCGGTAAGATTGTTGGTTTTTTTTGTTTGTTTTTTTCACTGAATCACCCCCCACCTCGTCCAAGCTTCCCCTCTTCTTAGAAAGGGGGAAGCCAAAAAAAGATCGGCGATGCCACTCCGTTTGTTTCACCGCTCCTGCACTGCGGCTGGTCTCGAGTTTCCTCCTCGCCATTTCTCTCCCCACACAAAAGCCACTCCCTTCGGATCGGAGGCCCAGGTTCGTGCGGGACAACCCTGTTTTGCAAAAAGAGGGGGGGCGCGATTTGATGAAAGAGGGCAGGGCTTAGAACGGCATTGGGGAAAAAGGAAAGCCTACTCATCTCTACAATGGCATCCTCCCCTGAGAGGTGGTGGCTGGTCAGAATGAGCATTGGGGCCATGAAATGGGTGGCGGTAGGGGTTCCATGGATCATACCACCATGTCCAGACCTTCTCTCGCAAGGTCCGGTATTTCATCCTACCTTACAAATACTAAATTTAACGGTTTGGCTATTGAGACCCACATTCTGTAGAAACGTGGGCTGTCAAGTTCAGTGGTATCTACCTTTGGTTAATACAAGGAAGCCGGCCTCCAGAATCACATATTATAGAGTCTGGAAGGCATATGTCTCCTGGGATGAATCCAGGGGTTGGCACCCTAGGAGGTATGTCATAGGTAGAATCCTTGACTATCTGCAGATGGGGTTAGAAATGAAGCTGGCCTTGAGTACTTTTAAAGGCCAGGTCTCGGCCTTATCGGTATTGTTTGAACACTTGCTTCGCGTTCTTTGGTTCGTAGTTTTTTTTCAGGGGGTAAGGCGGCTTAATCTCCCGGTTAGGTCACCCCTGAACCCTTGGGACTTGAATTTTAGTTCTGTCGGCGTTACAAAAACAGCCTTTTTGAGCCGATACGACATATTGCCTTGGTCCTTTTGACAAGGAAACTAGTTTTTTCTGGTAATCATATCCTCTGCAAGAACAGTATCAGAGTTGGCTGGTCTTTCTTGTAAAGAGCCATATTATTATTCACAAGGATAAGTTAGTATTGCATCCTCATCTTAACTTTCTACCGAAAGTAGTGTCAGGTTTTTATCTAAACCAGGATGTTGTTCTACCTTCCGTTTTTTCCAGAACCCTGTTCTATGGAAGAAAAATCACTCCATTCTCTTGATGTGGTGAGAGCAGTCAAGGTCTACTTAAAGGCAACTGCTCAGATTCTAAAAACGGATGTTTTGTGTTGCCTGAAGGTCTTAAAAGAGGACAAGCAGCATCGAAATCCTACTATTTCTAAATGAATTCGACAAGTGTTCAAGCTTACGGTTTATGCTGGTATGCAAATAGGCTTTCCATTGAAGTAATGTAAAGTGATCATAAACCCTTACCTTGTAAAACAACCCATTCAGTTTAACCACTTGCCGACCAGCCACCCTTGATATCAAATAGAAATGTATCATAGCACAGAGTGGTACTGTGGATACATGATCAATATAAAAGTGCTGCGTCCTATAACTAAAATGGCAAAAGGAAAACGGAAGGGATTTTGGACTTTTTAGGCACAGTGACACCAAGTATATAGCAAAAAAAATTTTTCTTGAAAAAACACATAAATAGAACACCAATTAAAAACCACAAATCATCTAAATACAAGAAGATGGGGGCGTGGCCTGACGCATGGAGTGAGAGGACGTGTTGTTCCACAGCTCCCGGGTCCCTCGGCTCTACAGGGCGTTTCTGAACCGAATCCGGCTGTTTAAAAGACTCCGATGGGGAAAGCTAAGTACCGGGACCAACAGGGAACGGGGGGTTCTCGTCCAGGAGGGGATTTGGGGAACTTTTTCACCCGATCTTCGGCCGCGGCCCAGCGCCAGCCGAGATCCAAGATGGCGCCGGCGCCTCCGTCCCCGGCCCGCTCCGAGTCAGCCCTGGACACTATGGCCTGCTCACAGGCATCCCACACTACCCCTGTGCCTCCAGTTTCTCCCCCCAGTCACTCCAGGTGCCGTTCCTCTGCATCCATAGGGTCTGAGGATGGATGGGATCTAGAATCCCAGATGAGATCCCTGCACAACTACATGCGGTCTCTCCCTACCAAGGCTGATTTTGAGCAGTGTGTACACCGCATAGAAAAAACCTACAAACAGGAGATTTCTGAGCTTAAAAGGGACATTGGTGTTCGTTTTGAGGACATTGAAGCCACAACAGAGACACTCCATACCTCTGTTCAGAAGCACGAGGAAATACTTAACTCCCACACAACCATGCTGCAGCACCTTGCATTTCAACAGGATGACATCGAGAACAGAAACAGGCGTAATAATATTCGCATATGCGGCATCCCTGAATCTGTGGAACCCAAGGACTTAAAGGCAGCGGTGACGGCCATTTTTAATCAGCTCCTACAATTACCCAAGGATAATCCACTTGAACTAGACCGAGTCCACAGGACCTCAGGCCCCAGGAATCCTGACCCCTCATTCGTCCGAGACACGCTCTGCAGAGTGCACTTCTACAACATTAAGGAATCCATCATGCGGGCAGCCAGCATGCAGGACTCTATTCTTTTCAATACCACTCCCGTGATGTTGTTACCTGATCTTTCACGTTTAGCCTTGACCATGCGGAAGGCCCTGAAGCCTCTCGCACAGCTTCTCCAATCACGCCAAATAAAATACCAATGGCACTTTCCTTTTCAGTTACGGGTGCACCATGATGGTAAGACTGCCACATTCCGCATGCTGAGTGACCTCCCTGCTGCATTCCTGGGCACCCTGGAGTTGCCGCAGGTGTCTTTGCCAGATTGGCCTTTCTCTCCAACCACACCAGGCCTGCCGTACATCCCGCAGTGGCAGAAACACAGCCGCAAACGCCGTCCTGGATCCTCACCCCGCATAGACCCTGATGACTGACGCTATACGGACCGGCTGGTCCCCTATCTTTTTTTTTCCTCTACCTGAGTAGGAATGCCTACTGGACCACCTTGGATCTCTAAGGACTGTCATTCCTCGAGCCTCTGTAGATAGCCTTTACTTTTCCACACCTCTTCCAGCAAGCAGTTCCTGTTACTGGTTTTTCTTCAATTGGAAGATAGAAACCTTTTCTTTAATGTTATTGTTACCCACGTTCGGGGTCCTTATGCCTTAGAAGATACCAGGTTCCTCTGCTAAAAATTGCTCAATGGCTCATAAGCTGCATCAGAAAGACCCACCTTGGCCTTCTGGGACTGCTGCGGTTCTTACCTGCTGTGAAGCTGATCCCACTGTTCTTCCAGTCTCTTCAAGACGGAGGTTCCTGCTCGCTACTTTTGAACTACCACTTTTCATTTTTTCCTGGGACTGGTGTGCCTGTTTGCATTCTACTATTGCTCTCATGGCACACTCAACTGTTTATAATGTTGTATTAACCCATGCTTTCCCCCCATTGTGTCTCTGAATATGGTATCTTATTATCCATACTTATATATGCTAATTAAGCTTCCAAGTACAGCCCAGTTTACTTTAAATATTATTGTCCCTGTGGTTCCCGGGGCTCCGGGAGCTCTCGCCATGCTAAACACTAACCCCCCCTTAGGAATACTCGGTGCCCCCACTTGGCACCGTTCCATGGTTTACAGATGTTCTATACTTTACAGTTTTTTTTTTTTTTTTTTTTTTTTCTTTCTCTCAACTTTTGATTAACTGGTACCACCTAGTGGCCTACCTTATTACAATCTGTATACTGTTTAATTTGCTAGGATCAGGGTCCCGGGCTCCCTCTTCTGATCTTTTCAGGTCAGACTGTAATACCGATTGGACAATTATAGATACTGGGACCCTTTTCCTTTCTCCGCTCTCTCTCTCCTCTTTCTCTCTTCTCTCTTGCTCCTTCCTGATATTTCTTTCATTTCTCTTATATCTTTTTCCGCTCTCTCCCTCACATCTATCCCCTCCCCTCCCATTTTCCCTTCCCCTTCCACTCCGCTGGCTGGGGCGGTTTCTCGAGGGACTCTCGTTGTTTCTTTTTTCTCCCCTTTCCCTTTATACCCACCTTGACATGACTGCTACTCCACCACTTAATTTAGCTTCTTACAATTGTAGAGGCTTTAATACCCCAGAGAAACGTAGCCACATCCTTTATCACTTCCATAAACAGAAAACCAATATTCTCTTTTTACAAGAAACCCATTTCATGACCGATTCCATACCCATGATGCGCAGTCGATTCTATACCACTTGGTTCCACAGTACCAACCCCGCTGCAAAGTCCAAGGGGGTTTCGATCGCGTTTCATAGGTCTTTTCACCCTGAGGTTATTGACTCATATATTGATGATCACGGTCGCTTTATATTTCTCAAACTAAAAATTAATAATTTTCTCTTTACAGTCGCCAACATCTACGCTCCAAACACAGATCAGGCGCGCTTCCTATCATCCACTCTTGCCAGACAGACCTCTTTTGGAGGTTCTAGTGTTATCGTTGGAGGAGACATCAATGTGGCTCTTTCCCCGTCTGCCGACACCTCTACTGGTAAGTCTTCCATGTCCACGACCTCACTCTCACACATAAAAGCTCTTTTACATTCTTATCAATTAGTGGACGTGTGGCGTATACATCATCCTACTGACAGAGATTTCACATACTTTTCTATAGCACACAACTCATATAGCAGACTGGACTATTTTCTCATCTCCCAATCCCTCCTAGATACACCTTTACTAACCTCTCTAGGACATGCTCTCTGGTCTGACCATGCCCCAGTATATCTGTCTTTTGCCCGTCCCCCACAGTTATGCAGGGGGCACTCCTGGCGTCTCAATGATAATCTCTTACGAGACTCAGTATGCATCGCTGAAGTTACTAAAGCAATTCATAACTTTAAAATTGACCACATAGCAGATACAACTTCTCCACTTAACCAATGGGAGGCGCTGAAGTGTCTGGTCAGGGGCGTCCTGATTCAGAACGGCTCTCGTTTGAAAAAGATTAGGTCTGACGACATCAGGCGCCTCCTGACCAACATTTCGGATCTAGAATCCCTACACAAATCAAATCTGGACCCCTCCACTTTTGTGGCCCTTTCCAACTCCCGTCGAGATTTACTCCAATTATTAGATTCACACTCTCTCATAGCTAGGGATCGCGCCCGAAAATCTTACTATTCTATAGCCAATAAATGCGGTCAACATCTGGCACGGGTTATTCATCCCAGGGCTCCACGTCTTCCCATTCCCTTTATCACCAAACCAGACCAGACTAAAGTTTTTGGTTGCAAAGACATATCCACCACATTTAAAGACTATTATGCCCAGTTATATAACCTGCCGCAACCCTCCCCACCGAGTTCTCTGCCCCATCCCAAGACCCAATGCGGACCTATATAATGGAAACATCACTACCTGTGATTGACCCCCAGATGTCCGCGGACTTGGATGGCCCCCTGTTGGAACCGGAGTTCCTAGGCGCCATCAAGGAATTAAAACCGGGCAAATGCCCAGGCCCCGACGGCTACTCTCCGAGGTTTTACAAAACCTTTGCACCCTTATTAGTACCGTTTCTCACTAAAGCCTTTAATTCCATAGATGATACCACCCTCCCTTCCAAAGCACTCCTTTCAGCCAATGTCTCCATGTTACCAAAACCCAATAAGGACCCTTCCCAATGCAGCAGCTACCGCCCGATATCGCTTTTAAACATTGACCTTAAGCTCTTTGCCAAAATCCTTGCTAATCGTCTCTCTCCCTCTCTCCCCGGGATCATACATAGAGACCATGTGGGCTTCGTCCCGGGTAGAGAGGCACGAGACAACACCACCAAAACTATTAACCTCATCTCCTATGCCCAACACCACCATCAACAGATCTGCCTTCTCTCCTTTGATGCCGAGAAGGCTTTCGATCGGGTTAACTGGCGCTTCCTAAAACTTTCCCTTGAGCAAATTGGGTTGGGATCCCCTTTCATCTAAAAAATTATGTCACTCTATTCCAATCCCTCTGCTTCGGTCCTGGTTAATGGTACTTCTTCAGCTGCATTTGACATCTCCAATGGGACTCGCCAGGGATGCCCCCTCTCACCCCTTCTTTTTGTTATAGTAATGGAACATCTAGCATGTGCCATTCGCCAAAATGATTCTATACAAGGCATACACACGCCTTCCGCACACCATAAACTTGCACTTTACGCTGATGATCTACTCATTTACGCACGCCAACCACATATTACACTCCCCTCCTTGCTCTCGGAGTTCCAACGTTTCGGAAGTTTGAGTAATTTTAAACTCAATATCTCCAAGACTGAAGCGCTTAATATCTCTCTCCCTGCTCCCACATTGTCCTCCCTCAAATCCAACTATACCTTTCACTGGCAGACCAAGGGCATTAAGTACTTAGGCGTAACCATACCGGCTAACCTATCACTTCTCTTTACACTGAATTACATCCCCCTCCTCTTTCGACTCCGTAAAGATCTTACCTCCTGGGGGGACAAACTCATACCCTGGTTTGGACGCTTAAACACCCTTAAGATGGACACTTTACCCAAATTGCTCTACCTATTTCAGACCATCCCGATCATAGTACCCAAACCCTTTTTCTCTACTCTACGCTCTCTTTCCATCCGCTTTCTGTGGAATAAAGGATTATCGAGAATCAAATTCAAGCTACTCACCCGGCCAAAATTGCAAGGAGGTACTAATGGCACGTATCCTTGATTGGTTCCCACGACCTTCCCAAAAAACTTCGGTTATGGTTGAACAGGATATGTCCCCCGTTGACCTTAGGGCTTTACAGTGGGGCTATAAACGTAACTTATCCGTTTTGGCGGATTCATCACCCCTCACTACAGCTGCCCTCATACTTTGGTATAAGAGAGGTCTATGCGAGATTCTATCTTCAGACCCATCTCCTTTATCACAATTTTTCGATAATCCCGCCTTTCCACAAGGTATAGGGGCTCATGCTATTGGTTCTCTCTCCCACTCCTCTTGGCCCCAAGCACACTCCTTTATCCGGGCGGACAATGGAACACCAAATATCCCTCCAGGAAATCGAGACTGGCTCACTTCCATACATCTCTCCACCTTTTACCAAACATCTTTTCACTTCCTCTCAGGTCCATCGCCCCTTGACTGACTTTGAACACCTCAGCTCTTTGCAAGAGTTACCTAGACACCTGCTCTCACGTATCTACAGTCTTATTTAATCTCTTACACAGAAAGACCTTCCCACCTACACTAGAGTATGGTCGGCAGACCTGGGAAAGACCATCTCCAGAGCGGATTGGCAAACTGCGTTCCATTTCGCGCATAAGTCCTCAATCTCATGCTATTCACAAGAAAAAAATTTTAAGGTCATGGCGAGGTGGTATAGGGACCCTGCCTCTACGGAAAATTTTCCCCTCAACCTCAAATTTGTGTTGGCATTGTTCTCTTACAACAGGGTCGTATCTACATATTTGGTGGGAATGTGATCAGATCCGGCCCTTCTGGAATCAGGTATCCCAGGTTTATGAAAAAGTTTATGATGATCCTCTGCACTTGACTCCTGAAATGGCCCTCCTATCTATTCTGCCAGGTTCAATAGCCTCTCAAAAGCGCAACCTTTTACGTTTTTTCCTGTCTGCAGCTCGCCAACTCATACCCCTTTTCTGGAAGACAGCGACTATCCACCCATTGTCCCTCTGGACTTCCACTATGAATGATATTATGCGAATGGAGGAGATGCTAGCGCTTGACAATGACACCTACGAGAAATTCACAATTTTATGGTCGGTCTGGCAGCGCTTCTCCTCCTCAGATACGCTGTCTTCCTTGCTCCCTGCCCCCCAGATTACAGCTTCCCCTATGAATTTGAATATACGCTGATCTCTTGACCATGTCTAGGGATCTGGAGTCCTTCCTTCTCAACCCCAGCCAGCGGAACTCCCTCCCCCTACTCTTCCCTCCTTCTCCCCCCTTTTTTCTTTTCTGTCTTCTTCCCCCCTACTCATTTCCTAATTATTCTTTTTCTCTTTTCTCCCTGACCTTCTATCCTGATACTTGACATGATTTATTTATATTAAAATTTACTTAACAACTATCAGCTTAGCTGTGGGCAATAGCCATTTTGCTTGCTGATCTCTCAATATGTTTTACTTTATGTCAAATGTATTAGTTCTTTTGTTGTTTTATAACAATAAAAATATTTTCAACTCTAAATACAAGAAGATATTCAATAGAGTTGTTGCTATACAAAACCATCTAGATACATGAAAACTCGGACATGAGGATAACCATCCAGAGTAGATGCAGGTCCGAGAAAGTGGCTGGATAGCAGATCAACAAAAGATTAATTCATATCAAAGAGATGCTCAACATGTTGCGCGTGTCTTCACGCATCTTCAGGAGCAGAAAATGTGTTGTGGCTACCAAGGTAACTAGAGTATAATTAATATACTGACTGGAATGGTACCAGCTGATTGGCGAAAAGCCAATGTAGCACCAATATTTAAAAAGGGCCCAAAATACATCCCTGGGAATTAGACCAGTTAGCCTAACATCAATAGTATGTAAACTCTTAGAGGGGATGATAAGGGACTATATACAAGTTTTTAGTAATAACGGTATCATTAGCAGTAATCAGCATGGATTCATGAAGAATCATTCTTGCCAAACCAATCTATTAACCTTCTATGAGGAGGTGAGTTGCCATCTAGATAAAGGAAGCCCCGTAGACGTGGTGTATCTGGATTTTGCAAAAGCATTTGACACAGTTCCCCATAAACGTTTACTGTACAAAATAAGGTCCGTTGGCATGGACCATAGGGTGAGTACATGGATTGAAAACTGGCTACAAGGGCGAGTTCAGAGGGTAATGATAAATGGGGAGTACTCAGAATGGTCAGGGGTGGGTAGTGGGGTTCCCCAGGGTTCTGTGCTGGGACCAATCCTATTTAATTTGTTCATAAACGATCTGGAGGATGGGATAAACAGTTCAATCTCTGTATTTGCAGACGATACTAAGCTAAGCAGGGCAATAACTTCTCCGCAGGATGTGGAAACCTTGCAAAAAGACCTGAACAAATTAATGGGGGTGGGCGACTACATGGCAAATGAGGTTCATTGTAGAAAAATGTAAAATAATGCATTTGGGTGGCAAAAATATGAATGCAATCTATACACTGGGGGGAGAACCTCTGGGGGAATCTAGGATGGAAAAGGACCTGGGGGTCCTAGTAGATGATAGGCTCAGCAATGGCATGCAATGCCAAGCTGCTGGTATTGGCATGCATTAAAAGGGGATCAACTCCAGAGATACAATGATAATTCTCCCACTCTACAAGGCTCTGGTCCGGCTGCACCTGGAGTATGCTGTCCAGTTCTGGGCACCAGTCCTCAGGAAGGATGTACTGGAAATGGAGCGAGTACAAAGAAGGGCAACAAAGCTAATAAAGGGTCTGGAGGATCTTAGTTATGAGGAAAGGTTGCGAGCACTGAACTACTTCTCTCTGGAGAAGAGACGCTTGAGAGGGGATATGATTTCAATTTACAAATACTGTACTGGTGACCCCACAATAGGGATAAAACTTTTTCGCAGAAGAGAATTTAATAAGACTTGTGGCCACTCATTAAAATGAGAAGAAAAGCGGTTTAACCTTAAACTACTGTACGTAGAGGGTTCTTTACTGTAAGAGCGGCAAGGATGTGGAATTCCCTTCCACAGGCGGTGGTCTCAGCGGGGAGCATTGATGGCTTCAAGAAACTATTAGATAAGCACCTGAATGACCGCAACATACAGGGATATATAATGTAATACTGACACATAATCACACACATAGGTTGGACTTGTGTCTTTTTTCAACCTCACCTACTATGTAACTATGTAATATATAATGATCTAGCAAAACAATAAACAAAAATAAGCATAAAAAACAGTGCAGATGGTTTGAGAACCTGTGCTGGTCAGACTGCAGCGGCAAGGGCTAGGTCACCAGAGGGGACAATGAAAAGTTACCACGGGGCATGCAGAACATAGTACTGTACTGTATATGGGAGGTAAATAATAGTAGAACATTTAAAGCCTGTGTATTAGCCGAGTAAAATACAAACAGGACTCTTCCTTTTCCTCTGTCCTGTTTCTGTTTTTTTACTCGGCTAATACACGGGCTCTAAATGTTCTACTATTATTTACCTCCCATATACAGTACAGTACTATGTTCTGCACGCCCCCGTGGTGACTTTTCATTGCCCCCTCTGGTGATCTAGCCCTTGCCGCTGCAGTCTGACCAGCACAGGTTCTCAAACCATCTGCACTGTTTTTTATGCTTATTTTTGTTTATTGTTTTGCTAGATCATTATATATTAATTATACTCTACCTTGGTAGCCATAACACATTTCTGCTCCTGAAGAAGTGTGAAGACACGCGCAACATGTTGAGCATCTCTTTGATATGAATTAATCTTTTGTTGATCTGCTATCCAGCCACTTTCTCGGACCTGCATCTACTCTGGATGGTTATCCTCATGTCCGAGTTTTCATGTATCTAGATGGTTTTGTGTAGCAACAACTCTATTGAATATCTTCTTGTATTTAGATGATTTGTGGTTTTTAATTGGTGTTCTATTTATGTGTTTTTTCAATAAATTATTTTTGCTATATACTTGGTGTCACTCTGACCAGCCACCCTTATTCTACTGCGGCAGGTCGGCACGATCCGGTAAATCGATGTAGCTGTACGGCCTTTTAAACCGTTCTAGTAGGCGTGCCCTCTGCACGGCGGGGGACCCGATGCACGTGATCGGCGGGCACGAGAGCCAGAATGGGGGCGTGTGTAAACACACACATCCCTGTTCTGACAGTAAGAACAGACGATCTGTGTTTCCTCTCCTAAGTAGGAACAGCGATATGTGTCCTCCTCTAATCAGTCCCATTCCCCCACAGTTTGAAACACTCAAGAGGGAACACATTTAACCCCTTGATCACCCCCTAGTGTTAACCCCTTCCCTACCAGTGACATTTACACAGTAAGCAGTGCGTTTTTATAGCACTGATTTCTGTATAGATGTCAATGGTCCCAAAAATGTGTCTGATCTGTCCCCCACAATCTAGCTAAAAATCACAGATCGCCGCCATTACTAGGAAAAAAAAATTAAAATGCCATAAATTTATTCCCTATTTTGTAGACACTATAATTTTTGCGCAAACCAATCAATATACGCTTATTGCGATTATTTATTTATTTTACCAAAAAATTGTAGAATATATATCGGCGTAAACTGAAGAAATTTTTTTTTGTATATATTTATCATGGCAAAAAGTATAATAAATATATATATATATATATATATATATATATATATATATATATATTTATTTTCAAAATGGTCGCTTTTTTGTTTATAGTGCAAAAAATATAAACTGCAGTGCCATATTGCAAAAAATGGCCTGGTCATTAAGGGGGGAAAATTTCTTCCAGTCCTTAAGTGGGTAAATGAGAAATGAAAGTGTGTATTCACCGGCTGCTTTATTAGGTGCACCTGTTCAATTGCTTGGTAACACAAATTGCTAATCACCCAATCACATGGCAGCAACTCATTGTAATTCGGCATCTAGACATGGTGAAGTTGACTTGCTAAAGTTCAAACTGAGCATCAGAATGGGGAAGAAACGTGATTTAAGTGACTTTGAACGTGGCATGATTGTTGGTACCAGATGGGCTGGTCTGAGTATTAAAAAAAAAAAACGCTGATCTACTGGGATTTTCACACAACAATATCTGGGGTTTACAGAGAATGGTCAGAAAAAAAAGAGATAATATCCGGTGAGTGGCATGTGTGTGGACGAAAATGCCTTGTTGATTTCAGAGGAGAATGGGCAGACTGGTTGGGGATGATAGAAAGGCAACAGTAACTCAAATAACGACTTGTTACTAACAAGGTATGCGGAATACCATCTCTGAATGCACAACACATTGAACCTCGAAGCAGATGGGCTACAGCAGGAGAAGACCACACTGGGTGCCACTCCTGTCAGCTAAGAACTGGAAACCTGAAGCTACAATTCACACAGGCTCACTAAAATTGTACAATAGAAGATTGGAAAAAATGTTGCCTTGTCTGATGGGTCTCGATTTCTAATGGTGGGGGTCAGAATTTGGCGTAAACATGAAAGCATGGATCCATCCTGCCCTATATCAACGGTTGTAATGGTGTGGGGGATATTTTCTTGGCACACTTTGAGCGCCTTAGTACCAATTGAGCATCATTTAAATACCAAGGTCTACCTAAGTATTGTTGTGTGTGTATAGATATAGCATTACAAATACGTTTTCCCCACTTTTTTTAATAAGTGATCACAATCCCTCTGTTCTCAGCTGCATAAGAGCTGGAGAGAAGAAACGGCAATACACAGCTCTTCCCAGTGAAAGGCTGGGAGGGGGGGGGGCAAATCAAGTCTGGTCATTGGAGGAGAGCAGGCTGCTTTCCCAGCATAGCTAGAGAACTGACCACCCGGTATTGTCATGCTTAGTGTGGTCAATTTTTAATAGGAAAGCAGAGGGGCTGGCAGGAACATTGGGGAAGGAAGCAATACAAAGAGAATAGGATACTTTTTCGTGCAATTACATGGTACAACAGGCACATATCAGCAATGTAAAATGTTGGGTTTTCATATTCTTTAGCTTCGAGAAATTGTTCAGAAGATTTCGGTTACAGGCTTTGTGGGCCCAGGATGCACTTATTTTTTAGAGTTGATGGCTTATTGGGCACTGAATATTTTGTAGAAGAGAATTCTTAAGGCCATGAATGAATGATGACCTGAAAAAAGGTACCATTATTCTTGAATCTATGCTGACAGGCATCAGAAACAGATGTCATTTCAGTATGTCTGAGCTCCTCCATGGCCACCAGTTTTGACCACTCATAGTGGCACTCCCTTCTAGTGAAGCTGTACCCTTTCTCACCAAGTGGTACTAGTTAAATCTAGAGAGAGTGGAGCAGTCACCCCGACTTGTGAGACTTACAAATAAAGCACCTGTTGCTCTTAGGCCGTGTACACACGGGCAGACTTTTCGACCGGACTGGTCCGACGGGACGAATCTGTCGGACAATCCAACCGTGTGTGGGCTTCATCGGACCTGCAGCTGACTTTTTCAGTCAAAAATCAGATGGACTTTAGATTTGTAACATGTTTCAAATCTTTCTGATGGACTTGAGTCCGGTCGAAAAATCCGCTCGTCTGTATGCTAGTCCGACAGACGAAAACTGACGCTAGGGCAGCTATTGGCTACTGGCTACCAACTTCCTTATCTTAGTCCGGTCGTACGTCATCACGTACGAATCCGTCGGACTTTAGTGTGATCGTGTGTAGGCAAGTCAGTTCGTTTGAAAGTCCGTCGGAAAGACCGTCGGACCTTTGATGCCGAAAAGTCCGCCCGTGTGTACATGGCATTACACTTTCTCATCGGTTTCATCAAATCTAGTTTTATGCATGGCAAGTGGAAAAGGATTATCACACCGTAAAGTACACAAAAGGAAAAGTAGGAGCATTCCACTTAGAAAATGCTAAATTTTCATTTGTCCTGCTGTTAAGTGTCTTACTATGAGACTTCTTTATAAAACCTGGAAGAAATTTTCTTCAACTTCTTGTTGCCTTACCTGTTAGTTTGGAGTCTGTGTTCCACTCAAATCAGTACTACAATTCTGCATTTTTAATGTTATGATTGGTATCATACGATCCGTAGAAAAAAAAAATAAAGTTGACTTTTATTGACAGCAAATATAGTTTTATTCACTTTTCCACATTTTAAGAAACATTACTTTACAAAAAATAATCTTGTTGACACATGAGAAAAAAATATTCAACAGTTACATTTGTAGAAACCCATTATCTAGATTAGAAAAATAGTTTAAATGGTTTGACATGCAGTTACCAGTCCAAAAAACAAAAAAAAACACTTTATTTAAAATTTACACAGCACAATACAAAACCGTTCATCTGTAAATAACAATGTAAGAGACTGACTTTTAAAAATACAACGGCAAAGACAAAAAAAAAGTGTTAGACAGAAAGGAGTTTCCTTTAGATCTGTATTGAAAACACTATCAGGCACATTTTGTGATATTGGGAATTGTGTATTTTAATATTAGTCTAGAAGTAGAAGTAATGCGAAAGGTTGAATATAACATTTGTAAACAGTGATAGTCACTGTCTTCCAGCTAAGTCAGTTATTCAGCCTAACTACTATCACTTCCCTATATATCCAAGGTCTCATACTCACAGTCTACTGACACTGTGCCCTTCTTCATCATATCCAATTTTGTCCTGGCAGTTTCAGTATTACAGAGTTGTATGTACAACACAGGCAGTTAGAAGAGGGTGTAAGCACTCAACAATGGAGGTCTTTGACTTCTACATGCACATCATTTGCTTTTTGTTCTTTTATAAGCATCTGCTTATAAAAGAACAATATCCAGCATAGAGTACCATTATGTCTGTGATGGATCTATCTTTATTCGGCTATTAGCCACAAAATATAAAAATGCTTGGGCAGAGCTGCATACAGTGTTGTGCGGTCTTGATCGCTTTTGTCCTATTAAAAAAAAATAGAGGGTCTGACATTGCTGACGACCTACTAGAAAATACTAGTTTATTGGCTGTTATTCCATCCCACTGGCTTTAATGTTTTCCCAGATCAGAAATGTCCAAATTCATCTGCATACTTCTTTCAGATCAGAACTGTGGCCAAAGGGCCAGCATGATGGCTAGGCAACAACCATTTCTGAAAGAGCTCACTAATGGTAATCTTTTTTTAATTATTTTTGTTAATAGCTTTCCTTTAGAGCTCATTCTGTGCATGTTTTTTCAGTGGGGCTGGCTCATATGCATGTGATGTATTGATGTGCATTGTAGAAAAAAAAAATTCTTGTATTTTTTTTTTCAGCACATTGAAGGGTCCATACAAGAAAGGTTACATACGTTTTCATGGACTGTTAACCCAAAATAAAAGATGCATCATAGCCCAAATGCAAAGCTGTGGAGTCAGCCTTCAAGGATAGGTACATTCCAAATAAAGCACCTATAATAACTCCCCCCGTTTTTAAATGGGTTGTTGTAATCTACGGACAGTATGGGCAATTTATCAGAATAACAGGGTAAACTGAGATGTCCATAGGCCAAGCTCTGGGGTCTTTAACGATAGTTGTCTAGGGACCATTTTTTGAAAGTGCATCTATCCTTGAACTTTATCCTCACTATGTTCAGCTCTCCTCTTCCACAATGTAATGGCCTTAAGCAAGTTGTGATAATCCATGGTACAGAGATAGAAACCCACAAACAGGAATGGAAAGTAAGAACAGAGGAAATATTGTTTCACCAGATGCTTACATGCATTGTTCCCTAATTTTACTCCTTTGCTTGGCATACACAGCCTTTTTATAAACAATGGCTTAGAAAATGGAGTAGTTGCATTTGCCTTGTCCCTAGGAAATCTGAGAATGTAAACCAATTTTGCATTAACATAAACTTCACAACCTTTTCTCCCTCTTGCCTAGGTCACTTTGGCATTATAGGAACCAGTTATAGATGTGTGGGCTGCTGGTGTTCCAATGTGACATGGTTAATTTTGGATTCAAAATTGTAAAGACACCATAGATTTATTGTAATATGATGACTCATTGAACAATGAACCAAAGACATTGGGGTTCATTTACTAAACCTGGAGAGTGCAAAATCTGGTGCAGCTCTGCATAGAAACCAATCAGCTTCCAGGTTTTTATTTTTTGTTTCTCAAAACTTAATTGAACAAGTTGAAGTTAGATGATTGGCTACCATCTACAACTGCACCAGATTTTGCACTCTTCGGTTTTAGTAAATCAACCTTGTATGTCTTGGGTGTTTATACTGAAGATGGATAGAGGAGTCTGCTGTGTAGAGTACTCCACCCACCTGTATTTTATATGCTCTGTATTGACAGGTGTTCAGGAAGGACAGAAACAATGCAGTGAGCTGCATATATCTGTGTTTGTATCTGGAGAAATATATTGTATGACAAAGTGCAGCTATGAAATAACAGGCAAAATATAAAAACAAGGTTGGCGCTAAAAATGTTAGTCTTTTGTGTCATACAATACTGTACCTATTTTGACAGCTTGTTATTGGATGTGCAGCTCTTCCAACAACAAGAATGGTTTTCAATGAGACTGTCCCCTGAATGTTGTCAAACATCACAGGAATTCCAATGCTCCACTGCAGATACAAATGCCCACACAAAGACCTAGCACCTATGTGGTTTGCCCTCCACTCTAGAATCAATTTCAAAGAAGAAAGTAGCAGCACTTCAGAATCCAAAGCTATAAATGGTGTTGATTGATGGATCAGATGTACAGCAGACCCCCTGAGCTTCTCTCGCTGACACACTTCACTAATAATGAGCCTATTTGTAGAGTGGTAGCTATCAGGTGAAAGGATCTCTTTATGCTCACATCAATCAGATTAAACCAAATTAGCAGAATTGTAGAATACAGCCCAGCTAGGCAGCATAAAGTGTACAAAATGTATCCAATGGATCTTTAAACACTAAATAATAAGTCAGTATGGGAGGAAGCGACTACAAAAACCTCTTCCAGCTGCTGTAATGCATATATGCAATGGCAGGATGGGTGAGCTTTAATGCCCAGCCACCACACATGCATTTAAGCAGGTCTACGGTTGTGTGCCCTGAGCACTGTGACCAACTGTCACCGACAGTTTTCAGTTTTTCTGGACGGGAGCGTGTCATAATGATAAAGTAATCAGGACACTGGGGCTGATTTACCAAAGCTGGAGAGTGTAAAATCTGGTGCAGATCTATATAAAAACCAATCAGCTTTCAAGTTTTTTTTTTTTTTTTTTTTTTTATGTTGTCAAAGTTTAAATGAACCAAGCTGAAGTTAGAAGCTGGCTACCTTGCACAGGTGCACCAGATTTTGCACATGCCAGTATTAGTAAATCAACCCCTAAAGCCTCGTACACACGGTACGATTGTTGGCCAACCAAGCGTTTGATTTTTGTCAAAAGGGTGTGTGCCAGGATCTTGCCTTGCATACAAACAGTACACAATTGTCATGCAACAAACGCGAACGTAGTGACGTACTACAAGGAATTTCAGCTCTTGAGTGCCACCCTTTGGGCCCCTTCTACTAATTTTGTGTTTGGTGAGCATTAATTCCGAGCGTGCGTGTTTGTACTTTCTAATTTTGTGTGACGGATTTGTGTACTGACCATACGAAAATCTGACAAACTGTTGTCCGCCCAAAATTTACTAGTCTGTCATCTAACATTTGTTGGCCGAAAGTTGGACAACAGTTGTCAAAAGGAGCGCACTAACGGTAAGATTTTAGGACAACAGTCTGTCAACAGACAATCCCCTGCCAACAATCGTACCATGTGTATGAGGCTAAAGTCTCTGTCTTCTGGAGCTTAGAGCCGCCAGGAGATGACAGGATAGGTTTTAGGCATAGATTATTATTATTATTGTAATACAGGATTTATATATATATATATATATATATATATAATCTTCTCATTCAAACTTTTATATAATAAGGAAACAGTAAATATATATATATATATATATATATATATATATTCTATACATGCAGACATATTTCCCCTACCCTACTGTAACGTCATTGAACTATATTTAAAAATTAAACAAAACACTGATATGCTGATAATTTTGCATCACCCAATAGACATTACTTTTAGTTCTATAAAGTTTCTCATATAGAATCCAAAATTTGGAAAACTTACAATAATTATACTATACATGAATTGAGAGAACAATCGCCATGGAAGGAAATGGCGACAAGATGTCAAGTACTATCTATAATTATGGAATATGAGCATTTCAATGTTTTTATTTGGTTTTAAATAAGCATTAATAATTTTTTGGTTTTGCATTAATAAATTATGTACATACTGTATACGGTATTTACTGTCAGTTTCATTATATAGAAGTATGACAGATGTTTATATCTATGCCTAAAAGTGGCTTCATCTCATAGTTTGGTTTGTTATTTCGAATCTTGTGTGTTAGGAGATCAGTTGGATACATTTTGTACCCTTTATGCTTAATGAGATGTCTAACTGGGCTGTTTTCTATAATTTTATTAATTTGTTTTAATGTCTTGATTGATGTAACTACAAAGAGATCCCTTCAGTTGATAGCACAGCTCAATGAATGAGTTAATTACCAGTGAAATGCGTCAGTAGGAGGAGTTAAGGTGGTCTGCTGTACATCGGATCTATCAATAAACAGATTATGGCTTTTTATCCCGGAGTGCTGCTACTTTATTCTTTGACTGTATTTAATTGTCCCTGAATAAACTTAGCCTAAATTCAATCTACGTCTGATTGGTAACTGGTAAGATTAACTAACCTAATAATATTTACCAAAAACACTTTTTTACTAGTACAATTTTTAGGCAACAAAACACTATTTGGCTTTATCATACCATTCCCCATAGAAATATTTATCTTACAGAATAAACAGAGCAAATGCCCCCTCTTGGCAATAAATGGCCAAAGATATTTTAGTGTTCATGAGAGAACATCCCTGACCAAAAACAGATATGAACAATGCCTCTATAGGGCAAATGGATATAATATCTGTACAACTAAATTACAAATCAATTCAAAGGGTACTGTACAGGGGTGAGCAAATAACATTACTACAAGGGAAGAGTGATATATTATTTTAAGATATTTTGGACATCTCCTTACTGTGAGTTGTCCTCTGTATGGCAGTAATGGTTGAAAGTCTACCCCTACTTTTTAGGCAGTAGTGCATGTAACGACCCGTAGTGGACTGGAATGGCAAAACAGTCCAGGTATATACAATAGAGCAGTCTACACTTTTGCTTATGACCAATTTTGCTTGACCATATAGTTCTATTATATTTATATCTTGACACCATGTCTATTTTGGAGCTACTATTTGGGCCAAGTGCAAAATGAGTACAGGTTACGGTAAGTAAAGCACGTAAAAGGATCTTCTTCTTCAGGCTGAAAACAATTAGAAAGTTCCCTTAAAGCAGCCTTTTCACATGCCAATGATTATTTAGGCATAAACAGTGCTTGACAGAGTTCTCCATTAACATTTACTAAATTGGTTAGTGTCAATATAAAGTGCAACAAAAACATTATTGGCAAGATTAAATGTGCTGGTGTTCTTTATTACTGGAATGATGATGATGAAAAACATACATATAAACATACACCTTTGCATTACTTGAAATTGTTTGGTGAACGTTTGGTCCATTGTATCCCTGAATGTCAAAATATTTCTAAAGGAATGTTAAAGTATAGTTCACCAATGAATGTTTGATCATTTAGAATTACATACAAGTATAGGCAAACCATGGTCATTCTATTCAAACTACCGTTACACCGCTACCGGTATCAGTGCTGATACTTAGCATTTGCACTAGTACTTGTACTGATGCTCTGATACTAAAACTGATACCTTCAAGTCCGCAGACTGTAAGACTGGGTTCACATATTTTCAGGGCCTTTTTCAGTGTGATTTGAAAAAAGTCTGGTGTGTTTCCGTTCAGGCGTGAATTTATAAAGTATATGACACTGGAAATCGCACCTGAACTGGACTGAAAATGGTACCTAACTCTTTTTAAAATCACACTGCAACCAGCCCACACATATGTGAACCAGCGCCATAGAAAGCTGGTTTGGTTCACATGTTATGCGACTCGGAAACTGTCACATAACACTAAAAATAGGTATCGTAATTGGTATCGGCGAGTACTTGAAAAAAGTATCCGTACTCATACTCAGATTTTAAAAAACTGGTGTTGGTGCATCCCTAATTAAAAGCATCTTTACATTTTATTCCTAGTAGGTTGGCGGGTTGCTGTGAATAGTAAATTCTGATGAAAGCTATAGCAAGGTAGTCTCTGGTTGTGGAACTGATGTTAACACAGCTAAATCTCATAATGATCAAATCAAGATAATAACTGATTGACCCATTTTTAATATGCGTAGCTATATTTCCGTGTAAATGTGTCTGCTCTGTGTTAAAGCAGTTCTCTAGTCACAGCACTCACTTTTATTTATGACCTCAGCATTGTAATAACAATACAAACATTAGTTATTTTTGACAATCCAATATAAGTTTACTTGAAAAATCTCCTTTCATGCTATGAGTGCTGCCTGTCTGCTGACCATCTCTTTCTACAATTTCCTGGACTTCCTGCATGCTTTGCAGCTTCTCCTCTGCTGTTTACTTTCAATTTCTAAGGACTACATATCCCATGGTACTTTACTGCCTGCAAGCAGTGATTCCTGTACTGACTCCACCTCTGGAAACGCCTCCTCTCAGCACCTCTGTAGTTTAGAAGGCAGGTTCTGTGAATTGTGTGAGACAGCAGTGCCTACTAACAGGGCATAGTGATTACATCTCTCAGAATTCAAGGGAGTAAATATGTGGGGATCTTCGCAAAGTAAGTTTACAAACTTCAAGATTAGTTTAATAAGAGTAGGCTAGAAATAACTGAAATACAATGTGGAAATTAATATATGATTTGTCCATAGGTATGCTTTAAATGTTATGAGTTTCTGCAGATTGTACAATTGAATCGTAAAAAAAATCGTTTGTGTATTCTACATGATGGGTAGCTATGACATCATCACCTGTGTTTGTTATGGCTATAGCAATTTGAGGACCTGAAAATTCTCTTGTAGAGATAGGGTGCCACAAGAAATACAGTGCCTAGCGCTCCATGATTTGAGCTTTGATGAAAAACACAAGTAGAAGAAAAGGAGACCGATTTACCGTAAAATTATAGTTATAATCAATTGCCCTTTAAAAGTAGCAATGCAGTAATATAAACCTAAATTACATGTTATACATGTACCCATTGTAATTGAACAATGTATACGTAATGATAGCTTTGGTCCAAATGTATGCAAGGTGTTGAGAACTTGACTGTCAAGGATTACAGACGTCCAGCCTCCCAAACACACAACTATCACAAATTCAATGGTGGATGTGAGACAGCTTTTCTCTGGATCGGAGCCTGAACTGGTTTGCACCATTACCAATTGTCCTAACAGTACACTGTGTACACGAATCCATCCAAACGACTAGGCAGCCCAATCGCTTTGGAGTTTGACTGTTGCGTGTTGAATGCAAATGATGGAGCATTACCATAAGATATGATTTCACTGCATTGCTTCATCATCATATGGTCTTCAATGGCTATCCAAAGCATACGTAACAAGAAAGTAAAAACACATCTGCATAGCCACTGTCTTAAATATTTCTAGCTTGATTTGAAACTTACTTAACCATACAGGTCTAAGAGGTGATTACATTTCATATTAATTAAAGGTACTTTTATCATACTCTAGGGCATTACATGCTATTAAGGGCTTTTTTCTCTTGACTTTTAACTTTATCCATTAAAACATATTCCAGTCAGAGCTTATCACTCTGTGTGATCCTCCATTGTCCCTGCTGGAAGTTAACAGCAGTAGTGTTGCTGGTGCAGCTGAAAAGTAGAGTCCTCAATGCTATTTTTGTTTAATAAAGAGCACCAGAATAGATGGATGAGTGCTTGTCCAATCAGAAGCCAGCTGTCATTCCTAAGATAGTGCATTGGATTAAACCCTTCTTTAGAGCACAAAATGGATTTCAACATCTGACAAGTAAAAAATCCAGACTAATACAAACATGGAGACTCTACTGAAAAGAACAAGCAAAAAAGGTAGCCAACCAAAATATGTGTATGAAAAATTAATATAAGTGGAGATGTCTGTTCAATCTGTTAGTTATTTCAAACCTAGACTTCTTGCAATCAAGTAGTTATACAACCCCCTTACACTGAGACTGCAAGCATTATCCAACTTAGTTTTGTCCTGTAAAAAGCAATCAGCCCTATCCATATTTTGATTGCACAGCAAATGCATACCATAAATATCGTTTTTGACTGCTTTACCCTGCAAATAAAATGATTTCATGAGGAACTGACAGTAACAATGACGATTGACAAAGTTCATCTCTACTAGTGATAGCCATGGCCAAAGTGACCTTTCCACATTATTGTTCACATTGTTACACTTTACAAACAGTACAAGCTGAATGATGTACACATCATGTCCATGTAATACACGACACGCTCAGCTTAAACAGAGTCAATACTGGGAGCAAAACACAGATAATTCTGCCAGACAGAATAAAACAGACAACATCTATGCAGTTATATTCCACATAAGGTTGGTGTAAAAGTGCTTGATGTCTGAATTTTAAAGAGCTCATTTTCTGGCATGCATGACAACATTGGTAGCCATTTATACCCAATACTGACAGACAAATGCAAGTGTTAGAAAACTAATACCAGCTGTAAGAACACGTGAGAAGTAGTGTGGAATGTAGAAGAAGCTATAGTTGCTCATTGGCTACGAGAAGGATCCAGGCCATGACACTATCGTAAGTACCACTCTTCCTTTCAATTCCTTCAGCATCCTTACTAACTGGGTATAGGTCAATCCAGACGTGCATCTGCCATTTACGGCCAAAAGCATATCCCCACACCTGGAGGCAAAGAACAGGGTTATAGGACATAGTGTAGGGGAAACAACTTAAACTTCGAAAAAAGATGTAGATAATACGGGTTCAGATCCTTGATACATTTAACCAGAATGGTTTAATCATAATGTTGGTATAGACAATTTAGGAGCCAAAAAGGAAATCCAAAATGCAATTAGCAGAGGTGCCCATATCAGAGGAAATTTGACAGGACTTGGTCCAAATCATTTGGTGAAGGTGGGATTGTAGTTTGGGTTTGTTTTTCAGGGGTTGGGCTTGGCTCCTTAGTTCCAGTGAAGGGATCTCTTAAAGTGATTGTAAAGTCTTGTTTTAAAAAATAAAATAAAAATAACAAACATGTCATACTTACCTCCTCTGCGCAGTGCATTTGCATGGGCAGCCTGGATCCTCCTCTACTCGGGTCCCTCTTCACTGCTCCTGGCCCCTCCCTCCTGTTGAGTGCCCCCACAGCAAGCAGCTTGCTATGGGGGCACCCAAGCCGATATACAGCTCTTTGTGTCCATTCAGACATGGAGCTGTGGTTCGGCCCCCACCCCCTCTCTCTCCTGATTGGCTAACTTACTTTGATTGACAGCAGCAGCAGCAGCAGGAGCAAATGGTGCTGCTGCTGTGTCTCAGCCAATCAGGAGGGAGTTCCAGGCGGCAAAGTATTAATCTCAGTTTCTAAAAAGACCTAATTGCAGCGGTCAGGAAAAAATGAAGTTCCCAAAACATATATGTAGAAAACATATGTATTATGTATATGACGTAAGTCTATGTTCATAAAAGCAGCCACTTAAATAAAACATAAATATACACACGTAAGTAAAAAAAGTCCTTAGCCCATATAGACAAAGTTCCAATACTTAAAGCAGTGCTCCAATCAAATAAATGAAGAATGACTAGCATTAACATGTAAAAACATATGAGAAATCAATAGTATGTTGATAGGTGATGAGACAGTCCAATTGATAGGTGAAGGATTCTACTTAATCATTGATAGGTGTATACCATCCACCAGAGTCCACACCATGTGAAACACACTCCACTAGGGGTTTACACTCACCAAAGAGATGTAATTCAAAAGCCTTAAACACACCAGGTGTCTCCCGTTTGACCCGGGTATCTCAAACAGCTCATCGCCCAGGGTGGTTTAGTCATGTAAAAAAAGGCCCCACATAGAGTGATACAGTTTTAAAAGTTTATTCAAGACGACCACCCCCTTAAAAAACACACTTACACAACATAAATTGGAACAGGCATTTTGTTAAAAAAAGCAAACTGTGTGTTATCACCAATCAGTATGGAATGCCATCCACTGCATTGATAGTATCTGGCTGTTCCTTCCTGGTAGTGACATGCACACGTCACTTCCGGTTACTGTAAGGTCACGTGGTGGTGGATGGTATACGCCTATCAATGATTATGTAGAATCCTTCACCTATCAATTGAACTGTCTCATCACCTATCAACATACTATTGAGTTCTTATATGTTTTTACATGACTCGTGGACATTGCTGGATAGAGATGGGGCTCAGGTAAGTATGAGGGGGGCTGCTGCACACAGAAGGCTATTTATCTTAATGCATAGAATGCATTAAGATGAAAAAATCTTCTGTCTTTATAACCCCTTTAAGGTGTCAGCATACCAAGACATTTTGGACAATTTCATGTTCCCAACTTTGTGGGGACAGTTTGGGGATGGCCCCTTCCTGTTCCAACATGACTGTACACCAGTGCACAAAGCAAGGTCCATAAAGACATAGATGAGTGAGTTTGGGGTGGAGGAACTTGACTGGCCTGCACAGAGTTCTGACCTCAACCCAATAGAACACCTTTGGGATGAATTACAGTAGAGACTGCGAGCCAGGCTTTCTTGTCCAACATCAGTGCCTGACCTCACAAAATGAAGAATGGTCAAACATTCCCGTAGACACACTCCTAAACCTTGTGGACAGCCTTTCCAGAAAAGTTGAAGCTGTTATAGCTGCAAAGGATGGGCCAACGCAATATTGAACCCTACAGAGATGCCATTAAAGTTCATGTGCATGTAAAGGCAGGCGTCCCAATACTTTTGACAATATAGTGTATTTAAAGGCCTGCTTATTTTGTGTTTGGGGCTCAAAAAGCCTTCTTCATACAGAAGTTTCAGCCCCAAACTTGTCCCATCATGTAGGTCTCAAAGCAGTTAAAGGATACAATTTCAACATGTTTTGAGATGATGGAATCAAACCAAAAAGTCAGTTCTGTATGAAGTTTTAAGAACTTTTCTTTCTGTTTTACATTAATTTAAACTAATTACATATGTAAGTTTGTTGTATTCATATTAATAATTATAAAAACATGTTTTAAACCAATTGTTCAGAAGCAGAAATCCTTAAAGCATAGCTTTAGGTATTCTTTGTACGGAAACCGCGTGCTGAAAGGTGACTGTAACTAATACCACTTACAAAGACATGTAAAGAAGGAACCAACATAAATTACCTGATTCTTCCATCGTTGTAAGCGGGGGTGCCCTCTAGTATGGATTTAATAAAGAATGGTTTGTTCCGGTTGCAATCCTCCGAACCTCCTACAATGCTAAAGCCCAGGCTCCCTGCTGTATTCCTCCTCAGCACAATTTCTCTGCAGCTGTATAAATACCTAAGCATGGAGAAATGGAAGTGTTTATTCATCTCTTAATCACACTAAAATCTTTCTTTATTGTGTTACTGTTTTGATTGTACCAAAATATATGTTCTACTACACATTCTACTCATAACTTCCTACAATGGCACTGAGTTTTCAAAATATACGCGCAGAATAGGAGGACGTGGTCATCAAAAATATGAGGGACATTACATCACATTGTCATCATGGTTACAGTTTATAAATGATATAATAATATATTAAATACAAATTTACAAACAAAAAGATACAGATTCTAAAAATGTACTTTTTGGTGCAGCAGACTTCAATAGGAGTTAGAGAACAAATACATAAAAAACACCTGAGGTAACAGTAAATGGCAAGAATAGGCCACATTTCTGATTTGATTAGAAGTTGTCAGTTCCCTGGCTTTCATGCTTATAATCAAATTGGTTATATTACATGTCTAGTGGAAAATGAAGCAAGGTTATTAAATTGATACTAAACACACACTGTTTGATTAACATTGTCCCTTCTCTTTGTATATGGATGATGGCACTGTTATTATTTAAATTTAAAAAAGTACCCTTTTCCTAATCGATATACAGCTGTCACATGACCCAGCTCCTTCCCAGCCTGTCTGCAGGGAAATATAAGCAGGAGGAGCTTCTAGTCCTCTGCTGCTGGTCACATGTTCAAAATGTAAACAGCCTTTGGAATACAGAGTAAAAATAAATAATTCATATCAATAAACTGTTTTAAATTCTTATACAAATATATTTGAAATCAAATCTTTATTATTTTTTGGCAATAACATGGTGTGGATGGATTTCTGCCAGTCACAGCCTGTATCACACCCCTCCAGCATGGGTCTTAGAATAAGAGGGAGGTGAAGCCTCCATCAATCTACTTGTAATATCCAACCCCTTCATTGTATTTAGCTGGTTAATGGACATCGAGGCGGAGGGAGGAAGTAGGCTGTTATTTACCACTGAGTATACGCCAATGTGTCACATGGGATGCTCATATGTGATAGAGAGGAAATGGTCAGCATAGAAACTCACTAAAGAAACAAATACTCCTGCGCACAGGTGTGTTTGCTAGATGATCACACAATCAATTTAGATATTAGCTTTCGGCCTTGCTGCACTCCAGGATAGGGATATCCTAGTAGTAGACAAAAACACAAAGAAAAGAGGGCGCACCAGCCTAGTGCATTATCTTAAGGTACATTTATTCAGTCAGAAAACATAATGAAAACTACTCACAAAAGTGGGAGATATAAACGCTTAGAAAGGTCTTTGACATATGGCAGTCTGTCTACTGATTGCAGTCTCTGGGTCCCAGAGACTGCAATCAGTAGACAGACTGCCATATGTCAAAGACCTTTCTAAGCGTTTATATCTCCCACTTTTGTGCGTAGTTTTCATTATGTTTTCTGCATAAAAATTATTGCGGCACTGAAAAGTTCAAAATGAAATTGAAGAGTGGGAGGAATCCAATCATCAAATATATTGCGCAGATGTAGAAAGAGTCACTCGTCACCACGTGGTAATGTAGTCTGCTTACCAGTAGGTGTTAAGGATTAGGCATAGATGATAAATTCTCAATAGCATCCAGCAAATCCAGCCCACTGGAACCCCTCATCAGACCACAACATCCGTGGGATTTCCTTCACATATAAACATCTCCCAATGGTCACTTCAGAATTAGGCATTCAGGCATGTAGTCATCATATATCCGAGAAAAGAAAATGAAGGACCCATAGTGAAGCCCGTAATGATAGATAAAAAACCTTTTATTGTAGTAACTTACAGTTGAAGCTTAAAACAGCATGCATCAATGATAGGATCAAACGGCTGCAGCAATCAGAGTACGGATGTCAGCCTGTCTCTGTTACGGTGAAACATGTCAGGCAGGCTGACATCCGTACGCTGATTGCTGCAGCCGTTTGATCCTATCATTGATGCATGCTGTTTTAAGCTTCAACTGTAAGTTACTACAATAAAAGTTTTTTTATCTATCATTACGGGCTTCACTATGGGTCCTTCATTTTCTTTTCTCGGATATATGATGACTACATGCCTGAATGCCTAATTCTGAAGTGACCATTGGGAGATGTTTATATGTGAAGGAAATCCCACGGATGTTGTACTCACTTTTGTGAAAATACTGTATTTGAATAAGGGCAGATGGGCTCTTCAACACACTACAAGCCTTAGGCAACTGCTCAGGTTGTATATCCATTGTCTTAAAGCTCAACCCCATAATGAAAAAAGGCAGTTCCCTGAACTAGACAAAATAAAAAAAAATACTCGCCATATTTCCAACACTGTACCTGGAGACTAACCACTCTGTGATCCAGTGCTTGTCCTTATTAGCTTTGACCCTAGAACATAAATGACACACCTGGAAAGAACAATGCCACATCGTTACATGGTACTGTTCTCTACAGCATTTAGAATGAAGTTAAGGAGGAAACTACGCTGATTGCTGCAGCCGTTTGATCCTATCATTGATGCATGCTGTTTTAAGCTTCAACTGTAAGTTACTACAATAAAAGTTTTTTTTATCTATCATTACGGGCTTCACTATGGGTCCTTCATTTTCTTTTCTCGGATATATGATGACTACATGCCTGAATGCCTAATTCTGAAGTGACCATTGGGAGATGTTTATATGTGAAGGAAATCCCACGGATGTTGTGGTCTGATGAGGGGTTCCAGTGGGCTGGATTTGCTGGATGCTATTGAGAATTTATCATCTATGCCTAATCCTTAACACCTTCTGGTAAGCAGACTACATTACCACGTGGTGACGAGTGACTCTTTCTACATCTGCGCAATATATTTGGTGATTGGATTCCTCCCACTCTTCAATTTCATTTTGAACTTTTCAGCGCCGCAATAATTTTTATGCATGTGACTTTTTGTTTATTACCTACGAACTTTGCTGGCCGCTTGCTTTTTTCAGTTCAGCGCAAATTTTTACTTGTTTTATGTCATTATGTTTTCTGACTGAATAAATGTACCTTAAGATAATGCACTAGGCTGGTGCGCCCTCTTTTCTTTGTGTTTTAGAAACTCACTGAAATCTGAGCATGTGAAGAGCTGCCAACATTGCTATGCAAAATCCTTAGCTGAATTGGGGACATGAGCAGAAGGTGGAGATAGAGAGCAGCAGGATCAACCAGGTTTTTTTGCAGAATACAGAAAACGAATATCATAGTGTCTGAGTGAGTATGAATAGCATGTAATACACCATTTATTGATAGTTTTTAATGATGTGGGTTTAGTGACACTTTAACTAGGATATGCTAAAGGTGTCGGAAGTGCAGCCGTCTTCTACAAAAACAAATATGCAAACACTATACTCTCAATCCAGCTCACACATGTATCCATTGTTCATCTCAAACTACCATTCAATGAAAGTGGTGATTTGAATTGTACAACTGATACATACTGTATGTGAGTTGAATTGAACTTTATGTGTACTATTTGGAGAATATTCAGATGCATGGTGAGAACTCCTTTGTGTAGGAGAAATACAGAAACTAGTAGAAGTTGGCCTCTCCAAGTGAGACGTGACAAACCTTCCATGATCTCTACGAGGTTATGTGCTTTTATATACAGTATCTCACAAAAGTGAGTACACCCCTCACATTTTTGTAAATATTTTATTATATCTTTTCATGTGACAACATTGAAGAAATGACACTTTGCAACAATGTAAAGTAGTAAGTGTACAGCTTGTATAACAGTGTAAATTTGCTGTCCCCTAAAATAACTCAACACACAGCCATTAATGTCTAAACCAACAAAAGTGAGTACACCCCTAAGTGAAAATGTCCAAATTGGGCCCAATTACCCATTTTCCTTACCCGGTGTCATGTGACTCCTTAGTGTTAGAATGTCTCATTAGTGAATGGGGAGCAGGTGTGTTAAATTTGGTGTTAGCGCTCTCATTCTCTCATACTGGTCATTGGAAGTTCAACATGACACCTCATTGCAAAGAACTCTCTAAATGATCTGAATAAAAGAATTGTTGCTCTACATAAAGATGACCTAGGCTATAAGAAGATTTCCCAGACCCTGAAACTGAGGTGCAGCACAGTGGCCAAGACCATACACCGGTTTAACAGGACAGGTTGTACTCACTTTTGTGAAAATACTGTATTTGAATAAGGGCAGATGGGCTCTTCAACACACTACAAGCCTTAGGCAACTGCTCAGGTTGTATATCCATTGTCTTAAAGCTCAACCCCATAATGAAAAAAGGCAGTTCCCTGAACTAGACAAAATAAAAAAAAATACTCGCCATATTTCCAACACTGTACCTGGAGACTAACCACTCTGTGATCCAGTGCTTGTCCTTATTAGCTTTGACCCTAGAACATAAATGACACACCTGGAAAGAACAATGCCACATCGTTACATGGTACTGTTCTCTACAGCATTTAGAATGAAGTTAAGGAGGAAACTATACCATGATGTCACCTCACCAGACCAAAGACTGCTGGAAAAAAAGTTAACACATTTTTGGGGATTTGATACAGCTTTGGACAGAAGTGATAAGGGTTAGATCTTTAGCCTCTATTGGAGATTTCCTACCACCTCCTATCCAAGTGATAACCATCAGCAGGAGAGGATGTGAGGACCACAGACAGCAATAAAAAGTATACAGATGCTCTAGACCAGTGGTCTCCAAACTGCGGCCCAGGGGTCGAATGCAGCCCTTTGCTTGCCTTTGTTCAGGTCTTGGGGCACTATTCCTCACACTGGTACCAACGGTGGGGCACTATTCCTTCTATGAACATCAACGATGGGGCACTGATCCTTCCACTGACACCAGTGATGGGTTACTCATCCTTCCACTGACACCAGTGATGGGTTACTCATCCTTCCACTGACACCAGCGATGGGGCACTGATCCTTCTACGGACACCAGCGATGGGGCACTGTTCCTTTCACTGACACCAGGGATGGGGCACTGTTCCTTTCACTGACACCAGGGATGGGGCACTGTTCCTTTCACTGACACCAGGGATGGGGCACTGTTCCTTTCACTGACACCAGGGATGGGGCACTAATAATTCCCCTAATACCAAAGAAGGGACATTGTTTACTCTCACTGATGCCAGGACATTTTCCACTCCCAATGGCCACGGCCCCCCTAAAGTCTGAAGCACAATAAACTGGCCCTTTGCTTGGAAAGTTTGGAGATCCCTGCTCTATACATTATTAAAATAGAAAAATGTTTTTAATTATGTTGTGCCCTCATTGAAGAGATTTCCATTCACTTCCTATCCTGGTGACAGCATTGTGACTGGGATAGGATGTGCGTGAATTTCTCCTCAAATAGGCGCACAGTGATGGAAACATGATAAAAGTCATAACACAACTCTATACGAAACTATTTGTAAACCGGTAAAACTAACCGGTTTGATGTGTGGGTTACACCACCCAAAAATGTATTCAAATCCAAATACACAGGACTTGTATCATACACCTAGTCCATCTACTTATGCTGCTGCCCCTCTGCTGCTCTAACTTGTCAGCATTGTTTTGACAACTGGGATTTTCTGTCTAAGGCTCTATTCACACTAATGCGTTTTTTGATGCATTTTGCATTTTGCCGAAATGCATGGGAATTTTTTTTAACATGGGTTCCTATGGAATATGTTCACATCAATGCATTTTTGTGCCTCTGCGTTTTTGGAAAGGGTCTGGGACTTTTTTCATGCAAAATGCAGCATTTTGCATGTAATAGGATTCAATGGACCTTCAACCAAAAACTCAAGTGCCGCATTTTTGTCGCGTTTTGTGTTTTTTTTTTCTTTTTTTTAACACTGTATACAGTATAAAAAAAAAAACAACAAAACGCAAAATGCGGCAAAAACGCATGTTCAAAAACGCGGCAAGCACCGCAAAAAGCACTGCAGAAACGCTCAAAAGCAACATGCATAGATGTGAATCGAGCCTTATACTACAGTGACTGTAGCCATTGTTATGTAAAATGGAGCATCTTAACAGTGTTCAGAAATGTAATATAATCTAGAAACGTTATAGTTTTTTTTTTTGTATTTGCTCAGTTTTATTCATATGCAAATTAGTGGTGATCTGTGTATGATGTTATTTAAACTAACCTTATAAGTAAAGATTTCTTCCCCTTCTCCCCTTTATTATTTATTTTTCTGATGACTTTTTTTATATTTCTATTTTTTTAACCTTAAATATTTAAACATTTTTTGTTTTTAATCATTTCTTAATTTTTTTATTTGATTGATAAATAACTTTGTATTTTATTTGTAAATAACTTTGAAGTGCTTTGTACCAGTATTGTATTTTAGTATCAGTATAAAAATTATAGAATAAAATATATACATTTCTGCTATGGTAACACTATTAAAAAAAGAAAACACTAACACCGATCAAGGAAAGAAAAAAAAAAAAGAGAACATTTTATCTTACTTTTGTTTACATTTTTTATGGATTTAATAGAGAATAAAATAAATTTTGCCAGATAATATCATCAAAAGAAAGCCTTATTTGTGCCAAAAAACGACATTTATTGTAAGGCCTCATGCTACTGGGTGTTTAGCCCTGGTGTTAACTCTATGAGAGGCTGGAAGTGGTAGTAATGTTTAGGGCACTTTGCACTCAGGGACAAATGCCTGGAATGCAGACAGCTTGGTGCACTATGCGTCTTTCAGCTTTAGAGCTTTAAATGGTAAGTCCACTTTCATCAGAAAAAAATATCGCAAATAAAAAGAAATCTAGCAAATATAATTGTGTCACAAGTCATATTGTAATATAACCTTTTAAAAATGAATCTGCTGCTTTGTAACTGCTTTGTAACTTTATGTAAAATGCAATGCAATGTGGCAACCTGGAGGCATTCTGTACACATATAGTGTACAGAACGCTCCTCAGAAATGTAATTTCCTGCTTGTGTGATTGGCTCACTGATTTTCCCAAAAGTCTGCACTAAGATACAAATCCGATTTTGGGCATCCTCTGCAACAAAAATGTCAGTTTTGCTGAGATACTTCTAAAGGGTTAATCACGTCTAAAGAGATGCAGACCGTGCCACCTTCTTCATTAAAACCCTGCAATTGCAGTAGCTGATCAATAATGAAAAAGTCACTCCCATTCACATTCACTTTGCAAATAGACACAGGCAAGCAAATGGCTATTTCTTCAGAATAACAAAAAGGTAGGAAGAATCTGCAACAAAGTTTGGTAAAATCCCTGCGATGTACATAGAGCACCCAGAGGGGAATGTTATTTTTCCCAACAGAAGTGGAGTTTCTTCTTTAAGAGGCTGCTGCAACTGTGCTTTGTGCCCACACGCTATACGCCGGAGTCTCGTGCATTGGGGATAAACACCCAGTGTGCATGGGGCCTATATAGTGACAAAATATAACTGAATAAATAGGTCCATCGCATGAGTGTGAACATTTCTCTGGGCCATAAGGTATACAAGATGTGAACTGATTACATATAATATGTCACAGAAGCAATGTAACTGCCGGTTGTCATCTCTCTGCGGGGTGCTGTGTGCCAGTCAAATATAGAAAAGTCTTTGATTTACATAAATATTGGAATATTTTGTAGCAACAATACAAAAAAAAAATGTAAGCACGTCACAAAATAATGCCATTGCAAATGGCTTTTACTAACAAGAAAGGTAAAACAATTCTAGTTTTGGACTGTAAAATCTTCTAAAGATAGTCTGTTGGCACTTTGTTTTATCTATTATGATGAATTCACATATTCTACTTTTTCATCTTTTTATGAAAAATTATCTTTATGCTGTAGAAGGGAGAATTCTTATCTCACTGCAGAACTTTCCGTTATTTTGTTGAATTATGCAAGAAGTCCGAGTCATGATGTTGCAATAAATTTAAAGGCACAGTACCCAGCATAGTATTTTACACTATATTAGCACTAGGTGGCAGACTTGAGTTGTCATTAAAAGAAAAGCAAGCAAGAACTAATTTATAAAGCCAGGGAATTAGTTAACGAAAAAAAGTAATATAAGGGATGTTTTATCATCTTAAATATAAATCTCAATGGAAACATGAAGAAATAAGAACTATAGTCTGACCGAATACATAATATTGATTAAAAATAAGAACCTGATAAAATAATGATGTATATCAATTAACAACATTTTCATCAGTTTTCTTTACAGTACAACTAAAAGGCCAATTACCAGCTTTGTAATACCTATCACCCAACATAAAACCGTCAGTTCCTTATATACAGATGAATGCAAAGTTAATGCAGGGTCACAACACAGAACATACCACTGCAAAATAAAAGGTGATTTTTTTGTTTCTGGTCCAGATGTGCAAAGTTATGGAATACTAAGGTGGAAGATTGACCACAACATTTCTGCACATGTATTATGCAATTAGAGGTTTATTTTCACAGGAAGGGTGACATGTGTTTCTACAATTATAATGGGGGTATATCACAAAGCTAAGGACAATAAAATGTGTGAATTCTTTTTCAATGTACTCACTTACTTTTTTTCATAGCCAACAAGCGGCCATCAATAAAACTAAAGCCTACCAGTTATTTATGATGTGCCCAGATGATCTTCTAAGAGTGTTTTACCATCTAATAATTTAATATGCATTTTACATATGCAACCTGTTAGGAATTGAAGGCATGACAAGGAGCCTGACCTCCAGCCTCTAACCTCCCGTGGTCTTCATCAAGCAGCAGTACTAAAATAACACACACATAGATCTCCAGAGAGATGGGATTCCTGAATGTTGGCAACCAAGTGCCATTTTCAGGAATTGTCTATGGAAATATATATTAAGGATGTCATAGAAAAAAGGATAACATTGTCCATGTGACTACTACTAATACCATCCATATGAGAATTAATAATGATTTGTGTTTCTAGTATTCTTTAGAAGGCACACAGATATATAATCAGAACCAGGTTCTACCAATGGGCAACTGTTGTTTTTTTAATAGGAAAATCAAAAAGTGTAGCGCTATGTTATAAGTATAAACCCATGTATGGACTTGCAGTCAATACTGCCAATCAACAAAAAGAAAAAAGGCCTTATCATAGCACCTGTGAGAAAAATCAAAAATCAGAAAAAATTGAACCACAAAAATCAGTAAGAGTACTTCTTCTAAACTGTGTAGTGGTGCCAAAACAATCCCATAAGAACAAAAAAAGCAAACAAATACGTGTATCATTAAACTTTCAATGAGATATAAAGCAAGTCTCTGGGATATTAAACAGTTCATCTAAGCGTAGTCCCAAAGATGATCATAGGACATAAGTGTGGATCACACAGCAATATATATTCATATCCAAAATGCTTCTTCTTATATTCAGCAAGTGGTAAATAAAATGAAATGCCCTTACCAGAAGCGGTGGACTCACAGGCCGTTGGCGGTGAGTCGTATAGGCTTTCACCGTTTGTACGGTAAGGTTAAAGCTGTTCTTGGTCTGTAATGGAAGGTTCCAGACGACCCCACGACTTGCAGTCTTCAGCGATAGGATCGAATCCACCCCAATGGAGGAGCGCCTCAGATAGCACAATCGGATCCTCTTCTGATAATCCCTCCCTTGGTTTTACTCGTATGTGATCGAGAAAAAGAAAAAAGGCTTCCACATAGCATAAAATCCAGGTAACCAGGGAATTTTATTGTTATGGTTAAGAATTCCAATAATTCCATTTCCAACGGCCTGTGAGTCCACCGCTTCTGGTAAGGGCATTTCATTTTATTTACCCCTTGCTGAATATAAGAAGAAGCATTTTGGATATGAATATATATTGCTGTGTGATCCACACTTATGTCCTATGATCATCTTTGGGACTACGCTTAGATGAACTGTTTGCTTTTTTTGTTCTTATGGGATTGTTTTGGCACCACTACACAGTTTAGAAGAAGTACTCTTACTGATTTTTGTGGTTCAATTTTTTCTGATTTTTGATTTTTCTCACAGGTGCTATGATAAGGCCTTTTTTCTTTTTGTTGATTGGCAGTATTGACTGCAAGTCCATACATGGGTGAATTACACTAAATGTTTACACTTATAACATAGCGCTACACTTTTTGATTTTCCTACTTTTATACACAATTAGTCCAATTGGTAGTGTTGGCAGCTTGATATAATTAAGTTGGCGCAGCAGTTTTCTTTTGATTTACTGTTGTTTTTTTAATAAAAGACTTACCTTCCTCCCCATTCCAGTGATATTACCTTTGCAGTCCTGCCCAGTTCTACAAAGCCTTTGCAAAGACCACTGGGTCCTCTTATTGCTCCACTGCGCTGTTTATTATTATGGATGAGCCGTCAAACCATCCAGCAGAGTATGGCTCATCAATAGGAGTGAATAGAGATGTGGCGCGTGCGTGGTTAAAAGATGACCCAGTTGGGTCCTTGCAAGGGCTGTGCAGAACTGGGTGGGACTGTACAGTAAAGATTGTGGGAGGAAGGCAAGTATTTTACCAGGTGAACTGCACTCAGGGTGGGTGAGGGGGTGTAGATGGTTTACCTAAAAAACAACTTTATTAAAAGTACCCTCCTATAAACACTTCAGCTACGGAAGATTTACCCCCTTCCTGACCAGGCCATTTTTTGCGATATGGCACTACATTGCTTTAACTGACAATTGCGCGTTTGTGCAACACTGTACCTAAATAAAATTGATGTCCTTTTTTCCCCACCAATAGAGATATATTTTGGTGGTATTTGATCAACTCTACGGTTTTTATTTCTTGCACTATAAACAGAAAAATCCCTGACAATTTTGAAAAAAAATCAACACTATTTTTTACTTTCTACTATAAAACATATCCAATAAAATAAAAAATTAAAAATCTAATTTCTTCATCAGTTTAGGCCAATATGTATTCTGCTACTTATTTTTGGTTAAAAAATCCCAAAAAGTGTATATTGATTGGTTTGTGCAAAAGTTATAGCATCTACAAACTATGGGATATATTTATGGATTTTTTTTTCCGACTTGGCAGCGATCAGTGATTTATAGCCGAACTGCGATATTGCGGCAGACACATTGGACACTAACTGACACTTTTGACACTTTTTTTGGGGATCAGTGACACTAATACAGTGATCAGTGCTAAAAATATGCACTGTCACTGTACTAATGACACTGGCTGAGAAGGGGTTAACATCAGTGATCAAAGGGTTAACTGTGTGCCAAGCTGGTGTTTCAGTGTAGTGGGGGGAGGTGCTTTTACTAGTGAACTGTATGGATCAGTGTTTCTGCTTTACAGAAACACAGGATCTGTGCCTTCTGTATTAACAGAAAGGCATTCTACCTGTGTACAAAATGGTCAGTGGGTGCCGGCAGACATCAGGTCAACGGGACCTGCCGATTAGCACCCGCTGTGTAGAATCACAGCGGGGACAAGCTGGTGGCGGCGTGCACTCACGCCCGATACCCGGAAAGTTCAGGATCACCTATATATAGAGAAAAGTGGACAGCGGGAAGACATTGGGCTCCTGTTTTTCGAATATGCAGGATGGAGGTGTGCTGCTGCAGTGGAGGTCAAGAATATGGATGTGCTGTCTGGCAGGGGTGCCTGGATCACAAACATGGCTACACAGATCTAAAAAATCCTTGTAAAGGATTATCTAGGGTTTGCTTGGCGCTCAACTTTAATACACACATTTAAATGATTGTTAGCAAAGTGTGTTAATATTATTTCATATAGTTTTTTAATCAATACAGAATAACCAGATGAATCAAAGACAACTCATGGGATATATCTGCTTACTCTTTAAATACCTTAATTCCATGTGTTTTTAAATTTAGATGTACATAGCACCATCTATTATTACTCATTACATAAGCAGGCTGTTTTCCCTTTTTAGTAGGCTTCAATCTCAGTTCTTGTCCCACTACCACAATGTCTTAGAAGGTGTCGCTAAGACAGATAATGAGGGCTAATTTCTACAATGTGGACACAGACAGCAATAGGCCTTTGACTAAAGTTCTAAACTTTATTAATTTTTTCCAGAAATAAAAAGTTTGGCGATAAATTTTCTTCCCTTCAGGTTTTATATTCTCAGATGAACATGTGTTTATGTTAAATTATTTTCTTAGTGGCTCAACCCATCAAAATTTCCTGGTAATGGTAAATTGGTAAGTTAAAGAGCTCCTGAATGTTTAATCATTAGAAAGTGAAACACAATAAAAGGTTTTATGTTACATACTAAAAGCAAAAACTATTTTCCAGTAGAACCCGACTTCAGTAGTGCTCAGAACACCATAAATGAATGTGGGACATCCCTCTAGTGAATGGCTTCTTTGTTCATCTTGTAGCTCACAGAGGGGTTAAGATGTTGCTTGTCCAAGTATTACAGCTATAAATGCACACATACTAATTGTATCATATGTATCACTAAACATTCCAGCAAAAACAACATATAACTTTCCTCCCTTATTAAATTCAGGACACCATATTCACAGCCTGGAACCTCTGATAAGTGGTCCCAAAAGGATGTGCGTTAAAGGAGGGATGATGAGTTGAGGTTATGGAGAAATGACTTGCTTTCACTGTGTAATGCACATTTTGGCAGGAACACTGAAAGGAATTCCAGATGTGGAATCTGAGGCCTGCAAGGTCACATAAGTTAACACTCAAGGTCACCAGGCACCAAAGTGAGTCACATACATTTGGTGATGATAAAATAGGAGGGGACAGCAGTCCTAGTTGTGATGGGACAGTTTTGATTAATATAGTCTAATAGATGTGTATAACATAAATACTGCAGGAAGCCTGAATTGCGTTCAACATTTTAATTTACCCCAAGGCTAGATATAGGGAGAGATCAAGTTTATACCATTTTGTTTTTAAAGACAATGCCATAGTTCCAAAACAGCCACTTGTTTAATGTATTTGTCATTATACAAATTAGGTTATAAAGACATATAAGATTAATTATAAATTAGTGACTTTTTTTTAGTTAGCTGCAGTGTTTCAAAACCCAACTCTGGGCTGGCCCAAATAAATAAAAATGACGATCCTGTATGTACAATGTTGTAGGCACAAATGAAGGAGCGGAGAGGCCTTGGGGGACTGGGTGTCACATCAGCAGGAAGCCTGTAGGGCCATTTCCTAGCACCCAGACAAAACAAGCATTATATCCTACATATGAGGAGCCACTTTTTTTCTGGTAAGCCAACCAAGTTCCACTGTAAAAGAAATTGCGGGCAACAGCTGAAACCAGCTGATATTGACACTATGCAGCCAACACGGCAAACATGTTAAAAAAATAATACACTCAGTTTAATTTAGTCTCTGTTGTCTGTAATTCACAGTAGCAATAATCCAGTGAGTACCTAACAGGTCACTGGGAGTCTATTTCCTAAAAACTGTGTTGAGTAAATTTCACTTTCTGTCTTTTTTTCCAATCACCAATCACATTAAAATAACAACAACATTGGAACTTGAATAGTGACTTTGAGGAGCTTGTTAGTACTGACATGCTTCAGCTTTCTGTATATTAGAGACAACAAGGCACCTACAGTGCATGTGTTATAGAACAGCTGTCGCCATCCATGGGTTCGTGGACCACTGATGGGCACGAGAAAATATTTTGGTGGTCCCTAGGTTTCTGCCGTAAATCAACGTGAAGGATGTATACTGTCCAATGTTGTTCTCAATGCGCGCTGACAGTCAATACTGTCAGTGCACATTGATACCCGACGTCTCCTCTGTAGTTCCGGCTCCTGCAAACTCAGAGGGAGGTACTGGGAGTAGGGCAGAGAGCGGGAGGTGAAGAAGGAGGGGCCGTTTTATGGCAGAGTTGATCATAGACTGTGGGAGGGAGCATGGAGCTCAAGCACAGCCGGCTAAGAAGGTGACGTCCAATAATGAGTTTGTATGGCAGCAGTGTGATGTGGGGGGGGGGCAGAAAACCAGAGCATTGTATGCCCAATGATAAGTCTGTGTGGCAGCAGTGTGATGCAGAGTGCGGGTACAGAGAGCTGTATAAGGCAGCAGCGTGATCTAGGGGGAGAGGGCAGAGAGCCGGAGCATTGTGTGTATAAGGCAGCAGTGTGATCGGGGGGGCAGAGAGCTGTAGCATTGTGTGTATAAGGCAGCAGTGTGATCCAGGGGGAGAGGGGCAGAGAGCCGGAGCATTGTGTGTATAAGGCAGCAGTGTGATCCAGGGGGAGAGGGGCAGAGAGCCGGAGCATTGTGTGTATAAGGCAGCAGTGTGATCGGGGGGGGGGGCAGAGAGCTGGAGGATTGTGTGTATAAGGCAGCAGTGTGATCCAGGGGGAGGGGGGCAGAGAGCCGGAACATTGTGTGTATAAGGCATGTAAAATTCATGTTAGTGAACCGCAGGATTCAAAATTGTGAGTTTAGTGGTCCGTGAGGTCCGAAACGTTTGCAACCACTGTTATAGAATACATTTCCTTTATCACAAAGTGTTCATAGACCACCTATGTGTGGCTAATATTGCACTTAGTAGTCTAATTCAGCCAAACTAATGTTCCTGGAAATAAAAAACCAACAGGGGTTCACTTCCTACCAAGTCTGTCCACAATAAAAAGAAAGCTTTGGTTGGAATTGGGTTTTAACAGTTAAATCCCTGGTAGAAGATACAAAGTGGGAGTAATGGCTTACTATAAGAGGTCTTAAAAACGTTCCCTCCACCCTCCTCCTACCTATGATGCATAGCCTTTTTAAAAGAGAGCAGCAGAAATATCCTTTCTTTTATTTGTTCTGGTGCTGTCATATGATACAGAAGCTCAGGCTTCCCTTTGTCAGAGAGGGGGCGGCTGCAGAGGAGGGGAGGGAGCCCCGAAAATGAAGGGGGGGGGGACTTTACTTCCAGTTTAGGCAAAATAAAAAATGGCATACAATACATGATGCAGTCTGTCACTAGCATTTACATAGCAGTGTTTGTTTTTCTGAGTTCCTCCTGTAACAGTTTTACTACCTATTCATCCTGGCATTAGATAATTTATTTACTACCCAAGCTGTCCAGAAAAAGAAGTTGCTGTTACATTTACAATAGTCTTAAGCTGGCCATAGATAATTTATTTTCTCTCATTCAGCCTGCTGGTGGATGGAGGAACGTTGTATTCTGACAGGAGGACTCTCCGCTGTAAGAATGCATTGATCAGCAGCTGTAGCCACTGGATGACAAAAGTTTTCAAACATTCACGTTCGACAGAAGTCAATCTAACAATCGACTTCTGTGAAGGAAGGGCTACACAGTATGGCCAGTTGTAGTTGCTAAATGGTGAGAGCAGCTGTCAACCAATCAGCATGGGGCACTGAATGCGCTAGAATAGATGAAAGCACATCTACCTGTAGGGAGACAACCATTCTGCACACTGGGAGATGGAGTTTCGCGATAAAAGAAGCATTTAATGAGAGCAGAAAGTGGCAGCATCAAAAAGTATTTCATATTTACTCACACCAATATAAAAAACCTTGCACAACTACACGTACAATGCAAAAGGGGAACTATTTACATCACTTTAATATTTGGGTTTAGATATGCTTTAAGACAGCAATCATAACATTCAAATTATTTTGTTTTGGTGCAAAGAACTTCAAGGATTCATTGCAGGATTTATTTTGGCAATATAAAAATACCATGTTTTGGGGAGTATTAGGGGGTAAAAGCTAGCCAATTAATGATAAATGTAATGGAGATTATACAGAGATTGAAAAATCAGATTGTAGTGTGTGTGTAAAGTTAGTTTAAAGGTTTAGGTTATGGGGCGGACTGGATAAAAGGATAAGGTTAAGTTAAATATTAAAGTGGTAGTAAATTCTCATTGTACATTTTTACCTACAGGTAAGCTTATAATAACACTTACCTGTAGGTAAAATGTATATCTCCTAAATGTGCACCATTTAGGAGATATTCTAGCGAGCAGCCGGTGACATCACAGGCGCATGCGCTCTGAAGGAGCAGCATACCTGTGCCGTTCCTGCAGAGCTATGTTCCGCGGCTGAGACTCCTGCACACATGCACAGTAGTGTTGTAATCGTGGCTCGGCCATCAATTGGCCAGAGCCCGCGAACCCGGAAGGAAGACTGGTTGAATATTGAAGCCTCTGCAGCAGTGACAGCATGCCGCTGGAGGGCTTCATTTTAAGGTAAGTCCTTCATAATGTGCTAGCACATTATGCCTTTGCCTTGCAGTTGGAAACTTTTTTTTAAAAGTTTAATACAGCCATGTTATGCTATCAACTTATTTTTGGGTACAGGGTTAGAAAGGATGTTTGGCGATTGAGTGTCCTTGGTTGCGTTAAGTGTTAAGGCTTAAGTCTTAAGGTTAGGTCAAAAGTTGGGAGAGAGATTAAGGGGTTAGGCTACATTCTAGAGTTATCTTTATCCTGGATTTCCTTGTGATTGTAAAATGGCATTACTTTCTGTCAGAGTATTCTATAGCTTATTGTGTGGATGCCTATACATGTTCTTAGAGTTGAACTTCAATGAGATAAGAGATGATGGACATCTGTAAGTAACAGTGGACCTCATTAATAGAAGTGAAATATTTATTTTCTTAGGCAATTGACATAGCAAACTATCAGGTTTTTAGTTTCCCCCTTCCATACCTCGGAATCAGAGTATGCCTGCTGCAGACAATTCTTCCCTCCCATACATTTATAAATAAGGTCTACAATGACCAAGCTAATTTTATTGTTATCAGGGATGATGATAGGGAGAAGCTACAAGGTGACACCTAGAGCAGCTGTTACTAAACAATAAAACCCCTTTTGAATAAAGTAGATGCATCAAGCCATAGTTTCCTCTTAATCAGTAGTTTTTCCTGTAAAAGTATCAAAAAAGTCTGCAAACTTGAAAAGATATAACAAACTACAACTTTAAATGTTTTGACTGGCTGGACAGATCTAGTATAAAGATACAAAATAATTTTTCATTTGTGATCCCTCCATCCTTATGTTTAACTTTCCTGTAACATAACCAAAAAGATCTCAAATTCCATTCACTGCAAATGTACACTTATCAGTTAATTCTTCACTGGAAGCTACTGGAACTGAACTATCACATCCAATAAGCTGCCTCGTTCACTCTCTAATGACTCCTTTGGCTTTCAGAGTGGCTTATTCAATGAATGTCTGCGATGTATTAATATAGTCTACGATAATTAAAATCAACCAGAGGAGTCTTGCTGCCTAAATACAACACATATTGTGGAGTTTCATGAAAATCTAAAAAAACCTCTCTAAGTAAAGAGCTATATTGCATGTTAGCCCATCAGCTTTATTGATTCAAATAAAACATGCAATATGAGTAGTTGCTGTGGAAAACAGATGCACCTTTGCTCCACTTTCATTTGTTCTACATTTTATAAATCCAGCCCCATTTCTAACCTATACCAATACAATAGGGTATTTAATAAAAGCAAATAGATGTCAGGCTATGTAAACAATCTTTTCCAGAATCTAGTAGTAGTTAGCATCTTGGGAATTCTATTTTAACAATCCCTTCCAAGATTTAGCAGTAGTTAGCTTGCTGGAAGATCACTCCAAACAATCTCTTCCAAGATCTAGTAGTAGTTAAAGTGGTGCTCCATCCAAAAGGGGAAGCTCTGCTTTTTGCTTCCTCCCCCCTCTGCTATAACATTTGGTACCTTTTGAGGCGGCGAGCAGGTACCTGTTTTTGACAGCTACCCATCCCTACTTCCGGTAGCCCTCGCCGTGGCAAGGTCCTACGGAGGTTTGGTCCTCCTCCTCCTTCCACCGTCGCCGGGCCATTCAGAAAGCATAGCTCACTTCGCACATGCACAGTAGGGAACCGGCTGTGAAGCCACAAGGCTTCACTGCCGGTTTCCCTTACAAGGAATGATGACGGCAGCACTCGAGAGTGGGATCCCTGGACAGGTAAGTGCCCTAATATTAAATGTCAGCAGCTACAGTCTTTGTATTTTTCTACTAAGATATACCATGCTCTGGAAAATTGAGATCCTTCACAGAAAATCCCTTCTAAGAAAAGTAAAGATTTTTGAGTCAATTTTATATATAAATGGCAGGTATGCAAATAAGTGATCCATCAACTAGGGTTTTAAATTAACCCGTGGCCACCTTTGGTGTTTTGATTCAGCAAAGGCCATGTGATGCAGGAATATCCAACCTTTTGACCTTCGGGGGCCACATTGGAAGAATAGGAATTGTCTTGGGTCATGCATAAAATACACTAACAAATGGAACAGCTGATGAGCAGAAAAAGTAGGGCAGATCACAAGTTAATGATCACTGATATAGAGAATATACCTTTATGAGTAATAAAACTTCATTTTTGTACATTTTTTTATTATGAAAGTAAAAAGAGGGCAACATAAAACTAGTGCGATATTTGACACTCTTTTTGATAAACGAATGCATCAATATCTGGTTTGATGGATATAGTAGCAAGTCTCAATTAATTCTTAAGGTGCTCATCAGGTATTTTGGTTCTAATTTTACCCTTTGTGTTTCATCCTTCAAAATAGTTGCTCACAAATATAGGTGCTGCTGAAAACTGCTGACTGATTTTGAAGAGTGGGATATTTTTCTTTGGAAAGATTAAAACTTATAAAAGTCCAGTAAAGTGTAACATTTTTCTTTGGCCTCATGTTTCTCGGTAAGTGTAAATGCATTTTTAAAAAAAATTTAAAAAATAAATAAAAAAGTCAACATTTTTAAGGAAATTTACGATTTTGTGTTGGGCCTCATTCATAGCTGTTTTGAGCCACATGATATCTTGGTATCTCCCTTTTCTAACCTATTTAAAGCTAATTTTGTTCCTCTTGCAGAACTGGTTGGCCAAAAAACTGGAATGCCTTAAAAAACATTACTTGTCGTCGTCGGGGAGACTGGCAGCTTTTAAGATGTTGATCATCTCTAAAATCCTACTTCTTTTGGACATTGCCCATAGACAACCCAAACACTTTTTATCAATCTCTACAGATATCCTGTTCATCTGGCTGCCCATCTAGATACCCTCTTACTATCTCAGCCAAGCATAGAAGCGCAGGAGGCATGAGTGTTCCCATTTTGAAGGATTATCACATGGCTACCATTTTAGAACAATTAAGGTACTTGATAAACCTGACAGACTGGAGCCAGGTCGAACAGGCACATGTCCCATTGGGAAATTTACGCTCACTTGTTAATTTTACATTTTTGCAGGATACCTTCAGTAATTTCACATTTGACCTTTGCATCATCTCTGAGAGTGTGGGGTTATTACTTTAAAATGGGTAGTACAAGTCCCTGTAAAAATAATGTACCCATTCCATTAAGTGCCCTCCAAATTTTATTAAAGGAAAACTCCTTTGCTTACTGGGGCATTAAAGGGGTTCAGTATTCATCAGAGCTTTCGGAGGGGGAGAAGTTAGTCTTGTTTAATGAACTCATCTCCAGATTTTCTATTTCACAAAATGGCTTTTCCCTGTATGCTAAAGTAGCAGCTTATATTTGTAAATACTCCATCTCCAACTTAGTAATTCCAGAATCTATATGTACCTTTTGGACTGCACATCCACCAAAGAAAAAAGGGATATCTTTTTTTACAACTCTCTGCCAGGGTTGCCAACCTTCCAAAGTGAAGTTTACTGACAGGACGTCCAAAATTTAACACCCGCACCAATAATTTACTGAAAAAAATCATGACATTTACTGACAAAATTAACTTTTTTACTGACACTTCAGATAAAGTACATAAAATGACTGTTTTCAGTGCAAAACAGTGCAATTATCAACATTTTAACTGCAAACATATAGCTAGTGTGATTAGCAATGTGTTAAGGGTATACAAAAGGAAAAAAACATATTTCTCTATTTACACGAAGGTCAGGTTAATATAACCCAGCACAGAATTCCCCCTTACATCAGAATCTGCAGGATTCCCCCTTACAGTGCAAGGGGAAACTCTGTGAATCCTGAACTTAAGGGGAACTCTTAAGCAAAGGGAAATGCTGCAGATCATGATGTAAGGGGGGATGCTGCAGACTTTGGTCTAAAGGGGAACTCTGATGTACGGTCCCTTACATCAGAGTCCACAGTGTTGACCTTTAGATCAGCGTTCCCCCTTGCACTGTAAGGAGGGAATCCTGCTGAGTCCTGATCCAGACATTACTTCATCTACTTCCACTGACAGATCTTGTCCTGTCGGATACAGTCACTCTCTGAGCTGTAATCTTTATCCCAGTTTCACATCTGTGCCCAGATTTTGTGAATATCCCCCAATCAGTCTTTTGCCGCCTCCAGAGATCATGCTGTTGTCCCAACCTATGCAAGCACAACCTCGTGCATTGCAAACAGTTTACTTGAATAGCTCACGTTTGAGGGCAGCTGGCAAAGGTTTCATCTTTGCCACCGCTGCAGTGCTTTTCTTTGGGTATAGCCCTTAGCAGCTGCATCTCTCTGTTTAGGTTGGGGGGAGTAAAAAATGCGGCTAAAGCGCATAATTTTACGCCCCTTACCCTGATCGCTTGTGTGGATGAGTCCTAATTGTGTTGCTAATTTGCTTGAGCAATGTCCCCGACGCAATGAGGGTGAAAAAGGCACTGGAAAAAAGCAGCATATTTTCTTGTTGCAGAATAATCAATTAGCCATTTTGCCAATTTCTGCCATTGATTAGTCCCATTCAGAAAGTATAATTCATATATACCATACCAACGGCATTTGCCATATTTATTAAATAGACATGGTTATAATCACTGCTGTTAAAAAAAATTAGTTGTTCTGAAATGATAGATCCTTAATCGTTTCATTGATTCCTCACTGAGTTACTGAAAAGGGGCAGCAAGACCAACACAAACTACTAAAAGCTACTTGGCTGCAATGGATTATATACAGTGTCTTAAAAAAATATTAAAACCCTTTGAAATTTTCCACATGTTGTCATGTTACAACCAAAAATTTAAATGTATTTTATTGGAATTTTATGTGATAGACCAACAGAAAGTGGCACTTAAGTGTGAAGTGGAAGGAAAATGATAAATGGTTTTCAATTTTTTTACAAATAAATATGTGAAAAGTGTGGCGTGTATTTGTATTCAGCGTCCCTGAGTCAACATTTTGTAGAACCACCTTTCACAGCAATTAGAGCTGTAAGTCTTTTGGGGATGTCTCTACCGGTTTTGCACATCTAGAGTGACATTTTTGCCCATTCTTCTTTGCAAAATAGCTCAAGCTCTGTCAGATTGGATGGAGAGTGTCTGTGAACAGCAGTTTTCAAGTCTTGCCACAGATTCTCAATTGGATTTAGGTCTGGACTTTGATTGGGCCATTCTAACACATGAATATGCTTTGATCTAAACCATTCCATTGTAGCTCTGGCTGTATGTTTAGGGCCGTTGTCCTACTGGAAGGTGAACCTCAGCTCCAGTATCAAGTCTTTTGCAGACTCTAACAGGTTTTCTTCTAAGATTGCCCTGTATTTGGCTCCATCCATCTTCCCATCAACTCTGACCAGCTTCCCTGTCCCTGCTGAAGTAAAGCATCCCCACAACTTGATGCTGCCACCACCATGTTTCACAGTGGGGATGGCTTCTTGCAAACTGTAAACTGGACTTCTTATAGCTTTTCTTTCAACAACGGCTCTCTTCTTGCCACTCTTCCATAAAGGCCAGATTTGTGGAGTGCACAACTATTAGTTGTCCTGTGGACAGATTCTCCCACCTGAGCTGTGGATCTCTGCAGCTCCTCCAGAGTTACCATGGGCCTCTTGGCTGCTTCTCTGATTAATGCTCTCCTTGCCCGGCCTGCCAGTTTGGGTGGACGTCCATGTTTTGGTAGGTTTGCAGTTGTGCCATACTCTTTCCATTTTTGGATGGTGGATTGAGCAGTGCTCCATGAGATGTTCAAAGCTTGGGATCTTTTTTTTAACCTAACCCTGCTTTAAACTTCTCCACAACTTTATCCCTGACCTGTCTGGTGTGTTCCTTGGCCTTCATGATGTGTTTTTTTGCTAAGGTTCTCTAACAAACCTCTAAGGGCTTCAGAGAACAGCTGTATTTATACTCAGATTAAATTACACACATGTGGACTCTTTTTACTAATTAGGTGACTTCTTAAGGTAATTGGTTCCACTAGATTTTAGTTGGGGGTATCACAGTAAAGGGGGCTGAATACAAATGCACGCCACACTTTTAGATATTCATTTGTAAAAAAATTTGAAAACCATTTATAATTCTCCTTTCACTTCAATTATGTGCCACTTTGTGTTGGTTTATCACATAAAATCCCAATAAAATACATTTACGTTTTTGGTTGCAACATGAAAAAATTTGGAAAATTTCAAGGGATGAATACTTTTTCAAGGCACTGTAAACCTCTTTCTGATGTTAGCACAGCTGCTGCATTTATAAAATAAGATTAGCCATTCGCTGATCAAGTTCACTCTCGTTTAAGATCCTGTTTCTAATCTTCTCTGTTAAGCATTTGTTTCTAAACTTGATAACCCTGTTAAGAGTCCTCTCCCAAACCTCCACTGGCACTGACAGACAGTCCCCCGAGACTCCCGGCACCGGCAGGAGGCTCTCCTACCTCCCCTTCCAGCCCTAGCTGCTGCTGTGATGATTCATAAAAGGTAACAAGCAGTGCCATGACATCACAATGTGTCTGCCAACCCCCCTGCACCTAAGCACCACCAAACCCAGCCAAGCTTGCCCGATCCCAGCCAGCTTTGGAACTTTTTTTCGGCTGAAATTGACAAATTGTCTATGAATTTATGGACAGTTGCCAACCCTGCCATCTGCTTAAATGGGAAGATGACCTTGCTTAAATGGGAAGATGACTAAAGCAAAATGGCAGAAAGCTATTCATTATAATTATTCCTGCTCTAAATGCATAAATCATTGGTAAACAGCCCAAAAAATCCACCTACGCTGGTACAGAACTCCATACATGATTGCTAAATATTCCAAAGCTAGTGATAACTTATGCAGGAAGGGATGTAGACAGATGGGAACCTTAAAACGTAAACAATATTACCAAAAGTATTGGGACACCTGCCTTAACACGCACATGAACTTCAATGGCATCCCAGTCTTAGCCTGTAGGGTTCAATATTGAGTTGGCTCACCCTTTGCAGCTATAACAGCTTCCACTCTTCTGGGAAGGCTGTCCACAACCTTTAGGAGTGTGTCTATGGGAATGTTTGACCATTCTTCTAGAAGCGCATTTGTGAGGTTAGGCACTGATTTTGGATGAGAAGGCCTGGCTCACAGTCTCTGCTCGAATTAATCCGGAAGGTGTTCTATCGGGTTGAGGTCAGGACTCTGTGCAGGCCAGTGAAGTTCCTCCACCCCAAACTCGCTCATCCATGTCTTTATGGACCTCGCTTTGTGGACTGGTATGCAGTCATGTTGGAACTGGAAGGGGCCATCCCCAAACTGTTCCCACTAAGTTGGGAGCATGAAATTGTCCAAAATGTCTTGGTATACTGATGCCTTAAAAGTTCCCTTCACTGGAACTAAGGGGCCAGCCCCAAGCCCTGAAGCGCAACCCCACACCATAATCCCCCCTCCGCCAAATGATTTGGACCAGCGCACAAAGCAAGGTCCATAAAGACATGGATGAGTGACTTTGTCAATACCAGTACCCAATACCTGTGACAATATAGTAAACATAAAGCTGATGCATGTCAGTACTAACAAGTCAAAGTCACTATTCAAGTTCCAATGTTGTTGTTTTAATGTGATTGGTGATTGCAAAAAAAGACAGAAAATATTGTAATATAGTGTATGTTGTGGTCATGTCTAAGAAGTTACTGGAACTCTGTTTTTAAGCTCATATATGCGGTAACAGGCATTTTTAATAAAGTGTTGCTCAGCGTAAATTTGGCAGGTTTCCCATCTCAAATGAGATATGTTACCTTGAATATTCTATCAGTAACCCACACCCTGCTTGCAAAGAAATGGAAATCCCCATCATTTTCAAACTTTTCTGAGGTTAAGCAATACATGGATACTATCCTTTGCTATGAACAAATGATGGCCTACAAAGAAGGTACAAATGTCAAATTCCATAGCAGGTGGCAACCCTGGTAACAATATAGAGCAAATGTCCAGTAACACTCTGTATCTTATGCTGAGGTTCCTGTTCTGATTGTGCACCTCGTTATCATGCCTTGTATAATAATTTTTTTTTTTCTTAATACTTATTTTTCTTAGCTTATATATCATGTTTATAAAATAATCCCGTTAATCACACTATAACATAGCAGTTGCTCTAGAGAAATGCAGCTGATCAATGTTACATTGGAATAATACGCATCCACTCTTTTCTCTAGGTTTTTGCATTCATACAATTTCCCTATTGTGATGGTTTCATTCTCATACTTATGTTGTATGATTCTGTGTGTTTGAAATTTTTCAATAAAAATGTATTTGATAAAGAGAGTTTACAGCACCTCATTGAATTGTAAGCTCTAACGAGCAGTGCCCTCTGATTCCTCCTGTATTGAATTGTATTGTAATTATGCTGTTTGCCCTAAGGTTGTAAAGTGCTGCACAAACTGTTGGTTCTATATAAAGGTTCCCGTATAATGATAATAATAATACTTATAGGGTTGATTTACTAAAGGAAAATTGTTCACTTTGCAATGAAAGCACACTTTGCAAGGGAATTTTCCCCAGAGATTAATGAATGGGGTGAAGCACTGCTGACGTCCATCATCCAATCACGAGCAAGTAAAAATAGTTTGTTTTTTAATTTTCTTTGAAAATGATTAGGTCTTGTTTACAAAGTGAAAATGTACCATATTTACAAAGCTCTGGGGAAAATTCACTTTCAAAGTAAGCAGCTTATTTTGCCTTTAGTCAATGAACCCTTTTGCATAAACAGTGGAGTACAGGCATACCCCACTTTTAAATACACAATGAGGTTTATTTACTAAAGCTGGAAAGTGCAAAATCAGGCTCACTGCTGCATAGAAACCAATGAGCTTCTAACCTCGGCTTGTTCAATTAAGCTTTGGTAATAAAACCTGGAAGCTCATTGGTTTCTATGCAGAAGTGAGCCTGATTTTGCACTTTCCAGCTTTAGTAAATAAACCCCATTGCGTACTTAAAAGTGGGGTATGTATGCCTGTATATAGATAATTCTAGTTAGCAAGTGCAAAATAAGTGGAACTGTGGTTTATAAATCACATCTTTACCCAATGACTTTGCACAAAAAGGGTAATTTAAGAGTAGCATGTACAAAATGAAGCTTCAATTCTTTGCCGAAGCCAGCACCAACAATAATAGTATGGACACTGCAGACCATGTGACCTAGTGCTGCCTAACATTTACAGGGTCTGCATAATATAGTAAATCATTCTTTTACAGTAATGCTGATTAAAACAACATGATGGATTTCCAGACTATACTTCTTATCTGGAATACGAAAGTGCTTGCTTTTAGAAAAAGACACAAATTGGAGCAGTTCCAAAATGCTATAAAGCTGGGCTTTATAGTATGAGATAATCAAGTCTCCATATTCTTGGCAGCCAATATGTTTGGAAACTGAATTCTGCATACTTAATTATACGTAGACAATAGATACAGAAATGCTGTGCAAGCATAGAGAGTATTTTCAGAATCAATCTACAAAATGAACCTGTTGCTTTCTGTATTATTTAAATATATTTTATATATAAACTACTTTTACCCCGAACATAAAAGAAAAAAACACCTTAGACCTTGGGGGTACAGCCCACCAGTAAGGTGACACAGCAGTTTTAAAAATGGCAAACAAGTCTTTCAAATTACGGCTTATGTATACATTTTGTTATCAAAATATTAAAGAGGAATGAAAGCTCATATCAAAATGATATTGTGTTATTGCTACACAGTACCGTCACACCACAATCCCATCACCAAGTGGGTTAAAAACAATGTCATTATTAAACGTTCGGACATCATTAACATATGTGTCATACAGTCCCAGCACTGACAACTGCCACATAAATCAGTAACAATAATATGAATGCTGGAATCTATGTCACATATATGTCACAGGCCTCTAGACTATATCCCCATAGAAAAAACACAAAATGTGAGTAAAAATGGAGCTAATGCTGGTGGTTACTGGACTATACACACTAGGTGTATTGCCATATAACAGTAGTCACTGATGGCCCGTGATACCGGTGTCATCTTGGCCGGAGTCTAATATATTCCATGTGTATGGACATAGGAATGACTTCACCCCAGGCAATAGCTATTGCAGTTTTTTGATTCTGCAAAAGCATTTGATAAAGTTCCTCATAAACGCTTAATCTACAAGCTGAGGTCCTTAGGCATGAACCATAAGATTTGTTCTTGGATAGAAAACTGGTTACAGGGGCGTGTCCAAAGGGTAGTAATAAATAACGTGTACTTAGACTGGTCTGGAGTGGTAAGTGGGGTACCCCAAGGTTCTGTCTTGGGACCAATTCTGTTTCATTTATTCATAAATGATATAGAGGATGGGATAAATAGCTTAATCTCAGTTTTTGCGGACGATACAAAAAAATAAGCAGGGCAATATCTTCACAGCAGGATATAGAAATTTTACAGAAAGACCTGAACAAAATAATGGAGTGGGCAACTACATGGCAAATGAGGTTTAATGTGGAAAAATTTAAAATACTACACTTGGAGGCTAAAAACCAGTGGCGGCTGGTGGTTCTTTCCTTTGGGGTGGTTGGCAAACATCCCCCCAGTCGGTCGGTGGCAACCCCCCCGGGGAGGATGGTCGTGACATGAAAGCCGAGCTCTTACCACCTCTAGAAAGCAGGTGGGCGGGCGGGCAGCATGTCCGGCGGGTGGCAGCTTTCTTCCTTACTCCTCCTGTGCATCTCCCTCCTCCTCCTAGGCATCCAATAGGATAGCCTGTCCTTCCAGGCCAATCGAGAAACGGGTATCAGACCCACACTTCCTGAATGGCAGAGAGGCGATTCAGTGTTAGAATAGTGAATAGTCATTAGCTAATCTAACACACCTGGGTGGGCTCTGAATGCAATGCTCTGCGTCCAGAGCCCACCCTACTTTGAAGCCTATTAGAGCCTCTGGTTCTAATCAGGTGCTTAAAAAAAAACAAAACACAGCTGTAGGGGAGGTAAGGCGGCGCCCATGCACCCTTAATGGACAGGCCGCCCCTGCTGAGAACATAAATGCAAACTACTCACTGGGGGAGAACCTCTGGGGGAGTCAAGGTTAAAGAAAGATCTGGGGGTCCTAGTGGTAGATAGACTGCAATAGCATGCAATGTCAAGCTGCAGCTACCAAAGCCAGCAGAATATTAGCATTCATAAAAAGGGGATATACTCCAGAGATAAAACTATAATCCTGCCACTTTATAAAACTCTGGTCCGGCCACATCTGGAGTATTCCGTCCAGTTCTGGTCACCAGTCCTCAGAAGGGATGTGCTAGAGCTGGAGAGAGTCCACAGAAGGGCAACTAAATTAATAAGGGGACTGGAGGACCTCAAATACGAGGAGCGACTACAAGCACTACATTTATTCTCACTGGAGAAAAGATGCTTGAGAGGGGACATGATAGCGATTTAAAGAATATCTCAATGGTGATCCCTGCATAGGAAAAAAACTATTCAATCTCAGGGAGTGTAAGAGGACATGGGTCCACACAATGAGATTGGAGGAGAAGCAGTTTAATCTTAAGCTGCGTAGGGCGTTTTTCACTGTCAGGGCAGTAAGAATGTGGAATTCTCTTCCACAAGTGGTGGTGTCAGCGGGGAGTATTGATCACTTTAAAAGACTCTTGAACGTGCATCCTAAAGAACACAATATACAGGGATATGGGAAATGATTATCGACACTGACTCACGTACACCTGCACAGGTTGAACTGGATGGACTGTTTTCTTTTTTTTCAAACTTACCTACTATGTAACTATGTAACTATGCAGTATACCCATATCTGACCTTGGACTGTCTTTGATCACTATCATAGTGTGCTGTTCAGCCCAATTATGGCTAGTGCCAAAATTGACTTATGATGTTAAGAGCTCGCCTTTTTTAACAGCCTCAAGGACATTTTTAGCTCCATTTTTACCCACCGTATGACACATATATTACAGACATCTGTATGTTTATTAGCGATATGGTTTATAACTCACTTGGTGATTGAATTGTGGTGTGATGGTACTGTTTGCCGTTTTTTAAACTGCTGTGTCACCCTACTGGTGGGCTGTACCCCCAGGTCTAAGGTGTTTTTTTTGTTTGTGCATACGTTTTTTTTGTTTTTTTGGCAACATCTATTAGGTGATTAGGCATTGATAGATTGGCTAATTTAACTACTCTCTTATTATTTTGTTACTTTTATCTCAAGCTTGCTGCCAAAAGAATAGAAGATATGTGGATGACTTCCTAAGTACCCAGAATCATAGATTAGTTTAGCGTTTCTCAACCTCTTTTTTCAGTCACGGTACACGATCGAGCAAATTTTGCAAAATCTCAAGGCACCACAGTCTTAAATGTATCTCAGAGTTCCCCTTCCTCTCAGAGTCCCCCCATCACATAAGAGTTCATTCATCACAGTCCTCCTATCATATAAAAAGGCCCTGTCATCACATCAAAGCCCTCCCTATCACATCAGCGTTCCCCCATTACATTAGAGGCCCCTGCATCACATCGCTTTTCCATCATGTCAGAAGCCCCCCTTCTCATCAGAGGTCCCCCCAATACATCAGAGTCTCTACATTGCAGAATCCTTTCATCACATGAAAGGCCCCACCCTTCTCATCAGAGTCCCTGCTGTACATCAGAGGATCCCCCCTAGACATGACAGTCCCTCATCACAGAGTCCCTTTTGCCCATCAGAGGCTTTACAGCTTGAGGCACCAGCAACAAGGCAGTGGGAGGGAGGCAGGGCTTATCTGGAAGGAGGAATACTTGAGTTAAGCAATAAAACTAGTGATTGGAGTGACCCCAACATGATTGGATTATAACAGAGCAGCAACAATTCACCCCTCTGCTCACACTGCTATATGCATGCAGCACATCTAATTGGCTCCTTGTGCTACCCTTTAAGTAGCAGTATAAGTACTGCCATACCGTTGGTTGCAAGAGGTTGATAACAAGTTCAATTCACTAGCTGCTTTTAAAAATACATTTCAGATTTTTTAATAAACACATTACCACATTCATTGGTGGCTTTATATATCTGCCTGGAGTTCAGCTTCAACACCAAAAAATATGAATGGGCAGTACTTTTAGTTAGTTGAGCATGGATAAATCTAACTGGAATAGATGTTGAGGAAAAGAGGAGTAAGAACGAGATAATGATTTCCACCCAGGTCTGTACTCCGCTGACCACTTTATGAAAGTGTGGTTGTAGTTTAGTTGAAGAATTCTTCAGAAGTCCATTTTCAGGCTAACATTATATCGGTCATTTAGGATTACGCTTCTAAAACCTCCTGTGAACCCTTGCTTTGTTTGTCTCACTCTAATCTCTATACAGCCTGTCAAGCCAGGAGATTGTTAATCATTTCTCTCTAAGATCAAACCCGCAGAGTTGTGCAATGCTGTAATTGAGCCAGGTTGCTGAACCCTTCTGGGATGAATTGCCTCTTGAAGATTCATTTAAAAAAAGTCTTGTAACAGTTGCCTATCATCCTCCTAGAGCTGAGTAGGCTAGGCATTTTTTTTACCAGCGGTAATGCTAAAAAACAATGCTGTGCAGCAATCATAAGAACTCCACAAGTATGAATAGATGCAAAAAATGGGGACGAAATGGACCAACTCCACAAATCCAAACATAAAGTCAAGTGCTGCTTATTCTACCTTTGTGTTGTTAGATGCCACATTTCAAGATAAAGAACCATTCAGAAATACATTTTAATATTCTGCCAGCACAAAGGGTACCAAGAGACACAAGCTCCTGGGTACTGAAAGCTAAATGAAAAGGTTAATATGCTTGGGAAGTATACATCCTGATTGCTCAATGGTCATATTAGGCCCACATGTCTGACCACAACCTTAAATCTATAGTTAGTAGTTGCCTTGCTTTACAACACCCACTTATTTCTGCTCTGTCATTAAATAAGCCCAAAGGTTGCTTGGCTTTAAATTTGCCATTGAATTTAGGCATTGCATTAAGGTGGATGGGTTACAGGGCAATACATTCTGTTTCAAGCTTCCATAGAAAAGGTGCCTTATTTAAAAATACAGATTTTCTTTATTAAATTAGTATATTTCAAATCAAAGTAGATCACACACTTAAATGATATGATGGTGTAGAACAGACACAATGTGCATATGAAAGTCTTCCAGGGTCACTTCCTTTTACAAACACATAACAAGGACTGCTGTAGGTCAGTGGTTAAAGTGCTCTACTCCCCACCACTACGAACATGAGAGGAGTGAAAGCTGTAACAATATTTATCCTCAGCATCATTTATACCATACCCGTTACATCAGACTGTATATAGCAATAAACATTTTACTGCAGGATGGGGGTGACATGCTCTTCTGTTGCTCTGCCAGATTATTGCAAGTCTGTAAGCAACGTTAATCATAAAATATGTTTCAATTTCTGTTTTTATTATACTCTTCATGATTGCCTTTCCTTTACTCCTCTTCTATTTGACATTGACGCTCCATGGTATATATTTAAGTGGTTTGCCAGTTAGACAACATACACATCTGAAATACATACCTCCACAACAATTTGTAATTCTGGTCATCAATTTTTTTGTGATTCACGCACATATGCTAAACTGAATAGCCAGGAAGGTCACTTGTGTTTCCTGGTTCCATTTAAGAGCTGCATAAAGTGGTTGTAAACCCTTACATATACCCAGTGAAGAAACTGGCCTGTACCTGTTTATCTGCAGCCCTTTCTTTTCTACAGCCTTCTAAAACACACAGATCAAAGGCTACTTCTCAGCTCCAGCAGGAAGGGTATGAGGATCCAACATCAGACACTGCATAGCATAGTCAGGAGAGCTGAGTGTAATTTGAGACCTGAATGAAGGGAATGGATACACCCCCCTCTACACTGTCTCATAGGAAACCATGTACAGCAGAGGCTGTCAATTGCCTTCTCTGTGCTGAAGGAGGGGCAGAGCCATCTCCCCAGATTCTGTGGTGACAACATTACCCGTGGGACGTGAGTCATACAGATGGCAGAGGAACGATATAGGAGACAGAAAACACACTAGGTGATTTGGACTGAGGTAAGTACAAACTATACAGGAATATTGCTATGTTCATTTTCCATTTCAGAGGTTTACAACTAATTAACTTAATGCTCTGCTTATTGGACAAAGCCGATGGTGCTGATTCAAATAAAAGGCTAGTGATGGTGACCTAGGCTTTACCTGAAACTATATTGCCAGACTAGAAAATAGACACATCACCTGCCTGGCTATGCAGCAAAGCGGAGATGCATGAATCAAAGGTATTTCTAAACTGAATGACAAATCCAATGTTAGATAAGACATATATGAATTTCAAATATGTCATTAGCTGTATGCATGAAGACCCATTTTATGGTAAGTTTATTGCTTAAACGTGAAATTCAGAGAATTGCTACTGTCATACCACAACAAAAATTTAGAAAAAAGGGATGTATTAGAGGAGATTTAATAAATGGGTTGTGTAGATGAAATATAAGCCATTTTGTCACTGGCATAGACATGATAAAGGTGGTCACACTTCTAAGTCCTCTACCAAGGAAAGTGGTGATGGGAAATTGTATAATGAGCAGAATCGTAGAATGGCTTTGTTTCCTATTAGAAATGGCATTTACAGATTGTGGTCACATTTCCCTGGCCTATGGCTTGGGTGGCAGGGACAGATCCAAGAGGTGACTACAGAGTTAAAAACAAATGGCCTTATTTTAAACTTTTGGACAGAAGGGAAAGACCTAAGACTTCCTAAGACTTCTGCTATTTTATTTATTTGCTGTCTTTGCCTGTTGGGGAGATTTCCTTTTACTTTCTGCCCCAACAGGAAGTAAAAAGCAATTTCTACAATTTGAGGGGAATTGCCCTTTATGAAAGATGTCACCAGAACAGTTGTCTACACTGGAAACATTTCCTTCACCTCTTATTCTGGTGACAGCAATAAATTATGTATTTCTCCTCACTTTCTGTCGCTATCTCTATGACAGTGATAATCAGTATAAATAAAGAATCAATCTTCTCGACCCCCTACAGTCCAGCTTTCGTCCACAACATTCCACTAAAACTGCCCTACTAAAACTCACCAATGACCTACTAACTGCTAAAATCAATGGCCATTACTCCATACTCATACCCTTCAACGCAGTTGACCACCTGCTCCTCCTCAGCCAACTACACTCCCTTGGCCTCTGTGATTATGCTTTATCCTGGTTCTCCTCCTACGTATCTCAGCACACTTTCAGTGTCACTTACAATTCTGTCTCCTTCGATCCTCTTCCTCTCTCTCTGTTGGGGTACCCCAAGGCTCCGTCCTTGGGCCCCTCCTTTTCCCGCTCTATACCTCTTCACTGGGCCAGTTGATAACTTCCCATGGCTTCCAATACCACCTCTATACCGATGACACCCAGATATATCTCTCCACTCCTCAACTCACCCCCTCGATCTCCTCACGGATCTCAAACTTACTGAATGACATATCGGTATGGATGTCACACCACTTTCTCAAACTGACCTTATAATATTTCCTCCTTCCCGGTCCCCCCCACTCATGACTTTACCATTAAGATCAACAGCAAAACCATTGGTCCCTCCACACATGCCAGGGTGCTGGGTGTAATCCTTGAGTCTGACCTCTCCTTCAGCTCCCACATCCAATCACTGGCTAAATCCTACCGCCTTAACCTCCGCAACATCTCCAGAATTCGACCCTTCCTGACTAATGACACCACAAAGCAACGTATTCACTCCTTGATTATTTCCTGCCTTGACTACTGCAACTCTCACCTTAATGGCCTACCCTTACGCAGGCTATCCCCCTTCAGTATATTATTATGAATGCTGCTGCTAGGCTAATACACCTCACTAATCGATCCATGACTGCTGCCCCTCTCTGCCAATCCCTTCACTGGCTTCCCCTACCCCACCGTATAAAAATCAAAATGCTAACCACAACATACAAGGCCATCCACAACATCGCCCCCAGGCTACATCAACAACCTCATCTGCAGATATCGCCCAAATCGTCCCCTCCGCTCCTCCCAGGACCTCCTGCTCTCTAGCTCCCTTGTTACCTCCTCTCATGCTTGCCTTCAGGACTTCTCCAGAGCCTCTCCCATCCTCTGGAACTCCCTGCCCCGGTATATCCGATCAGCTCCTACCCTGTCCACCTTTAGGAGATCCCTGAAAACTCACTTATTCAGGGAAGCCTATCCCACACCCTCCTAACAACTGTCCCCGAGCCACCCCCATCAAATCATTCCCTGCATCTATTACCTTTTGTACCACCACCCCCTCCCTTTAGAATGTAAGCTCTACGAGCAGGGCCCTCCTGTCCCTTCTGTATTAAACTGTACTGTAATTGTGCTGTCCCCCCTCTACATTGTAAAGTGCTGTGTAAACTGCTGGGGCTATATAAATCTTGTATAAAAATAATAATAATAATAATCTATGTAGCAGGGTCAAAGATGGCAATGAAAAAAGGGTTTAACTCTTCCCCAATGTATGCAAAATGAAAGATAAGTTTCGGCTATACATACACTTTAATTACACTTCAAGCTGTTTTTTGCAAGTTTTGTCCCTCTGATAACTGTACAGAGAGCCCAGCAATACCTTTAGCTCTATGCTGCCAGAGTCGTTGCATCGACTAGAGACATAGAGCCAATGGTACTGCTGCCCTTCCAATTCCAGTTTTCAGAGATCTGTATCTCAGAAGACACAGAATGGAGGTAAGTATTACATTTTTCTTGGAGATTCCCTTTAATGCTGCCTATTTACAATACTTGGGAATGTACCTTTGTGCATAGAGAACAGAAGAGAGATGCAGAGATCATTGAGAATGTGATGTCTTTGATCAGCAGCTCCTCACTGTTAGGAGAAATTGATACGTTGATGATTTTTTTCTTAGACTAGTCATGAAAAAGGCTTTAAACTGCTTAGTTTGCAGCAAAGACTCTCCACGCACACACATTGCTTACTTTTTCAATTCACTGGAGTGGGATCTGATTTACAAACACACAGCTGCTTCCTGAATGAAAAAAAAGAATATATACACAGTGCATAAAAACCAAAGGTTCTAAGAACACAGCAAGTTCTTTACTGGAATTTGTGCTGAACATCTGGGCTCAGGCAGGCAATTACTGTAAAACTCTTTCTATGCTGGATGCTGGTTGAATGGAATCCCTTTCTAATAATGAAAGTCTCTTTTAATGAGAATTTACAGTATTATAACTGAATGAACTTTAATCATAATGTACTATATAAGTTACAGGAAAGGCTTGCTGGAGATGCTATTTCTTACATTTACCCTGATCATACAGATGAATATGTAAACCACATTGGTGTATGTATCCATTTAAAAGCATTCCCCAATGGAATGCTCAAATGAGACCTTCAACATATGCACCCCTTTATCTGGCCCCATAACAAAGGAAAGGAAACTTACAGGCAATGGGGCCAAAAGGGTTAATTAAACAGAATGTGTTAATACACATGAGCTTTAAGGCTCCATGTACTCTAGCGTTTTTAATCTCCTAGAAGTAGTTACTAGCATTTTTTTCTGCTCCTAGAAGTTAAATTGTTTTATCTTATGTGTCCATGCACACTACTTTAGGCAATTAGCATTTTTTGAGCTTCAGCATCTAGGAGCAGAAAAAAAAGTTTTTGTAGAGTTTCTTGGAGCGTTTTTCCAGCAGAAAAAAATGCTGAATGCTTCTAAATGCTTCTTTTTACCTTTTTTTGCTTAATGTACTGCAAAAATGCGAATAAAATGCTAACACTCCTAAATTCTCCAAAAAGCTTTGAAATGCTAAAAGATACTAAAATGCTACTAGAAGCTGGTTCAAAAATGCTATTATCAGCATTTTTTATTCAGCATTTTTTCCTAGCTTTTTTTGAGCTTATGAAAATTGCTAGTGTGCCTTGATGTATCCAGTTTAAAGTACAGAGACAAACAAATGCAACATCAGTTCTATTCAATGATTGGTCCCAGCTTCCTTGTCAGAGAGGTTCAGGGTGTATGACCCAGGGAGAAAGTCTGAAAACACAAATGATTGGTTCGTTCCTGAGACCATAAGCGTGCGCCTGGGCACACCCTAATCACCCTGTGTGGTGCAAATTTCCCCTGTTTAGACCCCTGATATTTCACCAAAGCCCCCTAACAGGACCCCTAAAAAAAAAAACAAATGTAAACAATAAAAATGTAAAAAATAATAATAATAAAAAAAAAAATAATAAAAAGTACTAACGCCATCCAGTGCCCTACTGACACCAATCTCTGCTCTACTGACACCGTCAGTATAACTACACATGCACACACGCATATGTGTATAAGCTTTGAGAGCTTTGAGATGCACACCCTAATGCAACAGGCTGTGCACACCTATGCCTGAGACACTGGCCAAAACATTCTAAAGACGTGCGGCAAATAGCTTGTTGCCAATGTCTAATAGCTATGTTGAAAATTTCAATGGGTTCCATTGCTAGGTATTGTCCCTTTCACCACCTAACCACTCTGCTGTGGACTTAGCAAGCACAGGGCGCAAAGTAAATGAGCACAATGTAGATCTCTGGGCCCTCTCTGCAAAAGGAAGATGGTCACAACTGCTTCTCCTGCAAACACAGTTTTTACACCACTGCAACCACTTTGGTGCGACCACGTTGGTGCAGCTCACAGAAAGTGATAAAGATACATTTCTGTCAAAATCATTTGTATTTGCTGAAAATGTTCCTATCCTGAAAAAAATAAAAATATGGCGGACTGTAACATGCAATCCATTGCTTTTTTATTTTTGTTTTTAGCTATCCTTTAAAGAAAAAAAATACGCTGTGTAAAAAAGGTTTTGTTTTTGATTGCTTCTGCTTTTCATATGATGAATTATTCTCTCACAGGTTGTTTCATTTTGCCCACAAATACACATAAACATAAGCATTACCGCAAATTATTTTAACATTACATTTAGGCTTACATTTATTAAGTTTAAAATTAACATGAAGGCCTTATGCACACGGAGATTAAAAAATGCTGCTTATACAGGTGTTGAACTTTTTTTTCAGCCTGAAAAAGCCCCTCTATGTAAGATTATGGGGTTGATTTACTAAAGGCAAAAAGACTTTGCAAAATGCAGTTGCTCCAGAATTTAGTAAATGAGGTAAAGCTTCATTTGCAAAGAATACGCAATCACGGGCAAGGGAAATAAAAAAAAACAGCATTTTGCTTGCACATGATTGGACAATGGAAGTCAGCAGAGCTTCCCCTCATTTACTAAGCTCTGGAGCAACTGCTCTTGCAGAGGGCAACTGCACTTGCAAAGTGCACAGTCTATTTGCCTTTAGTAAATCAACCCCTGTGTGTCCATGCACACTTAGGCGTTCATACTTGTATTAGAAAAGGAGTGTTTACAGGAAAAAAAAAACCCCACCAAAGGCGCATTTTCTAAAGAAGCCTTTGGGCAGAAAAAACACGCAAACGTGCCTAGTTGCTATGCGTGTAAAGCATACAGTGGATATAAAATGTCTACACCCTGGTAAAATGTCAGGTTTCTGTGATGTAAAAAAATGAGAGAAAGATAAATCATTTCAGAACTTTTTCCACCTTTAATGTGACCTATAAACTGTACAACTCAGTTGAGCAACAAACTGAAATCTTTTAGGTGGAGGGAAGTAAAAATAAAAAATAAAAATAATATGGTTGCATAAGTGTGCACATCGTTAAACTAATACTTTGTTATTGCACCTTTTAATTTTATTACAGCACTCAGTCTTTTTGGGTATGAGTAGCATGGCAGCATGGCACATCTTGACTTGGCAATATTTGCCCACTCTTCTTTGCAAAAACACTCCAAATATGTCAGATTGTGAGGATATCTCCTGTGCACAGCACTTTTCAGATCCCCCCACAGATTTTCATACGGATTTAGGTCTGGGCTCTGGCTGTGCCATTCCAAAACTTTAATCTAATAATAATCTAATAATTAATGGTAAAGCCATTCCTTTGTTGATTTGGATGTATGCTTTGGGTCATTGTCATGCTGAAAGATGAAGTTCCTTTTCATGTTCAGTTTTCTAGCAGAAGCCTGAAGATTTTGTGCCAATATTGACTGGTATTTGGAACTGTTCATAATTCCCTCTATCTTGACTAAGGCCCCTGTTCCCGCTGAAGAAAAACAGCCCCAAAGAATGATGCTGCCACCAGCATGCTTCACTGTGGGTATGGTGTTCTTTTGGTGATATGCAGTGTTGTTTTTGTGCCAAACATATCTTTTGGAATTATAGCCAAAAAGTTCAACCCTGGTTTCATCAGACCATAACACAATTTCCCACATGCTTTTGGGAGCCTTCAGATGTGTTTTTGCAAAATTTTGCCAGGCTTGGATGTTTTTCTTCATAAGAAAAGGCTTCCATCTTGCCACTCTTGCCTTCATATGACGTCCACCCAGAACGAGAGCCGCAGCGTCCCGCCGTCATTTGACAGTAGGCGGGCAGCAAGTGGTTAATGTTGCTGTAGGCCTCTTGGCAGGCTCCCTGACCAGTTTTTTCATCAATTTTGGAGGGATGTCCAGTTCTTGGTAATGTCACTGTTGTGCCAAATTTTCTCCACTTGATGACGGTCTTCACTGTGTTCCATGGTATATATAATGCCTTGGAAATTCTTTAGTACCCTTCTCCTGATTGATACCTTTTAACAATGAGATCCCTCTGATGCTTTGGAAGCTCTCTGCGGACCATGGCTTTTGCTGTAGGATGCGACTAAGAAAATGTCAGAAAATACCTAACAGCTGAACTTTATTTGGGGTTAATCAGATGCACTTTAAATGAGTGCAGGTGTATATTGACTCCTATTTAACATGAGTTTGAATGTGATTGCTTAATTCTGAACACAGCTACATCCTCAGTTATAAGAGGGTGTGCACAATTATGCAACCACATTATTTTTTATTTTTACCCCCCTCCCCTAAAAGATTTCAGTTTGTTTTTCAACTGCTTTGTACAATTTATAAGTCACATTAAAAGGTGGAAAAAGGTCTGAAATGATTTAGCTTTGTCTCATTTTTTTACAATACAGAAACCTATTTATATTTATTAACCTATTTATACTGTAATTTAATCTCGGTATAAATACAGCTGTTCTGTGGAGCCCCCAGAGGTTTGTTAGAGAACCTTAGTGAACAAACAGCATCATAAAGGCCAAGGAACGCATCAGACAGGTCAGGGTTAGGTTATAAAAAAAGATCTTAAGCTTTGAACATCTCACGGAGCACTGTTCAATACATCATCTGAAAATGGAAAGAGTATGGCACAACTGAAAATCTACCGAGACATGGCCGTCCACCTGAACTGACAGGCCGGGAAAGGAGAGCATTAATCATAGAAGCAGCCAAGAAGACCATGGTAACTCTGAAGGAGTTGTAGAGATCCACAGCCCAGGTGGGAGAATCTGTCCACAGGACAACTATTAGTCGTGCACTCCACAAATCTGGCCTTTATGGAGGAGTGGCAAGAAGAAAGCCATTGTTGAAAAAAAGCCATAAGAAGTCCCGTTTGCAGTTTGCGGAAAGCCATGAGGGAGACACAGCAAACATGTGGAAGAAGGTGCTCTTGTCAGATGAGACCAAAATTGAACTTTCTGGCCTAAAAGCAAACCGCTCTGTGTGGCGGAAAACTAACACTGCACATCACCCTGAACACACCATTCCCACCGTGAAATATGGTGGTGGCAGCATCATGTTGTGGGGATGCTTTTCTTCAGCAGGGACAGGGAAGCTGGTCAGAGTTGATGGGAAGATGGATGGAGCCAAATGCAGGGCAATCTTAGAAGAAAACCAGTTATGCCGCGTACACACGGCCGGACTTCCCGACAAAAAAATCCGATGGGAGCTTTCGGTCGGACATTCCGACCGTGTGTATGCCCCATCGGACTTTTTCTGTCGGCATTTCCGACGGACTCAGATAAAGAACATGTTCTAAATCTTTCCATCAGAAATGCAGACGGAGTCTAGCCCGCTGGCAAGTCTGGCCGTGTGTACGTGGCATTAGAGTCTGCAAAATACTGGGGCAGAGGTTCACCTTCCAGCAGGACAACGACCCTAAACATACAGCCAGAGCTACAATTGAATTTTCTAGATCAAAGCATATTCACGTGTTAGAATGGTACAAAGTCCAGACCTAGATCCAACTGAGAATCTGTGGCAAGATGTGAAAATTGCTGTTCACAGACACTCTCCATCCAATCTGACAGAGCTGGAGTTATGTTTCAAAGACGAATGGGCTAAAATTTCACTCTCTAGATGTGCAAAGCTGGTAGAGACACCCCCAAAAAGACTTGCAGCTGTAATTGCAGTGAAAGGTGGTTTTACAAAAAATTGACTCAGGGGGGCTGAATACAAATGCACGCCACACTTTTCACATATTTATTTGTAAAAATGTTGAAAACCTTTTAACCTTTTTTCTCTACTTCACAATTATTTGCCACATGGTGTTGATCTATCGCATAAAATCCATTTACACTTTTGGTTGGAACATGACAAAATGTGGAAAAGGGTATGAATACTTTTTCAAGGCACTGTATGCTCAAACGCTATACTAAGATAAACACATGTGCAGCTTTCAGAACATCTTTATGCTGCATTTTTCTGCCAGCAATTGTGATATTCAAATGAGCTTTTTCAGATGTCCTTTGTGCATGATGCCAAGAAACACATTACTAGCTATAGTGATGAAGATCTTTAAAAATGCTGGAAATATTTGTCTCTTCAATGACTTAAGCAATATATTGTTTGATATCCCATTTTTAGCATTCAGTAAGTGATGTTGCAGCTTGATGCAAAATGCTCTGCGGCTCCAATTCTAAGTGCTCAGACTGACTATTACTCTAACAGGTTACTCTTTGTCCACTCATTACTCTGGCAGCTTTTCATAAAATAATAAATCTACATATCGCTAGCGCTGACCCACGGGTTCATTCAGAGTTATCCTAAATAGCGATCCCTGGAGTATTGACCTCTAACCACAAAGGTGAAGCTGAGCCTAATGTTTGCTGTGAGAGTTGCAGACATGGCACATAATATTCACATATAAAATAAATAAGCCAGGAAGCTAAAAGGGATTGCAGCTTTTTGAATGCTGCACAATTCAATTGCATATGCTTTAGAACATGCAATAAAAAAAATGAAAAAATTCCTGCATATTTATACGTACCAGCAGCACTTGATGTACATTCAAAATATTGTCACTGCAATTGACCTAAATCTAGCTGTCGGAGGAATAATGAAGTCACCTATCACAACACAAGCTAGGTCTCAGGCTGCCTGAATTTTAACAGTTGTACCATTACCTACCATCTTTTAGAGGACAAAAGAAAACCTGTAAGATAACTGCACAGGGGTGCCAATGCAATTACTGCACAATCAGATTTTCCATAATACTCGATTGATAGCTAATAATGAATGCATACTAAAGGCTAGGGCTGTCCATATATGCAATGATTATCATGAATATCAATGATTTTAGATCTACAAAAATAATTTCACAGGCAGTAATCAATGCAGAAACATGTAAGTGTGCTGACAACTAAGAACAATGATAAAGGGATGCAATCATTGTCTTATTAATTTAGAGCTTCTTATGAATAGCTCTAGTGTTTCCTGTGCAGGGTCTTAGCTGAGGCCCTGTATACATCCAATTAGAAAAAGAAAACATACTCTTTGCAAAGTCCTAAAGCCAAATCTGGCTTTAATTAGGACACATCACCGTAGAGAATAATAAACCCAGTAGAGGGAACAGCCCAAGAAACATAAATCTTTCCGCCTACTCTCCTGTAGGAGATGGGATGTGATGTCTTAACGTACCGAGGCAGCTTGAGCCACATGACCCAGACTGGTGACCATTCTCTGCTCTCAAAGCTATTCTGGACCGAGTCCATCGACAGGGAGTTGTTGCTTAAGTCTTCCTCTGGCTCGTATTCTTTTGTTTCCAAAGCTCTCAGAACCACACATGAGGAGGAAGGATTTTTTAACAATGACACAGCTTCACTACGGCTGACTCCAGTTAGATCTATGCCATTGACGTTTAATAAAATATCCCCTAAAGATCAAAAAAGATAAAAAAAAGTTTACGTCAGTAACAGATCAATAACTCTTTGATATATGTGGTCAGACAATTGTCATGAAAACCATTGGCAGTAGTTTGAAGAATTCCATTACCGGTCTCCCAACTGGGCAGCATATCACATATACCTCTGCAATACCTTATTTAGTAAGGTATTGTAAAGACAATTACTATAAATTCACAGAAACCAAAAATTATTTTTGATTGACTGCTCTGGGTTGCATCATTGCCCTATGCATTGCCTTTCTGAATAATTAACGAAAAGAAGGAAGGGGGAAGGTTTGGGACTTTAAATGAAATATACATATGATAATATCTGCCTCCATCCCTAATTTAAATGAATAATAGAAAGGAAGTTGGCACTTTGTATGAGGCAAGTGAGTATGAGGCCTAGATCAGTCTCTCCCCTGGGTGTGCTGATGTACTCACACTCTCCTCCCACTGCTTTTCAGGTGAGATTCCAAGTCAAACTGCTCTGCTGAATGGATCCCCCTGAGTCAGCCCGAGCCCAGCATGGAGCTGGGATACCCCTAGACCTAGGAGACCCATCCTAAGCCACCAACAGTCTCCTCAACACTCCATCGTCCACCCAACTCCCCTGCTGGCATGACTCATCCATATTTAAGGGCTGGCTCAGCCACCCTGCCAGGCTCACTGCCTGGGGACTGGCCAAGTTCCCTCTAAGTATGCAGATCAACCCTCCTAGGCTCCGCCCACTAATTTCTAGAAGTTTCTCCAAACTTCCAGAATCAGGGGGAGGCACCAGAGACCTGCCTGTATAAGTCATCCAGCCTGACCTGTAATAAACCCTGACCCAGATTTCAGACTCACGCTTACCATGAGTCAAATAAATTTGCCTGTACTTAAACACTAGCACATTAGAGGGTGCTACACATTTTTGGTGTGTTTTTATGTGCATTGTGGTCTAAACAAGCTCTAAAGTATGTTTAGCCTCAGTTTTCTTCCCGACATAAGTCAGCTCCTTCATTCCTTTGTACCTTCCTTCCTCCATCCCCTCTCTCTGTCTCCCCATCTGGTTTCTCTCTGTATACTATATAACATTGATATATATTCTCTACTACAGTCCAAAAATATGTCAGTGTTAATTGTGACTCTCCAAAATTGGCCTTAGAGTCTGTGTGAGTTCATCAGTTCAGTCTCTGGTGTGAATGTTCCATGTCACTGTGGAACATAGAAATAAGTAAAATAATACTGTCATACAATCATGCCTATTCAGTAAGGCAGTGGATAGAGAAATATTATTTACCGTAAATTGCTTAGTTAGGTGCATAAATGTGTGTTAAAAATTATAGACACATTAAATAGATCAAGGAATAAAATATGAAATAGGTCTGTTTGTGTTTAATGAATACCTCTACATTTTATTGTAAGATCATTTTCTGTTTGAACTGTGCAGTTTTGTAAATCCCTAGTAGGTGTCAGTACATATGTGCCTCTCAATTTTAGCACAGCAGGCAATAAACCGCGTTTACTACAGCAACATTCTACTGAGACTAAAAACAGCACAGCCGTCCTCCCCTCTACTAGAGGTCAGTCCAATGCAAAAAACAGCTTCAAAGTTACTGCAGAGCATCAATGACCCTTCCAGTAACATGCCACAAAGTGATGATACATCTTGTTTAACAAGGTTTACAGGAAAGTGGGAGACTGCGTTTGGGACTGGGGCTGTCTTGGGAAATATGGAATGTGCACACAATACCGATAAGGGCTAAGTGAGTGACTCAAAGCCCACTCACTCGTACTTTGTCCATATTTTTGTCCTCCTTCGCTGATTTAACACAGGAGCCAGAGCCAGGAGAAGAACAGCTAGGAAGCTGCCAAGATACAGAAAACTGTATGACTCGCTTCTTGTGAGTTTGTTACAACTCTCAAACATCTACATTATGGATTCCGAAATGTACCAGTTGCTTACCCATAGCTGAAATGTATTAATAATTTTCTGTAACAAAACAACAGAAAACTTGCGTGAAAAACTGATTCTAGAGAAAAAAGTAAATATTAGTAAAGTGCACCTAAACCTAAAAAACAATAATGTAATATCTTGCAGCTTACCAATCCTTAGATGTTTTGGATGTATTAATTTCCTTTTTTGGGGCTTATTTTGCCTTTATTTTCACCTGTGATCTGGCCTTAACACACTCACTCTTTTACTGTATTTATGGAGGAGCAACATAGCCACCCTTGGTTAGCAACATTGTAGAGGGCAATGGTAGACTAGTAGATTTAGATGAACTTTTTCATAAGGGACTAACAAATTAAGGCCTAACTTCAGCTAGCACATTTTAAGTAGTTGCAGCAACAATAGTTTTTTCCTTTTGGGATAAAGGTTTTGCATAAATAAATAAAAGATGACCATTGTAAGCACTAGTGTTGGGCAAATGTTTTGGCCCAAGCATGAGTTCGGGCGAACATTGGCTGTTTGCCCCTTTTGAGGAACACCCGAATTTGCATGGTGTTCGGCGGGTGTTTGCCCCCCGCCAAACGCCCTGCAATGCACTGCGTGCTGATCAGTGCATTCTGTGCCCTGATTGGGCAGATCTTTGCCCAATCAAGATGCAGTACAAGCTGGTTGTTAAGGAGCAGGGCCGGTAAGCCGGCTGCGGCATTCTTAACAACCCATGAGTCATCAGCTGTCAATGGGCTTCCCCGCTGACAGCTGAATAAAAATTAAAATAAACATTAGTAAAAAAAAAAATGCCCCCCCCTTTGGGTCTGGTGTGAATTTAAAGGGAAACCCCACGCAAAAATTAAAGGGCCCTCCCTCAAAATCCATACCAGACCCTTATCTGAGCATGCAGCCTGGCAGGTCAGGAATAGGGAGGGGTGACAAGCGAGCGCCCCATCCTGAACCATACCAGGTCACATGCCTTCAACATGGGGGGGGGTTTGGGTCTCTACCCCCCACTCCAAAGCACCTTTCCCCATGTTGATAGGGACAAGTGTCTCTTCCCCACAACCCTGGGTTGCGGTTGTGGGGATCTGCGAGCGGGGGACTTATTGGAATTCCGGAAGTCCCCTTTAACAAGGGGGCTCCCAGATCCCAGCCGCCCCCAATGTGAATGAGTATGGGGTACATAGTACCCCTACCCATTCACCAAAAGTGTCAAGATAAATAAAAACAGTAGACAGGTTTTTGACAATTCCTTTATTAAAAAAAAAACAAAAAAAACAGTATCTCCAATGTAGATCCATCGTCAATCACAACGCTGCAGCACAGCCAGACCTGGAAACTAAGAAAAAAAAAACGCTGTGCCCACCGTGAAGGCAAACCGCTGAATGACTGGCTTGTCATTTGACAGTTATATAGGTAAGGGCAGGGCCATCTGGCAACATCACCTGGTGGCACTGCCCCCTTGTGACATCAACAATTGGTGCATGCTGGGTCAGTGACGTCACAGGGAGTCGTAATTGACAATGGGTCTATATCGGGGACACAGTTTTTGTATTTGTAAGGAATTGTCAATAACTGGTCTACTGTTTTCATTTATTTTGATGCTTTTTTGGTGAATGGGAAGGAATACTATGTACCCCATACTCATTCACATGGGGGGGTCTGGAGGCCCCCTTGTTAAAGGGGGCTTCCAGATACCAGTAAGCCCCCTGCCTGCAGACCCCCGCTCAGGGTTGTGGTGGAAGAGACCCTTGTCCCCATAAACTCGGGGACAAGGTGCTTTGGGGTGGGGCAGAGCCTCCCTGCCCCAAAGCACCCCCATGTTGAGGACATGTGGTCTGGTATGGTTCAGGAGGGGGGGTGCTCGCTCGTCCCCCCCTTTCCTGACCTGCTAGGCTGCATGCTTGGATAAGGGTCTGGTATGGATTTTGGGAGGGACCCTACCCCATTTCTTTAAAAAATTTTGGCTTTTTTTTTTTTTTTTTAATAGCCGGGTACTGGCAATTGCAACCGTGAGTCAATTTTTTTTTCCCTTCCAAAACAGGTTTTTATTGGTACAAAAAACACAATTTACAAGTGATGCATTAGTACATGAAAAGTCGGGTATAGGTGACAATATGAGAAAAATAAAATGGGTTATAGACATCCCATATGCAAAGCAAGTGTGGTTAGATACAAAACAAATGAACAAAAAAGTGGTGGGAAAAATAGACAGTAGAAACATTTCACCCATGGTACAGAGTGGTGCGCTTGGCCTCAGAGACTACCGTCTGGGCAGAGTGGCAGAGAGGGGGGAGACTGTAAACATCCATGGACCTGTATGGAGGAAGACATCAACCCAGGGTCTCTGGAACCTGGAGCCACCTATCCCAGATTTTACCATATTTCACAGCCTCTATGGGAATAGATAAGCTTTTTGTATTTCAGACTATTGTTCACTTCTGCCAGCCACATACCAAATTCAGGTGGAGTAGGCCTCATCCACTATTTAGCTATGGCTTTCCTAGCAGAAAACAATGTTTCAGAGAGAAATATTTTGGTGAACTTGTTAATAGCATCAGGCTCTGGATATATACCAAGTAGGCATGGTTTAGGGTGTAGAGTGATAGGAGAGCCCATGGTGTCATGAAGGAACTGTACGATCTGTGTCCAGAAGCCCTGGATCTTAGGGCAGTTCCAGATCAGGTGATAGAACGTACCAGACGCCTGCCCACACATGGCACAGTAGCCGGTTTGGTCGTGCTTATATCTTGACACCCTAAGTGAAGTGAGATATGCTCGATGGGTAATGTATATCTGTGTGAAGCGGTCCGAAAGTCTGGGGGATACCTGTTTGCAGTGTTCAAGGGCCTTGCTCCATTCCTCATCCTCTATCTCCCCAATGTCCTCCTCCCACCTAGCCTTCAACGCATAAGCTAATTTAGTCACCAAAGGCGTGAGCAGCATACTGTAGAATGTGGATATGAGTTTTTTGGGGTCCAGACTACATGTTACGGCCATGAGGGGATTCACTTCTAGTGGAGGGGGGCCAGTCGGGAATTATGTTCTAAAAGCATGACGGAAACCGCAAGTCAATTTAAATGTGCTTTGGCTTGTTTTTTTTTTTTCTTTAGAAATGTCAGTTTTGCTGCAGCATGTTCTATATATACTACAGATGCGCCTCTTTACAGGCTGACTAAGAAACCCCCCTCAGGCGCTATATTTAAAGGCATTTTTAATGTTGTACTTTAAGAATCATTAAAATCACATTTGCATTGATACATTTCCCCCAGGGCAGTACCCGGACCCCCATACCCCTTTTATGGCCAATTACTTGCATATAAGCCTTCAAAATGGGCACTTTCAAGTTCATATGTTCGGCTCCCAAAGACTTCAATCGAGTTTGCGGTTCGGGTTAGAACTTTTCTCCTGTTCGGGAGTTCTGCTGCAAACTGAACAGGGGGGTGTTTGGCCCACTTCTATTAAGCACCCCTGTCAGTTGTAAATCATTTGTTTCAATCTTTAAACTGTCAATTTTGCTGGACAGCTTGTTCTGTTAATTGAGATTTGAAAAAACATACTTAAAAAGAACAGACTTACTGGCCCAACCAACAGGTAAAAGGTTTGCTTTTGGGTTTAGATACACTTTAATGTCCTCTACTAAGTCCTGGCCTCCATTATTTTATTGCGTAACACATTGTGTGTAAAGATAACTCTACTGCAAAAATGAAAAATGAGTGTGCTCTAGTGTGTAATTCCGTTTTTGATGTTTGCTCATTTTAACGATCCCTCCCCAGCTGCACATATTCACTATTCTTTTATGTCAGCCATTAGGAGTGAAAAAAATACCCAGTCCTTCCTAGTGTAAAAAAAGGTTGTGACTCACAACTAAAATGACTTGTACTTTTCACATTTTTTTTTACTTGCTCCTAGTGGCTTCAACCAGAACTTTACCCATAACAACTTTATAAAAAATAATGTTCTTTAGACCCCTTTCACACTGACAGCACCGGCTGTTCACGCTAAAGCTGCTAGTGGGGTGCTTTTAACCCCCAAAAAAGGGTTAAAAACTCCAGTTTTGCGGCGCTTTCAAATTGCTCTTCAGGCACTTTGAAAGCACTGCCCATTTATTCCAATGGGCAGGGCGTTTTGGGAGTTCTAAGTACAGCGCTCCCAACCCGCCCCAAAGATGCTGCTTGCAGGACTTTTCAGAATGTCCCCCAAGCGCACCTCCTGAGTGTGAAAAGTCACAAGTGTGAAAAGTCACACTTGAATGAATAGGAAGCAGTTTTCAGGCGCTTAGAAGAGGCTGTTTCCTGCACTGAAGCACCTGAAAACCGTCTCAGTGTGAAAGGAGTCTGAGTAAGGAACATAATAATAATTATACTACCATAATTAATGTGTGTTGTAAATTGCCTCCAGCATTGCCCCGGTTTCTTTTTGCTGGAGGCTGCCATTTTGCTGAATCCCAGAGCCCCTGAGCAGTAATAAATCTATAGGCTGTCAACAGATCGGCCTCTACATTTTCGGCACAGTTACGAAAAATAGAGAGCAACTGAGCCTGTGCAGAGACAGTGCATTACTGGATTTTAAACAGTTTAGGCACTTATTTCTAATGTTTTACATAGCTATACCTGCACAAGGGGCCAGCCTCAAGTTATTTAGCAGGACTTAATTTTCTGACTAAAGTTCAATTTTAAAGAGGCCACTGGGGAAGGGGGTGTACTGTATGCACAAATAACAGGTTGAATTTAATTCCACTTTTGTGGGAAAAAATATAGCAAAAAAATAAAGATAAATGAATTGCTGCATATGCCATATTGTAATATAATATTAATAAAAATGACCTTTCCTTTTAAAATTGCAGATGCTGTAATTTTCTATGAAGTCAAAGCAATATGGCTCCTAGAGGTGTTCAGGACACAGTTGGTGTACAGAACGCCCCTAGAAATGTAATTTCCTGCTTATGTGAAGAACTCTGCACTAAGATACAAGTCAGGTTTTAGGCATCCTCTGCAACAAAAATGTAATTCTTGATGAGATTCTCCCTAAAGGTTATTCACTTCTAAAGGGATGCAGACAATGCCATTTTCTCATCAGAACCATGAAATTGCACCACCCTTATTCAAAATAAGTATCCAAATACACAAAGTGGAACAAGCAACTATTTCTTCAGGGCAGAAACAGGTAGAAATCTGTAACAAAATATTGGTTGAAATCCCTGAACTGTATATTGATCACCCAGGAGGGACTGTTTTTTGTTTTTTTAACAAAAATTTAGTTAGGGATACACTCTTTAGGGTTAAACCATTATGCAGCCGCAAGTGTACTCTCAGCTGCTGGGTCACATAGCAGAATTATAATTACATCCTTTGTCTGTGTGCTTTACAATAGGACAGTAATTACCACTGTGGTTTGGGAAAGGAACTCCAACTAACAGAGCTTACTTCTGGAAGTCAATAGATATGTACATATAGCATATATACCACCCTATCTATACTTTTGAGCCCTACTGCTTCTAAGTTCCTGCTCCTCTGTGAGAGCATTCATTATTAGCAAATCACTGAATATGCCTGAAGTCTATATACAGTAAGCTGTAAAGATGAACAAAACTGATTTTTTTTGCTTTGCAGAAATTCTGATGCAAATTGGGACATTTTGGCAAAGTGTTGGCATTTTCTATAAAATGCTTTAAATTGCTTCTAAGAGTTACAAAAGCTCCATTCAAATATCCTGAGCCCAATATTGTACCAAAAAAGTCCCTCAGCTGCGAAACAAATAGGACATATAGTAAAAAGTTTTCCATTTTTTTGCCTGTAATTTGTAACAATTTCCTGTTTGTTCATGCCTTTTTCTTACCCATTCTATGCTTGTAACACAAAAGGAAAAAGAGATTATAGTATAACACCGAAAATCAATTAAACATTTTTATAAGAAGCATCAGGATTTTATGACACATTTCACCTGTTTTTACTCTTGCGTCTTTCCCAATAACTCCATCAGGATCTACACTTGTAACAAAGATAGGCAAGTCCCATTCCCAGTTTGACACACCACCAGCCACTGTCATTCCCAGGGACTCTGTATGGTCCTTCACAATGTTCACAACCTTCTCCACACATAGGACCGCCCGATTAGCATTCTGTGCAAAAACAAGACATACTGGCATAAACCCATGTATTAGGGCACCCACAACGTAAAAATAAAAGGAAAGAACCCTAAATTATAAAAGCTCAGAAACAGGAGTCATGTGAGTTACATATATTCAAATGTTACATTTATGTATAAAGTTGTTACACTAAGTAAAATAAATAGTAAAAAGTAAAATGGTCAGACACATCCACGTTTACCAACACAAACATATATCCACACATTGACACTAAGGGGGGGGGGGGGGGGGGCATTTATCACATAAACTAGAGACATAATTGCCTATCAAATCAAGTTGTGACTCATTCAGCAAAGTCTCTGACAGGTTTACAGACCTGTGCATGTGTCTTCCTGGGCAGCCACGTGTGACAGTTCAAAGACTAATTTATTACTTAAGGCAAGGCAGATTTGCACTCTACACAGATAATTAAGAAGTGACCAGGGTCAGGTTTCATCCAGTCACACGTAAGAATTTAGAGGAATTAAAATAGAGAATTTAGGAATCACTGCTTCTGTTTACAATTGCTTTTCCTTATGGCAGGATTGATAAATGCCCCCCTTACACTTGACAAATCCAGATTGACAAATTATATATGTAAGTGTGCATCTATATTTCCAACATTTGAGCAGCAAAAGCTCAGTGCCATTAAAGTTGGCCACTTCAGAGTCAGTACTGCTGCCTCTCTTGTTCACAGCAAGCACAGTACTTTGATCCTTCCCTTTTACTCTTAAAACAGAAAGGATCAGGTCCCAAATACACATTTTTTTCAACAGATTGCAGAATCTCTATCTATGACAATGAGCACCAATGACACCTAAAGAAACACATTATTGACCAGTATGGAGGAAGGGGTACAACCAGATTACAGCAAATTAATATGTAGAGCAGGTATCTCCAAACCTTGTAAACAAAGGTCCAATTTACTGTTATTTAGCCTTTGATGGGGCCGGACTGTGGCTAGTGGGGGTAGAAAATACCCTGGGTTTTAGAAGGTGGGATAGTGCCTCATTGTTGTTTTCAGTAGGAATAACAGTTGCCCCATCAATGGTGCCAGTGAAAGGAATGGTGCCCCATTATTGGTGTCAGTTGGAGGAATAGTGCTCCAAGGGCTGGATAAAGGCAAGCACCCTTTTATTAAGAAGTTTTACCACTCAAACTCTGTGTGCTATTATCCTATAAAATTGGACATACAAAATATCATTTAATTAACAAAGAATATTTTAACTAATGCTATAATAGCACCAAAAATAAATTACTGCTGCACTATTATCTTTAGAAGAGTCTCCAGAGTGGAATCACCATGCAGTCCACTAAACTGCTTCGCTGGAGAAAGGTTACGTTTAGGTGACAGTAGCAGTTATGTTTTATCAACAGCAAGAAGGAGGTAATAACTGCATAATAATATATAGGATTCCCGGAAGGATATAATGTAAACCAACTAATGTGCAGTAAAAAGTAATAATAATATACTTGAAATCAACTGAATTTTTAAATTAAATATTATTAATTATATAAATATATTTTATGTAAAACAGTTATTTATTTGCAGTTATACAAAATAACACATTTATTGTTTTACTTGTGCTGACCTGGCTTAGAATATTGTAATAATGTCCAAATAATTTATATAAAAGAACTTTTGTTTCTGCATGTAAAAAATTTGTAGTTATTAACTTTATTATTATTATTATTCAGGATTTATATAGCGCCAACAGTTTGCTCAGCGCTTTACAATCTAAAGGGAGACAATACAGTTACAATACAATAAAATACAAGAGGGTTAGGAGGGCCCTGATCATAAGAGCTTACAATCTAATAATACAACCATCAGTCCCTCCCTCATGCCAGGCTGGACTCTAAACTTTCCTTTCAGACCCAAATCCAATCGGTGTCCAAATCTTGCAGACTTCACCTCTGTAACATCTCCAAAATATGCCCCTTTTAACCACTGAAACCACTAAGCAACTTCCCTTGTTATCTCTCGCCTCCTCATTGGCCTACCTCTCCGCAAGCTATCCCCAGGGCCGTGTTTAAGGCAGGGCAAAATTGTTGTGGGGCCCAAAGAGCCTGTCTCATACTTGCCAACTATCCCAGTTTAAATTCCCTTGTCCCTTGAAGTTTTAGTCCCGTCTGGGTTCCGATATCTCAGTGTGAAGTGCTGCTACTAATGCTTCCCAGCTCTGCCCAATTATTGTGTACAGATGACTCACCTGCAGACCCTGTGTTTACATGTAAATAAGCTGCATTCATATGTAAATAGGCGCAGACCGACGACATTGATATGTAAATAAGGACGACATTCATATGTATATCATTCCTCCCTGAGGTCATATTCACCATCACCTATACTGAAAGCCTAACATCAGCCTGTTCTGCAAAGGTAAGCAAATTGGTGGGGGGTAACCTCTAGCAACCAGTCAGTAAGCGGTAATGATACACTGTAACCTCTGGCAACTAATCACAATTGCTGCATGATCTGATTTAGTAAACTGATTTTGAGTCTAACTGCTACTTATTGTATGTCTCAGAGCATGTGGAGAGCGAAACTGTATGGAGGGGGGCCCAAGAAAATGTTTGCCCAGGGTCCAATCAATATTAAAGACGGCCCTGGCTATCCCCTCTTCAGCCTATCATGAATGCTGCTGCCAGATCCATCCACCTTACCAACCGTTCAGTGTCCGCCACCCCTCTCTGCCAATCCCTCCACTGGCTTCCCATTGCCCAATTAATAAGACTCAAAACACTAACAATAACATACAAAGCCATTTACAACTCTGCCCCAACCTACATAACCAATCTCCAAATATCACCCAAACTGTCCTCTCCGTTCCTCCCATGACCTCCTGCTCTCTAGCTCCCTTGTCTTCTCCTCCTCCTATGCTCGTCTCCAGGACTTCTCTAGAGCTTCTCCCAACCTCTGAAACTCACTACCCCAATCTGTCTGGTTATCTCCTATGCTGTCCACTTTTAGGCAATCACTGAAAACTCATCTCTTCAGGGAGGCCTATCCTGCCTTCAGCTAACAACCGAATCTTCTACTTCTCTCATCAGTTCATCCCTCACAGTTATTACCTTTTGTTTCACAAGCCCCTCTCTAATAGATTGTAAGCTCCCAGGAGCAGGGCCCTCCTAACACTCTTGTATTGAATTGTGTTGTTTCTGTCTCACCTCCCTTTATATTGTAAAGCACTGCACAAACTATTGGCGCTATATAAATCCTATATAATAATAATGATGGGATAGGGAAAAGCATTTGTGCCTGGTGGTGGCACTTTTTTTTTTCTTTTAACAGAGTAACAAAATGTAAAGGCATCAATCTACTGGCCCATAGTTTTCCCTTAAAGGTTATTTTGTGGGTTAGGGTTAGTGTGGCAAGTTTGTTTTATATAGCCAATTAAATTCCAGGATAAAGTACATACTAATTAGTTTAATAACAACAAAAGAAAAAAAAAATATGACCACATCACACAACAAGACTGCTTTTTCTGATTTGCAAATTTACTTTATTATGATGCAAAAAGCTGGCTAAAAATTGAAAACACACAAAAAAAGACACTTCCTTTAAAATATAAACCAAACTTAGTATTATTATTTTATGTTTTATCTCCATCTTTTAAACCCGCTGTCTTTCCATAATGACCCTTTCAAGGCACGACAAACAACACAATTTTTCATGTTTATTGTAAGATAAACATTTATATCGGAAAAACACGATGTGAAAGTTGTAACACGTGTCGCACACACATGTCGCAGCTGCGTGTGAGCTGGAAGCAGAAGGAGAGGGAGCCACTCCCTGCAGCTGCTTGACAGGCAGCATAACATGTGAGGATGGAAGTGAATGCAGCACATCACTCTGTCTCTCTTATATTTATCTAGCACATTTCAGGGATTTGGTTAAAGACCCAAAAGAGAAAAGACTTCATACAGATTTTGACCCATTTCTGTCAAATTCAATATAATTAGTTTTTAACAACGCATTAGGTTTTGGAAATAGTCATTATTTCAGTTGATTAGTTGCTCAACATATCTCTCTGCGAGGGACTATCATTTTATTCTAAATGGGTATGTATTACACGTTTTAAAATGTTAATTATGAATGCTCTACTCAACAAAGGAGGTGAACTTCGGCCTTCACTTCTTATTTCACTGTGCAATTCCTTGATTCTTGATTTTATAAATGATAAATTGGGAGATGGAGTTTCTTATCTTATGTTAGTTTCATGAAGGCAGCAGTGTCACACATTGATTGAAAAAAGCAGCTCTGGAGCTGCAGAGAGAAAGGTGAAAATAGAAAGTGATTAGAGGCTTGTCACTCGCTTTAGAAGTTGTTTCTCCTCCAGCTTTTCCCATCATAGTCTGTTCTTTCTTATTTTTTTAACTTTGTAGAACAGCAGTAAAAGTGACACTTTAACAAACTGATATAACACGCAGTATATAATTGCAGCACAAGCCACTCTAAAGTAAAACTTTATAAAAAAAAAAAAGCCCTGTTGCTACTTTAAAAGAAGTATGGCCAAAGCTTTTTTGGCCATACTTCTTTTTAGTACTTTTGTACTGCTGTGACCCGCAGTCAAGCTAATGGAGTTGATGGAGAAGAGCGGAATCCAGGCTCTGAAAGGATCACCACAATATTGCTGGAAACCATCAAGCTGCTTGATTGACAGCTCGCCCCACCTCTCAAAGCATGACTGAGAGCTGGAACCAACTGTGCCCACCCCCTCTGCAGCCTGGAACTCAACGGTTACTGACAGTCATGTGATCACTCAGTTCTCAGTCTTAGAGCAAACAAGGCACAGCTGCAGCATTATACCAATGCTGCAGCAGAGAGGTGAGTATGGATGTTTATTCTGCTCATAAACCCATACTTCTCCTTTAAAAAAAAAGTTAATCTACTACCAACCACTGTAGTTTAATTACTGACCATTCCAAATGGACAGCAAGTTTAATCTTCATTTTCTTTCTGAGTGCCACCGCTATCCAAAACTTCTGAACATGTCAGAAGTCTGTTCCCCCTGAGCACTGTGGTTCCTCCCACTGGCTGTTGCATCGCCACTGTGTCCTTTTATTCTTGTCTACAAGCATCGTGTGTTGCTCAATAATGTTCTTTAAAGGATAACCGTACTTATGCATAGTAAGTTACCCCCTATCCTAGCACCTCCCCTAAGTCTTATACTCACCTGTCCACGCTCCTGGGAGATCCATGCTGTGCGACCCACAACCTCTTGCTCCTTTTGTGCATGTGCAGAACAATCCTATTTATCCCCCTGAAGAGACCATACATTTTTGGGATGCAAGATGAACATTTTCTCCATAGGGTGAATAGGACTATTGCGCACATGTGCAGAAGTGAGGTAGCAGCTAAATTACCTTATCAACAAAAAATAAAAATGAGAACACCCATAAAAAAATTGGAAACCTCAAAATACCACCCCTGAAACAAAAGAATAAATTTAAAAATAAGTAAAAGGCCATGTTAACACAAAATAAAAAATAAATATGGCAGCAAAATAAATGAAAGCTCCAAAATACTACCCCCGGAAACAAAAGGAAGCCTTGTAGCACAACAAAATTTGCTATGACAAGGACCGCAACCAAATGTAACCGCTGACCTCATATAAACCACAAAATAAAATGAAAGACAAAATAAACCCCAATAATAATAAAAAAGGCTGCAAAAAAGCAAGATTCCCCCCCCCCCCCCCCAAGAAAAAAAAAACTAGCAATTAGAGATAAAGCACAGTTTTCTAACTGTCCCCAATGGCTTATCCAAAAGCAACCCTATTGGCCCGTATAAGTCTGCTGGAAATTTTTATTCAAACCCATTGGGTTTTGCCTTGAACACCTGGTAGCAGTGAAGGAACCTCAGCCTTAATGGTGGGCTGCACAGCATGGATCTAGCAGGAGTGTGGACAGGAGAGTTTATTTTTTTTTAAGGAGGAGGTGGGGTGTTAACTTAAAAGGTAACTGCCCCTTTAGGGCATAATATTGGCTTGCTGAAAGTGCTTTCCTTTTTCCATCTGATGACCAAGTGCTATATAAGCTGCATCTTATATGACTTTGGGCAAGTCAGAAGTTAAGCCCTACCCATTTGTCTGCAGCTGCTCCCAATAACGATAATGTGGATGCACAGATCCTTCTTTTTTGCTGTCTGAATCTCTGAGAGAGATATCTTGCCGAGATCCAGCTGGCGGACATGCTCCTCTGTACCCAGGCTGGTTGAGGAGTGAGCAAGATGGTGGTACCTACACAGTTTTTTCTTCCTTGTCATTTACTAGTGTAGCAATGCACACATAGACAGTTGCAAAATACTACTTAAAGCGGTTGTATACTCCGCTTTGACATTTTTACCTACAGGTAAGCCTATAATAAGGCTTACATGTAAGTAAAATGACTATTTCCTAAACCTACACGGTTTAGGAGATATTGACCCTGCATGCAACCGCTGACGTCAGTGGCACATGCGCAGTGAAGGTCTAGCGAACCGCGCCGGACCTTGCCGAAATGGAGGACTCAGACACGCAATTTTTTTTTGTGCATTTGAGCACATATGCACTATGGAAAATCTATTTTCTTGAATGCTCCTCTGTTTGCCTGTGTAACCCATACACGAAAATGTGTGTTTAAATCAAATAAAAATGCATTTGAATCTATTAAAAGCATGCGTTACTGCATGCACATAGGTGTGAGAGGGCCCTAAATCTCCCAGTCTAACCTGCTGAAGTAAGTACAGTATGGGGACCTTTGTACATAAAGGAACAAGCCTGTGGGGGGCTTAATAAAGAACTTGCAGAAAATACTAAAAAGTCATGTTATTGGGCTGTGCACCTGGAAAAATGATTTAGGATGAGAGCTACATTGAGGTTTAAGAAAAATATGGTGAGTCATTATTCTGTTTGACAAAATTTGTCTTTACCAGAAATTGTATTTAAATGATTACTGTCCAGTAGTAATGAGTTTTTGGAAGAAAGTATTCAGCTTACCAAACTTCTAAACTATTTTTCTATGGGAATCTAAAATTTATTTTTTTTTGCTATTATTGCCTTCATAAGAAACAAAACATACTAAGACGCTAGTCTTAAAAGATATGCTAACATTTTCAAAACTGTGGATGAAAAATATATTTTATTTGATATCTTTATAAAATTATTTATAACCAAATGATGTGAATATTGATAACATATATGTATCGCTCAGGGAATGAGGTGTGATGGTGTGTTGGAGTCTGTACATTGATTATTGTGTACTACTGGCCTTACTTGTACTAAAATAAACCAAACAAAAATACAGAATTATTTTTTAAAGCTTCCAGTTAAAAACCTTTTCTATATAATAATATACAGTAGAAGTACTTTTTATATTAACTTATTATCCCTAAATGCTCAACAGTTTTTTAACTGCTTAAAGAAAACATTTAGTGTTCTTGCATATACAAAAGTGAGTACACCCCTCACATTTTTGTAAATATTTTATTGGATCTTTTCATGTGACAACACTGAAGAAATGACACTTTGCTACAATGTAAAGTAGTGAGTGTGCAGCTTGTATAACAGTGTAAATTTGCTGTCCCCTCAAAATAACTCAACACACAGCCATTAATGTCTAAACCGCTGGCAACAAAAGTGAGTACAGCCCTAAGTGAAAATGTCCAAATTGGACCCAATTAGCCATTTTCCCTCCCAGTGTCATGTGACTCGTTAGTGTTACAAGGTCTCAGGTGTGAATGGGGAGCAGCTGTGCTAAATTTGGTGTTATCGCTCTCACTCTCTCATACTGGTCACTGGAAGTTCAAAATGGCACCTCATGGCAAAGAACTCTCTGAGGAACTGAAAAAAAGAATTGTTGCTCTACATAAAGATGGCCTAGGCTATAAGAAGATTGCCAAGACCCTGAAACTGAGCTGCAGCACGGTGGCCAAGACCATACAGAGGTTTAACAGGACAGGTTCCACTCAGAACAGGCCCCGTCATGGTTGACCAAAGCGGTTGAGCGCACGTGCTCAGCGTCATATCCAGAGGTTGTCTTTGGGAAATAGAGGTATGAGTGCTGCCAGCATTGCTGCAGAGGTTGAAGGGGTGGGGGGTCAGCCTGTCAGTGCTCAGACCATACGCCGCACACTGCATCAAATTGGTCTGCATGCCTGTCGTCCCAGAAGGAATCCTCTTCTAAAGGTGATGCACAAGAAAGCCTGCAAACAGTTTGCTGAAGACAAGCAGACTATGGACATGGATTACTGGAACCATGTCCTGTGGTCTGATGAGACCAAGATAAACTTATTTGGTTCAGATGGTGTCAAACATGTGTGGTGGCAACCAGGTGAGGAGTACCAAGACAAGTGTGTCTTGCCTAGTGTCAAGCATGGTGGTGGGAGTGGTATGGTCTGGGGCTGCATGAGTGCTGCCAGCACTAGGGAGCTACAGTTCATTGAGGGAACCATGAATGCCAACATGTACTGTAACATACTGAAGCAGAGAATGATCCCCTCCCTTTGGAGACTGGGCCGCAGGGCAGTATTCCAATATGATAACTACCCCAAACACACCTCCAAGACAACCACTGCCTTGCTAAAGAAGATGAGGGTAAAGGTGATGGACTGGCCAAGCATGTCTCCAGACCTAAACCCTATTGAGCATCTGTGGAGCATCCTCAAATGGAAGGTGGAAGAGCGCAAGGTCTCTAACACCCACCTGCACCGCAATTTTGTCATGCAGGAGTGGAAGAGGACTCCAGTGGCAACCTGTGAAGCTCTGGTGAACTCCATGCCCCAGAGGGTTAAGGCAGTGCTGGAAAATAATGGTGGACACACAAAATATTGACACTTTGGACCCAATTTGGACATTTTCACTTAGGGATGTACTCACTTTTGTTGCCAGCAGTTTAGACATTAATGGCTGTGTGTTGAGTTATTTTGAGGGGACAGCAAATTTACACTGTTATACAAGCTGTACACTCACTACTTTACATTGTAGCAAAGTGTAATTTCTTCAGTGTTGTCACATGAAAAGATATAATAAAATATTTACAAAAATGTGGGGGGTGTACTCACTTTTGTGAGATAATGTATTTTCTTTATTATGGTCAGGATTCAAAAAGTTTTATTTATAATATTAGTTGGTTAACTATAAACTATTTCGTATGAATATATAACTTTTCTTTTTCTTTTAGCGTGTGAATCTCCAAACTCCTTTTCATATGTTTGCCTAAATACTCTTATGCCCTGTACACACGATCGGACATTGATTGGACATTCCGACAACAAAATCCATGGATTTTTTCAGACGGATGTTGGCTCAAACTTGTCTTGCATACACACGGTCGCACAAAGTTGTCGGAAAATCCGATCGTTCTGAACGCGGTGAAGTAAAACACGTACGTCGGGGCAGTAGCCAATAGCTTTCGTCTCTTAATTTATTCGGAGCATGCCCGGCACTTTGTGCGTCGGATTTGTGTACACGCGATCGGAATTTAACCGATCGGATTTTGTTGGCGGAAAATTTTATAGCCTGCTCTCAAACTTTGTGTGTCGGAAATTCCGACGGAAAAAGTCAGATGGAGCCCACACACGATCGGAATTTCCGACAACACAATCCGATCGCACTTTTTCCGTCTGAAAATCCGCCCGTGTGTACAGGGCATCAAGCCGCGTACACACGAGCGGAATGTCCGACAGAAAAAGTCAGACGGAAGCTTTTCATCGTATATTCCGATCGTGTGTGTGCCTCATCTGACTTTTTTTTTCGAAAATTCTGACAAACCTAGAAGTAGAACATGTTCTAAAAACCAATTCCTATCGGGAAAACCGCTCGTCTGTATGCTGTTCCGACTGACCAAAAACGACGCATGCTCTGAAGCAAGTACAAGACGGAAGCTATTGGCTACTGGCTATTGAACTTCCTTTTTCTAGTCCCTTCGTATGTGCTGTACGTCACCGCGTTCGGTCGCGACTTTGGTCGGACTTTGGTTTGACCGTGTGTAGGCAAGACCGCTTGAATGGAATTCCGTCAGAGTTCTGTCGGAGAAACCTTTGGAGTTTATTCCGACGGCAAAACCGGTCGCGTGTACAGGGCATTAGCTGTTCCGCTAACAGTTTTTTCTTATAGTGGTCAAGCTCCTATTCACACACACAAGTCAATAAATTATAAGCTTATGCCCTTCCTACATGTCGATTCTGTGCAAATGGTTTCAGAGAGCCAAAAATTCTCTACAATTCTGTGCTAGGCTAACTGCATTTAGTGTTGATTTTGGAAAATATTTAGAATTCTGGAGATATAGTAAAAAAATATCTATATTGCATTCATTTAAAATGGAAGTCAAAAAAATCTATGTAAGAAAAACAATTAAAGCTATAAGCAATAGCCTTAAATTGTATTTGTTATGATAGCGTCTTTTTGTGATCATTTACTGCTTTTGAAATGTGTATAAAAATTGCATTAAACATTTTATATGTTAAAACATATTTAAAGGAATATGAGATATTTTGGATAACGTCATTACACCATCTAAATGAAAATTGCACAGATTCATTGTAAATCAGATGGAATCCCATGAAGTGACTCTGCAAAATGGATTAAAAGACTTTTATGTTTTCCTAATTCTTAGTGAAAGCATCCTTTCATGTCAAATAAAGGGCACTGCTGGTAAGTGCAAATGTTATTCTATTTTTCCAACATGTGTGCTGCTCTAAGTTTAGAAACACTGTTACAACGCACACGTGGATGAGCTACTGAACAGAGCTGAATGTGAAAAACAGTTATATTTTTGTATGTGGATAGAAAAAAGTAGGACAGGAAGATCTCTGCAAGATAAATGCCACAGTGCACAGTTATTCATGTATGCTGAGGTGGTATGGTACAGTGTTATATGTAGGGCAGGTCAAATATTAGAAAATAATACAGCACGTAGATGTGTGACTGTGAGGCACGATGAATAACGTGCTGTACTATTAAATGATAGCGGTAAGATTAAAAGAGAAGTTCGGTGTCTACAAAAACAAAGAAAAGTATACTCACCTAGGTGGATCCCGCATCTGTTCCTAGTCGGCTCTGCACTGAGAACTGAGCAATCAAACATTGCTGATTGCTCAGTTCTCCCTCTCCCCTCTCAGCAAAGAGCAGCAATTATCAGTCACTGGATTTCTGCTCTGCCCCTCCAGTGCTCACTTGAGTGATGGGCTGGGGAGGGGAGGAAGCGGCTGGCTCAGTTTCCCAGCAGTGCAGCTGAGAGCTATCCCCAAACTTGAATGGCAGCGTGATGTCACTAAAGAACACTGTCAGCTGAAAACGAGAATGCAGAATGAACTGCACTATTGCATCTTTCCATCTATTAAATCTTCTGCCGTTGTTGTTTTAATTTTGAATAGTAAAACATTTTTTTCTGCCAGTAAATACCTTATACACTTCCTGTTTCTTGTCTGGTCATTAGCCTAGACTTGTGATACGGTACTGCGTCGCTTCAACTGACAATTGCGTGGTCGTGCGACGCTGTACCCAAACAAAATTGAAGTCCTTTTTTTCCCACAAACTGAGCTTTCTTTTGGTGGTATTTGATCACCTCTGCTTTTTTTTTTTCTTTTTGCGCTATATACAAAAAAAAAAGAGCGACAATTTTGAAAAAAAAAAACCTATATTTTTTACTTTTTGCTATAATAAATAGCCCCCCAAAAATGTAAAAAAACGAATTTCTTCATCAGTTTAGGCCAATATGTATTCTTCTACATATTTTTGGGAAAAAAAAAACCCGCAATAAGCGTATATTGATTGGTTTGCGCAAAAGTTATAGCGTCTACAAAACAGGGGAAAGATTTATGCCATTTTTATTTATTTTTTTTTCCACTAGTAATGGCAGCGATCAGTGATTTTTAGCGGGACACCTAACAGACATTTTTACACTTTTTTGGGAACCAGTGACATTATTACAGTAATCGGTGCTAAAAATATGCACTGTTATTGTACTAATGACACTGGCAGGGAAGGGGTTAACACTAGGGTGATCAAAGGATTAAATGTGTTCCTTGGGTGTGTTTACTAACTGTATGGGGGACTGTATCACTATGGAAACACACAGATCCATCTTCCTGCATAGCAGAAAGACAGGACCTGTGTGATCTCCCTTGCCAGAACGGGGACACGGGCAGATCCCTGTTCTGTTACTGCGGGGAACGATCACGGGTGGACGGTGGACATAGAGTCCACCCCGCCCGATGATTGGCTCCCCCAGTGGGCACGTTCGCTCCCACAAATCGCTGTGTACGAGCCGACGTACAATGGCGGCGATTCGCAGGATCGAGCCACATTGCCACAGTACAAATGCGGCGGCTGGTCCTTAAAGGGGTTGTAAACCCTCCCAGTTTTTCACTTCAATGCATTGAGGTGAAAAACCTATTGTAGTGCACCAGCCCCCCCCCATTTTACTCACCTGAGCCCGTTCATTCCCACGTCGGAGACGTGCACACCCTCACTGGCCGGTGTCTTGGCTCTTGATTGGATAGATTGATAGCAGCGCAGCCATTGACTCTCGCTGCTGTCAATCAAATCCAATGACGCGGGCGTTGGGGGGCGTTGTCTGTGTCTATGGACGCAGCAGCAGGACATGGGAGCGCTCCCGCACGGGTGCCCTGAAGGAGAGTGCTTCTCCGACGGGTCATTCAATGCAGGGAGGAGCCAGGAGCACCACGGAGGGACCCTAGAAGAGGAGGATCGGGGCCACTGTGCAAAACCAACTGCACAGCAGAGGTAAGTATGACATGTTTGTTATTTCAAAAGAAAAAAAAAGGGAACCTAAGTTAAGTGGTTTTCTGAAGCATACAAACAATACAGTTATGTTGGATAGCCAGAACTGTACCCTATAACCCTGCTATCCTAAACTGATATGCACATATTTGAGAGGACAGCAAACAATGTAACATTACTTAATATCCGGTGACCCTTGAGCTCTGTTGCCCATGAGGCGAGTGTCAACTTGTAGGGTAAAGTGTACAGTGCAGTAAGACGCAAAACCAGAATGTTATTATTTTTTAATACCTGTTAAACAGGGGGAGCCCTAAATTGGCTGTAGGTCTTATGCCTAGTACATATGGGCAGAATGTCGAGTGGCATCGGCCGGTTCAACAGAAACTGGCCGACATTCGGTCTGGCAGAAGCCAGCTTCTGTTGAAGGGTCATGACTGAAAAAGGTGTGCCAAACCAGCTCACCAGACCAATGGCTGAGAGCGCTGACTGGTGTGTTCTGGTGGAGGGGCTGCCCCCCCTGTCGAAACACAATAGCACAACAGGGGAGATCACTGTACTAACATTGGATTGTTAATACATCGGCTCCAACCTGAGCTGTCAGTTTTTTTTTCCATTCAAAAAAAAAAAAAAAAACTATGGTTTACAAGGCTTAGGGAGAGGGGGGAAAGCAGGGGATGGAGCAGGCATAGGTAAGAAAGGGTCTAGGGCAGGACAGAGAAGAAAAAAGGGGGGTGATATCTATTTTATAAAGTGCTACCCTCACTGGTGCTAAGACCTGTCTCTGCTACAACCCCATCCTTTTCCTCCATGCCTTGTCCTTTTCCGTTGTGGCCATACTTGCCATCTTCAATAGTATTTCCTCATTCTCATTCAACTAATAAGTATTTTAAAAAAAAAAAGGCTTATCCTTTAACTTTTGTATCTGTCCTGTTTACAAACGCTTTACCACAGCGATTACACGGCTGCTTTATTAAAGTCACTTTGATTCAACTGTAACATTTCCCTTCTATCAACAGTTTGCCCAGATGTGTCTTTGTTTAAAGAATGGCTGCTTAAACACGTCATTAGGGAGAGACATTTCTTCCTCCTGTCTCAGACAGATTGGTGACCCAGCTGTGCTCTCTACTTCTCAGCATGCAAATCACTGGCTTGCACTAACATTTGTTTTCTTCAATGACCAATCATCTTCAATATAAGGATGAATGATAGCTGGAGGAGTTGGAGTGCTATGAACCAGATGCTGGGATGTGGTCACAAGGTTCTCGATCTAGGCTTTAATCCAGATAAAGCAAAGAAGTTAAACCTCTTACAGCTGTTATCACAACACGTTACATTTTGATATAAGAGATGGGACTAGCATTGTAAATGGCCTGGGCTCACATCTGCAGAACCCAGCCTAGAAGAAGCAGACCTAGAACAGGTCCATTTTATCATATACAAGCGATACCCTTGGCAGTGAATGAAACTTTTATTTCTAACGAACATCTAATGCAAGATGAATGCAGCTGCTTTTAAACTTGAACATTCCAAGAATTTGACTAGCTAAACTGGAAATGCCTGGATTGTTTGGTGAGCTAAGAAGTAAGAGAAGATTACCAGATACTAAACAAGTAATCCTTAGTGCTTTAGAAATCAGGGTAGACACCAAAACAGACAGTTATATAAAGCTATAAGCTTCTACCTAAGAAAGCATTAGGGGACATCCAAAACTGGTAAAGATGTTCTCCAGGAAAGAGACTCTTTGGGAGAGAGTTACTAAAACTGGAGCACTCGGAATCTGGTACAGCTGTGCATGGTAGCCAATCAGATTCTAACTTCAGCTTGTTCAATTAAGTTGTGCAATAAAACCTGGAAGCTGATTGGTTTATATGCAGAGCTGCACCAGATTTTGCACTTTTAGTAAATAAACCCCATTTGATAGAGGGGGGCTTCTCTGTGATCAGCTCATTAACTTACACAGGAGATACAGGAGCACTATGGGGGGAAATTATCAAAACTGGAGCAACTGTGCATGGCAATTAAAGAATAAAAAGCATCCAAGAGGTGCTGGGATTTTGATGTAAGTTCCTACAAAGTAGTGAGAGGGCAAACATATTTAAAGAGCTCACTGGCTCAGGTTAGACTGCTCACAACAGACAAATTCATGTAGTCCAAATTCATGTTTGTACTTAAAAACAGCCAATGCATTTTGGGGTTCATAAAAAATGATTTCAGTTTTAGACACACTATTTTTTTTTTAGTTGATGGTTGCTAGATTAGGGTTTTCTAGTGCCATTTATGACATGTGTAGTTGTTTTTAATAGTTCCTTTACCTATGGGTCCTATTTTTGTTAGACATCTGAGCAATAATGAAGAATTTAATTTTATATTTAATTGTTTTATCTCATGTGTATTAATTCTGTTACATTTATAGCAGTATAATAGTATGACTAACCATGTAGCATCTGATGATATTATTTTAAAAATGAGGCTATTATACATTTTTTACTTATTATTTGATATGTGTTTATCTTCATTTCTACGCATGTGTATATGTGCTTATTTATTTATGTATGCATGTACTGTATATGTATACATATGTACGTTATGCATGATGTTATATGATTGTTAATATTATTATTTTATCAGTCACATTTATATTTACATTATAATGTGTTTTGTTGTAGTCCTGATGAGGGGGGGGGGGGGTTGACCTTCGAAAATGCATTGGCTGTCTTTTAGTACAAACTAATAAATTAATTTGGTCTGGCACTCCTTCCCATTTGTGAATCTTTTTTTTCCCGTTCATGGCCTATCAAAGTTCAGGTAAGCTTTGAAAAAGAAAAACAGATGCTAATTGGTTGCCATGCACAGCTGCTCCACATTCTTTCTGCTTCAGTTCTGATAAATTCCCCTCCATAAGTTGAGTCATATTTAAGCCAAAATCCAAAAACAGCTGTGAGGAGACGGACAGGTTGGTAGGGGAGGTGTTGGTGTACATGTTTATAGAACTTTATCAAAGTTGTTCTAAAGATATAAGGTATATGCGCTCTCTTCATTAAGGTAAAAAACCCTCTGTGTGCAGTTTCTCCCCCCAGCCCGATCCCGATCCAGCATGGTGCCCCAGAGCAGAGGTTCTCTCAGTTCTCTCTATCCTCTCTTGAGACGAGGCAGCAGTGGGGAGAGAGTGTGGGGGGGGGGGGGGGGGGCAGGGCTGAGCCTGCACACGTGCCCCATAGCAAGGGGGACTCGGGGGGTCACAGGGGGTAATTAGAAGTGCTGGCAGGGGACCCTAGAAGAGGAGGATCGGGCTGCTCTGTGCAAAACCATGGCACAGAGCAGGTAAGTATGACATGTTTATTATTTAAAATAAAACCCTTTAGATTCGCTTTAATATCTAAGACAGCTTGTCCCAGTATGGTTGTAAGGCAGCAAATGTAAAGCTGGATTCAGATGGGGGCAATTGGCTCACTAGTAAAAGTTGGTGAACTGAAGGTTGCAAGGCATTAAACAGTTACCCTCCACCAAAACAGAAATGATGTAACTCTTTCTTAGATAAACCGATGTGTGTAAAATGATAACTGCCTTTCAGGAAAAACTCAAAAAACTTTTAACTATGCATTTTCTAGCACCTGCCAACACCAGGGAGTACCTACGGGAAAACACCACAAACCTAGATAAGCAGTGAGTAATTGTTGTCTGCCTGGTACTTTTAAATATTTGAATCATGTATAGACATTTTATCTGCCAAATTACATGGAATCCAGCTTCACCACTACCTACATATGACCATGGGATATGGAAATCATGAAATGTAAAGGGTATGTAAAGCAAAATTTTGTAATAGATTTGGATAGAGTAGGCAAGGGTTAGATCCTTTGTCAAGTTTTCGTTGTGGTCTGTGTCCCTGCTTAGGAGATTCGCCCCATTGTCTGTTTTGGCAATCAATGTCACTCGAATACAAAATTAAGAGGAAAGCCAAAACTTTTGAGTTATCAACAGGCCAAGAGTTAGGGGAAAATCCATTCTTTGGGACACCTGTTCCCAGGACAACTCTTTAAGGTGGGTTCCTTCCTTTCACTTTGAAGAGAATTCTTCTAATTCCCTGTTACATCTCCAGGAGAGGAAGTGATGGGAATTCTACACACAGGGTGCAACAGATAACCCTATAGGGTTTTTTTTAACCCTTCCCTACTTTCTCTGAAACACATTTTACACATTGATGCAGAGTCCCTGTTTTTTATCCATAGACAACATAACCACAATTTTTGCTGTGTGATTTTTGCTACCCTTGGTGATCACACTGTTTTGGCTGTGGATATTGGCAGTGGGATAGTCAAAAGCACTTTACAAAGGTGCTTTTGTGTCTGAATTTTTTTCCGCCAACACTCTGCAACGTATGTCCGCCACATCACCTCTCCTAGATATAGGTTACTTATAACAATGTTCAAAATGAAATGCTAAAGCCCGCTGTCAGCTGATGTCACAGAGCCAGTTCAGGCTTGGGCAAGATCGCAACAATGAAGTTGGGATTCACCCATATGCCTGGACCAGCACCCGGCTCAGAGAGCTGCTGAGAGGCTGAGCCTGCCCCCCCACACCACAGCCCAGCCATCCAGTGAACGAGGGGGGGGCGCAGAGCAGAGAGCGATGACTGACAGTCACCAACTCTCTGCTCTGACCGATGCTGCATCCACCTAGGTAAGTAAAATTCTAAAAAAAATACAAAGCCCATACTTTTCTTTTATACACATATAAAGTGTTAAACCACACTTATTAGTTTCCCCAGTTACCTTCTGTGAATGTCAAAAAAACACCTTCCTATGTAATGGAGATGAGAAGTGGAGTTAAGCCACATACACACTATCAGATGTTCTGCTGATTTTTGTCTTCAGATTTACCAAAACCATGTAGTACAAGGGCCTGCCTGATTGCATACCAATTGAAACTCCTAAGGTTTGACCTCATATTATATGGTTTTGGTAACCAAGGAAAAAATCACCAGAAAATATGATAGTGTGTATGGGGCTTTAGGGTTAGTAGCTCAAATCAGGAAGGCGACCTAATAAGAACCATGGCTCCTTCATTGATATAGTGGACTGAGTAAGTGTTGCCATCCTAGGATATGAAGTGTATTAATAGCGGGATTACCAGATAAATATTAAGGAAGGAAAGCCTGAGAAAAAAAAACAAATGCAGCAACTATATCTATTGACTCAAACTGTAATACATAAAATGTTTCTTTTTGGGTTTATATAGGCTTTAACCATCACAGAGGGGAATAATGCAGTATATTTTTAATACAAACATACATTAATGGTCTTTTGCTAAAAGTGAAATACCTTGTTAAAATGGTTTCTGTCATTGGGACATTGTGGCGGGTTGCTGTTGTTATGCCAACCAGCCTCCTGCAAGATATCAGGGGTCTGATGTCTGGTCTGTCGTGAAACAACTAAGTAAACCCCCTCCTCGCTGGCCTGTGTGATGAAAGACAGATGTCAATGCTGCTGTTTTACTGACCCAGACAGCAACTTTCTTTCAAGTTCAGAGAGGTCAGTGAAAGGGCCAATCAAACCAAAATACAAACCCGCCTATAAAGTAAAGCTATGAATAACATTTATGAGAGCTTGAGAAGCTAATACGATATGAAAGTATTTGAGATAAAGGTAAGATTGTGGGGCTGATATTGTAATCCCATTTAAGATTCCACTCCTCACCATTTCCTGCAATGAACATAAAGCTTTATACTATATATCAGTGCTCTCAGAGTGTGCTTACTTTTATTATGTATACGTTATTAATATTATTATTCTTATTGTTTTTACATGAGGCAACCTGTGTTGTAAACTTAATGGACCTTTGACTTATAACCGTGTAATTTTACCATCAGGGACACCTTCTCTCAGGTAATTATTTGAAGGAGAATGGCTAATATGTTTTTCCATATTCTTAAGCAATACCATATGGGAAATGCATTGTAACTTTTAAAGGTTGACATTCTAAATCTCAATCATCAATCATCTTTGGACATACCTGGCCAGTACAAGACTTTGTACTGCAGTTATAATGCTGCACAAACTTCTTCCCAGTATTTTCATTAACCAAGAGGTGATGAAAAACTTGTGATATGTGCCAACATCCCTCCAAATTCTATACAATACAAACTAACCACTCATTGGGACTCAAAGGCACATTTACCAGACAGAATAATAATAAACATTATTTTATTTAAACATACATCATAAAAAGATTTTAACATAAAAGAAAGTTGGCTGATATGGTTTTTATACAATCACCAAGTCCATGTCTCATCTCTATATTCACACTTTTTTAAAGCCAAATCTGTTACATTGCTGGCATCAGTGGAAACAGACTTCCAATGCGTTTCATAAAACTCTTCCTCAGGGACTTGAATAAGATTACACATGTACATATGGCGAGTAAGTACTTATCAGTCCAAAGATAAAAGCACTCCCAGCTATAGACCTAAAAGCACCTGGTCAGTGGTGAGAGGGTACCACAATGACCCAGGATGATCAAGTCAACAGTGAAGTAAACATAATAAAAATCAGTGTAATAAAACCCCTAGAGGTCCTATCCCAACCCATTCAAACCATCTGAGAACAATCAATCTGATGTATACGTGATCTCATTCAATTCCTTCAGGAAGAGTTTTCTTTTATGTATTGAGCTTCTGTTTCCACAGAAGCAATGCAGCAGATTTAATTTTAAAATGTGTGACTATAGAAATAAGACATAGACTTGGTAATTGTACAAAAATTATATCGGCAATATTCCCTAATGTCAAAAACGTTTTATGATGCATGTTTAGATAAAATAATGTTTTATAGAATTCTGTCTGATAAATGTTTCTTAAAAGCCCCATGAGCAGATAGTTTGTATTGTATAAACTTATTTCTAGGGACAGCCCTACAATAAAGGTGGCCATAGATGTGTTAGAGACATTTTACGTTGCCTAAAGCTTTTGAAAAGATACTCGCTCTGTAAAAAAGGAGCAAGCTGTTAAGTTTATATCAAAGGTTGCTTTCTTATTCATACTTGCCATTTTTTGCACAGCAAAAATAGCTTGATTCAGATTTAGTAAGTAAGAAGACCCTGATGTGAGCTAAAAGGTTGCCTCCCTCAGCTTTGTTAATGAAAACCTGATGAGGGCTTTCCTGGGGACCAGGCTAATTGCTTCCAGCAATCTAAATGTAGGCTGTTTTATCACTGATAATATGCACTCTTAATTTACTATGCTGAAATAAGGTTAAAATCTACTGTATTACATTAGTAAAAATGAACCATTCCAAATGTTAGATTTTGGTCATTCAAGCACCAGTAAAAACACAAGGTACCTCAAATAAAATGTTTCTAAATGCATTAAAAAATATGCAACATTCCCATACATGAAGGAAGCTTGTATTAAAGGAAACCTGTAATTAGGCAATACTAATCAAACTAAAGCTGTTGGTGTACAGCCAGACATCATAATGTGCCTGCAACTACCCTGATAGTAATAGCTGCCTTCCCACCTACTGATGCAGCCCTCTGAAAACGCTGGGTATAGGGTACACATGCACACTCCCTTGCTAAACCAGAGCACTGTCACTTGGGGGGGGGGACACTCATTGTAACTATAGAAGCTACTTGGACAAGCAGCAAAACATTGCCAACTTTACAGAACACGTCCCGTTAAATGTGACTATTTGCTACTATCTCAAATATATTCTAAATAAAAAATACACCTGACTGTATGTATCGGTATGCTTTGGTGGGATTACTAACAGGAAGACAGCTATGTTGTAGGAAAAAAATCTCCCTTCATAATCAGAAACTTTATCTCAAACACGTTCAACTATTATAATCTTTTTACACACATAGCTATTATATTTAACAGATTATAAATTCATAGTCCTTTAATAAAAATAAAGAAAAAACAGAAACAAAATTTGGTTGATTTGGAAGAACTAAGCATGAAGAGCTTACTGAGGCTTGCACAGGCTGGTTACCATAAATGTAAAAAACAGTTTTGGACCTTTTCAGGATATTCATTTTATACATAAAGGCAAGAACTGAAACCCGATAGATTTTGACACCATCTGCTCAATGGATTGGAGGGTGCTGTTGTGCAAGGGTGGTATGTTAAAGTCTGTATTTTGGGACAGTGAGGTCTGAATTGGCCCATTTTTTTTTGGGGGGGGGGGGGCAGCATTTATATGGCACAGAATGGCACTAAGATTATATAGGGTCAATTTACCAATGACAAATAGGATGTTCACTTTGCTAGGGGATTTTTAATTTGTCAGGGAATTTACCCTTAGCTTACTGAATGAGGGAAGTTCTATTGACTTCCCTTATCCATTCATGTGCAAGCAAAAATATATATACCGGTATATATATTTTTAATTCTCCTTGCACGTGATTGCACATATAATAAACTAAGGGAAATTCCATTGCAATGTGAACAGCCTATTTCTCTAAAGTAAATCAACCCCTTTGACTCCCTCCAGAGTGATGTCCCAAGTTCACATCAAAATGAATAAACAGTAGTTTACAAAATATTCATCTCCACTGTAGGGATAAGACACCTATGGCAAAGTGATCATCATGTAAACATCTTTACCATGCGCATGCATAATCTGGGCAAGCCTCAGCCAGTACAAACCTCCAGTTAGATTCCAGTACTGAACATCTATGAAAAGGTGAACACATACCAATGAGTGTTAATCACAAGTAAGCATAGAATAAAGGTATTAATAAAGAAAAGCTGAAAAAAGAAACAGAGGTTATATAATTATTGAAACATTTTAAGTTTTGAGAAAATTTGACAATGACATACATTTAATTAATAATTTTAGGATTAATGCATTGCAGATCATCAATAGATACAGTAAGTAGATGCAAAATCTGTAGATTGTGTTGGAGGAAACAAGAAGAGTATTAGATGAAAAAGGAAGAAAACATTGCCAGACAATTTCTAATTTGTGTGCTGCAGTGATAATTAGGACTAACATGACATTTTGTGATATAAATAAATGATTTAAATGTATTCAGGTCACAAGATCTGATATTCTGACATGGAATGCCCAGAATCAAAGAGACATATTGGACCCTATGTATAAAAAGTGTCTCAAAAGAAAACTTTTCTTATCAATCTTAATATATTTATAATTTCCAGTAGTGGGTCAATTATTGCACAAAAGACAAAGAACTAAGGTCTGCCTTTACTACAGTACATAGAACCTATCATCATTGGTTATAGCCTCTTTACAATTACTGGCAGGCCGTATAAAATAAGACAACTGAACATAAAGCACAATGACACAAGGTCAGCTATTTCAACAGCACAGAGCTGAACAACGTCATGACACATGAAACATGGAATGTTGTAATACTTTGTCCTGACAAGACAGACACAATACAGAGTAGTTTACCAACTGGAGGATATAGTTACATAGTTAGTAAGGTTGAATAAAGACACCAGTCCATCCAGTTCAACCTGAGTGAGTGTGGGTGCGTGTCTACAATTGTCCCTATCCCTGTACATTGTGCCTCATTAAGATGGTCATCGATTATATTATTATTTAAGGTACCCATATAGCGCCGTCAGTTTACACAGTGCTGCACACATACATTGCCCATTCACATTGGTCCCTACCCTCAAGGATCCCACAATCCAAGGTCCCCAACTCACATTCATATACTAGGGCCAATTTTGGACAGAAGCCAATTAACCTACCAGCATGTCTTTGGAGTGTGGGAAGAAACCGGAGTACCCGGAGGTAACCCACGCAGGCACAGGGAGAACATGCAAACTCCAGGCAGGTAGTGTCAGGTAGTGTTTTTACTGCTAGGCAAGAGTGCTACCCACTACACCACTATGCCGCCCAAAATATATGAAAGATATGAAAAACAAGTAATAGTATATATAAGTCCTGTGACCCTTTATGAACATCCACTGGACTTCTTAACAAGGAAGAGCTGGCAAGGAGCATGGGGCCTAATACCTCCCCAGGACACTCTAGTTTTACAAAGGCTGGCAATGAAAGGTAGAGTGGTTCCTTCAATGCTGATAATATATTGACAGTACAGCAGCACATGGTCTCTCTTCCCTAGTTTCTGATGCACTTATATGGACTGTTAAAATAGATCATCATCATCATATAGCCCTTTATATCACAATCGCTAATAGGCTACACATACTAACAGAATACAAGAAGATGTAATGGCTTCAGAGATCTAAACTAAAACTTATATACAAACCATACTTTTAAGATGAACTTCATAGATAAAAGGGATTTTTGCAACATTTTGTGACGTTTTCTGTTTTGAGAAAATTACTGTTCATATCCTTTCTCAAACTGTTGGTTAAGTTAAAGTACCACCTTCACCATAACTGCCTGTGACACAATGGCTGTCTTATTTATAGACTTAAGCCAGGTATGTGTGTACCGAAATTCCACTGGTTTAGCAGGAACTGACCAACTTTCAGTATGTATGTACTCCTCTCTGTTCAACAGAAGCTGCCACAGGCTTCGGTCGAATAGTCATGCTGGAAAACCAGCATTCGATCAGCACTTGCAGCCAATGGCTGAAGCACTGATCTGTGTATTCTGACAGGGTGGGGGCCCCTGCTGTCAGGATATAATAGGGCAGTGAGGGAGATCCCTGCATGTTTGTTTGGATGCAGAGTAATGTGAGGTTTTTTTTCGTTCAACCCGCTGCTTGAACGAAAATAAAAACTGTGCACGGATACCCTGCTTTATCCTATGTAGTATAAACTGTGTTGTTTTGTTATAGTGGTGGATTCATTGGCTCCTGTCTAAACTGGCCTTAGTATGTATGTGCATGTATATATGCATGTGAGCTGGGGACCTTAGGTTGGGTAAGTTCCCGGACTGATATGAATGTACAGTATGTAAAGCACTGCATAAAATGCTATATACATGCCTTTAAAACTCCATATACATTGTATAAAATTATATACACATTCCTATGATAAAAAATAAAATAATATGTAAAACCTGGGAGGAGGGGTTGATATTGTGACTTATCGACATTACTGTTAAATGTGTTCAGATTTCCCTGATATTGTTATGCTAACATCTCCTGCTTGTATGCCTTTCTCTCACTGTTTTTATTTTTTGTGCATTCTGCATATTGCATAAAAGGCATTGTTACCACTTTTGGTATGTCTAGAGCCAATGTACAGTATATCCTACATTAATTTATGATCCAACCTGTATGACTATGTACCTCCTATTGATCTATGTATATTTTTGGTTTTGTGACTTATTTGTGGAGGTCATTTGAAATATTTGTTATGGTGTACATTGTGTTTTTACTAGATGACTTCCTTTCTTGCCTCCCGTATTCAATTTGGTAATTTAGTTTAAAGTATACCGGATTTGTTTTGGTGTTCTTATGAAAACTATATTTTCTTTTAGATTTTTTAATTTGTTTAAAGTGTACATGTACTTAAGAATAATTTAAAGTTGACTCTCTGACATAAAAGTAAGCACCTTTATTCATCTTTTGGTACAGTCCATGAGCTCAGTATTCAAATTTTAGCTTGGGGCTCTGTAGTTGAAGTTCGATCCCAAGATGTCCCCCTACCTCTGCTACAACGGAAACCATAAAAATGCTCAGAGCACTGCACTAAGGGATGCTGGGGGGGAGTTAATGAAAGAACTTTGATATCAAAACTAGAAATAGATATTTTAGGTTCACATGCTTGGGGGCACTGTAGAAGATATTTGAAGGTATGTGAAAGTACCTATTGGAGTCCGTTCTTATACCACTGAGACATGTTTAAAAAGTTTTGTACACATTATTTATCCTGCCTTGATTAAAGATGGCATAAGACCTGTAATTTATTCCGTGCGTCCACCTATCTCTTAAAGCAGTAATGGAGCCTATTCAGCATGTAAGGTTTTTTGGGAAACAGCAGCATGAACTGTATACATTTGTCACCCAACAAATGCGTTACGTCTACCGCTTAAAGATTTACAATTGACTTGAAGTAATCAGCCACATCTGCATACCTAGTCCATGCACTAATGCACTGTGGCATAAGCAGAGTGATGTGAATGTAAGCAATCTATCACTAGCTGACCCTAAAAGTTCAGACAAACAAGCAAATTCAAAGGCAATCTCTGTTTGCCTCTGCACGGGACTTTAAGGTGCACTGCTCCGAATCAAAGTTTATATTTTTAGCTATTTTTTTAAGACTCTACCCTATAATTTAAGATGTCTCTTGAGGACCATGCAGCAGGAGAACCATAGTCTCTCAGCCAAAAAATAACATTTTAATAAGTTTAGACTGACTTGAAAGAGTTCAATTTCAACTTATCCAATTTCAGAAATGAAATGTTTTGGCAAGAAAGTAAAGCCAAATCATTGGTCAGTCTATTATACAAGTTCACAGAAGAGATCAAATCAGTGGCAATAACATGCACACAGATTAGGTGTGTCTGCCCTTATATAAAACAATTAAAGTAAGAGTAAACATCTCAAAGAAAAATTTAAACCATTTACAGAAATGTTCCAGTTAGAAGATCAAATAAGTGTTTACCAAGTTCATTAGTGGCAAATGTTGCATTTTTTAGGGATTTTGTTTTCCATTTGTAAGAGTGGAAGCTATTCAGCTTCTAATTTTTAACACACACGTTTATGGGTGTAACTAAAATAACTCAGTAATGCGAAACATAAACTGTTATTTTGTTTTCAGTTTTTGAACTATTTAGGTAGCTAAGGTCCCACACACAAGAACACACTGCACTACATTAAATTGTTGCATTAAATTGCATTGTGTCAAAATGATTTGGCTGCAGTGCACCTCAATGCAAAAAAAGAAGTAAGCCCTCCTTCAGTTTTTTTTTTTTGCAGTGCACCCCACATTGTGCTTTGTGGTACGATGCAATGCAGAGGCCTTCTGTAGGTGTGCTGGCATGCCATCCTGAAAGAATGGGACCTCTTCACACTAATGCATGCAAGCTGCATTACTGCTATGTGGGTACTGTACATGAGCCTTTAAGGTAACTTATTAACAATTTTGTCACAGCTTTCAAACCTGGGAAGGCTGCGAATATGCAGATTATGTGATCTCCTGAATTAGACAACCAGAGCAATCTGCTATCTTTTTGCATTTGTTTGACATATGTCACCCTTCCAGTGTTCCTTGCTGCATAGACAAGTTGTAGGTGGGGGTGGGCTCCTTCCAGGTCCACCTGCCCTCTGCCTATCTATTAAAATGCATATACTCTAATTGTAGAGACTCACTGAAGTTAGAGTTATGGACTACAGAAAACGGGGTACCCTGACAAGACCTGTAGCTTTTGCATGTATTTGTAAATGTGTGCAGACTAAACTATGTGTTCTTACATATTTCCTTATTAATAACGCGGCTCACTAATGAATTTTAAGCCTCCAAATCTTGGTCAAGGAGCCATATAAGGACATATGTAAGGATTTATCTTAAAAGACGTAAGGCTTGGGGAATGCAGGATGACCAGCCCACTATCCCTCTTAAAAGGTGATATAACTGTCCAAACAACTTTGATTGGTCATTTACACACATTCTAGCCTGTATCTACCACAGCCCAAACTGGAATAGGCTAGTCTCACATCAGAGCTGCCTCCATGAGGCATGTGCCCGAACCTGGTCAGCCATGCTGCATAAAAGCAGACAGGGAGTCCATGGCAAAACAGCATCATTAGTTAAATATTATTGTCATATTTTCTCTATTTGTATCTGTATCTGTTGTTACTTTTAATAAATGTTATATGTATACAGTATCTCACAAAAGCGAGTACACCCCTTACAATTTTTGTAAATATTTTATTATATCTTTTCATGTGACAACACTGAAGAAATGACACTTTGCAACAATGTAAAGTAGTGAGTGTACAAGCTTGTATAACAGTGTACATTTGCTGTCCCCTCAAAATAACTCAACACACAGCCATTAATGTCCAAACCGCTGGCAACAAAAGTGAGTACACCCCTAAGTGAAAATGTCCAAATTGGGCCCAATTAGCCATTTTCCCTCCCCGGTGTCATGTGACTTGTTAGTGTTACAAGGTCTCAGGTGTCTCAGGTGTGAATGGGGAATTGGCAGAACTCTCTGAGGATCTGAAAAAAAGAATTGTTGCTTTACATAAAGATGGCTTAGGCTATAAGAAGATTGCTAAGACCCTGAAACTGAGCTGCAGCACGGTGGCCAAGACCATACAGCGGTTTAACAGGACAGGTTCCACTCAGAACAGGCCTCACCATGGTCGACAAAAGAAGTTGAGTGCACGTGCTCAGCGTCATATCCAGAGATTGTCTTTGGGAAATAGACGTATGAGTGCGGCCAGCATTGCTGCAGAGTTTGAAGGGGTGGGGTGTCAGCCTGTCAGTGCTCAGACCATATGCCGCACACTGCATCAAATTGGTCTGCATGACTGTCATCCTAGAAGGAAGCCTCTTCTAAAGATGATGCACAAGAAAGCCAGCAAACAGTTTGCTGAAGACAAGCAGACTAAGGACATGGATTACTGGAACCATATTCTGTGGTCTGATGAGACCAATATAAACTTATTTGGTTCAGATGGTGTCAAGCGTGTGTGGCAGGAACCAGGTTAGGAGTACAAAGACAAGTGTGTCTTGCCTACAGTCAAGCATGGTGGTGGGAGTGTCATGGTCTGGGGCTGCATGAGTGCTGCTGGCACTGGGGAGCTACAGTTCATTGAGGGAACCATCAATTGCAACATGTACTGTGACATACTGAAGCAGAGCATGATCCCCTCCCTTCAGAGACTGGGCCGCAGGGCAGTATTCCAACATGATAACGACCCCAAACACACCTCCAAGACACCCACTGCCTTGCTAAAGAAGATGAGGGAAAGTTGATGGACTAGCCAAGCATGTCTCTAGACCTAAACCCTATTGAGCATCTGTGGGGCATTCTCAAACAGAAGGTGGAGGAGCACAAGGTCTTTAACATCCACCAGGTCCATGATGTCATCATGGAGAAGTGGAGAAGGACTCCAGTGGCAACCTGTGAAGCTATGGTGAACTCCATGCCCAAGAGGGTTAAGGCAGTACTGGAAAATAACGGTGGCCACACAAAATATTGACACTTTGGGCCCAATTTGGACATTTTCACTCAGTGGTGTACTCACTTTTGTTGCCAGCGGTTTAGATATTAATGGCTGTGTGTTGAGTTATTTTGAGGGGACAGCAAATTTTCACTGTTATACAAGCTTGTACACTCACTACTTTACATTGTTGCAAAGTGTAATTTCTTCAGTGTTGTCACATGAAAAGATATAATAAAATATTTACAAAAATGTGAGGGGTGTACTCACTTTTGTGAGATACTGTAGTTTGTGTGATCTCGCTTTGCACATACAACCCCAAAAAAGTAAACTATCACATGACAGTGATATAACATATCTCTACCCAACTACTTAAAGTGTATCTAAAGCCAAAACTTTGTTTTTAATTTTAGTTAGAGCAGGGAATGGTGAAAAATCATAATAGTTTTTTTTTTTTTGCCTTCTGTGTGCCATAGGGGAAGTGCTCCAAAGTGACTGAAATGCCCTCTAAGGTAATTGTCACCAAAACAAATGTGCTCCTTTGAAGATTCCCCCTCTATTCCTGTTCTGGTGACAACTCCAAATTTTAGATTGTCCTCACATTTAGTCTCAATTGCAATAGTCACCAGGACAAAGAGAGCATGTGAATTTCCTTAATCTAGACACAGATAGAAATAAAAACAACAGTTTTTGTTTTGCTTTTTTTCGTCCTTATGACACGTCATAAGTCTCTTCTGTCATAAAAGTACTCAATGATTCTGCTGCAAATTTTTTTACATGCACAGTACAGTAAACACTCTTGGTTCACTCCCATTATCTGTTACAACATCAGTGGGTGAAGAAAGAAGATGCCTGAAGAAGGCCAGCAGAATATAACAGCGGTTGCAAATGAAACAATAAGGGAACCAACTAGAGGGGGTAGGTTTGATTCAATGTGCAAGTATGCTGTGTGCTCCTAATAGGAAAGGGTCAATGGACAACCACAGCTTTAAGTGTAAATAGTTCTCTAGTAAAACACTGATGCTGATGATTATGTGAAAGCATCATTAGATATTTATCTACAATATATAATTAAATATCAGTAGTACTGTATATATGCTAACTTATGGCCAGAGACATTGGATTCAATGAAAATATGGGCCTAATTTACAATAGTATTAAGAGCTAAGGTGAATCTTTGTTCACTTCAAACATCCAGTCATATGATAAAGAATCTCCATTGCTTTAGAAATTCCCCAGCACATGTTTACATGTTGAAAGCTCATGTACAGTATATGTTTACGTCTCCTCCACTTTAGTAAATTGGGTATATTAAATAAAAAAAAACTTTTGTGTAATTAATCTATTCAGTTTCCTAAGAGTAAATGTTCACACTTACAAGTGGGTTAAATGATGATCTTATTGGCAATTAGCTAATGTTTACAGCTATGCGTAAACATTTAATTTTTTTTAATAAATACATTTTAAAATTATGCATACCTTTGTAATCAAAACGAGCAAATTAACTAATAAAAATTCAGAAGCCATTATTCTTTTTTTTTTTTAGGACAATGGGTTTAGCTGAGAAGAAGAAAAATGCACTATTAGGCATATCTCCATTGAATGATCACAAGCTGATTAAACAATTTGGTCTCTGCATTATTACTGAGATTTAGCATGCAATACAAATTGATGGGGAACTTTAACCTATGTGTGATTAAGAGCTGCTCTGACTAACAGCGGTTGATGTTACAGATCTCCACTCAGACTCTCATTTGGTAAAAAAACATAAATGCTTCAAGGAAATCATCAAGTTGTAATTTAAGATGGAAGGAGTAGTCAGAGATTTCCAGAGCACCTGGTTCATCAAAATGACAGCCAATGGCTCACATACAAGCTGACAAAGGGTTTAAGGATGTAAAGTAATCTTTGGTCCAAAGATGAATTACTATTGATTCTTACGAATCAAAGTTTTGAGCTTTTCTTTTCTGTTATTTATAGCATTTCCTAGTGTTTTAATGTTTCCTAAATTTGCAGTTTTCACTTCTATTGTTACCTGAGTTACTATAGGCACCTAAGCAGTGCAAACTTGCCATAGATCTTTGCTCTTAGCTTTCTGGGTCCATACACCTGCAAAGCCCATTATGGAAGGGTTCTACTTTATGATTTCAATTGAATTTATTTATTGTTATAGTGGAGAATACGGCAAAAGACAATGGAACACCAAGAACTCAAAAGCAGGTGAGAACAAAGCCAGGAATCACGGTAGAGAGATCTCACAGCTGGAGACCCCAAGAGGTCTCCAAGTCAGCTCACTAGACACTAATGGTTGTTGATAATTGAAAGGCAGAGCCAACCCCTGCCAAATGTACCACAAACAATAGTTTTAAATTTAAATATACTCAGCCAAATGGTTCAGTTCACATACCAGCAAACATTGGCGCTGTGAGGAGGACCTGGCAGCAGTGGAAAGAAGATTTCTACATTATCAGCAGCCAGTCGGACACTGGACATACTTCATTAGAGGTGCATTACGTCTCTGGTGTCGAATCGCAACAACAAAAATGTAACTAAAAACTTCAGCTTTAAAGTATATGTATACCCTAAACTTTTTTAATTTATGGACAGCGTAAGGAAGAGTTAAAATCCCTGACAGTTTAGTTTTTGTGTACCATTGGGGAAATTTCAATTTATTTCCTGTACATCTCCAAAAATTAGGAAAATTAAAATTTCCTCCTTAGACAATTGTCCCTGAAACAGGTGTCCTCATTGAAAGATCTCTTTTTTACTTCTCATTCTGGCGACACCTCCCAAAAATTGGATTTCCCTCACTTTATTTTTAAATTACAATAAAAATTTGAAAGAGGGAATCTATAGGCTAGGTAGGTGTAGTTCCGCTATGTTTTTTTTTTCTTACCGTGCTTATCCGGTTCCAGCCTTTTGTATGCTATTATAATCCTATAGTGTACCTCAAGTTCACCATTGTAGATGCATACAATGGTTTGAAAACTTGAACATTTTAAAAGAGGTCTCTAATTATTACCCACTCTCAAAAGTAAATAAAAATATTTTACCTAGTAATACACTTGAACTATTTCAGGATAACAGCTTTGCTGCAGCTGGCTGCAGACATTCACAAAAGGGGGCTGCTTTGAATCTATGATATGTGGGTAAATGCTCTATGAAGGATATTCAGGAGGTAGTGGCACATAATAGATTGTATGGAACCATTTTCCTATTGCCTTGCCAGGACTCTGGCTCTGATTTCAATACCAAAAACTTTGCTGATCTCTGAAACTAAAACCCAACATTCGGCAGTTTACGTTTATTTTTTTTTACAGACAACATTGTGGTTACTCCTAAATTGCATTGAGGATATGTTTTGCGGCCACAGATCCAAATAGTGCTCAGTGAAGTTCTTTAATGTTGACTGCCATGATGAAGGGGTTGTGATGTTACCAAACAGCCTTCCAGTAATTAGTGCTTCTCTGAAGACAATAGACTGACTGAAATTAATATGAATGCTTTAACTGCAAACCTGACCCTATATAATTAACATGAATCACTTCCCTGATAAGTGTACAACAAAAGTATGTAAACATCAAGCTGCAATCCCACATTCCATTATAGCAATGAACACAAAAGTCACAGGAGGTAAACAAAAAAGCCAACACAATGTAAACTGCAATGCATACTTTAATTATAAATAAAGGGCGAGCGCAGTGGATTCTGTCCCACTCTCAAATCTAACAATAGCATATAAAAAATGGAATGTCCTTTACAGGCAATGCATTTAGAGCTTCTAAACTCCATAACTAAGTTTGCATGTTCAAAATCTGAGGGTACTAAATCAGGGGCAGAGGGAACTGAAATGATTAATTGACCAGGTATGTGGGCAAGAAGTTCAGTATGAATGCTCTGCTTCAAGTCATCGCACAATTTTAATGTCTCATTTTATCTTATGAACCTGTGATTATAAAGCTGAACTCTGGATAAACGAATATTGTCTAAACACAAGAGCCATTCTTACTTCAGTCTTGGTGTTCTTTGTGTATTTCTTTCAATTCTGTGCAGTAATCCAGTGTGAAACTTTACCTCTGTACAGAAGCTTCCGGTAATAAAGACCTGTCGCTGCTGCTCTCTCTACTTATGCAAGGTGACTGGTCTTGTCTCCGCCCCTCCGTTTTCTACAGGCAGCCTGCTGTGGGCGGGCTTTATGGGTCCCTCCCACAGCTCTGCTGTCTACACAGGCTATGTAAAGCACAGTGATGATGTCACTATCACTTCATAGGGCAATAACCCATTTTGCAATGGCATTTAAGTGCATACAAAGTGAATTTATATCCTTTACGGGCTTTTGAATAAAAGCTAAAGTAAACATTTTTGTGCCTTGGAGCTCAACTCATTCACACAGGGCATTTTTCCTGCCACTTTTAGGAGCTTCGGGTGTTTTTTTTTACAGGTTAAAAACACCTCTCCATGTTATTCTATGTGTCCATGCACACTTAGGCTTTTAGGAGCTTTTAGTAGCATAGGCGTTTTCAAGCTGCAAAAACCCCCAGGGCCAGCTAAAAAATCCCAGGGCCAGCGCGTTAGGCCCCTTTCACACATGCGGACAGTATGTCCGTATTTCATCCATCCGTTTTCGGATGAAATACGGACATACATGCATCCCTATGGGATACCGGGTGTCAGCGGATGTACATCCGCTAACACCCGATGTCGTCCGCCTCCGCTCTCGTCCGATTCTGCGGACGGAAGAAAATCCTATTTTTCTATCCGTCTGCAGAGCGGATCGGAGGAACACGGACAGACAGTCCGTGTTCCTCCGATCCCCCATAGGGGAGAGCGGAGATCTGACAGGGCGGTCCCTGCACAGTGTGCGGGTCCCGCCCTGTCATCTGCCTGCTCAGCTGGGGAAAGCGGAGCGATCCCCGCTGAGCAGCGGATAAACACGGGGCGGATCAACACGGATCCGTCCCGTGTGAAAGGGGCCTTAAGAAGACCAGCATTACAGCTGTAAAAATGCCTGACATGGCTAAACGCGTGTTAACTCTGTATACTGCGTTAAGCCGTGTCAAGCGTTTTTAAGCTGTAGTTATGTGATTTGGGAGTGAAAAATAGAAGAGGTCAGTGTTCTTTAAAAAAAAAAAAAACGCTGCTAAAAGTGCATTTTTTATGCTGCTTTTTCCTGGCATCAGTACTGGCTTTGCAGTTCATTTTTTTTTTAATGCCCTGTGTGCATGAGGCCTAACAGACAAATGATTGTCAGTACAATTCCACAAATTCATATAAAGTATATTGGTTTCCCTATGAATCTCAATGTATTTCTTTATCGGGATATACTGCGGGCTGCTATTGTGCCCTGTAGTAAGATTGAATAGTATTATATGCTGTGTTATCTGAGTTATGGCACTTACATAAGTATTAACTCAAGCTAGAATTATTATTTAGAAACACCATCATCACCTAAAATGAATACAATAATGCACAGAGGATAGAAGGTTAGATCTTGCTATACTATACATGCTATACTAATATATACTGGAATTCTGTCAGTACATATTGCTATACTGGGATTCCGTGTCGCCACATGTATGTGGATTTCCTCTAGGTGTTATGGCTACTTCCCTGTCCTAAAGCACTGATCAGTATATTAGATAGGGGGCCTAATGTGCAGACCCTTATACCAACAAAGGACCATATAAATTTATTCAGTAAAAGTGATGCTACTAAAGACTTTCAGAGAGTACAGACATATTACAAGAGATTTTCAGAGACTGCAGACATAACACAGAGGATGTCAGAGACTGTGGGCATGCCACAGATAAAGTTGGAGACTGGGGGCATATTGCAGGAGACAGTCTGAGAATGGAGACCTGTCACATGGGACTGCTAGAGATCACTAATTTGCCAGCCCCTTTACAAATAAAGCATACATTAAACACAAGTAAAGGAACCCTGTTCTATGCTAAACACTATCAATATTCCAAAAGTAACAGGTTACCCTATACAGTGTAAATCTAGGGAGATGAGCTGCAGGATACTGAGAGTTTACTTGAAGTAACCAAGTTAATATCTTTGAACCTGTACTTTGTGCTTGAATGCAAACTAACGCGCATGCTGCAAAGCAGACAGTGTCTCATTTGGCACCATGATCTGCTAAAATGTTGCAAATGCCAACTCTTGAAAGTTCCTCTCACATGACGTTCAGTAAAGCCCCGTTCACACGATCAGAAAATCGTACAGAAAATACTGCTTTCAAAGCGATCGTACAATAATCGGATCATTAGTACAGAGCTTTCGAAAGTCGATCATGACAGATCACTCGATATTATTCTATCGGACATGCACAAAACATTTTTCTGGACGATGCCAGATCATATGATTTTCGTTTAATCAGTACAGCTGCCATTTGAAAATGCAATACAAATGCATTACAACACATGACATCACTTTTGAATTTTTATTCTGTCGTACAAGAATTTTCGTGACTTTAGTAAACTCTTCAGATTCGATCTGAGATTAGCATGCAAAAAAAAAAAATGGACGATCATTCGTCCGATAATCTCATCGTGTGTACCGGGCTTAAGCACTACACTGTGTGAGACACAGTCTATACATGTGACCCAAACTCAAAAGCACTGGGATTGTCTCAGGGCTCCAGTAATGGCTCAGGTTTGGCAAGGGGGCATATGTTAGGTTTCATTTTGCCGGGTTTACCTTAATTATGTACCCCCTCAATCCTTCTTACTGAACCGAGTCTATCCTATTCATGTTCAAATTGAAAATGCAGTGAATGGAAGTTTGTTGGACCTCTGAGGGAATTTTGCTGGATTTCCGTGGGGGGGGGAATAATTTCAGGTCCACTTTAAAAATTTGTGAATGCCTATTATCATTCTTTTTGTTGACCTCCATGCTTCTCACTCAGATCTAACAAATCCTTTTTTGCTTTAACTCGTACGTTCAGTATTGGTTATATTCTGACTCCTGCACTTTACCTTTAGTTAGGCTGCTAGGTAAATTTAGTTTTTCGCTTCATTGTAGTGAGTGGTGTTTGATTGTTTTTGTAAGTTTAGAGTTTCCTGAGCTGAAGATTTGATTCTTCCCACTTGACTCTGAAAGAAATTTCTAGAGTATATGGTAGAGAGATTCAAATGATTAGTGTGAATATTTATCATGCCTCAGCCAATCCCTGGAAGGAGGCATCCATAAGGTGGCTGGGGAAGTGATAAATGTTTGGAAAACTTTGCCAGAGTGTTTTTTCCGCTTCAGAGAGGGTTCCAGTCTCCTGGGAGGCTGTTGTCTCTGGGAGAGAGCTACTGAGACAAGAAACTGCAGTCCTGGCTATAGCAGATGATGGGCTGAGGGCCTTCAGAAGATTGTCAAGGGATTATACCTGCTGGAGAGCACTGTTGTTAAGTCCTGGTCTGGGGATGGATTTTGTTATCTCCCTCACTCTGGATCTACCTTTGGATGCTGGGTGGCAGTCAGCTCCTGGGACACTGTGAGCAAAGACCTTGCTAAAGACTATTAGGTGTGCAAGTTCCAGAAGGGAAATAAGTACCAGAGGTTGCTATATGCAATGCTGCTGTAGGGTCCTAGATATACTGGCCATTCCTGTTACCTTCAGGAAGAATTGGTATTAGAAAATTAGTAAGAGGTTTGTCCTCCCACTATTGCTGCTATTGATTGGTTTGGAATATTCTGTGTCCCTAAACCCCTCTCCTGTTAAAGTTTTTCAGCAATAAACACTATAAAGACATCCCCTGGACTGAGCCTGAATTGTCAGTGTGTGTGTGCAGGGCCGTACCACCGGTCCTCCCCTAGGGGGCCTGGGCATACAGGGGGGCCTGGACAGAAGGGGGATCGGTGCGGGGGGAAGGTTAATTACAGAAGGATGCCCTGTGCGGCTCTCTGCAACAGCTGAAAGTTGGCTTCTCCCAATCTACCTCCCACCAGCTTTCAGCTGCTGCTGGAGGGAGAGACAGAGAGAGAGGGCATTGTTCTGTAATTGCTGCTGCTTTCCAATAGAGTAACATAGGCTGCCTGCACACAGCAATACCCACATTTAAAAAAGAACACATAAAAAACACTGATTCGCACTGTACAAGCCACAGCACCTATGTGGAAGGGCTCCAAATATTTTAGAATTAGCAGGAATTTTGTAAGTTATGTTATTTTTGTGTCCTCTGATAAGGATTTTAGTGTATTTTTAGTAAAAATATTGCTTTGATATTTTGAGGGAGGGGAGGGCTGGTCAGGTTGGCTGTACATGATTCTAACAGCAGCCCTGTACGTGGGACTGAGCTTATGTGACTGGCAGCCTCCATACTACATTAGGAGACCTGGGTATATGTTCAACAGCCCCTTTGGGGGTAAGCACTACCCATACCTAGGATTATGTCATTATAGATTGCGTGATAAAAGCTTATACTGTTCTTGCACATAGAGTGATTATGTAATGGATGAAAAAATTATTACCATACAGTATAACGGATAGATAATATTTGTGTGCATTTGTGAGCACAAAAGTAGCACTGAAAATAATGATTGAAGTCAAGGGCCCCCAAGCTGCTACTTTGTCAGGGGCCCATTTGGATTTAATCTAGTTCTCTGAAGGATCACACAGATCAACTCATTCCATCTATCATTTTACAACATAAGTTTGAACTGAAAATGTAACCTGCTGGGAAAATAGCGCTCCAACACAATCCAGATTCCAGACCTGCTTAAGAATTTTGTTCCTGTTCTGATATATCGCTAACCTTGAGATTGCTGTACTCAGTATACCCGGTAGGAAATGATTTATAAAGTGAAGAGAAAATTTTCCAATTCTAATGTTATATCCGGAAGCTGATTCATGATCATGTTCTAAAGTACATCAAAAACCATGTTCTTGTCATTGTCTAAAGTGTGTTCATAGCACTGCAGGCTTGGAAGATTTCCAGTGAGTGTAGTTTCAGTCAGAACACGAGGAAACCCTGGAACTGTGCTTTAAATATAATTAAAGCAGACCTTTTTCATCTTTTCATCTATTAAATCTTCTGCCCTTGTTGTTTTAACTTTGGATAGTAAAACATTTTTTTGACAGTAAATACCTTATACAGCCCACTTCTAACTTAACCTAACCACTCTTGCTGAACCTTCTGATAACTGGTCATAATAGCTGCATCCAGTGTCCAGCCACAATATCATGGCTTGGATGTCATCAGGTGACCCATTGATGGGAAAAAGAGAAGAATGTGACACCATGCCTGCTGTACAGCAGCGCTGCTGAAGTGGTGTATAGTGGTTAATGGTGTTAGAGACATAGAAGGCAGGCTGTCAGTCTGAGCAATCAAAAAATATAATACAGATACTGTAACACTGATGTCTAACATTTTTCAAACCCTCCGGGTACTCCGGTTTCCTCCCGCACTCCAAAGACATGCTAGTATGTTAATTGGCTCCTGTCTAAATTGGCCCTAGTATGTGTATGTACAGTATGTGAGTCAGGGACCTTGGATTGTAAATTCCTTGAGGACAGGGACTGATGTGAATGTACAATATATATGTAAAGTGCTGCGTAAAGTGTCGGTGCTATATGAGTACCTGTAATAAATATATAAAATAGAATAGATGGAATCAGTAAATAAAGTGTGTAAACTTTGATCCTTGTAAAGGCTTGATCTCAAGACATGCCCTGCAACACATTTTTTGCATCCTGCAATAATGACCAACGTCTATGACATGCAGCATGTTGACAGTCCCTTGCACAATGTTCACAGTCTCTCACTGTCTGCTGCAACATGTTCACCGTTCCTGACCATCTCATCTCCTGCGGCAGTCCTTGGCTATCTCCTGCAGCACATCCACACTCATCTTCTTCTCCAGAATGTATACTATCTCTGACCACCTGTTGCAGCATGTTCAGAGTCCCTGACCATCTCCTTTACACAGCCACAGTCCCTGACCATTTCCTGCAGCACCTCCACAATCTCTGTTCATCTTTCAGCACGTCTGCAGTCATTGAAAATCTCTTGCAGCATGTACACAGTCTCTGACCATCTCCTGCAGCAGATCTACAGTTTCTGACCATCTCCTACAGCATGTCCACAGAGACTCACTGTCTTTTGACGCATGTTCCAAATCTATGGCTGTGTTCTGTGGATATTCACTGTCTTCACAGAACATCTGCAGTCTCTGCATGTCTGCTGTGTATGTTTGTCCCTTGCAACATATCTTTATGCTATCCTGTGTATTCCCTGTGTTTCCCTTGTAAAAGGCTTTGGGAAGCTACCTTTAACCGCTTTAACCACTTCCAGACCAGCCGCCGCAGCTATACTGCGGCAGGTTGGCTCCCCTGCGCGAGCCGTTGTAGCTGTATGTCGGCTCTTTAAGATGCCTCCTGCAGCACGCCCGAAGCATGTCGCGATTGCTTGTTACAGAACGGGGATGTGTGTGTGTAAACACACAAATTCCGGTTCTCTCAGGGGAGAGGAGACAGATCGTGTGTTCATACTGAGTATGAACACCGATGTCCCATCCCCCCCTACAGTTAGAACACACCTAGGGAACACAGTTAACCCCTTGATCGCCCCCTAGTGTTAACCCCTTTCCTGCCAGCGTCATTTATACAGTAATCGGTGCATTTTTATAGCACTGATCGCTGTATAAATGCCACTGGTCCCAGAAACGTGTCAAAAGTGTCTGATTTGTCCACCGCAATATTGCAGTCCCGATAAAAAAATTGCTGATCGCCGCCATTACTAGTAAAAAAAAAAAAAATAATAATAAAAATACCATAAATCTTTCCCCTATTTTGTGGACGCTATAACTTTTGCGCAAACCAATCAATATACGCTTATTGCAATTTTTTTAACCAAAAATATGTGGAAGAATACATATCGGCCTAAACTGAGGAAATTTTAAAATTTTTTTAAAATTGGGATATTTATTATAGCAAAAGTAAAAGATATTGTGTTTTTTTTTTCAAAATTGTCACTCTTCTTTTGTTTATAGGGCAAAAAATAAAAAATGCAGAGGTGATCAAATACCACCAAAAGAAAGCTTTATTTGTGGGAAAAAAAGATGTCAATTTTGTTTAGGTACAATGTCGCGCGACTGCGCAATTGTCAGTTAAAGGGACGCAGTGCCGTATTGCAAAAAATGGCCTGGTCATTGAGCAGCCAAATCTTCCAGGGCTGAAGTGGTTAAAGGCGCTACATAAAATAAAAAATATTATTATTATTATTATACAGGATTTATATAGCGGCGACAGTTTACGCAGCGCTTTACAACTTGAGGGTAGACAGTACAAATACAATACACTTTAATACAGTAGGAATCAGAGGGCTCTGCTCATTAGAGCTTACAATCTAAGGAGGGAGGGTCAAGAGATACAAGAGGTAATAACTGTGGGGGATGAGCTGAAGGAGAAAATAAATGTACAGTCGTTAGGTGGGGCCAGATAGGCTTCTCTGAAGAGATGAGTTTGTAGGGAAAGTAGGAAATAGTCGGACAGATTGGGGTAGAGCATTCCAGAGGATGGGAGAGGCTCGGAAGAAGTCCTGGAGGTGAGCATGGGATGAGGTGACAAGGTAGCTAGAGAGCAGGGGGTCTTGGGGGGAGCAAAGAGGACAATTTGGTAGGTATTTTGAGACCAGGTTAGATATGTAGCTGGGGGCTAGGTTGTGGATGGCTTTGTAAGTTACTATTAGTATCTTGAACTGGATTCATTGCTTGAGTGGCAGCCAATGCAGGGATTGGCAGAGAGGGGTAGTAGACGTCGAGCAGTTTGTAAGGTGGATGAGCCTGGTAGCAGTGTTCATGATGGACTGAAGGGGGGATAGCCTATTTATAGGTAAGCCAATGAGGAGGGGGTTGCAATAGTCGAGGCAAGAGTTGACCAGGGAGTAGATTAGAAGCTTTGTGGTGACATTGGTTAGGAAGGGGCGTATCTTTGAACAGTGATTGCATGTGGGATAGTTCAGAGTCCAGGATTACACCTAGGACCTTGGCATTGGGGGACGGGTTGGTAGTTGTGCCCTTGATTTTAACAGAGAAATCAGGGGAAGTGGCATGTGGGGGAAGAAATATAATGAGTTCAGTTTTGGATAGGTTAAGTTTGAGGAAGCGATGTGACATCCAGGCTGATATATCTGTTAGTAAGTTGGTAATGCATGAGGAGGCAGATGGAGTGAGTTGGGGGGTGGAGAGGTAGATTTGGGTGTTGTCCACGTAGAGATGATATTGAAAGCCATGGGAGTCAATCAACTGACCCAGGGAGGAGGTGTAGATTGAGAAAAGGAGAGAGTAGAGGAGGAAAGTGAGTTCTAAGTGACACTAAAGGAGCGGTGGCGTAGGTAGGATGAGAACCAGTGAAGAGTACAGTCACGGAGACCAAAGGAGTGGAGTTTTTTCAGGAGGAGGGAGTGGTCCACTGTATCAAAGGCAGCAAAGAGGTCCAGGAGAAGTAGTACAGAATAGTGTCCATTGGTTTTAGCCGTTAGTAGGTTGTTGGTGAATTTAAGGAGAGTAGTTTTTCGTGGAGTGTTGGGGGCGAAATCTGGACTGAAATGGATCAAGAATTTTGTTCATAGTCAGATGGTCACACAATCGGTTGTAGACCAGTCTTTCAAGGAGTTTGGAGGAGAAGGAGAGTAAGGAGATGGGGTGTAGGTCGTGAAGATTGGTGGGGCCCAGTGAGGGCTTTTTAGAGATAGGGGTGACTAGCGCATGTTTCAGAGAGTTGGGGAAGATGCCAGAAGAGAGGGAGAGATTGAAAATGTGAGTTAGAGAGTGTAAAATTGAGTCAAAGGGTGAGCGTAGCATTTGCAAGGGAGCAGGATCCAGAGGGCAGGTCGTTAGGTGGGTATTAGAAAAAAGTTTAGAAACCTCGTTAATACTAGCAGGGTTGAATGAGGGATGATTGTAACTGTGGACATGGGGTGTTGAGTAGGGGAGTAGGGGAGGTTTCTGCGCCTCCTCACGAATTGCATCAATCTTATTTTGAAATGGTTGGCGATCTCCTGGGCAGTGAGTGAGTTAGAGGGTGGAGGCAGTGAAGGATAGAGTAGAGTGTTAAAGGTAGAGAAGAGTTGACGGGGACTGGATGATAATGTGTTAATGAGTGTGATAAAATAGGTCTGTTTGGCAGTGTGGTGGCAGGAATAATATTTTAGGAGGGCGGATTTATATTGGTTGAAGTCTTCCTGGGACTTAGTCCTCCACCACAGACGCTCAAGAGCGTGGCTATGTTTTCTGAGACTTCTGGTGTCGTCTGTTTGCCAGGGTTGTAGCAGTTGGGGTCTGATTCTGCCTTGAGGGGGCAAGCTTATCTAGGGAGGATGGCAGTGAGCTGTTGTAGATGAAAGTGGCTAGGTTGGGGCAGGACAGGGGTAAGATTTTGTCATAGAGGTGGTCAGTAGCAGCGTAGAGAAGAGTAAGGTTTTGGTGGCGAAGGTCTCTACACGTAACTGTTAGGCAGGTGGAGGGAGTACAACTGAACAAGCGGTGTTTACTATCGCTTTAACCACTTCAGCCCCAGAAGGATTTACCCCCTTCCTGACCAAGCCATTTTTTGCGATAAGGCACTGTATCGCTTTAACTGACAATTATACGGTCGTGCGACGTTGCACCCAAACAAAATTGATGGTCTTTTTTTCCCATAAATAGAGATTTCTTTTGGTGGTATTTGATCACCACTGCAGTTTTTATTGTTTGCACTATAAACCAAAAAAGAGCAACAATTTGGAAAAAAAAAGCAATATTTTTTACTTTTTGCCATAATAAATATCCCCCAAAAATATAAAAAAACAAATTTCTTTCTCAGTTTAGGCCAATATGTATTCTTCTACATATTTTGGTGAAAAAAAATCACAATAAGCGTATATTGATTGGTATGCGCAAAAGTTATTGCGTCTACAAAAAAGGGGATAGATTTATGCCATTTTTAATATAAATTTATTTTATTAGTAATGGCGGTTTATATTGTGACTGCAACATTGCGGCAGACAGATCGGACACTTTTGACTATTTTGGGACCATTGACATTTATACAGAAATCAGTGCTATAAAAATGCACTGATTACTGTGTAAATGTCACTGGCAGGGAAGGAGCTAAACACTAGGGAGCGATCAAGGGGTTAAGTGGGTTCCCTTAGTGTATTCTAACTATAGGGGGGAAGGGCGCAGTAGATCCCTGTCATGTTGCTAGGCAGAAGAGGGAAATGCCTTGTTTACATAGGCATCTCCCTGTTCTGCCTCTCCGTGGCACGATCGCGTGCCACCGGCGGACATCGAGTCTGCGGGACCCGCAGGCATTCTTCCGCGGCAGGCGCACCCACTAGCTGCCAATGACAGAGTGACATAAGGGTACGTGGTTTTCCGCACCCGTGACATTTTGCCGACGTATATCGGCGTGAGCTGGTCGTCAAGTGGTTAAAGAGCCAGTAACATGATTTTTTGTTTAGCTTACAAACACTTTAAATTCCAGCAAGTCAGGTTCTGCTACATTGTGAAATTTCAGCCACTAGGGGCTGGATGGGTGGTTTATAAATTACAGGAGAGTGAGGACAAAAGGGAGGACCTCATGTATGTAGTGTGACATGGGTTTGTTAATGACAAGAGTGGTTAAATAGATTTTAAAATATTTTAGTGGGTAAATCAGATCATATACAGGCATTATACTTGTGTACTCATCTGTTTAGCAGACATTTAAAGTCAGCCCAAACTGTATAAATTTTTAGTCCTATTTTTAAGGACTTCCTATCTCTTGCAGGGACCATTCTAGCAAAGCATTATGTTAGGTAATGTAGGGACATAGGGAGTTTGGAAAGTTTTTTGTCTATTGCCTTAGCATACAAAACTCTATTGCACTGAAAGAAAAACCTCATTGTACTTAAAGCAAAACCTTGTTAGCCTATAATCTCCCTTACATTCTGTATATTACTAATATAATGAAATATATTAGTAGTTTATGTGAATGCAACTGTGCAGGGGTGACATTTCTGCAATCCCACTTTTAGGAAAATCTCCTAAAGCAAAGCATGATTCCTAACTTCCCCAATGACTGCACAGTCTCTCTGGCCTTTTGGTAACCTCAGCGACTCTGCAAAGAGGCACCACATATAAGCTGCGTAATCACTTTCAGGTGTTGTACTTTACAAATTACAAATGCCTTCTTGGCAACTTGTCAGAGACTGCTGGAGTCAATGGTGAGCAGAATGAATGGCTGTGATGGCAGTGATAGATATAACAAGAGAGCCCCACTGGGCCTGCTTTATGTCGCTGCCTGGACAGCTTTCATGAGAGTAGGAATTTTATAATTGCATAGCTAAGTGTCAGAAGACCAGATCCCAATAGTTTTCCAGCTTTCATTTCTCCCTTATACTTGGCAGAGTTAACGTTTTAAATATCTTGTATTAAATAAGAAGTCTGGATCCTAAAGCCAGGATAACAGTAAGATTAGGCTTGCAATGTGGAAATATATGTATAGACACAGAAAGAGACACAGCTGTTCAAGTGAAACCATGTTTTATAAGCAGAGACTAACTATATTATGAAAATGTCAACAACTCAACTGATCATCCATTATTTTTGAATCACCAATAAATTCCATTAAACCAAATGCTGTCATTAACAGAATATTTTTCTATCTTGTAACCCCATTGGAATGACATAAATCACTGCCCTGCAACACTCACAACACATGGAATAATAGGAAGCAAAGAACAATGGCAAAATACATATTATCATACTATATTTGAATTGAGATCTCATAAGACACAGAAAAAAAATAATTAAAAAAACAGCCGCTCTGGCTTCCCAAACTCTCACGCTCTATTGCTCTGGGAACCTCTATTGATGGAATCATTGGTATCCTATCAATTTTCCTACATAGAGAGAGTGATCTATTCATGGGAAAAACTGAAACTGGTGCTGCAGTCATGAATATGGATCATACTAATAAAAAAAAAAATCCGATGAACCCCCAATTTTACACTACAGTCCGAGGTCGAGGTGATGGATCCACTAATCTCTATGCACAATTTAAACACTTAAGACCAATCAACATGACATACAAGCAGTAGAGCTTGGGAAGAATTGTAATTTAGACAAAATGATGACATTGAGACAAAAGAAAACACACACGATCTGACTCATTATTGTGAGATGCTCAGCTTGCTTCATGAAAGTCACTGAAATCCTGCCAAAATGTTAGAAAACCAAAATCTGACATAAAAAAGACTATTCAATATAACTGAAGAGATGAGCAGATGTTACATTTCATACAGAATGATTCAATGAAGATTTTGCAGACAATGAGGAGGGGAGGGGATCTGTAATGCATTAACAAAATTACATTTAAAATTTAGTATGATGTAGAAAGAGAGAATGTGTTCTTCTACTTTATCATCCAGCATGCAGTAATCTTTTATTGCATGCTACATTTGCTGAAAAATACCCCAAAATGGGTACATAAGTGCCTACACAAGTGTTAAGGTGGGTAGACAAATGATCATGGTTATTACTGAAATACAGAGCCAGTAAGCATATCATTACAAGAATACATAAGGCTTATATGTCTTGATATACTAGTGCTGCTAATCCTAAACTAGGACCCCCAATGTAGGTTTGCCACAGCTCTAGGGCCTCCAAAGTGTCAGTATTGTTGCTATTCTAGGGATCCTTTCTGATATCTCCAATGAAAGTTCAAATATGACAAGCTCTGTGGAATCTTACCCTGCTAGGGGGTTCCAAAGCACAGGATGAATCAATTTAATCTATATTAACTGTATTCTCAAATGAAAGAGCACTGGCCAAAGCAACCAAAATACACAGTTTGCTTGTCTAGCCCCAGTTCATTTACTAAAAAAAGTAATTTGTTTCCTTCCATAGACAAAGAGAATATGCAATTCATTTAGCAAGGCACCTTATTTTTAGATAACAAATTAGGCCCAGTCTGGGCAGCTATATGTTTATATACTAAGGTATCGGCGCTTAATAGATGACATTCAGTCACTACTAAAAAAAAAAAACGACAATCATAAGATCTTGACTTTTTCCGGTGCCAGCTTTGGTGCATACTATGAATATAAAGTCTGGGTTTTCACCTGTGCTTGCAATATGGAAAATCTAAAAATAGATCAAAAGTTTCTTAATCGGCAAATTAAAAGAGAGGTATGGCCAAAGCTCTTATGGCCTAACGTTTGTGCTCTTCTGTGACCCAGAATCAGCTGACGGAGGGTTAAAGTCCATTGTCGGCTGACATCACAGAGCCGCTCCAGGCTCTGCAAGGATCCTGACAATAATGTCAAGATCCCCACAGATGCATGACCAGAAACTGGCTCAGTCTCTCAGCGCACCACTGAGAGCCTGAACTAGCTGCTCCCGCTCCCTGCCCAGCCTGCCACTCCAGTGAGCGCTGGAGGGGCAGAGCACAGAGTGGTGACTGACAGTCACTGCTCTCCACTCAGCAGACTGAGAACAGTGGTCAGTAATCACTCAGTTCTTAGTGTTAGAGCCAGTGGGGGACAGCTGCAGCATTACACCAATGTTGCAGCAGGGATTTGAGTATGTTTCTTTTTTTTTTGTTCTACATGCAATGTCTAATTATCACCCAATACCACCCATTGCAAATTACAAGCAATGGAGAGTGGGCTTAAGTGACCCTGTCAGCACAGAATACCTGTCAGGCCTCATGCACATGGAGCTTAAAAAACTCTGCTTATTCAGGAGTTCAGAATTTTTTATGTCTGTGAAAGCACCTCTATGCTAGCCTATGTGGCCATGCACACATAGGTGTTTACAGGAGTATTTGCAGAGGAGTGTTTATAGGCAGCACCAGAAAAAAAAAACGAAAAAGAAAACACCAAAGGCACGTTCTGAGAGGAGCTTTTGAGCAGAAACAGAAAAAAAGCTGTGCATATGTATGTACATGTATTCCAATGGCCAGAATAAATGAATATTCTGGCCAGTAGAATGCATGTATGTTTAAATGCCATACGCACATAAATGGGCATACATGTAACATTTGAGGTGTTTTTCCTGTCAAATTTTGGCAGAAAAAAATGCTGCTTACTTTCATAAGCCCATGTGCATCAGGCCTAAAAGAAGATGGGATATACTTACCTTTCCAGAAGCCAATGTGTTGAAATGTGCTGTTCTCTGGCCACTGCAAGTATTTGACCCTTCAGGTGGGTCACATTGTTTAGCCTGCAGAGCACTATGGTTCCTTCCACCAGCTTGTATGTCCTTTAGTATGAGCCGGTGGTTGAAACTACAGAACTGTAGGGGAACAGGTTTTCCACACACCAGGATTGTGGAATACATGTAGTGTCCAGGGATCAACTTTCAACAAAAAGGCCACTGGTAGGGTAAGTATATTCACTCCTGTTTTACAGGCATGCTGTTGGATACAAATGACCCTGTGCTGGCAGGCGTCACTTCTGTTTATTTTAAATGCTGGCTATCAATATCCTGTTAAAAGCATGGCACTCCTGACCTTTACTGGTGTTTGATAGAACAATACCTGTGTAGTCCAGAATTAGGACGTATTTTGGTGTATGCTCTGTTGGTGTCCCTATTTGTAAGACATATCATATCTTTAAAAATATACATAAGCCCTCCAACTCACATTGTATTAATGGGCAAGCAAGTTTTTTCATTTAATACACTTTCAGAAACCAGTCTGATAAATTATTATCAGATAATTGGAATGTTACTAACCTGTATTAGCTGAGCTGCAATCTCTGGTGTCCCATTACGCACATCATGACCATTGATAGCTAAAACTCGATCGTTCTCTTGCAGGTAACCATCCCGAGCAGCAACACCTCCTTCCAGCAAGTTAAAAATAAATATTCCTGGCTCATCCCGTTTGCGGACAAGCTTTATTCCGAGCTGCACATCTTGACTGCTTTTGCTCAGGACAACATGGATGCTGTCATCCCGGGAGGTTTGTGGATCAGTACTGATGCCATTGCTCCTACATTTGTATCTTTGCTCCCTGAGAACTGTAAGCTTCAACACCTGGCAGGGCTGTCTGAGTATGGAAAGTGCATAAGTGTGAGGTACATTGCTGATGTCGATGCCATTGACCTACAAAACACAAGATTGGGAGAAGAATTATTGTAACATATTACTGTAAATTATTACCTTTGTAACAGAGCAATTAGTAACTGCTGAAATAATTCCTAGCTAATAGTTTTATTTGACAATCTAATTTAGGCTTAAAAATTAAGGACCGAGCCTCTTTCTGAGATATGTTGTTTACAAGTTAAAAACATTTTTTTTGCTTTCTGTCACACTGTATTTATGCAGCGGTCTTACAAGCGCACTTTTTGGAAAAAGTACACTATTTTTAAATAAAAAATAAGACAACAGTAAAGTTAGCCCAATTTTTTTAATATTGTGAAAGATAATGTTATGCCGAGCAAATTGATACCCAACATGTCACGCTTCAAAATTGCGCCCGCTCGTGGAATAGCGTTGAAATTTATGCTTAAAAATCTCCATGGGCAACGTTTAAAAAATTCTACAGGTTGCATGTTTTGAGTTACAGAGGAGGTCTAGGGCTAGAATTATTGTTCTCGCTCTACCGATCACGGCGATACTTCACATGTGTGGTTTGAACACTGTTTTCATATGCGGGCGCTACTCACGTGTGCATTCACTTCTGCATGCGAGCTTGTCAGGCAGGATGCATTTCAATATTTTTTTTTCTTATTTATTTTACCTTTTATTTTTTATTTTTACACAGTTTAAAAAAAAAAAAAATTGTGTCACTTTTATTCCTATTACAAGGAATGTAAACATCCCTTGTAATAGAAAAAAGCATGATAGGACCTCTTAAATATGATCTCTGTGGTCAAAAAGACCTCCGATCTCATATTTGCACTAAAATGCAATAAAAAAAAAAAATAAATAAAATTTTGTCATTTAAAAATATAAAAAAAAAAATGGCCCTTTAAGAGCTATGGGCGGAAGTGACGTTTTGGTGGGGGCCATCTTCCCCTCACTCATTTCCATGTCAGGCTAGAGAAAACATCTGATTGCCTCCGCCACTGCCGACGGCTCCTGGTAAGCGGCAGAGGGCACCGGAGCGCGGCGGGAGGCCCCCCTCCCGCCGCCGATAAAAGTGATATTGGGGCGAATCCGCCGCAGAGACCACTTTTATCAGAAAGCAGACCGCCGTTGAAAAAGAGGATACCGGGGTTATGGCAGCTAGCTGCTGCCATAACAACAACATTCCTCTTCAAAATACCGATGTATAACAACGGTGGGTGGTCCAGAAGTGGTTAAAAAATCTCCTTTCATGGTGCCTGTCTGCTGGCCATCTCTTTCCACAACTTCCTGGATTCCCTGCATGCTTTGCAGGTTCTCTTTTGCAGTTTACCTTCAATTTCTAAGGACTACATATCCCATGGTACCTTGCTGTTTGCAAGACGCGATTCCTGTAATGATCCCCCCTCCTGAAACCCCTCCTCTCAGCACCTCTGTAGTTCAGAATGCAGGCTCTGTGAAATGTGTGACACAGCAGTGCCTACTCACAGGGCATAGTGAATATGTGTCACAGAATTCAAGTAAGTTTACAAACTTCAAGATCATTAAGATTAATCAGAGTAGGCTAGAAATAGTTGAAATACAATGTGGAAATGAATATATTGTTTTAAATTCTAACTACAGATATGCTGTAAAAGTATAACTAAAGGCAAAACTTTTGTTTTAAGTTTTGGATGTAGTGGAGAGGGATGAGAATACCTGTCAGTTTTTATTTCTGTCTGTGCCCCCGTTAGGGAGATTCACCCTCTCTATTTGGCCTGTTTATCAATAAAAAGTGAAAATGAAAGAAAATCCCAAATTTTGGGTTGTCCCCAGAACAGTAATAGAAGGGAAATCTTCCAATAGTGACACTAGTTCTGGTGCCTCGGGAAGCCCCCAGAGGATTTTCCTAATTTGCAGGGATTTCACTTCCTGTTTTGGCTATAGGACAGGAAGTGAAGGTAAATCTCTCCAATGGGACAATAAACAGATCTATGAATGTTAACAGCAGTTGCTGGTACAGCGAAAAGCTGCTCAACTCACCCTCACCCTTCTGCCCTCTCCGCCATTCACAAAACTGGTGTTACTACTCTATCAAAATGCACCAATTTCTGTGAACGGGCGGTGGAGATCCTGTCAGTCAACTGCTCCTCCTCCATCCCCAGAATAGTGTGAGAATAGTAATATGAGTTTTTTTGAATGGCAGAGAAGGCAGAAGATGGCAGGCAAGTGGCATAACTTTTCTCAGTAGCTGCTCAGGAATATCAAAGCGAAGTGAAGGAGATGCTGGAAGTAAGCAGCTGCCTGCAAGTAATGGGATACACACTATTACATATAACTAATGTGTTTGGCGTTTTATCCCAACAAAATAAACATTAGCTTTAAGCCTAGGCTCACACTGCAGCGGGTCCTGCGGGCTGCATTTGCGTGGGCACAGCAGCCTATTCATTTGAATGGGCTGCTGTACCTGCAGGAAACACAGGAAAAAAGTTCCTGAACTGTTTAAAAAAAATGCACCACATTTTCCGACTTGTAGAAGTTCAATTAAAAATCAATGGCACCCCTGTGTGTCTGCGAACAAGCAGCGCATTTTGCCTGCAGGTCGGGGAATGTGTGCGATTTACACATGTACCCTGAACTGCTACAGTGTATACCTAAGCTAAAATGGTATTAAACCCAGCTATGGAACTTTGCCCTATATTAAGGTTTGTAAAATGTAAACCTAAACTACCTTTAAACTTTTTAAAAATCTGAGCCGTTTAGGAGATTTTCTCGGCTCCGGCCAATGACATCACTTGCGCACCTGCAGTTCATTCTGCAAAATCATTCTATTAAATATTGGAATAGACTTTTTTTTTAGATGTTGTTTTGTTTGTTTTATTTGTCTTTGATAAATCTTAAACCCCACTTTTTAAACAGCTTATGTATAAATTCATAACTTTTACATAGGCAGCATTCGAAGATTTTCTGATATTGACGTGGAGATTGGCACTGTGTCAGTGCTGATCCCTGATCCCTGATCACATCAACTTTTAACTCACCTGCTCCCATACCGTCATACTTTCCACATATATTTAACTTTAAAATGAGCTAAGTCCTTCTCATTTCTCAGATGACTATATCACAGAAAATCCGAGCAGTCAGCAATTTGGGTAAAGATACAAAGCCACTCATGCCTTTCATACTAGAATGATTAGAAGAAGGTTTTTATGGCTTAAAATACCATGGAAAACATGATGAAATATTACATATTTCAGGAGAACCAGATGAACTTTATTTTCTTCTTTAGTGAGTTAAATGTCTTTTGCCAGAGTCTACATGCCAGGCATTTATTTAGAATGTATATATAAAATGTGGATTCCTTACATTAGTGGTAACATATGTGTGGACAAATCAATTAACCAATACAAAGTGTAACTAAATGAAACAGGAGCACCAACAGTAGTTAGAGAGACTTCGAATTCCCAACAAAAGGACTTAGACTTCCAATTATGATGAGCTATTTAAGCCTTATTCATGCGGAACTTTATGCTCTCAATTAACATTAACTATTTTAAGCTTTATACTGCTGGCCTTAGTAAATAGATAAGAAAGTATATTATATTTACTTGTTTTAACCTTTTTTTTCTACATTTCTTCAGGTGCTTTCTGGTTTCTAAAAAACATGACCAAACAACACTACAGCGCTGACACTATGCCCATCCTATAGTGATAAAATGTCAACTACCAGGTTAAAAAAAGAAGTATTGAAAGATGAAGGCTGATAAAGGAGGCTTGGTTAAGCTTCCGAAACGATTGGCTCACACAGCGGTTGGACTGACAGCTCCTCTCACTACTCCAGCTGAACACATGGTCTTTGGTCGGACATCCGATTTCTGGATATACACAGGTCAGCCTGACTCCAGTCTCCCTGCACGGACTCCAGGCTCATCTTGCTTCCTACCACAGCCGGCTTTCTTCTCCACCAAGGACTACCACACAGCTCCCAGCTCATTACAATCGACTGCATATCCTCTCTCTCTCCCTCACCTGCTTGTGAGTTCCATTTGTTTTATATGGTATTCTACTTAATAAATAGTGCTACACTATGCCGGTTGTGCTCTTTCTTCCCTTCACTTTCTGGTTTCTAGCTTAACCACTTCCTGCCCGGCCTATAACAGAATTACGGCCGGGTGGTGGTTCAGTTATCCTGACTGGGCGTGATATGACGCCCTGCAGGATAACAACTGCCGCGCGACCATGGGGGTGCATTTTGCGGCGATCGGTGGTGCGGTGTGTCAGTCTGACACACCGTTACACCGGTCTCGGTAAAGAGCCTCCAGCGTCCAATCACGGCTGATCACGATGTAAACCGGGTAAGCTGGTAAATGGCTTTTCCTCACTCGCGTCTGACAGATGCGAGTAGAGGAGAGCCGATCAGCGGCTCTCCTGACAGGGGGGGTCTGCGCTGATTGTTTATCAGTGCAGCCCCCCCCCTCGGATGCCCACACTAGACCACCAGGAAAGCCGCTAGGACCACCAGGGAAGCTCCTAACATGTGGATGGCCAGGTACATCCCCCATGGCCATCCACATGTGAAAATTAATGACCAACATATGCCAATCAGTGCCCACAAATGGGCACTGACTGACACCTCTATGGCACAATAAAAAATAGTGATGCCCAGCAATGCCACCCATCAGTGTCATCAGTGCCACCCATCAGTGCCCATCCGTGCCCATCCGTGCCCATAAGTGCTGCCTATGAGTACCCATCAGTGCCGCATACCAGTGCCACCTATCAGTGCCCATCAGTGCCACCTCATTGGTGCCACTTCATCGGTGCCCATCAGTGCAGCCATATCAGTGCCCATCATTGAAGAAGAAAACATACTTATTTACAAAAAAATTTAACAGAGACAAAGAAAAACTTTTTTTTTTCCAAATTTTCGGTCTTTTTTTATTTGTTGCGCAAAAAATAAAAATTGCAGAGGTGATCAAATACCACCAAAAGAAAGCTCTATTTGTGGGAACAAAATGATAAAAAATTTGTTTGGGTACAGTGTAGCATGACCGCGCATTTGTCATTCAATTTGTGACAGTGCTGAAAGCTGAAAATTGGCTTGGGCAGGAAGGCGTATAAGTGCCTGGTATTGAAGTGGTTAAGTCAAAATGATGTCATACTGGGCATTTTTTATCTTTTATCTGGAGGAGTGAAGGAGGGTATTTCTCAGCTAAGCACACCCTCCTGCCTGCATGACTGAGCTAAGGGAAGATGGATTCCATGAAGTAAATGTCACATGAATCATGTTCTCTTAGTCGAGATAGCTGTGGCCAGAAATGCTAGGGAGGGAGGGTGTTTTTCAACAAAATAAAGCATGAAGACATGGGTAGATGGGTGAGTTTGCTTTGAGTTTTAAAAATACATTAAATATGAAATGTAAGTATGAATGTGAGTTCTGGACCTTAGAGTGTAAACTCTTTGAGGGCAGGGACTGATGTATAATATATTTTTGATGTGAATATACAATATACACTATATTGTCAAAAGTATTGGTACGCCTGCCTTTACACTCACATGAACTGGAATCCCATTCTTAGTCCGTAGGGTTCAATATTGAGTTGGCCCACCCTTTACAGCTATAACAACTTCAACTCTTCTGGGAAGGCTGCCCACGAGGTTTAGGAGTGTGTCTATGGGAATGTTTGACCCCTCTTCCAGAAGTGCATTTGTGAGGTCAGGCACTAATGTTGGATGAGGAGGTCTGGCTTCCAGTTTCCCCTCTAATTAATCCCAAAAGTGTTTAATCAGGCTGAGGTCAGGACTCTGTGCGGGCGAGTCAAGTTCCTCCACCCCAAACTTACTCATCAATATCTTTATGGACCTTGCTTTTTGCACTGGCTCAAATCATTTGGTGGTGGGGGGATTATGGTGTGGGACTGTTTTTCAGGGGTTGGGCTTGGCCCCTTAGTTCCAGTGAAGGGAACTCTCAGCATACCAAGACATTTTGGACAATTTCATGCTCCTAACTTTGTGGGAACGGTTTGGGGATGGCCACTTCCTGTTCCAACATGACTGTGCATCAGTGCACAAAAAAGGTCCATAAAGACATGGATGAGGGAGTTTGGGATAGAGGAACTAGACTGGCCTGCACAGAGTCCTGATCTCAACCTGATCTCAACCCGATAGAACACCTTTGGGATGAATTAGTCAGTGCCTGACCTCACAAATGTGCTTCTGGAAGAATGGTCAAACATTCCCATAGACACACTCCTAAACCTTGTGGATACCCTTCCCAGAAGAGTCGAAGCTGTTATAACTGCAAAGGGTGGGCTAATTCAATATTGAACCCTACGGACTAAGACTGGGATGCAGGGCCGGACTGGGAATAAAAATCAGCCCTGGAAATAATTTCATACCAGCCCCATAGCATTATTATACCAGCCCAACAGCATAACATCATTATTTTCGTGTTCATAAAAGGAAAAACCATGCATTTTAAAGCACATTTGAAGAATGTATTATACTTACCAGTGCCCATCAAATGCAGTCTACCAGTGTCCATCAAATGCAGCCTCATCAATGCCCACCAAATGCAGCTTATCAGTGCCCACCAAATGCAGCTTATCAGTGCCCACCAAATGTAGCTTATCAGTGCCCATCAAATGCAGCCTCCCTGTGCCCATCAATGCAGCCTCAATGTGCCCATCAAATGCAGCCTCACTGTGCCAATTATATTCAGCCTCACTGTGCCCATCAATGCAGCCTCACTGTGCCCATCAAATACAGCCTCACTGTGCCCATCAATGCAGCCTCACTGTGCCCATCAATGCAGCCTCACTGTGCCCATCAATGCAGCCTCACTGTGCCCATCAATGCAGCCTCACTATGCCCATCAATGCAGCCTCATTGTGCACAACAAATGCAGGTATTAGTGCCCATCAAATGCCTGCTTATCAGTGCCCATCAAATGCCTGCTTATCAGTGCCTATCAAATGCATCCTCACTGTGCCCATCAATGCAGCCTCACTGTGCACAACAGATGCAGTGTATTAGTGCCCATCAAATACCTGCATATCAGTGCCCATCAAATGCAGCCTCACTGTGCCCATCAATAGAACCTCACTGTGCCCATCAATGCAGCCTCACTCTACCCATCAAATGCAGCCTCACTCTGCCTATCAATGCAGCCTCACTGTGCCCATCAATGCAGCCTCACTGTGCACAACAAATGCAGTGTATTAGTGCCCATCAAATTCCTGCTTATCAGTGCCCATCAAATGCAGCCTCACTGTGCCCATCAATGGAGCCTCACTGTGCCCATCAATGCAGCCTCACTGTGCCCATCAATGCAGCCTCACTGTGCCCATCAATGCAGCCTCACTGTGCCCATAAAATGCAGCCTCACCAGTGCCTGGATTACACACAGCAGGGATCTCCTGCTGTGTCACAGGGCTTGGGTCAGACCCAAGCTCCGTGACACAGCGGGAGCTGCCATTTAGACAGGGGAAGGCCTGTGGATTTAGTGTACCTGGCTTTTGCAAAAGCATTTGATACAGTCAGTCCCCCATGAATGCTTAATTTACAAGCTGAGGTCTTCAAGGATGTGGAACTCTCTTCCACAATTGGTGGTGTCAGTGGGGAGTATGGATATTTTTAAGAGACTCTTGGATGTGCATCATAAAGAGCACATCATACAGGGATATGGGAAATAATTATAGACACACACATGTGCATCTACACAGGTTGAACTGGATAGACTATTGTCTTTATTCAACCTTACCTACTATGCAACTATGCCCGCTGGGTGTGACGTACACAAGAGGAGGGAGGGGAGGACTCTGCACTTAAGCTTCGGTGCCCAGGCGCGGTGCACCTTGTGCACCCACCCAGGATTGGCCCTGGGGTCGCTGCAGCCACAGCTCAAAGCGGCCCCAGGGCAGGCAATTTTACAGGAAATTTTACAGAGAGAGCTGGGAAATATGGTAACTTTAACAGGTAGTTTTATTTGCATTTTTCAAACAAATTTAACTAAACAATTAGCAAACTGTAGCAAATTGGATCATGCTTTGCTGGGATTTTTCGCCTTTTTCTGGATCAACTGTGGGTATAGGATTGTGTATATGGGAATGTAAGATTTCTTTTTTTTTTTGTTTGAACGAGGTGGACTTGTGTCTTTTTTCAACCTTACTATATAATCGTATATTTAACAGATTACACACACTTTAAATCATAACTTAAGCCAGAACTTTTTATGTTGTTTTGGATAGAGCAGAGAAGAAATCCAGCCTCCAACTGAGACACAGATAAACCACGTTATTTCTAGTGAAAGCAAGCGCTAGAGCTTGTGGTAATAATGTTTTTAATGCTGTATGCACCTTTCTGTTCTAGAAAAGGTCTTTGCTACCAATTCCTGTCCTGGTGTCATAGGGACAGCAAGTAAGGAGAAATCCCTAATTTTCCCCATTTCCCCAATGGGGTCACAGACAGAAATAAAAACCTGACCGAATTTTTCACTGTTCCCCACTCTAAAAAAAAAAAAAAAAAAAAAAAAAAAAAAAAGAAAAGACAAAAATGGCTGAAGTTAGGCTTTTAGGTTATAGTGTATGCTGGTTTTGGATAGAGCAGGTAGAACCTTTGTCAAGTTTTTTTTTTTTGCTGTCCGAATCCCTTACTGGCTAGATTCACACTTTATTTGTCCTGTGACCATTGTCGCTGTGAGAGGAAGTGGGAATCTTCCAATAGGGGCACCTGTTATCATAACAACTCTCTAAAATTGGAGAGATTAACTCCTATTTTCTGTTGTGTCTCCAGGACAGAAGGTAAAAAGAAATCTCCCTAGCAGGACACAGGCATAAACAATAACCTGATCACCTTTCCCTTCTCTACCTAAAACTAAAAAATGTTTTCTTTAAATCCAGTTTAAGAATTTTCAGAAATGTAGTTCATTGAAGCATATAAGCGGTGTCAGCCTACTTAAAGGATGACTCCACTAAAAATAAAAAAATGTAGCAATTAAAAAAAAAAAAATATATAATATATAATTGTTACACAAGCCCTATTGAGATGTAAAGTTAATGGGGATTCTTTTCTGATCCAGTATTAGCTGTAATATACACTTTTATATGAAGTAGTAGAAGGTGTAACCATACTTACATAGTTTGATGAGGTGCTTTTGTATAATTGCTACTCACATAGAAAGTAAAAAGAGCAGCTAAATATATTTATTGTGTTTTATATTCATTCTAAACATTCTGCTTTTAAATATTTTAGAAAAATACATGCAATTAAGTATGCATGTCCTCCCTGTGCTTGCCTGGGTTGTCTCCGGCACTCTGGTTTCCTCCTGATGAATTGATTTCTGTAGAAGCAGCCAGTCCATACATGGATTAAAATTCGTCTGGACCCAGCAGAACCGGGCACATTACGATACATGTATGGCCTGGCTTAAATAGACTCTAGTATGTGTGTGTGTGTGTGTGTGTGTGTGCGCTTGTATGTAAGCATGTGAGATAGGGACTATAGATTGTAAACTCCTTGAGGTCAGGGACTGTTGGTACTATGAAGGAGATTTGCTAAAACTGGAGCATGCAAAATCAAGTGCAGCTGTACATGGTAGCCAATCAGCTTCATACTTCAACTTGTTTAGTTAAGCTTTGAAAATAAAACCTGAAATCTGATGGGTTTCTATGGAGAGCTGCACCAGATTTTGCACTCTCTAGTTCTAGGAAATTCCCTCCATATTCATGCCTGTCATAAATAAATAATAAATAGATATTTACCTAAAATGACTGTAATCATTTCAGGAAAGTAAAAGGTTCTCCAATACAAAGATGTGCATTGTGCTTTTATGGTACAAAAGTAGAAAAAAATATATTCCTATCTCTGTTCTGTGATTAAAATAAAGAGATGTCAGGGAATGCTGGGGTATGTAGTCAATTGGCAGCTGTGCAGCTGCATGATACCTAAGCCTTGTCCTCAGCACATATCACTGAAGAAACATTAAAGGCATCAACAGATCTTGACATCAGAGAGGGATGTTGAGAAAGGCATCTTGCTGGGTTGAGTGCCTGGAGCTACAACAAGCATAAATAAAGCTAGCATTTGTATTGATTCTATGTGTATAGCACACACTGACTTTATACAAACTTGTATTCCCTCTGATCCCCTGAACGTTTAAATGGCCAGATGTATACACAAAGGCATGATAGTACTTCTACAAGTTAAACAATGCAGGGGGCTTGAGAAGAAGAAACAATGCAGGGGGCTTGAGAAGAAGAAACAATACAGGGGGGCTTGGGAAGAAGAAACAATACAGGGGGGCTTGGGAAGAAGAAACAATACAGGGGGGCTTGGGAAGGAGAGGCACAGCTATAGAAAGTAGTATCTAACAATATTTGTTGCTGTACACTACTGGATGGTACATACTAAATCATTGCTGTCAAGAAATGCACACACACCCTACCATTCCCAATGAGAAGACTTCCATACAGTAATTATGCCTGTACCTCCTTCTACAAGGCCATAACAATGGAGTTACATTCTTGCAGCTGTATTTTACAATATTTTACAATTCAGAGAAACCACCAGAGCAGCATAACACCATCTTTGTAATAGATTTGGGTGGAATTGGGTATTCAGATCATCCTTCACCTTTTTATATCTTGGACGCTACAATAGAAAGACATCCCTACAGTAGTTTATATCTAAACCTCCTTCTACAAGACCATAATGGTAGGGCGACTCTCTTGCTGCTTTATTCCACAATATTTTTTTATTTATATTTATTATATAATTTATATTGCTGTGTATCCATACAGGCAGTATGACACCATCTTTGGCTTTGTAATTGAGTTGGGTAAAACCAGGTATTCCAGTAGAGATATCTTAAGACTAGGCCACAGTGATGGCGAACCTTGGCACCCCAGATGTTTTGGAACTACGTTTCCCATGATGCTCATGCACTCTGCAGTGTAGTTGAGCATCATGGGAAAAGTAGTTCCAAAACATCTGGGGTGCCAAGGTTCGCCATCACTGGACCAGGGTAACCAAGAAGCCAGCATGTTATTGAACTTACCTGCAAATCAGATAAAACTAAAATATTAGTTCCACCTTCATTAGATGCAAATTAGTGCATAGTAAAAGCATTTGTGTTGATCATAGTAAATAGTAGTAAATTGACAGATAATCCTAGTATTTCTATTTTTTTTTCATTAAAATTGGCAGAGAATTAAGAAAGACTGACTGAAGAAAAGAGCGAAACTGACTTGCAGTCAATTGGAGGTTACAGTTATGAAAAATTAGTGGCTTTTGACAATTTGTATGTAACCTTAGCTATGTTTATGTAAGAAGAAGAGGGTGGAATTTATATACTAGCAGTGCATTATACTATTACTTTATTTGCATTATTTTAGATCCAAAATAAAAATGGTGGTATTTAACCGACTTCTTCTACAAGCAGTTTTCTTGACAAAAGAAGCACGCTCTCCAGACATAGAGGAGAATAATAAGGGTGATTAATACATATCCATAATACAGTGATGGTCTTCAAAAAGTTAAAATAAGGCTATGGTAAGGGACTGGCATACAGCAATAGCTTTTGGAGGAGAGAAATAAAGAGTTTGTCTTTTTCAAAATGCAGATAAACAAATATAATACAAATAGGAACCCATCTCCAAAAACAGTCTAGAAAAAAAAAACAGTCTAGAGCAGGGATCCTCAAACTCTGGCCCTCCAGCTGTTATGGAACTACACATCCCATGAGGCATTGTAAAACACTGACATTCACAGACATGACTAGGCATGATGGGATTTGTAGTTCCTGAACAACTGGAGGGCCGTAGTTTGAAGACCCCTGTTTCCACTTGTCACAGCTGTCAATGCAATACCCTTTCTTCATTCACACAAACATTGGGGTATTGTTCATCTAAAAATTATGTGTAGCAATTTCTGGAGGGGATCATCCTAATAAACCTATTATGGCGGGAAGCAATGGATGTTGAGCTGATTTTGGATTTTTCTGTTCAGCACAGGCAAATAAAGGAATTATTAAGTAAGCCTCAGGACATGGAATTCCAAGCAGTGTTTAGCTCTAAATAAGGTACATAAGTAAACTCACCTTTAAGATCATGTCTCCAGGAAGGAGTCTCCCATCTCGAGCAATTACCCCATCCTGATATATATGTTGTACGATGATTTGGGTCAGAGGGGTTTCATTTCCACCCACAATCCTAATTCCGAGACATTCATTGGGATCAGAGCGATTTATTTTAATGCAGGTTATCTCTCCATCAGGAATAAGATGTGACAGATTTGGCAGCACTGGGAGACATAAATATTAGGTAATGGTAAGTCAGAAGAATTTTTCTCACAAATACATGTAGTAAAGTCAATATAGAAAAAAAAGTATCTGACATCATATTTATAATGTTAATTCTACTACACAATACACGCAAACAAACTAGTGTAACATTTCCTACACATATTTGGAGAGGGTTGGGATGGCATCTGCTTGACTTGTTCTAAAATTGGTTGAACACCTAAAGGACACCAACCTACACTACTCCAGATTTTTTTTACAACTATCTAATGCATTTGACCTGCTGATAAAGTATAAACCTTTAGATAATATAAATCATTAGCATACAGTAAGAAGTGTTGCCTAGAAACTAGAAAAAGAAACTTAAAAAAAAATAAAAAATCAGACACTCTATATTGTATGATGTTTGGACCTATCATACTGCATTTTCTGTTCTATTTGGATATGAGAAGGCTTGCAGTGGGTTGTGAAAGGGATAAATGCTACTAATCACTTTTAATTTAACAAATGAGTGTTGTTTTGCATTATTCTTACTACAATACACGTGATCACAATAAATACATTCATCTGGTAATTTATTTCTGACTTCTTACCCTCTGCCCCAGCCTTACCCAATCTCTCCCCTTGCTTTGTATATAATTTAGCATAGTTAGATAGATAGGTACTGTAGTTTCTCACTAGGTTTCACTCATCACATGTGTTTTATTGTTGCTTGTATTTATGTGTGGTATAGTGTTTTTTTTTTTTTTTTTGCTATGTTCCTAATAAATCCTATTTGCACCTAATTTGAGTCCATTTTCCTTTGTGGAGCTACACAGATCTTGTTACATCTGCTTTTGCAGGATACTAGCACTTGGTATTGTAACAGCCATCATGGCTTCTACCTCCAGTCTGTTCCCAATAATTCTTTGCTACCAGGTCTTTGATAAAAATTCTAACTTTGAATTCCCATCGGGAGCTATTAGCAAGCACTTGTGCTGCAGAATTAATGTCTGCCAAGCATTGCAGGTACTGCTCTTTTGGTAAGCTAAATAAGACTCTCTTGTCTATTACATCAGGAAAGCACTTGGCTGGAATAGTCTTCCGGCACCATCTTTTAATACGCTTGTAGTATTTGTGTAAATGTGTAACTGTGTCATGGGCCACAGAATTTGGATTGTTGTCCTTTTTCTGCACTAATAACCAGAACTCCATTGCATTATTGTGATTCACATATCAAGTAACAACACTATATTGTGATATCTAAAAGATTCCTTATTGCTTCGTTTTTAGTATTTCCAGGGATTTTGATGTCTGTTATATTGTGTTTCTTCAAAACAATAAGATACTTGTTTTTTTCTGGGACAGAAATCTGATTATCTGTCCTTGTTTGACACAACTTAACTATTATGAATATTGAATCCATGAAATATATAAGGATTGTACTGTTATTGTGTCTGTAGTTTTAGAATAAATACAATACTTGTTATATGTATTTGCAGCATAGCCTTTGTGTGCTTTCTGTTGATTTTGGCCTTCAATAACGCTTTCCAAAAAATCCAGCAAGCAGCAGAACCCCTAGGGCTGTATATATTGCTCGACCACCCACATCAGGTGACCCAAAACATTTAACACGCTCTGCCTGGATTAACTAATGATTGGAAAGCCGTGGTAAATCATAAATGTTAAAACCCAATTGAACCCTCATTGTTTATTACTGTAATATTGCAGCAAGACTGCATATACAGGAATACATTTGGGCCTCTTACTTTTCTTTTTACACTGTAAGTTCTGTAACGTGGTTCATATACCTTCTCCAGACGTCCAACAATGCACATTTAAGGTAACCCACAGACAGACAGATGCCTCTCTGAGAACAGCAGATGGTGAGATGTCTGCTGATCATCAAACACACTGCTGAGCCAATAAAGCCCAATGTGATTTTTCCTGACTCAGCTGATAGATATATATTTTATTCTCTATTTTCTACTGAAAAACAATTAGTAAAATCTTTGTATGATAATGAGCTGTTTTGAAAGCACTCATTGGGGTTAATTTACTAAACACAAATAAACTGCAATGGATTAGCTCCAGCGCTTAGTAAATGAGGTGAAGCTTCACTTTGCAAAGGATACCCAATCAAATACAATCAAATACAAAAAAAAAAAAAGGCCTGGCTCACAGTCTCCGCTCTAATTCATCCCAAAGGTGTTCTATTGGGCTGAGGTCAGGACTGTGCAGGTAAGTCAAGTTCCTCCACCCCAAACTCGCTCATCCATGTCTTTATGGACCTTCCTTTGTGCACTGGTCCAAATCATTTGGTGGAGGGTGGATTATGGCATAGGGTTGTTTTGCAGGGGTTGGGCTTGGCCCCTTAGTTCCAATGAAGGGAACTCTTAAGGCGTAAGCATACCAAGACATTTTGGACAATTTCATGCTCCCAACTTTGTGGGAACAGTTTGGGGATGTCCCCTTCCTTCCAACATGACTGCCCACCAGTGCACAAAGCAAGGTCTATAAAGACATGGGTGAGTGAGTTTGGGGTGAAGGAACTTGACTGGCCTGCAGAGTCCTGACCTCAACCCGATAGAACACCTTTGGGATGAATTAGAGCGGAGACTGTGAGCCAGGCCTTTTCGTCTACTTCAGTGCCTGACCTCACAAATGCACATCTGGAAGAATGATCAAATATTCCCTTAGACACACACACACCTAAACTTTGTGGGCAGCCATCCCAGTAAAGGTGAAGCTGATAGTGCTGCAAAGGGTGGGCCAACTCAATATTGAACCCTACGGACTAAGACTGGGATGCTGTTAAAGGTTATGTACGTGTAAAGGCAGGCATCCCAATATTTTTGTTAATATAGTGTATATATATATGAAGGTCAGTATGGTGGCCTGAATTTATTGGAGGAGCCCAGAGGGTATTTAAGCAGCCCACTCGCCCATACTCATTGTCGATTCCAGTGCGCGATTTGTTACCTCACCAGGCCGACTCTTCAGCTCACTGCGTGTTCGTGAGTCTGTTGTTCCCGAGTAGTGTGTTGCAGTTGCTCATTCGTGGTTTGTCAATCAAGTCTTGCTCGCTGTCGCAGGTAGGAGTCATTACTTTGCATTTGCATCTTGTCCTAAATCGTTGCCATTCATTGTATCCTCCATGTCATGTGTTCAGTTCCGGTCCGTGGAACTTACCAATTGTTCCTACACGGGTTTTCCCCCACCGTTGCTTGCCAAAGTCGAGTCATGTTGTGAGTGTCATGCACGGCACCACACCACACTCTTTGGTTACGTTGCATACCTACTACAGACCGATGCAGACCCAGTCGCACAGCCACTATAGCGGTTTGGATTTGTTACCATGTTTTTCTCATGCCAATTCGTAGCCACTCGCAGTGTCACCCATACCATGTGTTCGTTTCCCGCAGTGCAACTTACGAATTATTCGTATGCACTTCTCTCATTACTTTCTACACCAAACTTGTTGTTGCCTTGTGCACAGCACCACGCCACACCTTCCTGATAAGTTGCAGTCCCACCACAGCCCGCCGCGAACCACTCGCATGGCTCACTGTCGCAGGTAAGAATCGTCACCACCTTTCTTTATGTCGTATCTATTCGTTGCCATTCATTGTCCCCCAAGTTGTTTGTTAGTTCCCCCTACGTAACCTATGAATCGGACAGTTGTTGTCCTTATCCCTTATACTGCCCACTTAGGGGTTCGGTGAATCGTCAAACAAGTCAGGTGTTTCTATCCTTTCTCCCCAACCCAACTCCCGTTCGATGAGACCCCGCACCAACGCAAAACCATATCAGCAGCCTGTCACTCTTATTGAGACCCCTGCAAAAACACAATATCGTCTCAGCTATCCCTCACTTATCAAAAATACCCCAAAAAAACACATAAACCCCCTTTTCCACCACGCAGTCTCAGCCCAGCAACCTGCCACTCATTTGAGACCCTTGCAAAACGCAATACCGTCTCAACAGCCTGACACTCGCAGAGACCCTTGCAACCACTCATCTAAAAAAAACCCTCATGCTCATTGAGGCCCTTGCAATCATGTAATATCGTCTCAGCAGCCGGACACTCACTGAGATTCTTGCGATCACGCAATTTAATCTCAGCAAACCAGACTAAGACCTTTGCGACCATGCAATATCGTCTCGGCAGACCAGACTGAGATCCTTGTAACCACGCAATATCATCTCAAAAACTAACATCACACACATAGAGACCCTTGCTACCATGCAATATCGTCTCAGCAAACCAGACTGAGGCCCTTGCGACCATGCAATATTGTTGCAGCAGACCAGACTGCGACCCTTGCAATCACGCAATTTCGTCTCAACAGCCTAAGCACTCATAGTGACCTTTGCAACCATGCAACGTCATCTCATCTCCAGTAGCGTTAAACATTTTGGGGACAAACCAACTTACAAACACACCACGGGGGCACTCAATCAGCCTCGCATACAGCATGTAGCAACATCCATTTATACATTTATCTACAGTGGCGTACTGGCTACTCATCATCCTCTCTGTCTTTTCCTCAGGTTAGTCGAGTTCAGGTTTTTTCCTACACCAGGTTGGTCGTTTCTCCCCAGGTAAAAACATAGGGGGAAGAACATACAGTTCGCATTTCACCAGGGCCAACTGCATGGCAAGGGTAGGTCATTTTGCTTCTCAGCTAAAGGAACATACATGTTACTCTTATGTCACCCTCATCGCAGGTTTCCGGTCGATCCAGTCTTCATCCATGCCAGGACCTTGCTGCTAGGGCGTCATTTAGGTCTGTAGTTCACGGATCTTTCTCCAAAAAACCCAGTCGCTGTGCCCCCCACTTGCTTTCTGCCCAATACTACATCTCCTCATAAACGCTTGCACCCCCTTATTTTTCTTACAGTTGGATTCTTGTCGTGGGCTGGCAGTGATGACCTCACACCCGCCCCTGTCACCCTCTACAGGCTCAGAGAGTGGCATGTATAAAAAGCTATTCCTGGGAGGTCCACAGATTGGGCGTCCCTGGAATAGAAAGATAGCTACTTGTGGTCAGAAAGGGCAGTCGGAGATTTTATTTGTAATTTAAACATCAAACTCACTGATATAAAAACATTTTGTTGCTTTCCATCAAGGTATAATAACCTTGCTTTCCATCAAGGTATAATAACCTTGAATCCTTGAAAGCGGATTCAAGGTTATTATACCTTGATGGAAAGCAACAAAATGTTTTTATATTAGTGAGTTTGATGTTTAAATTACAAAAAAAATTTGATACTTATTTTTATCTATGATCTCTCCGACTGCCCTTTCTGACCACAAGTAGCTGTCTTTCTATCCCAGGGACGCCCAATCTGTGGACCTCCCAGGGATAGCTTTTTATACATGTATATGCTAAAGGCTACGGCCAGAACTTCCAAATTAGAGGAGTGGCAGAGAGTAAGCTACGGCTTCATAATTATTAGAGGGTGAGTTATTATATGGTCATTTTGTAGTTTTGGTTCAGAGAGTGGCAGCCTGCAGTCCCTCCACACATGGACCATTCCCAAGATCATAGCTGAGCTTAGACGCAAAGGCATCCCCTACCTGGCTACGGCCAGGAAGGCAGAGCTCTACAGGCTACTCTTCCCACTGACAGCTACTACAGGACCCAGCGCCCATCAGGTGTCCTTGCAGTCCATATCTGGTGCCATTTCCCAGCTGCACTCCATGGTCTCCTCACTGTCCGCAACACTTACTGATGTGCAGACCAGAGTCGCAGCCCTGGAGGTTCGCCCTCCCAAGACCCTCCCTGACGCAGCTGTGGTCACAGTGCTGGCATCCCCTCCTGCAGGTACGCCAGAGACTTACAGTCACTGAATTTGTTTTGGCTTTCGGGATGTTCAGGGATGTTGTCTGCTCAGCCACCCCCAGCAGCAGGGAAGAGCTGGACCTATATCTCCATTCAGTCACAGATTTAGGGTACACGTATGGAGGGCACCCCTTTTTATGACTACCACTGATCATTTTCGGCCAAGGCAGCTGCCAAGCTCAGCCAGTTCCAGGTCAAGACAGACTGGAGCATTTTTGACACGGAGCTATTCTGCCGCCATTGCGCAGGCCTCCGCTCACCACTGTGCACCATTTGCCAGTTTGCTATCCACATGGCGCATTGGTGCTCCGAAGCGACCACAAGGCGCCCCTTCTACCCTCCTTCCTCCTCCGGCACCAGTCAGGGCCTCCCTGCCCCCGGTCAGCCATGACCAGTGGATAGACTAGAACGGTCTATCCTTTCTCTAGGAGGAGTCCCCATTTGCAACAATTTTAATCATGGCGGATGCTTCCATAGCCAGTGCAGGCTGCTCCATATTTGCACAACATGCCATAAAGCTCACCCGAGCACCACCTGTCAAGTCAAACAGGAGGGAAAGTCCTGACTAGACCGCATAGATGTCAGCTGGTTGGGGTTCTGTCTCTCTACACACCCCACTCCCTCACTGGCTATATTTCTGGTGCACGGCTTCACAGAAGGGTTCCACACCGGCCTCATCACTTTACCCCTCACTACACACGAATGCAGGAACCTCCAGTCAGCAGCCGTCGACACAGAAGCAATTGACTCCTTACTACAGTCAGAAGTGTATAAAGGCTTTATTATCAGCCCCTTCCCATATCACCTTTCCCAGTCTGGAGAGTCAGCCCTATTGGGCTTGTCAAGGGCAAGTTCAGTAATAAACTCCGTTTAGTGTACAACTGGTCTGCGCCACATTCTTATCACATCCCTAGCCTGAATTCCCCGATTCCCTCCGAGGAGTTTTCCCTCAAGTACACCTCAGTTGACCTGGCCATTCAAGCCCTCATTGGGATAGGTCCCGGCGCCTGGCTATCCAAAGCAGACATATCTGATGCGTTCAAGCTCCTCCCTATTGAACCGTCCCTCTGGCAGTGGCACAGTATTAAGTGGAGGGAGTCCTACTACTTCGCCACCAAGTTGACCTTCGGGTCCAAGACCAGCCCGTGGTTGTTCAACGTCTTTGCTCAGGCCCTCACATGGATTCTGTCTCACCAGGCCCGCTGTCACACGGTCATCCACTACCTTGATGACTTTCTGCTTATCGAGCAACCAGGCACACCCCTGGCAGATCTAAACAAGTTCGTAGTTAGTTTTCAAAGTAGAAGGACCGGCACATTCCATTGCCTTTTTTAGGCATCACCCTGGACACGCAAGCTATGCAAGTTAGCTTGCCTCTGGACAAACTAGTTTGTATCAGGGCAACTATCCACGACTTCACCCAATCGCAAGGGTGCACCAGGAGGCAGTTGCAGTCCTTACTAGGGATGCTGAACTTTGAGATGAGGATTATTCCTCAAGGACGGTCCTTTGTATCACGGCTTTTAGTCTTTCTCACACCAGTACAAGACCCAGACCAGATTCTCAAACTAGATCAAGCAGCAGTAGCAGACTTGGCTATGTGGGACAAGTTCCCCACCAGCTAGAATGGCATTTAAATGTTCATCCTGGCAGTGTCAGCAGAGTCACCACAGGTAGTCACCGATGCCACAGCCTCCAAGGGCTTTTCGGCCATATTTGGCCGCCACTGGTTTGCCAAACCTTGGCCCCCAGAAATTCTCCTCATTCCTGGATTCGCCCAGTGTTCATTCGTCTTTGAGCTATATCCCCTTGTGGCAGCTGCCCACACTTGGACAAAACAGACGGTGCTTTTCACCACGGACAATCAGGCCACGGCTGACATCATTAACAAAGGTAGATCCAAGTCACTCCCAATCGTGTCCTTCCTGAGCAGGTTCGTGCAGCTGTCTCTCTGTCACCACTAAGTTTTTCTGTAGACATATTCCAGGCAAATGCAATATCGCAGCTGATGTGCTGTCCCATTTCAACTTTACCTTGTTTTTCCAGCAGGAGCCTGGAGCCGACCCAATGACTACTCCTGTCCCACCCTGGTCGTTGCTGATGATGGATTAAAATCACACCTCGCCAAAGCAACCCAGATCATCAACCAATCCTCAGCACACAACACACTGAAGGCCTATCGCACTGCTTGGAACACTTACTGCAAGTTTGTGGCCTCTTGCCCAGGAGCAGCGATAGGCGACGTTAGACATGTCCTAGCCTTCATATCATATTGCCATACCCAGCTAGCCCTTGCTCACAACACCATCAGGCTATAACTAGCTGTCGTCCAGCGTTTTCTATCATTACAGAACCCCAGTAAACCATCAGTATTCTCGGCCCACACAGTCAAGTCACTCCTATGAGGTATACAGAAGCACCAACCTGTAGCCAGTGGCAAATGCCTACCTATCATGAGTGCCATCTTCAGGGACATGTCTGAAATCCTTACTTACTTTGGGGCTTTTCCCAGCCTAGTTATCCGAGCGGCCATCTACCTGGCCTTGTACGGTTTCCTATGACCTAGTGAATTTACGAATTTACCGTCAGCGACTCCGGCAGTCAGACACTGCTCCGACGCCACGTGACTCGCTTTGCAAACCATTACACCCTTCATCTCACAGTCAGCAAAATGTATAAAGCCAGCCCAAGGGTTGATATTAACCTATTTCAGACTAACAACGCCTGGTGCCCAGTGTCAGTCCTCAACTGACTACTGTCCCAGTTACCCAACCAATCTGAAGATAGCCCATTGCTACCCTTTCTAACCAGCCCCCTCAGTGGCGGCCAGTTTATCAAGCATGTCAGGATCCTCCTAAGCAACTTGGGCTTCAAGCCCAGTCGGTTCTCTGGACATTCCTTCCAGTTTGGAGCAGCCTCAGCTGCCTCCCAACATGGAGTACCAGACCATGTAATCAAGAAACTAGGCCGATGGAAGTCCGCTTGCTTTGCCACCTACATCCCAAATCCTCAGGAAGAAATGGCACAAGCTTTCACCAAGCTGGCTCAATAACCACAAGAAATCAATAAAGAGTTATTTCCCTATCTGAGTCTTTTGCCCCATTTTCTTGGCATACAGACCAGACCACCAAGGCACAATTCAGGTCTATTTATGTTGTAAGTCTTGTCGTGTATTTATGTGATTCACATCTTTCTCGGTTAGAGGGCCACGACCATAAATAAGAAGGCCAGAATGGTGGCCTGAATTTATGGGAGGAGCCTGGAGGGTATTTAAGCAGCCCACTAGCCCATACTGATTATTGGGTCCAGTGCGCGATACCCTCCCGCCCTTCCCTTTTTCAGGGCACATCTCAACACATCCTTCTTCACAAACTACCCATTACTTATCTTCTGTATGCCCCCTTCTCCTGGCATACCGACCAGACCACCAAGGCAGACTTCATAGACTTCAGGTCTATTTATGTTGGAAGTCTTGTTGCGTGTTTATGTGATTCACATCTCTCTCGGTCAGAAGGCCATGACCATAAATATATATATATATATATATATATATATATATATATATATATATATATATATATATATATATATATATATGTAGGAAGGCCAGTATGGTGGCCTGAATTTATGGGAGGAGCCCGGGGGGGTACTTAAGCAGCCCGCTCACCTGTGGTGCTTGTCGGTTTCCTGTGCGCGATATACGTCACTAGGCCGACTATTCGATATACCAGCGTCCGCAAGTTCTTGCCTCGCAAAATTCCGGATTCGATACCGTTCTCAAAACTTTCGAAGTCTGCGTTTTTCGTTCGTAGTTTGTACCACGCGGCTGGCTTGGCTGTCGCAGGTAAGGTCCCGTCGGACTTTTCGTTTCATATCAGGTCACTAAACCGTAATTTCAAAAATTTCGTTTCACTCGCTTTTCATAAACTGCAATGTATATCGAATTTTTCGTTTCATGTCATGTCACTAAACCGTACTTTCAAATTTCGTTACTCGCACTTCACTATTGTAGTGTGTATCGCTCGTACTTTCGATATGTTACCATTTCGACAGCACCGCGACGCAGACGTCGCTTCATTTCTAGCATGTCGGTGTTAAAAATATGCATCAGTAAACAGCCATAGCAAGTCGCAATTTGCAAGTTATCGGATCAAGTCAGTTCGATACCAATCATTTCTCATTTCTGAAACATTCTAGAACTCATTTCTGACATTTCAAATCATTTCAAAACATTTCTCATTTCAGTCACCTACCGCGCTCCGATTCGAATCCAGTCGCATCAAAGATGCACCGATTCGTTCCGGTGTGCCCCAGTTATTTGGCCTCATTTCTATACATGCTCCAGAGTTACGTTATGGTCTGTCATTAGTACCTCTGTCATGGTTATCATTTCATTCCCACGTATCACGTTCCGGCATGAATCCAGTCGCATGGTAATGCACCGATTCGTCTCGGCGTGCCCCAGGACTGGCCTCATTTCTATACATGCTCCAGAGTTACGTTTTCAGTCATTCATACCTCTGTCATGGTTATCATTTCATTTTTCACCTATCACGTTCCGACATGAATCCAGTCGCATGGTAATGCACCGATTCGTCCCGGCGTGCCCCAGGATTGGCCTCATTTCTATACATGCTCCAGAGTTACGTTTTCAGTCATTCATATCTCTGTCATGGTTATCATTTCATTTTCACCTATCACGTTCCGACATGAATCCAGTCGCATGGTAATGCACCGATTCGTCTCGGCGTGCCCCAGGATTGGCCTCATTTCTATACATGCTCCAGAGTTACGTTTTCAGTCATTCATACCTCTGTCATGGTTATCATTTCATTTCCACCTATCACGTTCCGACATGAATCCAGTCGCATGGCAATGCACCGATTCGTCTCGACGTGCCCCAGGACTGGCCTCATTTCTATACATGCTCCAGAGTTACGTTTATCAGTAATTCGTACCTTCTGTCATGGTTATCATTTCATTTCCACCTATCACGTTCCGACATGAATCCAGTCGCATGGCAATGCACCGATTCGTCTCGACGTGCCCCAGGACTGGCCTCATTTCTATACATGCTCCAGAGTTACGTTTATCAGTAATTCGTACCTTCTGTCATGGTTATCATTTCATTTCCACGTATCACGTTCACACATGAATCCAGTCGCATGGAAATGCACCGATTCATTGTGGCGTACCCCAGGGCTCGGCCTCATTTCTGATACATGCTTCAAAGTCCGGATCATAGCTAATCGCAGACATCGGGGGATGGATCCATGTCTCTGCCATGCAGCTTACTACCATTTCGCTCCCACAACGCATCACCGTTCCGGAACCAGTCGCATCTGACATGCACCGATTCTTTACGGAATGCCTTGCTGGTACCAAACAGCATTTCATACCTATACCAGAGCTTGGATGGTTGCCAGTCGCAAACACGGCACAACCAATTCAAGCCTCGGTCTAATAATCATTTCTCTCATTTCTTTTCATACGGTGCTCCGATTCGAATCCACATGCATCAAATAAGCACCAGATCGTCCCGGGTGCACCAATGTTTTCACTTGCCTCATTTCAATACATGCTCCAGAGCCCGGTTCTCGGTCGAATCAATGATGACGACCAGGCCGGACCTCTGTCATGGAGTCCATTCATAATCAAGGCAAACATTTCGAATCATTTCATTGTCATACAAATCGTTGCTTCAAAAAACCAGTTAGCAATCCCTTCACGAATTGTCACCTTTTCGTTTTTCTCAGGTCAGTCAAAGTTCAGTAGGTCCACCCTGCACCAGGTTGGACGATATCCCCCCAGGTAAAAAAAAAAAAAAAAAAGGGGAATGGGAGAATAAGTCGGGTAAGTATGACTCAGCGGATCAAAGAAAAACTTGAAATTCATCTCACCCCTAATAGGTTACAGTCAACCAGGAAACAAAAGCTCAAAGATAATCCTCTCCAGAGCAACCATGTCTCAGACCGGCAGCGAAGACCTCGCGGCCCCGCTGTCACCTTCTCCGGTCTCAGAAAGCGGCAGCGTGCAATCCCTTAGGGGATGGACTATCCCCAAACTGACGGCAGAGCTCAGACGCAGAGGTGTCCCCTTCCCCGCCACAGCAAGGAAAGGCGAGCTTTTCAAACTCCTCTTTCCCCCACCAGCAGCAGGACCCAGTACCCAACAGGCATCCCTTCAGTCGATATCATCGGCCATTTCACAATTACACACGATGGTGTCATCTCTATCCACCTCAGTCGCAGACGTCCAAACCAGGGTCGCACTTCTGGAGGCCCGACCGGCCACGGCTGTCCCCGACCCAACGGCAACTCAAAGCTTGACACCTCTTCCTGCAGGTACCTCAGGCTCAAGCCACATTGTCTACCCCTCCCACCTGGTCCCAACCAGTATCAGGAAGGACATCTTGGACGGCAAGGACGTCAACCTGGCCTCTCTCCTCATTTCCGTGCATGATTTGGCAGAAAATAAAGCCTACTCCTGGGGCGACATATCAGTGGTCCTTAAATCTAAAGACCCCAGATTGAACCGCAAGTTAACAGTCTCAGAGTTTACACTGGCCTTTGGCATGCTCAGAGATGTCCTGTGCTCAGCCACCCCTAGCAGGCGGGAAGAGCTGGACTTATATCTCCATACTGTGGTAGACTTAGGCCACAAGTACGGTGGTTTTGCCTTTTACGACTACCACCGTTCCTTTTCAGCCAAGGCCGCGGCCAGACTCATACAGTTCCAGATCACGACAGATTGGAGTCTCATGGACACAGAGCTCTTCTGCCGCCACTTTGCCGGCTTACGCTCACCTCTGTGTGCGATTTGCCAGTCTTCCACCCACACTGCCACCTGGTGCGCCAATACGGCAAACAGACGGCCTTTCGAGTTTCCCTCTACCTCAGGTTCAGTACAGGGTCAGCCGATCCCTGAACCAACGCCTCAGGTGGACAAACTCGGACGCCCAGTCCGAACCGTGGGAGGGGCAGCCATCTGTAATAACTTTAATCAGGGGTCCTGCAACTTCAGCCAGTGCCGTCTACTTCACCTCTGCACCTTATGTCATAGAGCACACCCCAGGATTTTGTGTGAAGTCAAGCAACACAAGAAGGCGTGACTAAGCCGGATCAACCTCTTATGGTTAGGATGGTATCTCACTTCACATCCCACCCCTTCCCTGGCCACCTTCCTTATCCAAGGCTTCACAGCAGGCTTTCACACCGGCCTCATTTCACTACCCCACACTACCCACGAATGTGCCAATCTTCGTTCGGCAGCCATTGACGAACAAGCCATAGATCAGCTCTTACAGGCAGAGGTGGATCGAGGTTACGTGATAGGCCCTTTCAGTTGCCCCCCTTTCAACACATGGAGAGTCAGCCCTATTGGGCTTGTCAAGGGCAAGTTTTCAAATAAATTGCGTTTGGTGTACGACTTGTCTGCGCCTCATTCTTCCCACATACCCAGTCTCAATTCCCTGATCCCCTCCGAGGAGTTTTCCCTAAAATATTCTTCCGTGGACATGGCAATACAGGCGATCATCAAAGCAGGCACAGGCGCCTGGCTCTCCAAAGCCGACATCTCGGATGCCTTCAAGCTCCTGCCCATCCACCCATCCCTTTGGTGCTGGCATGGCATCAAGTGGAAGGAAACATATTATTTTGCTACAAAGCTCACCTTCGGTTCGAAGAGTAGCCCGTGGCTCTTCGACACGTTCGCCCAGTCCCTCGGTTGGATACTATTACACAAGGGTCAATGCCATGAAGTCATCCATTATCTAGATGACTTCCTACTGATAGAACCACCCAGCAAGCCCCCAGGAGATCTCGACAAACTTAGGGTAATTTTTGGAAACCTCAATGTTCCTATTGCTGAGCACAAAGTCGATGGCTCAGCAAATAGCATCACTTTTCTCGGGGTCACCTTGGATACCTGCGCAATGCAAGCCAGACTCCCCCTCGACAAACTAACACGCATTAGGGCAGTCCTTCACGAGTTTACACACACCAAGGACTGTACCAAAAAACAGTTGCAGTCCCTCCTGGGTATGCTCAACTTCGCTATGCGAATTATTCCACAAGGCCGCACATTTGTATCACGCCTACTCAGATTTCTGTCGGAAACTCAAGACCCTGATCAGATTTTGAATTTAGACTCCGCAGCCATAGCGGACCTATCCATGTGGGAGGAATTCTTGTCCGCCTGGAATGGCATATCTCTATTCATACCTATAGTTTCGCTCCATTCACCCCAGGTGGTTACGGACGCCGCAGCCTCCACAGGTTTCGCGGCAATTTTTGGCCATCATTGGTTTTCAGGACCATGGCCTCAACAGATACTAATCATACCCGGCTTTTCCCAAACATCTGCCCTCTTTGAGCTTTACCCCATAGTGGCAGCCGCACAACTCTGGGGCCACCACTGGACAGGACAAACTGTAGTCTTTAGCACCGACAACCAGGCCACGGCAGACATCATCAACAAAGGCAGGTCCAAGTCCCTAGCAGTCATGTCCTTCCTGCGCAGGTTGGTACAACTGTCTTTACAACATCAGTTCAATATACACTGTACATTTATTCCCGGCAGATACAACTCAGCAGCTGACGCACTGTCACGTTTCAATTATTCCTCCTTTTTCGAGCAGGTTCCCGATGCCGATCCGATGTCGGCCCCTATCCCTGTCTGGTCACAACTGACCCTGGACTAGTTCAACATTTACACGGAGCTACACAACTTATAAATCATTCCCTCTCCTACAACACCCCAGTACTATGCAGACGACACTTACTTAGATACCAAGACCACTTCATCCTGCACCTCGAGGTCTCTAAAACCCAGCAAACGGGCTCAGGAGCGAACATTCACCTCTACAAAACCGACAACAGCTGGTGTCCAGTCGCCGTACTCAACCGGCTCCTGTCACTCCTGCCTGAACAACCAGACAGCAGTCCCCTTCTACCGTTCCCAGTTAAACCCTTAAACGCCTCTCAGTTTGTGGAACACATAAGAATACTTCTCCGCAATCTTCATCTTAACCCTAGTCAATATTCAGGACACTCTTTTCGCATCGGAGCAGCCTCCGCGGCATCCCGCCACGGAGTTCCAGACCACATCATTAAAAGACTGGGCAGGTGGAAGTCAGCCTGCTTCGCCCGGTATATCCCTAACCCACAAACAGAGATGGCACAGGCATTCTCCAAATTGGCTCAATAAGTAATTGAAAATCAATAAAATCATAACCCTACCTGAATGTTTTTGCCCCCTTATTTTGGCATACCGGCCATTAGACCAAGGCACACTTTCAGGTCCATTTCATATGGTAAGTCCACACTTTCAGGTCTATTTCCGATGGTAAGTCCTATCTTTACTGTAAGTGGTATCCACGTACATACCGGACATAGGGCTCCAACCATAAGTAGGAAGGCCAGTATGGTGGCCTGAATTTATGGGAGGAGCCCGGGGGGGTACTTAAGCAGCCCGCTCACCTGTGGTGCTTGTCGGTTTCCTGTGCGCGATACCCACCCTCCCATCCCCATTTCACAGCATTTCTCAAACTATTCATTTCATTCATTTCTCTTACAGAATAATCATTTCTTAAACCAGGGTATGCCCCCTTATTTTGGCATACCGGCCATTAGACCAAGGCACACTTTCAGGTCCATTTCATATGGTAAGTCCACACTTTCAGGTCTATTTCCGATGGTAAGTCCTATCTTTACTGTAAGTGGTATCCACGTACATACCGGACATAGGGCTCCAACCATAAATATATATATATATATGTATATATATATATATATATATATATATATATATATATATATATATATATATATATATATATATATATATTATCATAACAGAATGCTCCCTAGCAGTGGACATTAAGAATTCTTTAGAACTACAATGTTAGAAAAATAAACTGGATACCAAGGTAAAAAAAGCTTAAACAATATGAAATATATCACCAAAGTTACTGCCTGCACTTCAGAAAATTACAATAATATTATGTAGAGATTAGCTTTGAAGGCTCACTCTGGTGGTAAAGCTTTTTATTTGCAGGTAAAAAGCGAAGTAATGTAGAAAGCCATGCTTTCAGATTCTCGCACTGCAAATGTTATACGGTGTAAGTGTGCTCAAAGTGTCATCTTTCTGGGGCAGATTAATAGTGATAAAATTGGAAAACTAAATGTAGCTAATTTGCTTGAATAGGCAACATAATTGCTTCTCTGTTCAGACACTTTCATTGATGAGCTTCTTTTTTATGTTGTTTTTTTTTATTAATCATATATCTGACTTGATAATAAACATAGCAAACAATGGTTCAAACCTATACAATCTTCTGTGATATTTGCATTTTGCAGGCTTGCTCGTTCTCTATCTGCAGAGTGTAGGACGGCACTTCCACTTTTTGTTCTTCGAAGGACACTGAGTGCTCGGTTTAACTTTTTAAATGACAGACTCCTGACTGTGGAACGCTCAAAATTACGACCTGCAAAGAAAAAAAGATGACTTAAGTATTTATTTTAGGGTTCTTAGTGTATATGAAGCTGAAGAAAATTCCAAACTAAATTCAAATTACAGTACATCTAAACTGAAGAACAATATATATGTAATGTATAGTATGCCATGTAATATGTTGCAGCTTCCCAGTAAGGGGCATTACTAGGAATCATGGTGCTTCATTATCACAATTTGATGAGACATCTATCTGCACCTAACTCTTCCTGTAGCAACTTACAATGTCAACTGTAACAATTAATTCATGTACTGCATACTAGTAAATTATGACAAACGCACCCACAAACGGAGCCCTTCAGCGCTATGCTGTCACGAGTCTCCCTATTCCCCAGCAGCTTCCATCTTTGCCTGGTCTTGCTTCTGGGTTTCGTATCTTTGGTCGCTTGAATGGCTGGGCGGGGTGACATCACTCGCATGAATGTGCATGGAAGTCACATCGCCACGTCACATAGAGCGGGCAGTAAATGTGGTCTGAGCTACGCACGTGCGGCAGGGGGGACATTTATGAAAGAAGAGACCTCTAGAGAGAAAAATCTGCCTGTCAGCGAGTTTTCTTTATTCCTGACTTTACTACCACTTTAAAAAAAATAGATACATATGACTGGTCTATGTACTTTGTAAAGTGCAGTGGGAATGGTCAGCAATATATAAGCAAAATAAATAATTGAAATAAATAAATACACATTTATAGAACTTGAGATCTATTTAGAAGTATCTCTATAGTCAATGCTATGAGCAGCGCAGTAGTGACATCGCCAGCTCTCACTTTAAGCCAGAAGTCACACTGTTATGGTGCATTCTGATGCACGTTAACTAGTTGGCTGCCCCAAAATGCATCAAAAAAGGGAGTGGGTTACCATACCTTGTGGTGCGCTGCAATGAGAGTGTGATGGAAAGGTGCTTTGAATTGCTATTAGTGCACCAATGCACATAATGTGCGGTGCTGAGTTTGGCAGTAACGTGTGAGACTAGCAGCCAGAGGGACAGCGCCTAAAACTCACACAACAGACATTTGTGATGCAGGATGCAGGCACAGGAGTGCATAGGCACCCCCACATGGAAATACTCTGCAATTTTATCGGGAGGATTTCAGGACAAAAGGGTAAATGTTTCAGGGTACTACTCAGACATATTAATATTTCTAGATGTTCCCTATAACATAGCAAATCTTTACAGTTTAAGTTCAGGTCCACTTTAAAAAAAATTGTATATTATTCAATATCACAATGTCCCAGAGCCTGCTCAAACAATGCAGAAATGGAATTTACTTAAAAAATCAATTCAACAGGAGAAACCAATCAGACAGCTACTAGTGCTACTAGCACATGGCAAGCTGAGAGCATAACACAAACAAGTAGAACAGCTTCTCTCAACCTTTTTAACATAGAGGAACCCTTGAAATAACTCTCCAGGCTCGAGGAACCCTTACTATTATTTTCTAAATCTACAGCTCACAGGAGATTAGTGTGATGGTCACTGGAAAGAATGTTCCTTACATTTGTGGTCATTGGGAAGAACCCCCCTTACAGATAGTTAAAAAGACTAATGCCGCGTACACACGGTTGGAATTTCCGACAACAAATGTTCAATGTGAGCTTGTTGTCGGAAATTCCGACCGTGTGTAGGCTCCATTGGACATTTGTTGTGGGAAATTCCGACAACAAAAATTTGAGAGCTGGTTCTCAAATTTTCCGACAAAAAAATCCGTTGTCGGAAATTCCGATCGTGTGTACACACTTCCGATGCATGAAATTCCACGAAAATCAAGCAGAAGAGCCCACTGGCTATTGAACTTCATTTTTCTCGGCTCGTCATACGTGTTGTACGTCACCGCGTTCTTGTCGTTTGGAATTTCCGACAACATTTGTGTGACCGTGTGTATACAAGACAAGTTTGAGCCAACATCCGTCGGAAATAAATGCAGGATTTTGTTGTCGGAATGTCCAATTGTGTGTACGTGGCATAATTGTATCAGTGGCTACTTATCTGAGAGGTAGGAATTGCCCACTGCTCAAGGAACCCCTAGAAACCTCTGGAAGAACCATAGGGTTCCACAGAACTCTAGTTAAAGGGTTTGTTAACCCATTTATATAAGACAATGCCAGCCCCTCTATTAGAGGCTGGCATAGCACACTATGTAAGTAGTTTTTAAAAAACGAGTGTTCTAAATACCGAATTTGATCTGTCTTCAGGCTGGTCACATGACTCGCGGCCGCTTTACAGTTCTGATGGATGTCTTCTGCGGGAGGGGCCGTGATCTACCCCTGACGTCAGCCGGGAAGATCACGTGGCGGCTCGTCTCCTCCGCAAGAAGCTCTGTATCGTAGCTGTAAAGAGGCCGCGAGTCACGTGACCGGCCTAAAGACAGCTCAAATTCAGTATTTAGAACGCTTGTTTTTTAAAACTACTTACATAGTGTGCTAAGCCAGCCTCTAATAGAGGGGCTGGCAGTGACAATTTTAGGTTTTTATTTTACAAGAATAGCGGCAGGGGATGGGCTGCGAGGTGACAGCACAGAGAGGGAGATGACAGGCAGGAAGGAGGGGGTGAGGGGGAGAGAGGAGAGCAGAGGAGACAGCAGCGTATGATGCAGGGACGTACTCTGACCACGATGGTCAGGGCTGAGCAGCCCTGATTTTTGTGGTCAGCGCAGAGAGGGGGATACAGGAAGTGACAGATTCAGGGAGGATTTTTTACAGTTTGGAGGGGGGTAGATTACACAGCACAAGCACTGTGCTGTGTAATCTGCTTTAAGGGACCAGGATCTGTAAAAAAATATTTTGGGGTAGCCTCCCTGACGGTATTCCTGAGTGTGGCTCGGGGTTAAAATTCAGTCCCATTAGCGGTAACCCCGAGCCACACTCGGGATTACATTGGAGGATCCCCGGGATCCTGCGATGTCCCCCGCTGTGCCTGCGGGCTCTGTCCTCCTCCAAAGCCTCTCCGTGCCAGGCTCCATTCCCTGCGAGCGTCACAACACACGGGGGCGGAGCCTGGTGGCAAATTCAAAAAATTGTAAAAATAACACATACAGTACTGTAATCTTACAGATTACAGTACTGTATGAAATTATTTCACATCCCTTTTGTCCCCAGTGCTTTGGCCCATGCCCTGCATGCAGTTTTATGTTATATATACTGTTCTTTCTGCCTGGAAACTGGAGATTGTCCATAGCAACCAAAAAGTATCCCATTTACGTCAAAAGTGGCTTTAGACCAGCTAGAAAACAGCGATAGTAAATTAGAACACTTTCAGAATTGAGCGATAGTGAATTATGGAGAAATTAATTTAATTATTAATTATTATTATATTATTATTTTTTTTAATTATTTATATTTATTTATTATATTATAATTTATGTTTTTGTGTTTCAAACTTTATCATACCCGGGATATTTACTAGACTCTTGTTTGGACAGATTTAAGTGTGTTATTGTTAAGAATTACAGACCTACAATATAAAAGCCAAATTTCCATGCAAAATAATTGTACCGCTTTCAGCACCTAAAATCTGAAATAAGCATACCGCCAGGGAGGTTAACAAACACTTTAAGAAAGGCTGTAGTAGAAGATACTGGCATGCACAATGTAGCAAAATATTTTATGAAAAGTTAATACAGCCTATTTGCTGTGAGCAGAGATCATCTAAAATGTTATAATATTCTTATGTGCAGGCAGAGATACAATATGAGGTTTAAATACTGATGTTTAATGTACAAACTGTCTCTTTTATCATGATGGCTAACCTAGTCGGTCCATATTTACTGTCTGCAGTAAGCACTGCTGTACTATATAAGCTTAGGGCTGAATAAGGCCCCTTTCACACTGGGGCGGTGGGGGCGTCGGCGGTACAACAGCGCTATTTTTAGCGCTGCTGTACCGTCGTTCTTGCAGCTGTATTCGGCCGCTAGCGGTGCGGTTTTAACCCCCGCTGGCGCCCGAAAAAGGGTTAAAATCACTCGTACAGCGTGGCTATAGCCGCGGTATTGCCGCGGTATAGCTGCGCTGTCCCATTGATTTCAATGGGCAGGAGCGGTGAAGGAGCGGTGAATACACCGCTCCTTCACCGCTCCAAAGAAGCGGTTTGCAGGACTTTTTTCACCGTCCTGCCAGTGCACCGCTTCAGTGTGAAAGCCCTCGGGCTTTCACACTGAACAAACAGCGGAGGCTGTTTAGGGGCGGTTTGCAGGCGGTATTTTTAGCACAATACCGCCTGCAAACCGCCCCAGTGTGAAAGGGGTCTAAGGCTCTGATCCATCTCTAACCTTTCCCTTGCTGAAGAAGAATTCATTCCCAACCATGTGGGGATTTTTACCATTTTCTTTGATTAAAACATGAACTGGTTACTATGGCTTATTAAAACAGAAATAACAGTCTATTTTCAATGAGCAAATGTTATTATTGCAGTAGGCTGATTTGCGTCCAACATGTGTGAACACAGAGGGCTTTGGGATCAGATGACTCATAGGGGTTTATTTAGCGATGTTTTCACCGAAGATTCACACAACTTTCACCTAGGATGCATACATTTTGATAATTGGATACACATGAGAAAATGTTTGAATCCTTGGTAAAAACATTTATAAATAGACCCATAATGGTTAATTTACTAAAACTGAAGAGTCCAAAATCTGATGCAGCTTTGCATAGAAACCAATCAGCTTCTAGGTTTTTTGTCAAAGCCAAACAGATTTGGACTCTCCAGTTTTAGTAAATCAAACACATAGACTTACATAGTGAGAAGGAAGAATAGTATGCAGTGCTAGCAGGAAGCACAGCCTGCATATGTAATGGAACATCATGGCTGCTCTCATGTACATAAATAATTGCACACTATTTATAGAAACAAGGTTTTTAAAAACATTAACACACATAGATGTGATTATTTACATCAATCTGATCAAATTCAAATACAAATCGAGAAATATTTGCAAATAGCGAACATTTCCTTTAAGACATCTTTGATATGAAGCAGGTCTCATTTAAAAACCATAATTAATAGCATTGTAAATAAATGTTAATAGGACATGGCAGCTGTGATAGCTTTGACATTAAAAGCAATAAAGCTCAAGAAAGGTGACCATGACTTACTCCTATTCTGGTTTATTCTGAAGTGTTCTTCAGATCCGCATCCCAGATGGCTGTCTCCTGTGGGGGAGCTATATACAGGGTTGTCCTGACCTGCTTCATCATTTACTAAGGCTGCAGCTGCGGAAGCAGCTGATAGTTCAGGCGACACTGCTGCTATGGTCAAGTCTAATGAAGAGCTGCAGTCTGGGGAACCATCTTGTGAACGTCTTTTGCGCTCTTTGGTAAGGCCATAGTGTGATGCACCTTTACACCTGTAAGAAAGAAGAATATTCTGCTTTAGTGGTTAGAGTTCAGACGAACAATCAAGTATATATACAACACCAGAAAGGTATATGGAAGCAAGTTATTTAAAGGTGCATTTAATGATACACAAAATGTTTTCATACAGTATATATACCTGTCAAGTATGATATATTTTCAGTCTGCCACTCAAATTCTATATCTGGTTATTAGCTAACTAAATCCTTACTACTGGTATAGGTATCTTCTGGGAGGCCCTGTATTTTAGCCTGCAACAATGCTCATCCGTGTGTTCTGTGGTTCCAGCACTGGCCTTTTTCTGAAACCTCACCCACACATACAGTATCTCACAAAAGTGAGTACACCCCTCACATTTTTGTAAATATTTTATTACATCTTTTCATGGACAACACTGAAGAAATGACACTTTGCTACAATGTAAAGTAGTGAGTGTACAGCTTGTATAACAGTGTAAATTTGCTGTCCCCTCAAAATAACTCAACACACAGCCATTAATGTCTAAATCGCTGGCAACAAAAGTGAGTACACCCCTAAGTGAAAACGTCCAAGTTGGACCCACGTAGCCATTTTACCTCCCCGGTGTCATGTGACTCGTTAGAGTTGCAATGAGGTTGATTTACTAAAGGCAAATCCACTTTGCACTACAAGTGCAGTCGCTGTAGATCTGAGGGGAAGAAGCTCTGCTGATTTCTATCATCTCGTGTACAAACAAAAATGCTGGTTTTTATTTTCCTTGCATGCTCCCCCACAATCTACAGTGACTGCACTTCCAAGTGCACTTGCAGTGCAAAGTGGATTTGCCTTTCATAAATAACCCCCAGAGTCTCAGGTGTGAATGAGGAGCAGGTGTGTTAAATTTGGTGTTATCGCTCTCACTCTCTCATACTGGTCACTGGAAGTTTAACATGGCACCTCATGGCAAAGAACTCTCTGATGATCTGAAAAAAAGAATTGTTGCTCTACATAAAGATGACCTAGGCTATAAGGAGATTGACAAGACCTGGAAACTGAGCTTCAGCACGGTGGCCAAGACCATACAGTGGTTTAATAGGACAGATTCCACTCAGAAGACGCCTCGCCATGGTCGACCAAAGAAGTTGAGTGCACGTGCTCAGTGTCATATCCAGAGGTTGTCTTTGGGAAATAAACGTATGAGTGCTGCCAGCATTGCTGCAGAGGTTGAAGGGGTGGGGGGGTCACCTGTCAGTGCTCAGACCATACGCCACACACTGCATCAAATTGGTTTGTATGGCTGTCGTCCCAGAAGGAAGCCTCTTCTAAAGATGATGCACAAGTAAGCCAGCAAACACCAATGTTTCTTCTCAACATCAAATTCCTGTAATCTTCACCACTTGTTCCCAAAGTGTAAATGTACACTCACCAGAAATGTTTAACCCCTTATTACAGGTAGGTCAAAAAGCGCTTTTTCCATCAAAGGCTGGGATTCCCCTGATGTAAGGCTCAGATTTAATGATCTCTGATTTTTAAATGGTGGTCATATACAGAGTGACTCAACTGGAGACAGGATGAAAGGTTTGATCGTGTAGTATTTATTAAAACAATGGTTTAAAATACAGGCATACACCACTTTTAAGTGCACAATGGGACCAGAGCATGTATGTAAAACGAAAATGTACTTAAAGCGAAGCAATCCCTTTTTTCACTTCTGGGGGGTCAGGGGCTGTAGTGGGGGGATCAGGGCCTATAGTGGAGGGCCATGGGCTGTAGTGGGGGTATAGGGAGTGAAGTTTATAGTACTGTACAGTAATCCACTTATGTTTAGGCAGCAACTCTGGGCTGGCTGGCGGACATGGCTGGGGGGGGCAACTCTGGGCTGGCTGGCGGACATGGCTGGGGGGGGGGCAACTCTGGGCTGGCTGGCGGACATGGCTGGGGGGGGCAACTCTGGGGTGGCTGGCGGACATGGCTGGGGGGGCAACTCTGGGCTGGATGGCTGGCATGGCTGGGGAGGCAACTCTGGGCTGGCTGGCAGGCAACTGGGCTGGCTGACGGGACTTTGCCTCTTCACTTGCGGCCTCTAGTAATAGAGACAACTACAGGTGGCAGCTCCGCCTCTTCCAGGCCATACTGCGGCTGTGCGGTGCGGGAATGTCTGTACTTGCAAGCCACTTTACGTACACTCGCAGGTATGTCCGTACTCACAAATGTATGTAAAGTGAGTGTACTTAAAGCGGGGTATGCCTGTACAAGAAATGGTTTTACACGCACATGTAGTGCCTGGATACCGGCACTAGTGTGTACAGCGTGTACAGGAAAGGATAGCTTCACTGGAGCCGGAAGTGACGGGCCCCCGCTTCAAGCTGGTTGGCTGCTAGTTTTCCAGCATGCTCTTATGTCAGAAGCTGGATATTTGTCCGCCTTCTGTCGGACTGGCTGGCATACACACGGGCCGATGTCGCAGATTCTGCCCATGTGTACGGGGCTTTAACCACTTGCCGCCTGCCATATAGCAAAATGACGGCGGCAAAGTGGTTTCAATAGCCTGACCGGATGTCATATGATGTCCAGCAGGATAACAGCTGCAACGGGAGCGCGCATCGCGGCGATCGGGGTGCGGTGTGTCAGTCTGACACACCTTTACACCGATCTCAGTAAAGAGTCTCTGACAGAGACTCTTTACCACGTGATCAGCCGTGTCCAATCACGGCTGATCACAGTGTAAACAGGAAGAGCCGTTGATCGGCTTTTCCTCACTCGCGTCTGTCAGACGCGAGTAGAGGAGAGACGATCGGCTGCTCCTCTCCTCTCACAGGGGGGTCTGTGCTGATTGATTATCAGCGCAGCCCCCCCTGAGGATGACCACACTGGACCACCAGGGACACCACTAGGACCACCAGGGATGCCATTAGGACCACCACGGATGTCACCACCAGGTATGCCACCCTAGACCACCAGGGATGCAATCAGTGCCCACAATGGATTCAAATCAGTGCCCACAATGGATGACAATCAGTGCCCACAATTGGCATCACTGATTGGCAGGCATTATTGTTTGGCACTGATTGGCATCCATCCATACCATCAATTACTGTACATTAGTGCCACCTATCAGTGCCCATCCATGCCCATCTGTGCCACCTATCAATGCCCATCTCTGCCACCTATCAGTGCCCATCTGTGCCACCTTACAGTGCCCATCAGTGCCACCTATGTGTACCCATCAGTGCTGCATATCAGTGCCACCTATCAGTGCCGCCTATCAGTGCCCCATGAGTTCCGCATATTAGTGCTCATCATCAGTGCCACCTCATCAGTGCCACCTCAATGGTGCCACGTCATCGGTGCCCATCAGTGCCGCCTTATCAGTGCCCATCAGTGCAGCCCCGTCAGTGCCCATCAGGGAAGGAGAAAACTTATTTATTTACAAAGTTTTGTAACAGAAACAAAAAAAAAACATTTTTTTTCAAAATTTTTGGTCTTTTTTTTATTTGTTTAGCAGAAAATAAAAATCCCAGAGTTGATCAAATACCACCAAAAGAATGCTCTATTTATGGGAACAAAATGATAAAAATGTAGTTTGGGTACAGTGATGGATGACCGCCCAATTGTCATTCAAAATACAACAGCACTGAAAGCTGAAAATTGGTCTGGGCAGGAAGGTGTATAAGTGCCCTGGATTGAAGTGGTTAAAAAGACACAGGAATACGAGTACATAGAGTTAGAGCACAACAATGGCAGCCTGTGTAATTCTCTCAGCGCAGGTATTCTTTATGTTGTGGTCACACAAGTATTACCACATCTTCCTTCCATGCTTTTTAGCAGAAGTCAGAGTCAAAGTTATCATTACTATGGTTCAAAAACAACAGTTCTGTATATAAAAAAATGATCCCTTGTCCCTCCAGTCTCAGAGACTCCATGAACAGAGACATGAGAGTATTCACAGTAAAGAACATCATGCTGTGGTTTTAGTGATATTTTTTCCCTTCTCTGGAGGGTCAAAATCAGTGAGGAAATATTATTGCATATATTACATTTGTTCTTTATGTGATGCTACTGTGCACTGTGTTCAATCTTTTACTTTCCATCAATATGATGGAGGATGAATGGACCAAGTTCCATTAGCCCTAGTCTGCTCATTCCTGATTGGCTGCTATGACTTACAGCAAAACAACACTACCCACTTTGTCATATGAAATACACCTTGGCCTTGATATAGTTAAGGAGTCGAAGATATTCATTTTACTTAATAAAAAACTGTTCACTTTGAATACCCCGCCATGTGCGAAGAAAACAAGAAACAAGATTGACTTGATTCTTTATTCGTTTAGTAAATCAACCCCATTGTTTATACTACATATTCCATTTTGGGACTATTTCCTTTCTTCATAAAAGTGTTTTCCTAGCTTGTCCTTTTATGTCTTTCCAAAAAGCAGTAGACATCTCATTGTGATTGTCAGGTGTTTTTTCTACATGTTATATCATCACATGAAACAAAATAAACTATTTCCTAGTAAAATAAATACTTTTCCTCTTTATTTTTTTTTTCGACATCTTGGATAAATGTGTGACAGTACGGAAGTAAATGCTCACAATGTTTTGTTTGCTGTTTGAACAACTAAAGGACACTGGATGCAAGTTATGAAAAACAAAACAAAACCAGAAAACAACAAATTCAAAAAAGGATCATGGAATTGTAAATATTGATACTAGGGATGCAGCGATACCATTCTTTTTACAAGTACGAGTACGGATACTTTTTCTTTTAGTACTCGTCGATACCAATTAACAATACCTACCGTAACTGTTTTGTTTACACTTCAGCTGTCAGCAATGGTACAAAGCGTTACAGATGAAATACATTTTTTTTTCATTTTGCGCTTTTTTCAATGCAAAACGTGTAAATATATGTTATAATATTAACGAACAAAGCAAACAAAAATTTTTTTAACTATTAATAATTTAGAAAATAGAAGTGAACGGACACTTTGCCTGGCCAGACTTACTGGCGAAATCACCAGGTGAAAATAAAGGGAAAAAGTTCTTAAAAAAAAAGAAAAACGATTGCAACCATCACACCTAAGAACTGGTAAGCTGCAATATATTCCATTTTTGTTTTTGTTGTAGCAAATCTACTGTTCTCAGTCAAGTCAGGCCTGACCCAACTTGCCCCAAGACAAAGATGCATAGCACCAAAGGCCATAGTTTCCCCACAAGAGTGCCTAGCACTCCTGTAAATCAGGTAAATCCTACAACCTCAATTCCAAAATAGTTATATTGCTGTGTAAAATCTACATAAAAACAATGCAATGATTGGCAAATCTCATAAACCCATAGTTTATATTCTTTTTGGAAACCATGGATGTCGTGTCCTCCGGACTAAAGAAAAGAGAAACCATCTGGCTTGTTATCAGCACTCAGTTCCAAAACCTGCATTTCTGAAGGTATAGGGATGCATTAGTGCGTATGGAATGGACAGCTTGTACCTCTGGAAAGGCGCCATCAATGCTGAAAGATATATCCAGGTTTTAGAGCAGCATATGCTCAGGCAAGAATGGGACAACGTTCCTCTCCCAAAACTCCAGCAACTGGTCTGCTCAGTTCCCAGATGTTTACAGAGTGTTGTTAAAAGAAGAGGGGATGCTACACCATGGTAAAAATGGCCCTGCCCCAACTTTTTTGAGACGTGTTGCTGCCATCAATTTCAAAATTACCTTTTTTTTTTCTTAACCTCCCTGGCAGTATGATTATTTCAGATTTTTGATGCTGAAAGCGGTACAATTATTTTGCACAGAAATTTGGTGTTTTATATTGTAGGCCTGTAATTCTTAGGAATAACACACTTAAATATGTCCAAACAAGAGTCTAGTAGACATCCCAGGTATGATAAAGTTTGAAAAACGAAATAAAAAATTATAATATAATAAATAACTATAAATAATTATAACAAATAATAACATAATTATAATAAAAATGATTCAATAATGTAATCTAATGAAAAACACTGAAATTTTCTCAGTTGCAGAATTGTCGCTGTCATTACTTTTAGTGTTTGATGACGAATTTCCCCACAAATCACTATTGCTCAATTCTGCGAGTGATTCTAATTTATTATCGCTGTTTTCTAGCTGGTCTAAAAGCACTTTTGCCGTAAACTGACATTTTTTGGTTGCTATGGACAATCTCCAGTTTCCCGGCAGAAAGAACTGTATATATAATATAAAACTGCATGCAGGACACTGGACAAACCACTAGGGACAAGAGGATGTGTAATTATTTGATACAGTACTGCAATCTGTAAGATTACAGTACACTGTATCTATAATGTGTTTTTTACTTTTTGAATTTGGCGCCGAACTCCGTCCCTGTGCGTCGCAACGCTCGCATGGAGAGGGGATCAGCACTGTGAATGGAGCGAGACACAGCAGCTCGCAGATCACAGCGGGGAGACATCACAGGATCCAGGGGTCAAGGTAAGTAACCTCTACATGGATCCTGCAATGCGATCTCGAGTCTGGCTCGGGGTTACCGCTTTTGGTACTGAAAATCCACCCCGAGCCAGACTTGGGAATACCGCCAGGGAGGTTAAAATGGTCCATTTTCTCAGTTTACACATTTCATATGTTTTCTATTTTATATTATGAATAAAATATGGGTTTATGCAATTTGAAAATCATTGCATTCTGTTTTTATGTACAGTGCCTTGAAAAAGTATTCAAACCCCTTGAAATTTTCCACATTTTGTCATGTTACAACCAAAAATGTAAATGTATTTTATTGGGATTTTATGTGACCAATACAAGGTAGCACATAATTGTGAAGTTGAAGGAAAATAATAAATGTTTTTTTAATTTTTTTTATAAATAAATATATGAAAAGTGTGGCGTGCATTTGTATTTAGCCCCCTGGTTAATATTTTGTAGAACCACCTTTAGCTACAATTACAGCTGCAAGTCTTTTAGGGGATGTCTCTACCAGCTTTGCACATTTAGAGAGTGACATTTTTGCCCATTCTTCTTTGCAAAATAGCTCAAGCTCTGTCAGATTGGATGGAGAGCGTCTGGGAACAGCAATTTTCAAGTCTTGTCACAGATTCTCAATTGGATTTAGGTCTGGACGTTGACTGGGCCATTCTGACACATGAATATACTTTGATCTAAACCAATCCATTGTAGCTCTGGCTGTATGTTTAGGGTCGTTGTCCTACTGGAAGGTGAACCTCCACCCCAGTCTCAAGTCTTTTGCAGACTCCAACAGGTTTTCTTCTAATGCCGCGTACACACGAGCGGAATGTCCGACAGAAAAAGTCAGACGGAAGCTTTTCATCATATATACCGATCGTGTGTAGGCCTCATCAGACTTTTTTTTCCGAAAAATCTGACGGACCTAGAAATGGAACATATTTCCGACTGACCCAATTCCTATTGGGAAAACCGATCGTCTGTATGCCTGTCGTGTGTACGTGGCATAAGATTTCCCTGTACTTGGCTCCATCCATCTTCCCATCAACTCTGACCAGCTTCCATCTCCCTCCTGAAGAAAAGCATTCCCACAACATGATGCTGCCACCACCATGTTTCACAGTAGGGATGGTGTGTTCAGTGTGATGTGCAGTGTTAGTTTTCTGCCCCACATGGCGTTTTGCTTTTAGGCCAAAAAGTTAAATTCTGGTCTCATCTGACCAAAGCACCATCTTCCACATGTTTGCTGTGTCCCCCACATGGCTTCTCGCAAACTGCAAAAGGGACTTCTTATGGCTTTCTTCTGGCCACTCTTCCATAAAGACCAGATTTGTGGGGTGCACGACTACTAGTTGTCCTGTGGACAGATTCTCCCACTTGAGCTGTGGATCTCTGCAGCTCCTACAGAGTTACCATGGGCCTCTTGGATGCTTCTCTGATTAATGCTCTCCTTGCCCGGCCTGTCAGTTTAGGTGAACAGCCATGTCTTGGTAGGTTTGCAATTGTGCCATACTCTTTCCATTTTCGGATGGTGGATTGAACAGTGCTCCGTGAGATGTTCAAAGCTTTTGGATATTTTTCTATAACCTAACCAGGCTTTAAACTTCTCCATAACTTTTACAACCTTCATGATGTGGTTTGTTCACTAAGGTTCTCTAACAAACCTCTGAAGGCTTCACAGAACAGCTGTATTTATACTGAGATTAAATTACACACAGGTGTACAATATTTACTAATTAGGTGACTTCTGAAGGCAATTGATTCTACTAGATTTTAGTTAGGGGTATCAGAGTAAAGGGGGCTGAATATAAATGCACGCCACACTTTTCACATATTTATTTGTAAAAAAAAAATTGAAAACCATTTATCATTTTCCTTTCACTACACAATTATTTGCCACTTTGTGTTGGTCTATCACATAAATCCCAATAAAATACATTTACGTTTTTTGGTTGTAACATGACAAAATTTGTATGAATACTTTTTCAAGGCACTGTAGATTTTACACAGCGTCCCAACTTTTTTGGAATTGGGGTTGTACAATGAAATCATCTGCGCACAGCGGGGCCCTGCAAAAGAACCCAAGCTGGGCTAATAACAGGCTAATAACAAACAGAGTCCTTTACTGTCATATGATTTATGAGACATATTCAAAAAGGATCTCTTTACAGTTAACACATGTTCACCAGTTGCAAAATATCAAAGCAGCAGCTATTAGCTCTGAATACAGTACTTATTTATATCACATTTTTAGATGTATGTTGACGTTTTTCCTGGAGAAAGATGTAACTGGTGTTTTTTCTCTCTTGTCTTGTTAGGTATCCAGCTGATGCCGCAGCCTGGACAGGCTCATGGTGTTCAGCGTGAACTGTGATGACAATTTTCATTTCTATATAAGGTATGGATGTTTTCCAACACAAAAGACTTGTCACGAGACTAAAATACTAATGTGGCAGCAAGCGTCTACATTAATATCAGACCGTGACGTGTTTTCTGATCAGAGCTGCAGCACTTTGATCACAGCTTGACAAATCACGTCTTTAGCAAATCATTTGTAACTGTGCATTATGTTGAAGTGAAATGTGTTATATTAAGAGGAGACAAGTTCAAACGGCAGTATGTAACACTTTAACCCAACGCTTTTATAACACTGACAAAAGCAGCAACAGCGCACAAAATACATGCACTATTAATATAAAATATATGTACTAGTGAGTATACAGTAATCACTTCACCCTGTCCTATGTTTGGCTCCAACTGCCGTTATTTCTGCAAAGATTTTGTGTGTTGAAAATTGGCAGTAGCGCAGACTGAATTTCTACTATATCCATTTTTTAAAGTGAACCTTTCTACTGACCATTTAGCAGTACCTCCATAATTCCCCTCCATCAGCTGTTTCAAATACATTCTTTGTATTTGTTCCCAAACATCCAAGGCAAACTAAAGAGCAATGTTGCTGATATAAAAATGTCAACATTACACTGCTAACTTTGAGTGGTGATTACCCATTTTACATGGCCCACATTTAGGGTTGCCACCTTTTTTTCAGGTGAAACCCGAACACTTCGGCGTCGCAAAGCAATTTTTTTTTATAGTATGCATAGATAAACAATGCATAGATGTTGCTATTAAATAACATTTCTAATCATATGAAGTTAATCACAAGATTCCCCAGAGTTCCCCTTTTACATCTGAATCTGCAGAGCTCCCCTTTACATCTGAACTGGCAGAGTTCCTTTTCACTGTAAGGGGGCACTCTGCAGACTCTGATGTAAGGGAGAACACTGGGGACTCTAACATAAGGGATGCTCTGATGTACAAAGATGATTCTGATGTAAAGGGGAGCACTGTGGCCTCTGGTGTAAAGGGGAGCTCTGATGTAATGAGTGCTCTGAGAACCCTGATTTACCTTAGCGTACTAACTTAGAGGCAGGAGAGAGAAGGGGGGAGACTTAGTCCAATCTGAATAATGTGTCCGGGTCTCAGACAGTCTGAAACCTGGACACATGATTCCAAACCCGAACTGTCTGGGTGAATCCCAAACAGGTGGCAACCCTACCCACATTAGTAGCCCTCAATGTTGCACCTCTACTATTGTTGATGTCTCTTCCTTTATTTTGATAATGTTTATTGAATTGTTCTTTTTCAGTGTGCCATGCATACAAAATATCGTATGTACACAGTGCATGCATCTCTGTGCTTTTCTTTAAAAAAAAAAAAATTCCAATAAAAATCGTTAATGATAAAAAAAGATTTCTTTAAAAAAATGTCAACTTTTTTTGTCAAAAGTCAACAGCTAAGCCTTCATCTCTGTCTACGACTACCCCCCTTGGCGGCTGACATTTGCCTAGTGACTGGCAGAAAGCAGTGAAAAATGACTTGTATGAGAAGAAAAGGTGTGGATATTGATTGACAGCCTACTTCTCCCTCTCTATGCAATGTAAGAGGGATGATTGCAGCATCCAGTGGGACAATTACTGGGTCTTGGAGGAAAGACTGGAGCACAGGTTTTATGTTGATTAAGCAGTGAGTTATGAGCTCATTATTCTTCTTTAGCAACAGTTTCTGTAAGAAGGAAAGCTTTTCCCTAAAGTGTTCCTAAACCCAGGACCCTGCATTCACTATATCTAGTCTCCCACAGTACACAGAACATACAAAAGGAATTATTTTACTAAATATAAACTGCTAAATACCCTTTCTCATCAGCAGTATATAGCAGTCTTGTAACTTCTATCAGTGTCTGGTTAAAGCTTGTAGGAGGAGTTTTCATCTGCACTGACTGTCCTATCAGGATCCAGGACCCCTAACCCTCTATCTGGACAGTGCTGATCACATGCACCCTCCCAAGAAAAAAAAAAACAACTCTCTAGCAATACACACCAAACTGAGCATGTGCAGCCTGTCCCCTGGCTCTGTATTATCAGGAAATATATTGGGGACAGTGGAAGGAGGAAAGGTTTAGAGGAGACAGGCTTTTTACACAATGCGGAGGGTAACCCCTTAGGTTCCACAGTGAGTATAACACAGGGGCGGATCCAGGGGGGGGCAACAGGGCAATTGCCCCCCCCCCGAAATAATAGCACACTCTGAATGTTATTGTATCCTGGCTGCCGCTCCGCTGCCGGCCCGAGTCTCTCTCTCACATGTGCCGATCAGCGGCGCCGAGAGAGAGACTCGCGTGTGGTACGGGCAGCGGCGGTCACTGTCTGACACTGAAGGAAAGAGGTGGGTGGAGCCTCTTCCCTGCACTCGTTGCTAGACGCCAGGCGGCCCTGGCGTTAGCAACGAGTGACGTCAGTCACACTGCAGTGTGTGAGTGAGTCACGGCGTCACGTCGGAGGTCGGACTCGAGTCTCTCAGAGCCGACCTACCCGGTCCCGACGTGACGCCGGTGACAGCGTGACACAGCCTGAAGTGGCGCCTCCTTACAATAATACAGCAGACAGCAGTAACTTACTAACTAACAAGTATGAGTGCACTGCACAGCACAGCACACGTCCATGTATATGTGGGTTGACATGTGCAGGGGGGGATTCTATATTAATGGGGGTTCTACACTGAGGGGGGATTCTCTATTAATGGGGGTTCTGCACTGACGGGGGATTCTATATTAATGGGGGTTCTGCACTGAGGGGGGGGTTCTATACTAATGGGGGCTCTACACTGAGGGGGGATTCTATACTAATGGGGGGCTCTGCACTGAGGGGGATTCTATACTAATGGGGGGCTCTGTACTGAGGGGGGATTCTATACTAATGGGGGGCTCAGTACTGAGGGGGGATTCTATACTAATGGGGGCTCTGCTCTGAAGGGGGATTCTATACTAATGGGGGATCTGCACTGAGGGGGGATTCTATACTAATGGGGGCTCTGCACTGAGGGGGGATTCTATACTAATGGGGGCTCTGCACTGAGGGGGGATTCTATACTAATGGGGGCTCTGTACTGAGGGGGATTCTATACTAATGGGGATTACAACATCTCTCTGCTGCCTGTCTCTGGGACACAAGAGACCACCCTAGCAAGTGGCAAGTGACAATCTTCATCTGGTGACAGGCGATGTGGCAAGAGACAATCCGCAACATGTGGCAGGCGACGTGGCAAGTGACAATCTGCATCTGGTGACAGGGGACGTGGCAAGTGACACACTCGGGGCTTCCACTGATTCTGCATTATGGTGAGTTAAACTATTTAATTTTTTACAACAATGTAATAATAGTAATAATGCGCTTCAATCATCCTGACACCATAACAACCATGGTGCCGTGATGATTGAAGCGCCAACACCAGCCTTTTCCCCGATAGATGTACCCCAAAAAAATATATTTTCTGGCAGTGCCCCTCCCGAGACTAGACTCTGGATCCGCCCCTGGTATAACAAGCATGTTTTACTGCTTATACAGACTAATTTTACTGTTGTAGGTTTAGTAACACTTTAACTGCTTGTGGACCACCAACCATACATATACTGCAGCTCTGTGTCACGTAGATCACGTACCTAGTACTGGATACCAAACATGCTCAATGGGCTTCTAAAAATGTTTAGAAATTTCTCGTCTTGTACTTTTACAGGTTTCATGCATTTTTGATGAAATAGCTTTGTTATGCCGTCTCATAAGCAGGGAAACAGGAGGAGAGTTTTACAGCTTTCATTTTTAGATATACATATATGGATTGCAGATTGAGAACTCTAAAGGACAGGAAGGCTCTTACTGGGCAGTATCAGCAGAGTAGGCTGATCAGGAAGTTTAAAGCTGAACTCCAGGCAGGAAATCTTAATTTAAATATATTCCTCAATAGGCACAATAGATATAAGACCCCTAAATCTGCATTTGCAAATCCAGATATGGCCCTATAATATGGTAGTGACATCATCACTGTGCTGCTCATAGCCTGTGCAGAGAGAAGAGCTGTGGAAGGGGAACACTAGGACCACCCATTACAGGCTACCTGCAGAAAATTACAGGAGGAGTCGGAGACAAGACCAGTCACCCTGTACAAGGAGTGAGAGCAGTGGTGACCGGTTTTTATTACAGGAACTTCCTGCACAGAAACAAAGTTTTACACTGGATTACTGCACAGATCTGGGAGAAATACACAAAGTACACCAAGATTTGAATAAGAATACACGACTCCTATATTTAGACAATATTTCCTTATCCTGGAGTTCATCTTTAATTCTTTGAAGCAAGGGTGGACTGAAAATTTGGCCTGAGGCTGGGTTCACACTGCTGCAATGTCAGACATTGCATGTGATTTGCACAGCACTGCTGTGCAAATCACATGCGATGTCTGTGCGATGCAAATTCAGCCATACAGATTGTATGGCTGAATTCACATGGCATTCGGACCAAAGTTGTGCAGGACCCTTTTTTTGGTCCACACCAGAATTGGATCGCATGGGTGTGAACACCCATGCAATCCGATTCCTGTCCGAATTGACAGTTTGCACTGCGATATGCGAACCGATCTGGGGGTGACAGTAACTCAGTAACTTTGTATTGACACTCCCAGCGGTTTGAATAGGGCAGTGTGAACTGCCTGTGACTTGGGTGCTATGCGGGAACCCACACTGGATTTGCAGGGTTTCCCGCATCGCACCAAAGTGAATCGAGCCTTAAAAGCAAACACGATCAAGTAGCCTCTTGATTAGTGGCCATAGTGCAAAGTTAGTGTTGTCTTAATTAATCTGGTTATATAATACCCACAAAGAAAAAAATTTAGTTTTTCTCCGCGAGTTATGATCACAGTTGAGGGACAGTGCTTTGTGTGTTTACAATGTAAGGCAGAGTTTGTCTTTCTTTTCTAAACTTTATTGGAATGACACAAACTGACATTGCATTTGTTTCTATGCATGGCAGCTCAGACGCAGGGTCACAAAGACGGCTGCAGAGCAGTGCATTTTTCCATACTGCTCTGCCCCACAGTTTGTAAGTACCAACTGAGCACACAGAAAACCATTGTTTTCTGTGTGTCCTTGTGGAGAGCAATACAAAGAATAATTTATGAACTGAACAAAATTACCTCTGCTTGGTGAAAATTATATGGACTTACAGAAATAAAATACTATGTAAAATTCCATAACATCATCACTAAAAATCCATTTCACTGCCCTGAATGAACAACAATTTTGCATCTTTTCAGCATTGACCTACTTTACATTCCTCCACATTTGATCACATAACATCCCAGAGCCACAAAGATAGTCAATGATGGAAGACTTCCCTCTGCCAGGCGTTCTTATTGCAGGTCGGAACTGGGAGTAGTTAGCTATATGATGGCCAGTGGTCATCAATGACTAATTAAGGTCAGAAGGGGGGAGTATCTCCACTTCACCAACCATACATATGTTACTTGTACGGGGCAAAGCCGCAAATGACCTGTCCCCCAGCCTAGCTCACCCCTGCCTTACAAGGCATAGCTTGAGGACCATCATTTTTTGAGATATCATAAATGTAGAAAACAGGAAGAAAGGACAAAAGGACCAACAGAAGACAGAAATGCCATAGAACACAAAGGCCCTGGCCACCTGCAGCAGGTACATCTCAGCAATTAGATATGTATATACAGTGTGGGTAAGCCATAGGCTATGTAAAGTGTAGAAAAAAAAACTAGAACCTAATGTGTTGCAGCTATGTTGGCCATGCTTTGGGTTTCATATGATCAGTTAATCCATTCATACAAATTGAACCTGACAACCCATGTAAATACAGCTTGTCCTACTTTCTGCATTTTGCGTATTTGGACATATTAATGTATACAAAAATATGATTTCATTGAGATTCTATGGTAGCTGTCACAGAACAGCCGCCCTGTATGATTACAGATCCACTTTATCACACACATCCATTGCAATGTTAAACATTGGCTTTACTCTCTTACATGATTTTTGTTGGTTCTGTTCTAGAATGGCTCGATATAACTTTGTACAATTGTATTTCTATGGTCAAATGACAATCATCAGATTACAGTGAAATGGAGTACACATGAAGCCTTATAATTTTAATCAAACAATCTTGGAGCTACAATCTGGTCATGTTATGTAATCTCAGTAAGCTACAATGATAACAGATTAAAATACAGTTCCTTGGGCTTGCAATCATTATGGATGTTCAATCCAGAGGGGAAAAATGCTAACTACAAATTAAAATTTAAAGCCGACCCTTACAGTTATTTTTAAGCAAAGTGTGATATTACCTTATAGGGATGAGCAGTGTCCCTCCATATATTTGCTTTTAGGATTATGTTCAGTAAACAAAAAAAATAATACTTAGAATTTTTTTACATTTCTTTTTAATCAGATAAATATGGAATATTACAAAAATGTATATAGTCACTGTGTATAAGTCAAGTAGAGATTAGTTGATTCGTATACAACCCTTAAGGCCCATGAGCAGATGCTACCCCCATAGTATCATTACTACATTTTATAACAGATAACGATACCCATCTCATAAACCATCAATTTCCTTAAAACAAATATAATACTAGCTCTTGCATTGTAAAAATTCACACTGCAAGCTTTGCTAGGAAAGAAGACACTAAATGCCAAACGATACATGACAGATTAGCCAGCAGACAAAATCCTGCTCATTGATATTCCAATTGTACCTTACTGAACAATGCACAGGCAAAAAGACTTCTGGTAGTTTGCCTTATTATTTCACAAAATGTTCCTGCAAGAAAACAAGAAAACATATGGCAAGCTCCAATTGTCTTATTGTACACTATATTGTACCATAAGGAGGGATAAAAGAGATCTAATACATATATTCACAGATTTAGACATCTATAACTAAATAGTTGAAGATATAACAGTAAGATAACAGCCTCAGCATGTTTTCTTGCTGCTAAGTAGTATTTTATTATTGTGTCTCTAAACTTATTTGTTAAAAGAAGAATAAGGTAGCAAAGATCAGTACAGCTGAGGATGTGTTTTTATTGTCTCCTTGAATTGGAACCACACTGCACTGCACCACAAACCCAATATGCTATTTAATTCATTTTTAGTATTCAAGCTAACTCACCTATCTACCCATGTCACCATGCTTTATTTTTCTTAGAAATTACGTTGAAAAATACACACTAGCACATGGTTTCTCAACTAGGGTTCCTCCAGAGGTTGCTAGGGGTTCCTTGAGCAATGAGCAATTTCTGCCTCTCAGATAAGTTCCCACAGACGCCATTGATCTTTTTAGCTATCTATAAGGGGGTAATTCGTCCCAATGACCACACGTGTAAGGAGCACTCTTCCTATTGACCGTCACACTAATGTGCCATGAGTTGTAAAGACTGCACTAGCATTTCTGACCGTGGCCATCTTGAGTAAGGGCAGATGATTCATGTAACATTTACTTCCTGGAATCCATCTGCATTTAACTCTGTGCTTAGCTGAGAAAATTTCCCCTCCCCTCCTGATTACTCCTGGGATGTATGACATCATCTACCTAGGCCTGGAAACCAGGAAGTAACAAAAGTTTAAAACGAGTAAATATGATCATTTCCTTTTTTTTTTTTTTTTTTTTTTTTTACTAATGCTAGCAGCATCAGTATTAAAAACAGTCCATGTCGATTGAGAGAGTGAAGTTCTGCTTTAAAGTTATTATTGTTATTATTATACAGGATTTATATAGCGCCAACAGTTTAAGCAGCGCCTTACAATATAAAAGGAAGACAATACGGTTTTAATACAATAAAATACAGGAGGATTAAGAGGGCCCTGCTCAGAAGAGCTTACAATCTCATAGGGTGGGGTAGGTGGTACAAAAGGTTGCAACTGTGGGGAATGAGCTGATGGAAGTGGTAGGAGATTAGTTAGAGACGTTATAGGCTTTCCTGAAGAGATGAGTTTTCAGGGATCGCCTAAAGGTAGCAAGAGTAGGGGATAGCCGGATAGATGGAGGTAGTGAGTTCCGGAGGATGGGAGAGGCTCTGGAGAAATCCTGGACATGAGCATGAGAGGAGGAGACGAGAGAGCTTGAGAGTAGGAGGTCTTGAGAAGAGCGGAGAGGATGATTTGGGTGATATTTGGAGACAAGATTGGTGATGTAGCTTGGGGCAGAGTTGTGAATGGCTTTGTATGTTGTGGTTATTATTTTGAATTTAATTCACTGGGTGATTGGGAGCCAGTGTAGGGATTGGAGGAGAGGGTTGGCAGACACTGAGCGGTTGGTAAGGTGGATAAGTCTGGCAGCAGCATTCATGATAGACTGAAGAGGGGATAGCCTATGGAGAGGCAGGCCAATGAGAAGGGAGCTGCAATAGTCAAGGTGAGAATTAGTAAAGTGCTGCTAAACCCACCTCCCACAGTACACAGAACATGGAAATGCAATAGTTTGAGTAAATATAAACTGCTAAATACCTTTTCACATCAGCAGTATATAGCAGTCTTGTGACTTCTATCAGTGTGTGGTTAAAGCTTGAAGGAGGAGTTTTCATTCTACTCTGACTGTCCTATGAGGCTGCAGGACCCCTGACCCTCTGTCTGGACAGTGCTGTTGGCCCTGTGCCGATCACATGCACTCTCCCAAGAAAAAGAAAAGCTCTCTAGCAATACACACCAAACTGAGCACGTGCAGAGTGACTCCGAAGGCTCTGTCTACAATACGGAGGATTAATCCCTTAGGTTCAACAGTGAGTATAACAAGCATGCGTTACCGCATATACAGACTGATTTTACTGTTTTGGGTTTAGTAACACTTTAATGACTTTGCAAAGAATCGCATATAGAAAATGGGAGATGTACACTATGCAATATTGTAAAATTACCACTGTATCCTGGCAGTCAATTAACAGTTGGCTTATATTTGTACTATATATATGAGGTGGTATCAAAAAGGTTTGAGACTAGTTTTGCAAAATGCCAACCAATGGCAGCATAAGGCTGCACGCACAGTCACAGGGAGCACCAATTTTCATAAGTCAGTGTGCCAAAAGACATTGTCCTGTGTACATTGGGAACTGTGCAACTGGTGCTATTCTGACTACATGTACTACCACATCTGCTAAAATGTGCAAATCTGCCACAGAGGTGTCCGTTTATGAAGCAGTGATCAGCGGTGATCCCGAGGATCACCGCTGATCACAGTCCATAAACAGTTTATGAAACAGTGATAATCGGGGGGAGAAGTGTTTGAACTTGTTCTCCCGCCGATTATCTCTACACGCGGAGAATCCTCATTGAATGACACAGTAACGGCCAGTTTATGAAGCGGTGATCTCACCGCTTCACTGGCGATCTGTGTCAGAATTCACACTCCCAGGTTCACCATCTCAGAGGTGGTGAATCGGGGAGTGAAGAGGAAATCTGGGGGGATCTGAGGGGGAAGGAGGAAGATTTTTAACTTCCTTATGCCTCGTTCAGACCCCCCAACACTGTAAGCATGTCCCCCTGTCATATTTATGTGTATACATATTTATACATATATACATATAATGTGTATATGTATATATATATATATCATGTGTGTGTATATACATGTATATATAGTGTGTGTGTGTGTGTGTATACATATGTGTATAATGTAGGGGGACACATTATTTTATTAACATTAATCCATGCCGTTGAGCAGTGATAATTTATCACTGCTTGATAAACTGACATCTGGTGCTGTAATCTCGTAAAGTCTCACGAGATTCCAGTATCAGGGGACGTTCTCCACTATTTGAAGCATTTGTAGATCACTTCACTCCTCCAAAGGTGAAGCGATCTACACCGCTTCATAAACTGGCACGCAGAGGAGAAGATTCTTCACTGTGAATGCCGGAGAACGAAGCAGTGAATAGATTTCACTGCTTCATAAACGGACACCAGAGACGTTTAGCATGATTCAGCAAGTTCACAGCGAAGTTGCAAGGAGTCCTTTGAGAGGCAAAGAACATCACTGGGAGACGATGAGAGATCAGGACCTTCAACAAGCTTCAACAAGCTCAACATCCGAAAATGACAAAACCATTTGGCAACTTGTGCATGATGATCGTCAGAGAACAATCACGCTTGCCACTCAAAACACCTCAAACTACTCATTGCAGCATCGCTGTACACCTGCCGAATCATTTCAAATGTCTCTGTGGCAGATTTGGCCAGTTTCACGCATAATTTCAGGTTTGCTCCTTGTTCTAACTTTCTGTCCATGATGTAATAGCAGACATGGTAAAGCTAGTGGTCAGAATAGCACCATTTGCACAGCTCCGGATGTGCACAGGATGATGTGTTTTGGCACACTGACTTATGAAGGTCGGCGCTCCCTGTGACCATGCGTCAAAGCCTTGTGCTGCCATCTGTTACTGTGTTGCAAAACTAGTGTCAAAACTTTTTTGATACCACCTCATACAGTGGCTATGACAAAGGAGGTAAATGCCTTAATAATAGAAAATGCACATCTAATCCCAGTGTTAGGATGTGACATTCAGTTAGTTACATAATAAAGAACATTTAAAGGGTCTGTCCACCTAAAAGTGATATTTTTCCAGGTCAGCCCTCATCATTGTGTTTCGGATATTTCAACGAGAACTCTCTATGATAATGGTAGGTTAATTGGCTTCTGTCCAAAATTGGGCCTAGTATATGAATGTGAGTTGGGGACCTTGGATTGTGGGCTCCTTGAGTGTAGGGACCGATGTGAGTGTGCGATGTATGTGTGGAGCTCTGCGTAAAATTGATGGCGCTATATGGGTACCTTAAATAAATAATAATATAATAGATGAGCATCTTAACGAGACACAATGTACAGGGATAGGGACAACTGTAGACCCTCACTCACACTAAGGGTCCTTTCACACAGGACGGATCCAAGATGATCCGCCCCATGAACATCCGCTTGCTCAGCGGGGATCGCTCCGTGGATCCCCACTGAGCAGGCAGAAGACAGGTCTGTCTCTGCACCTGTCAGAGTGCTGCTCTCCCCTATGGGGGATCGGATGACGACGGACCGTAGAGTCGTCATCACCTGATCTGATCCGAAATCCGGAACGGAGCGGGTCGGATGTCAGCGGACATGTCACCGCTGACATCCGACGCTCCATAGAGGTCTATGGAGGGTCCGCTCAGGTCCGCCTAAAAAACTGACAGGCGGACCTGAACGGATCATTCGTCTGAAAGAGGCCTAACTCAGGTAGAACTGAATGGACTGGTGTCTTTATTCAACCCTACTAACTATGTAGCTATGTAACTAATGTATGTATATAACATCCAAATTTCTTTGGAGTTTTGATTATTCCCAGGCACTTTTGTGTGTTCCAGCTCCTCCTGTTACATTCTTCATAGTATACTGTAAAATAAATAAAACTACTAACAGGGACATTTGAATTCTTTATAATGGCCACAGAAAGTGTGTAGACATAGAAAGTCAATCACGGAGCTCTATCTAGCAGCATCTTTGAGCAATAGAAGAAAATGTCAAATGGTTTAAATCCCCAAAGGATTCTTTAGCTACACAATTGCAGTAGGGCCCAGGAGCAGAGAGCCCACTGACCAGCTACGGAGCTATGTAGTACTTTGGAACTTTCATAATGCAATTGCATTCTTATTTTTGATACCTCATTTTCATCCTAACAAAATAATCCCAATATCCTCAGTTTACTTTCTACAGTAAGACAAAGAGCAATGCACAACGTTTAGTAGCCCTCAACAGCCAATTACTCAGAACAGTTGAATGTTACTGAGGACTATTGCACTCTACAATTACCCAATGCTTTTTGCACTAACATGTAAACCTGTGTTAGCTGCAAAGCAGATTACACAATCAGCGACTCCTTTGCAATCTCTTTCTCCATTGCTGCCAACAGTGCATGCTTTTATTACAACATTATTGTCTCTGTGGATAGAATTGGAACTCTAATCATTGCAATAGTTTATCTCTGTCAGGAAAAAGCATTTAACTCCTCGATGTCTTAGCTGAAAAATGACAGCGGCTTTTAAGTGTATCTGGCTTTTTGCAAAATAGAAATAATCTATCAAGATATTTCACTCTGCGGAATTAGGAATCAGCAAAACTTTCCTGCTTGTTTTAGGTATCTTTAAGCCAAGTGAAGCGTTTCCCAAGCCATCAGCAGAATAAAACACTGTATAGAGTGATGTAGGCAGTTAGTGAAGAGTTTTTATGGAATTGTGATTCTGCTAGAAATAACAATTTTCTGCAGATTTTATTGAGAAAGATGAATGTATTTGATAAGGAAATACGTCAAAATAATGATTTACTTCAATACACCTGAGAGGTAAAGATATGATTATATACACCAATTGCACTTAAAGCAGAAGAAGAATGTAGCCCAATATTAATTTCTTTCATTTGAAATGAGAGGGTTAGGGTTTGATCCTGCACTAGGTCTTCTCTGCTTGGTTGGAAGCTGAGTTGTTTTCGTCACCAAACGTAGTGAGTTTACTATGTATTGGATAATCCAAAACAACATCATTTTTCAAACCGTGGTTTGAAGAACACTGATGGACCGTGGGCAAATTATAGGCGGCCCAAATCTATTTTCCCACACTCTGCTGTAGAATGTGCGCTTTAACCACTTCAGTCCCGGAAAGGTTTTACCCCCTTAATGACCAGAGTACTCTGCACTGCGTCACTTTAACTGACAATTGTGCGGTCGTGCGACGCTGTACCCAAACAAAATTGACGTCCTTTTTTTCCCACAAATAGAGCTTTCTTTTGGTGGTATTTGATCACCACTGCGGGTTTTATTTTTTGCGCTATAAACAAAAACAGAGCGACAATTTTGAAAAAAAACACAATGGGGGTTAATTACTAAAGGCAAATCCACTTTGCACTACAAGTGCAAACTAGAAGTGCAAAGTGCACTTGAAATTGCACTGAAATTGCCTTTCGTAAATAACCCCAAATATTTTTTACTTTTTGCTATAATAAATATCCCAAACTTTTTTAAAAAAAAATAATTTTTTCCTCAGTTTAGGCCGATATGTATTCTTCTACATATTTTTGGTTAAAAAAAAAGCGCAATAAGCATATATTGATTGGTCTGCACAAAAGTTATAGCGTCTACAAAACGGGATAAATTTATGGCATTTTTATTATTATTATTATGTTTTTACTAGTAATGGCGGTGATCAGCAATTTTTATCGGGACTGCGATATTATGGTGGACAGACACTTTTGACACATTTTTGGGACCATTGACAATTATACAGCGATCAGTGCTATAAAAATGCATTGATTACTGTATAAATGTCACTGACAGGGAAGGGGTTAACACTAGGGGCGATCAAGGTGTTAACTGTGTTCCCTAGGTATGTTCTAACTGTTGGGGGGATGGGACTGACTAGGAGGAGAGAGAGATCGGTGTTCATACTTAGTATGAACACACGATCTGTCTCCTCTCCCCTGAGAGAACCGATCTGTGTGTTTATGAGCGATCGCGGGTGGTCACGAGTGCGCGTGCCTCTGGCAGCACGCCACCTAATGGTCAAAAGGAGAACCGACGTAAGGTAACGTCGTTTCGCCCACCCTTGCCATGCTGGCACAGTAAAATTGCTGCGGCTTGTTCGGAAATCAGTTAAAGCAGATCTTCACTGCATCTGAGCACCACAAACCAAAAACAATATATAATTCATGTTTAATATTCGAAGAAAACTCGTCCATCCAACTCCCTAGCATTTCTGCATTTCTGGTCATGGCCATATTGAATAAGGGCAAATGGTTCATGTTATTTACTTCCTGGAAGTATGTAAACATATAGAAAACAAACACCTGGTGCTAGGAATAATAGATGCAACTGCTCATGAAATAGGTCTTTTAGACAAGGGGTCAGGGGGTGGTAAAAACGGGTGGCTGAATAATGTTTTACCACCCCTGGCCGCCCACTCAACTGTAAAATAACAGCTGGACGTCGCTGTTCACATGCCACAGCTGTGAAGCTTTGCTTCTCAGCCGTGTCATTTTTAATTTAGGGTGCAGTGTTTGACAAGCGGCAGTTCTTGCAGCTCTCCACATGGACATCTGTCAGTGTGCTTCTCTGAGCCTGTCAGCTTCCTTAGCAAAGAAGCTGACGGGCTCAGAGAGGCATGTTGACAGTGGAGACATCAAGGGCCAGATAGGGACAGCCAAAGGGATGGGGGCCACAATTTGCCCAGGTCTGTTTTATAGGGTAAGAAGTGGACATATGCATAAGTGGTCAAGATTATTTGGTGGCCCACAGATTTTGGAGAACCACAGCTCTTGAGGACACAGGGTACAATAATGTATCATTAGCACTTTAGTGAAACAGAAATATATGGAGGGGACACAGACACAGTTGTGTTTTACCTCTAGGATAGGCAGCAGGCTACATAGTAGGACTACAGTCAGACATGATTTGACATGATTTGATATGATCTCTGCCATGGTTCGGTATGTCTCATCACACACCAACCCACTGAATCAAAACTAGAGTTCTTCAATCCGCAGGGGCAATGAGTTTTACTGATCGCAGAATCCTAGTTGTAAAGTGAAGGACTTTAAAGCACTTCACTTCCATTTAAGAGACTATCGGTTTGGGGATGAGACCATATTAGTCACTTTCTCAGATATAACCCTTACCTGTCTATATACACTTTTGTAGAAATGTAGTCCAGAGCTAGAGAGCTTCTAGGTAATACTTTAAACTATGGTACTGGTGAATAAAGACCTTGTTTTGTATTTTTTCAATAACCTCTTTTCAGTGAATGTAACTCGGTTCACATATATATATGGACACTAGATTTTAATTTTGTGAAGGTATGTAGTGTCTCACTAAGCCTCTCTCTAACGAAAACCATTTCACTTAGTTCACAATCTAGTTATGAATTATAGATGCCTTCAAGCTAGCAGAACTCAACCATGCATCAAGTGGTTGGGCAATGGACAGCTTCTTTTTGGGAATTACAGATCTCAAGGGAAATGCAGCTCTTGGCGCTTGGGGTTGTCACAACAATTTCCTTGATTAGCCTTTACTGTTTAGCTGAGAATTTTGTAAATGCTGTATCTGCATTGTAAATTTTACATGTCGCTCCTGGCTGATCATTTCTTAATGGACTTCAACATCTGGCTCATTATTAACTCACTAAAAAATCCAAACATATAAACTCTGGAGACATTTCTTGATTCAATTATAACCATTACAAAAAGTAAAGAGAGGAGTGTGCTTGACACTAAAGAAAACTTTTCTCTTGTTGAATTTTTTAATTCAACAAAAACACTTTGCACACCAACTTTACTTAAAGTGTTACTAAACCTGCAATGGTAAAATCAGTCTGTATATGCACTAAAGCATGCTTGTTATACTCACTGTGGAACCTAATGGGTTAATCTTCTGCAAGCTGTTTGATCCTGTCTTCTCTGTTCCTCCCCTTCTTCCACAGTCCCCAAACAATCTCCTGATAGAACAGAGCATTGGGGGCAAGCTGCACAGACAGAGGGTCAGGGGTCCTGTAGCCCCATAGAACGGCCTGAGTAGTAGGAAAATTCCTCCTACAAGCTTTAACCAGACACTGATAAAAGTCACAAGACTGCTCTAACTGAATGATGAAAACAGGTTTTTAGCAGATTATATTTACTAAAACTATTCCATGTTCTTTGTACTGTGGGAGACCAGATATAGTGAATACAGGCTCCTGGGTTTAGTAACACTTTAAGTGCTGTGTAGTGTGGATGGAGGATTCTGTTAGACTAAAAATCTAATAGGAGTATGGTCAGCTGTAGTAACAATGGTCACTAGGACAAATAGAAAGGGTGACTCTAGCTAGCAAGGACCCAGACATATGTTTAAATATTACACATGTTCTAACTTTTCTCCACCCTATCTAGAGCTAGAACAAAAACAAAAAGGCTAATAATATGCTTTAGGAAAAAAACACAAAAAAAAAACTGATTCTAAAAATTATTTTGCACCACCACCCAATGCTCAACGATCTCACCTTTGCGCCACAAATGTAAAAATAATGAAAAAATAATAATAAATCCTTATCTTGATTGCTGCTGCTTTAAAAGAAATAACAATTAATCTGAATATATTCACCCCTGGTAATAGAGTAAATAGCGTTGCTATCTTAACTGAATCAGTAAATCTCATACATAAGAATAATCCAAATGCATATTCATTCCGACAGCATAACAAAATAATAAAAATTAAAAAGTAAAACACCCAGTGTTGATTTAATGTGAAAGAATATTTGTAACTTAAAGTCCACATCCAAGTCCACTTTTAATGGTCCTTGAAGGAGCCTGTGTCAGTCTTCTTGGTACAGTGCAATCTTCATACCACACCTTGTTCTCAAGTGTCACCAGCTCCCAGTAGAACACTCACCAGATTGAGTTGCCTCACATTCTCATGTTCGGCAAAAAACATCTCAAGCTCAATCTGGTGAGTGAGTGTCCTACTGGGAGCTGGTGACACTTGAGCACAAGGTGTGGTGTGAAGATTGCACTGTACCAAGAAGACTGACACAGGGTCATTTGAGGATCATTGAAAGTGGACTTGTATGTGGAGTTTTAGTTACGATTATTCTTGCACATTAGATCAACACTGGGTGTTTCTGTTTTTCATTTTTATTATTTTGTTATGCTGTCGGAATTAATATGCATTTGGATTATTTCTATGTATGAGATTTACTGATTCATTTAAGATAGTACCGCTATTTACTCTATTAATAGGAGTGAATATATTCAGACTGAGAAATGATTGCAAATGTGTTATTGCAAATATAAATTCTGAGAATGTTTATGAGTGACTTCAATGTTACTGCTGTCGAACTGTGGTGGACATCAAAAACGTGTATTGCTCTATTAGAAGTAGTATACGTTTTTGTGTTTGGTGATTGCGTGCGAAATTGAAAATGAATAAAGACAACAATTTGTGACAGTTCATTGGGACCAGGTGATGTTTTCTTCCTGCAGGGGAGATATATTCCTGTAGCTATTAATGAAAAGCAGTAGTGGGTGATCCCCTGCCTAGAATCCACTCAGTGGTTCAAACAGCCCATTTACTATCCTGTACTCATGTTAATGGTCATCCCCTGCAGAGAACTATATATTTTGCTGGTTTATGTGTGGTAAGTCACATAGCATACCATCTGTTTTGAAATAAGCAATTCTGTACACACTTTCACACATATTAAAGATAATATGCTGTGTGGAAAAATTACAACCTTACCTACAAATGTGTTAACTTGTTAATGCTACTGAGATTATTTATTAACATATAACATAAAAGACTTAAGCTATGGTATCCAATCTATATATATATATATATATATACATACACACATATACATATATATATATATATATATATATACATATACACACACACAGTGGGGACGGAAAGTATTCAGACCCTCTTAAATTTTTCACTCTTTGTTATATTGCAGCCATTTGCTAAAATCATTTAAGTTCATTTTTTTCCTCATTAATGTACACACAGCACCCCACATTGACAGAAAACACAGAATTGTTGACATTTTTGCAGATTTATTAAAAAAGAAAAACTGAAATATCACATGGTCCTAAGTATTCAGACCCTTTGCTCAGTATTTAGTAGAAGAACCCTTTTGATCCAATACAGCCATGAGTCTTTTGTAGAAAGATGCATGTTTTTCACACCTGGATTTGGGGATCCTCTGCCATTCCTCCTCGCAGATCCTCTCCAGTTCTGTCAGGATGGATGGTAAACATTGGTGGACAGCCATTTTTAGGTCTCTCCAGAGATGCTCAATTGGGTTTAAGTCAGGGCTCTGGCTGGGCCATTCAAGAACAGTCACTGAGTTGTTGTGAAGCCACTCCGTTATTTTAGCTGTGTGCTTAGGGTCATTGTCTAGTTGGAAGGTAAACCTTCGGCCCAGTCTGAAGTCCTGAGCACTCTGGAGAAGATTTTCATCCAGGATATCCCTGTACTTGGTCGCATTCATCTTTCCCTCGATTGCAACCAGTCGTCCTGTCCCTGCAGCTGAAAAACACCCCCACAGCATGATGCTGCCACCACCATGCTTCACTGTTGGGACTGTATTGGACAGGTGATGAGCAGGGCCTGGTTTTCTCCACACATACCACTTAGAATTAAGGCCAAAAAGTTCTATCTTGGTCTCATCAGACCAGAGAATCTTATTTCTCACCATCTTGGAGTCCTTCAGGTGTTTTTTTAGCAAACTCCATGCAGGCTTTCATGTGTCTTGCACTGAGGAGAGGCTTCCGTCAGGCCACTTTGCCATAAAGCCCCAACTGGTGGAGGGCTGTTATGATGGTTGACTTTCTACAACTTTCTCCCATCTCCCGACTGCATCTCTGGAGCTCAGCCACAGTGATCTTTGGATTCTTCTTTACCTCTCTCACCAAGGCTCTTCTCCCCAGATAGCTCAGTGTGGCCGGACGGCCAGCTTTAGGAAGGGTTCTGGTTGTCCCAAACGTCTTCCATTTAAGGATTATGAAGGCCACTGTGCTCTTAGGAAGTACAGCAGAAATTTTTTGTAACCTTGGCCAGATCTGTGCCTTGCCACAATTTTGTCTCTGAGCTCTTCAGGCAGTTCCTTTGACCTCATGATTCTCATTTGCTCTGACATGCACTGTGAGCTGTAAGGTCTTATATAGACAGGTGTGTGGCTTTCCTAATCAAGTCCAATCAGTATAATCAAACACAGCCTGACTCAAATGAAGGTGTAGAACCATCTCAAGGATGATCAGAAGAAATGGACAGCATTTATTTAAGTTAAAAATACGAGTGTCACAGCAAAGGGTCTGAATACTTAGAACCATGTGATATTTCAGTTTTTCTTTAATAAATCTGCAAAAATGCCAACAATTCTGTGTTTTTCTGTCAATATGGGGTGCTGTGTGTACATTAATGAGGAAAAAAAATGAACTTAAATGATTTTAGCAAATGGCTGCAATATAACAAAGAGTGAAAAATTTAAGGGGGTCTGAATACTTTCCGTCCCCACTATATATATATATATATATATATATATATATATATATATATATATATATATATATATATATATATATACACATACACACACACACACATTTGAATTGTTGTTAGAATTAATTTATTAAATTGAAATTGATTGTATTTTTTATTGTATAGTTTCACAGAACCTAAGGATATGGGACAGTTGGGGACCCATTAGATGCCTTGTAAAAATCATTGGAATTCCCCCGACCATCGACATCTAGAACCTTGTCTATGTTTAAATACAACAAAGGATACAAACAATACATAGTACAATGGCAAGGTCACGATACACTGTGAAACAAACTTTTACTTTATTGTCGAATATATTGTAATTCATAAATGAAGCCATGCTTGGCTAACGTCATGTGGTATTTTTAATGTTTAATATGAGTTTTAATACATTTATGGAATTTTAACAGTGGTGTATATTGTACTGTAAGTATGATCTGGCACCTTTAAAGTCCCACACAGTATATGTTGGATTTTCTATTATTTGTTTATAACAGCAAACATACATGACAATTTTTAAAAAAAAAAAATATATATATATATATATATATATATATATATATATATATATATATATATATATATATATATATACACACACACACATACACATGTATATGTGTGTGTATATGTGTGTGTGTGTGTGTGTATGCATATATACACACACTTTAGTGTCAACAGTATTGGGACGCCTGCCTTTACACGCACATGAACTTTAATGACCTCCCAGTCTTAGTCCGTAGGGTTCAATATTGAGTTGGCCCATCCTTTGCAGCTATAACAGCTTCAGATCTTCTGGGAAGGCTGTCTACAAGGTTTAGGAGTCTGTCTATGGGAATGTTTGACCATTCTTCCAGAAGAGCATTTGTGAGGTCAGGCACTGATGTTGGACGAGAAGGCCTGGCTCGCAGTCTCTGCTCTAATTCATCCCAAAGGTGTTCTATCGGGTTGAGGTCAGGACTCTGTGCAGGCCAGTCAAGCTCCTCCACCTCAAACTCGCACATCCATGTCTTATGGACCTTGTTTTCTGCACTGGTGCACAGTCATGTTGGAACAGGAAGGGGCCATCTCCAAACTGTTCCCAAAAAGTTGGGGGCATGAAATTGTCCAAAATGTCTTGGTATGTTGATGCCTTAAGAGTTCCCTTCACTGGAACTAGGGGGCCAAGCCTAATCTCTCAACCCACTGGGATGATACCTGTGCGGGAGGACCTGAACACATCAGCAGCAGCCACCCTCCATTCAGTCTCTGTGAGACATGCTTGCAGCTTGCAGCAAACGATTTCATCCTTAGCACTGGGATCACAGTGCTTCACTTGTGAGTAGTTTTACTTTTGTATTTAAATAAAATGTTCTGAATTTATACAGAGAGCACTATGGATGTCTCATTTTGATCTTACATGGTACAATGAGGTTTGTCTGTAACAACATTGATTGGGAGATCTGATGAGCGATTTGGAGCAGTAAAGCAGTGGATGTGTAATGCGAGCTGGATCTCTGGATCTCTGGATCTCTGGAAAAAATCTTGACCTCTTTAACCCCTTGTGAGGGGAAGGCTTTTGTAGACCTATCTGTTAGTTCTGTAGGTCCACTGTGCAAGGTGAGCGGTTTGTATTTCTGTCGGTGGTGGTATTTTCACGAATCTGCACCAGATTGAGAAGCATCTTTACCAGCACAAGTGTTCACAGCTGAGGACTTTATCTGCCTTACTCCCTATTTACTAATTGATATGCATGGACTTTCTCTCTGAAGTTTTTAAATTCATACACTTATTAATCCTAATGCTGCGTACACACGGTCGGACTTTTCGACAACAAAGGTCCGACGGACTTTTGACGGACTTTCTAACGACCGGACTTGCCTACACACGATCACACCAAAATCTGACAGATTCTAATGTGATGACGTTGATAGCCAGTAGCCAATAACTGCCCTAGCGTCGTTTTTTGTCCGTCGGACTAGCATACAGACGAGCAGATTTTTTGACCGGACTCCAGTCCGTCGGAAAGATTTGAAGCATGTTCCAAATCTAAAGTCCGTCTGATTTTCAACCGAAAAAGTCCGCTGCAGGTCCGATGAAGCCCACACATGGTCGAATTCTCCGTCGGACCACTCCGGTCGAAAAGTCCGCTTGTGCGTACACGGCATTAGTGATTTAGTCTAGTTTTATTTAGCGCTGCACTATTTCTGTTTTACTGAGGATGTTTACTGAGGATTTGTATTTTTGACCTTGAGTGTTATAGCGGCTTTTTAGGTTAGGATATTTGTTTGCGCCGATTGATTACTATTTATTATAGTTACATAGTTAACATAGTTAACCAGGTTGAAAAAAGACACAAGTCATCTAGTTCAACCATAAAAATAAATAAATAAAAAAAAATAATATCATACAATGCCATATACCCAATCCTACAGTTGATCCAGAGGAAGGCGAAAAACCCCAGCAAAGCAGGATCCAATTTGCTACAGCAGGGGAAAAAACTCCTTCCTGATCCCCTGAGAGGCAATCGGATTTTCCCTGGATCAACTTTACCTATAAATGTTAGTACCCAGTTATATTATGTACATTTAGGAAAGAATCCAGGCCTTTCTTAAAGCAATCTACTGAGCTGGCCAGAACCACCTCTGGAGGGAGTCTATTCCACATTTTCACAGCTCTTACTGCGAAGAAACCTTTCCGTATTTGGAGCGCCATGCTGGACGTTCGCAGGTCACTCAGCTGTGTGTTAGAAAAGCGAATGAATATTCGCTTTCCCAACACTAAACAGCCTCTCCGCCAATCAGGTGCTCGTATCTGTTACCCGTCACCTGATTGGCTGAAACGACAGGCGCTGTGATTGGTTACAAAGACTCTTGCTTCCACAGAGTCATCCCTGACTTTATGTACCAGGGTGTAGACTTTACCCAAGGCATCCAATCATAGCACAGGAGGGGAAGAGAAGATGCGAGAAGACATTGAGGAGCTGTCCCACCAAGACAGGTAGGTGCAGACATGGGCCGGCGGGGGGGGGGCACACTGGCAGCATTTGATATGGCACAGTGGCTGCTTTTGATGAGGCACAGTGCGAGAAATTGATGGGCACAGTGGCGGCAATTGATGGGCACAGTGGCGGCAATTGATGGGCACAGTGGGAGCAATTGATGGGTACAGTGGCGGCAATTGATGGGCACAGTGGCGGCAATTGATGGGCACATTGGCTGCAATTGATGGGCACAATGGCGGCAATTGATGGGCACAGTGGCTGCATTTTATGGGGCATAGTGGCTGCGTTTGATGGGCACAGTGACTGCGTTTGATGGGCACAGTGACTGCGTTTGATGGGTACAGTGGCGGCAATTGATGGGCACAGTGGCTGCATTTTATGGGACACAGTGACTGCATTTTATGGGGCACAGTGGCTTCATTTTATGGGGCACAGTGGCGGCAATTGATGGGCACAGTGGCTGCGTTTGATGGCACAGTGACGGCAATTGATGGGCACAGTGGCTGCGATTGATGGCACAGTGAGGCTGCAATTGATGTTTTTTTTTCCAGAATTGTTCAGTTTGTTTGCGCCCCCCCAAAAAAATGTTGAGCTCCAGCTGCCACTGATTCCTAGATAATCACCAATAGCCAGACTGTGATGTTGCTTGCCACCCTTGTCAGGGTGCTCCAGTTCATCTAGCTTATTTATGTTCAATATCTTAGGATGTACAGTGAATGTCCATTTGTATGTCATTACATCAGGAATTATTATGGCTATTTGACTGCCACATTGCCTGTACCAGGGGCCCTGGGAGGTAGTAAAGAACCTGGTCATCTTCAGTAGTCTCACACACATCTGTTTTCCCTCTATGTTCATAGAAGGGCTGCTTCTGTGTAAATCACTTTAGGATTCTTGGGGTATGGGACTGTCATCCTTGCAGTGAAGCTGCTGCATCTGGCCAGTATCACTTGAAGCTGATGACATACAGATTACACATTTATGAAATTAGTTATGAGATGATTTTGGAAACTGTCCATAGAAGATTTTAAGTAGCTGGTTTCCTCTATGGACTTTGGTTAGATGTTCGTCTTTTATCAAGAATATATTACAGAAACAACCTATGTTTGGATTTTATTTAATAAAAAGAAATGAAAGCGACAAAAAAAAATTGCCTGTGGATAGGCTGAGAATTTTTTTTTTTTTTATAAAAGAACAGAATGTAAAAAAAGCAAGGCAATCTGCAATCTGTCCACATGTATGTATGATACATCTTCTGTATATGTTCTTTTATATTCACATTGCTCCTTGACATCCAATGACAAGGAGCAGAAGGACTAATGACCAAGAGGCTAAACTAAAAATGTTGTAGAACAATCTTTCACTTGCTATGCAAACCATTCTGTTTTAGTTTATGCAGGAATTATGGGCAAGTCACCGGGGTTTTAGCCTCGGATAGCAGCTGACACTAATCGGGTCCACAAATGCTTCACCATTTTACAAACAGGGCATCTTACCACCTTTATGACTACTGTGGTAGGCTTTAGTAGCATAAACAGTAGAAGGTTTCTAGCACTTCAACGAAAGGAAAACTATCATGGAGCCACTGGTGCTCTAGTCTGTCTTTTTAGTCCTGTTTATTTAGTCTGCATAAATATCACTCTCTTTGTTCCTCCCGAAACCTCTTGCTCTCTAGCTCCCTTGTGACCTTATCCAATGCTGGCCTCCAGGACTTCTCCAGAGCCTCTCCCATTCTCTGGAACTCCCTGCCCCAATCTGTCCGACTATTTCCTACTCTGTCCACTTTCAGATGATCCCTGAAAACACATCTCTTCAGAGAGGCCTATCCAGCTCCCACCTAACTGTACATTTTTTTTCTCCATCAGCCCATCCCCCACAGTTATTAACTTTTGTATCTCTTGACCCTCCCTCTTAGATTGTAAGCCCTAACGGGTTCCGATTTATACTGTATTAAACTGTATTGCAATTGTACTGTCTGCCCTTATGTTGTAAAGCGCTGTGTAAACTGTTGGCGCTATATAAATCCTGTATAATTATACATAGCTTAAAGTAAACCCGCCTATCGTTTTCAGCCAAGGAAGCTGCCATCTTGGCCTCTGTTTAATCTACAACTGCCATTATACTGCACATGTGATCATTTATAAACTAGCCATTGGATGGTTTGACAGTTTGGTTGACAGCACATCCAATGTGACAGTTACATTCCCGGCATGTGGCAGAAACATAACTATTTTTTGAAACTGTTAAATCTATGGTTTTACTTCCGCTTTAAGCCAAATTAAAGACTTACACCTTCTGATCTCTTTATAGTACTGTACCCCTGCATGTTCTGATTTGTGACTCTTTTCACATAAGAATGCCTTTAAATACTTTTTTTTTCTAATAATTCCTGCCCTCCTACTCCAGTGCTCTATGCTGGCCTAGTTTAGTAACAGCACCACCCCTTCATTACAAATGTCCTCACATTGAGGTTTACTGCAAAGGAAGATAGGGGGCTGTAGCAATGCTTGTTACAGAGTGGTGTTTGTTTATTAAGATGACTTGGTCTAATACTGGTGCCTATTGGACAGTGCAATTAAAGTTAGACACCCATCACAATTGGTGTAACAGGAAAGTAAAGAAAGACTATGAAAAAGAATGTTTTTAGTACATTGCCTGTCTAATTGAATATCTATTTTATTAATTTATTTATTTTATTTTACTTAAAGTGTTAATAAATCCACAACAGTAAAATCAGTCCGTATATGCAGTAAAGCGGGGGTCAGCAACTTGTAGATCGCGATCTACCAGTGGATTGCGGACAGGTGACTGGTAGATCTCGGTCTGGGCTTGCTGACCTTCCATTCCAGAGCATCCAACAGAGTGCAATGCAGAGGGACTACTTGTAAAGTTGGAGCTGTAGTCGGGAGCAAGAGCCACATAGGCCGATGCCACCTCTTATCCTGGCTAGCGGTCACCAGAGTGGTGCCAGCAGCAGGCAGCAGATCTTTAGGTCAGTGTGAAGCTTTAAACTGGGGCATAATAGTATACGGCTGCTTTCACACTGATGTGCTGCAGTTTACCCACACCGCGAGTGCAGCGCAGTGCATCTGCAACTTTCCTGCAGGTTTCCTGCGCTTAGCCACAGACTTGTATTATATCCTGCTGTTTTACCACCCCCAACTTTAAGTGTGAATGATCCCTAAGGAAGCTGCTGCTGAATGCAACTAAGGGCTCATTCACAAGGGCAGCACCAGTGCTGCTCCTCTAAAAAGCAATCCAAATGGGTGTTGATAGGTGGTGAGGAGGCCATATGTTGCCTTCTCACCACCTAATTTAAACCCATGATTGCCATACAATGCACGCGTTTGTGACACGGTAGTGCTGCTATTAGAGGCTTAAATCAGGTGTGAGGAGGACGCTGTGCCCGGTGATCTTTGACTTCTCCTGTGTTGTTCAGATAGATGTCTACCTCTTTATGGTTGCCAACCCCTGCAGTAAAGCATGCTTGTTATACTCACTGTGGGACCTAAGTGGTTAATCCTCCGCATTGTGTAAAAAGGCTGTTTGATCCTATTTTCCCTGATCCTCCCCTTCTTCCACTTTCCCCATTCTATTTCCCGATAAGACAGAGGCTAGGGGAAAAGCTGCACATGCTCAGTTTGGTGTGTATTGCTAGAGAGTTTTTTTTTTTCTTGGGAGGGTGCATGTGATCAGCACAGGGCCAATCAGCACTGTGCAGACAGAGGGTCAGGGGTCCTGCACCCTCATAGGACAATCAGAGGAGAATAAAAACTCCTCCTACAAGCTTTAACCAGACACTGTTAGTCACTGGTATATACTGTTTATTATCAAAGGTATTTAGCAGTTTATATTTACTAAAATAATTGTATTTCCACGTTCTCTGTACTGTGGGAGACCAGATATAGTGAATGCAGGGTCCTGGGTTTAGTAACATTTTAAGTTGGGCTTTACCATAACAGTGTATGCAGTTCTATATCCAGCTCAATTGTATGAGCTGTAATGGTCATGATGAGTTTAGCAGGGAATTGTTGGCATGGCAATGGCCTAGTCCTTCAGCTCACAGACCTTCTCATCCAATGTAATACAAAGGGGCAGTCAGCATTGTGTCCAAAGGGAAGCATAATGCAAAGACACATGAAAAGCAGAAAACTATTTAGATTTCGCCTGATTTAAACACTCGTGTTCTTCAATACTGCTTTAATGATGCTTATGGTGTGTTTGCATATTTTCTAAAAATGATGTAGATTTTGGATTTATTGCTTGGGGTGTTCTTTTTTTTGAGTGTAACATTTCTCACAGTCTGGGTTGTTGGCATTAGCAATCTAACCTATTCATGCCACTGTGATCCTTGTTATCTGTATTTTGACACAGATATAGAACATGCTGTCATCAATGGTTATTTTTTTTCATGAGAAATAGTTTCAGACATTCATTGTGAGCTGGCAACCGTTCAGGGCAACTTCTTTCTCCCAGCAGTGCCAGAAAATGGGTTTCTAAATTTAGGGCTGGCAAAGAAATGATATGTAAAAATGAGAGAGTGTACGCACTTCCAAAAATTGGTTGAAAATGCGCACTTTTACTAATATTGCCTTTAAGAAAGCAGAGTAATAGCAAAAGTGGAAAACAATTATAGTAGGTTAAATTCTGCTCTAAAATGTCAACTCACAGGAAAAGTGTAAATGCCAGTAATATGCAGCAACGTTGCACTGCCCATTGAGACCAGAATTAACCATGCTAGACTTTGCCGAAAGTTAGCAAAGACTGAGAGGCAAGAATATTCATTTATGTCTAGTAACAAACACAAATATCTGAGTTTATGGAAAGTTTTGAGATATTAAAGTGGAACTCCAGCCACAGCCCTTTTTTATGTTTTGGATGCAGCAGGAAAGGCTTCCAATTTCTGTAAAATTTCACTGCACTGTATAACTTGTTTTAGGAGATTTTCTACGTTCTTTCCAAAATTTCCAAAAGGAGTGGAAATGGAAATGGAGGTCAAAGCAAAATGAAAAAAAAAAAAAGAAAAATTATGCAGTACATCTCTGCAGAAGTACAGAAAAATGCCTGTTCTTCCAGAAATGGACTCAGCTCTTAATTTCTTATTGTGGGCTGATGATAAACATCATTTGTGTGGACTAACTTGCTAAGCTATAGAACTCTTCATACTCTCAGATCTATACAACATAAAGGCTTATTCTGTAGTCCATGATAACAACTAAAAGCCATAGATGGAGCAATTTTCTTTTCTGGATCTACAAGTTGCTTAATTCCCCTATCAACACAGTCCGTGTTCTCCCAGTGGGGGGAAATCTGACAGGCTGGTTGTACCCAAGTAGATCAATCGATCAACTTGGGTACATTCAGCTTGCCCATACATGGTTCCAATCTCGGCAAGTCCTTGCTGAACCGGCTGAGATTCAAACTTTTTGGCTGGCTTTAGAGGGCTAAATATCTCTTTGAGAGAACGTAGAAAGTGTGTAGAGGACACAGGACAGCTTTGCATTTCTGACATCATCAACAGGTATTTTATGCACTTATAAAACAAATACAATAAAATAGTTGCAATCATATATTTAAAGCAGAAGCTTAGGCCTTATAACACTTATCTTTTAAATGTTGCCACCCCCAATGCCCCCCATCAAGCTGCATACCATGAAGTACAAATCGAAATGTAAATACATTTTTACACCTAATTTTCTGTGCAGTCACGTCACCACAAAGCCCAGGCCTCTCTATGTAATATGTGGAATTGACAACGGCACGGAATTCCCTAGAGTAGTGATGTCACCCACCGGCTTCCACTGCTCCAAGCGTTGTCTGAGGGTGGCAGAAAATTTAGCAAAAAGGTCATAATTTAATATATAGCCATAATGCCTAAACTTAGAGAAGTTTAGGGTTAGGGTTTACATACACTTTAAAGCAGTAGAAAAGTTTAAAAAAAAAAAAAAACTTTCCCCCTGCAAGGTAACAGTATAATGTGCTAGTATGCATTGCACACTGGCACATTATAAGATACTTATCTTAAAATGAAGCCCTCCAGCAGTGCACTGTCACAGCTGAGAGAGCTTCCATCTTCACCTGGTCTTCCTTCCAGATTTGCCGGCTACGGGTGTTTACACGGCTGTGAATGGGAGCCACGGCCGGGGCATAGTGCTCTGAAGGAACGACATGCCGTACCTTCAGCGCGCAATGTGCATGCACCGGTGACATCACCGGCTGCAGAAGTAGTGAATATCATCTAAACAGTGTACATTTAGGAGATATTGCTTGTACCCACAGGTATGCTTTATTTCAAGCTTACCTGTAGGTACAAGTGAGCAAGCGGTGTTTACAACCGCTTTAATTGAAGCATAAAAATAAAATGTAAGAACAGTTTAAATTCAGATTATCAAGAATATAGCAGAAGGTACAGGGCTACAAAATGTAGCTATTACATTGATGATCAGTGTAGTGCCCCTATATATTGTTGTTCAGTGGAAAATACCCTCTGTACATTGGTCATCAATGGAGAAGTGCTCCCCTACATTTGTCAAATGAAAAGTGCTTTGTATACAATGGTAGTCATTAAAGACGTGTCCTCTTACTTTGGGGTCAGTTGCAAAGTGGTTACTTACATTTGTGCTGAACTGATGAATGTCCTGATATGCTGGTAGTCACAGTATCCCCCCTCTCCCCTTACATTGGTGGTCAGTTGTGACATGTCCCCTTGAATTAGATTAGGGATGAAATGCCTCTGTACATTGGTGATAAGTGTAGAAGTGACAGTTTTAAATTAGTGGTCAGTAATGAAGCCTAGCCTTATTTTGGTGATCAGTGGTAAAGTGCCCAATTATATTGGTGGTCAATAGGAGCTCAGTTAGAGTTAATTGGTTTTAGTGGTTACTTGTCTAAGAGAGGAGAGTCTCCGATGCCTCTGGGGCATCACTTCTGGCTCTGCCAAGTACAATCGGTTCCAAAACTATGCAGGCACTGTCAGGCAGGGGATCAAGCCACACAGGACTGGCTGCATTCCAATTGGGTGTGGCTGGACCCCAAGCACTGATCAGAAGACCTGGGGCACATGCCACAAATAGCAAGGTCCAGCAGCACCTCTAATTTTATTGCTGATGTTGTTTAGAGTAAAACGTAGATTGATTTTAAACTCTGTACTCTATCATCAATGCACCCCTTTATTGCTTGCACCTGGGGGGACTGCTCCCACTTTCCCACCCTTGCTATGCCACTGCTCCCATGAAGTAAAAACAGCAATACTCGAGGGCTGAGGTACTATTGGAGTTCAGATGTCCATTGGAAGACAGCAACATTTACTGGGCTACGCTATCTGGCAGGGATGTACAGATCACAAGACTGGTTGAACAGAATTGCAAATGTTTCGACAGGTAAGGCCCCTTTCCCACGAGGCGGACTCCGTTTCTACGGAGCCCGCCTCGGTCCGCCGGCTCAGCGGGAGATCTGTCCGCTGATCTCCGCTGAGCCGGCAGATGACAGGTCCCTCTCTGCTCACTGAGCGGGGAGGGGCTTGTCAGGCGCCGCTGCCGCCTATGGAGGGATCGGATGAAAACTAACAGCATGTCCTGTTTCATCAGATCTCAACCGATCCGATCCGCCAGCGACGGACATGGACGTAGGGCCATCCGTCTGCTTTTAGCGGATCGGACGGGGTTGGATGTCAGCAGAGATGTCTCCGCTGACATCCGTCGCTCCATAGGCTAACATGGAGCGCCCGTTCAGGTCCGCCGTCAGAACTGACAGGCGGACCTGAACAGTCCGATCGTGTGAAAGGGGCCTAACAGGCCACATACAGTGTCTCACAAAAGTGAGTACACCCCTCACATTTTTGTAAATATTTTATTCTATCTTTTCATGTGACAACACTGAAGAAATTACACTTTGCTACAATGTAAGGTAGTGAGTGTACAGCTTATATAACAGTGTAAATTTGCTGTCCCCTCATAATAACTCAACACACAGCCATTAATGTCTAAACCGCTGTGAGATACTGTATGTGTGCTTTATTAGAGAATATGTTAACCCAACATGTCGAATTCCTAATATGCACCTGTTGTACCATGTACTTGTATGAAATAGTATCCTGTTCTCTTTGTATTGCTTCCTTTGTGTGAAATCCCTGGTGTTCCTGCCAGTCCCCCCTTCCACACTAGGCTTGGGAGCAGAGCGGGGTCGATTTTCTAGCTGTACTAAGAACAAAGTCCCCCTGTCCCTCTTTCCTCCTCATCTGTCCTTCATTCTAGTCTGATCTATATAGTTCTATATTAAATGCACTTTTTATCTTTCAAAAAGGTGTTTCCCAGTGCTAGCCCATTCATAACATTTCTAAATGACTGCATTTGTAAATTTCAAAAGACAATATAAAGGAATAGTAGTGGTAAATAAAGCACTTGTGGGTTTAACCAATCTTTTTTGGTATAAAAAAGGGTTTTAAGGGGGCGTGTTCTATGTCTACATACTTTTGCTAATAGGTGTCCCTCCTTCCCATCTCAAAAAGTTGGGAGGTATGAGAGCCTGCTCTCCTCCAATGATCAGGCTTGTACTTACAATCCCCCTGCACAGCCATTCACTGGGAAGGCCAGTGTACTGCTGTTTCTCCTCCCCCAGCTCTCTAAGTTCCTTATGCAGCTGAGAACAGAGGGTATGCGATCACTTATAAAATAGGAAAATAAAGGTGTTTAAAATGTTTTTTTTTTTTTAATATCTATACTCAAATGTTTTGCCTAGCATTTCTATTTTAAACTGAATGGGTTATTTTACAAAGTGAGGGTTCATATATACTTTTAGCTCCTTGATGGCCTCTGCTAGAACTCACATAATATAACTTCCACGTAATCAATGGTGAATGGTAACTTTTTACTGTGCTGCGTTGCTGGTTACTTTGCAATAACCAGTTGCTGAACAGTTACTGAACAATATGGAAAATGAAGAGTCGTTTTAGTAACTTAATTATGTAATAATGATGGAAACAGAACTTTTGGCTTTTTATATTTAGGGTGCCTTTGGTGTGACTCAGTCATATTCAAACCTGACTGTTCTTTGCATCTATAGATAGATCCATAGGTGAATATTCTCACTTGCCTGCATTCAGTGCCTGTCATGTGGGAGATCTCCTTTTTCACAGCTAGTGATTTATGTGGGTGGGAAAGAACCTCACAGCTACTAATCATTCCGAATATATTTATCTCTAATGCATCACAAGATCCATAGAACATGGATTTCAGAGAAATATAACTACAGCATTAATAATTATGATTTGCTTTTGGTTTTCCTCAAATAATAATTACATTTTATTTTGAGCCTTATTTTTCTGCAACACTACAAAAAAAAGGAATAAAATTAACCAATATATATATTATTAGCCTTAATAAAGAGAATATTTCACTTTTCTTTTGTTAAAGCGGAACTTCACCCAAAAGTGGTAATTCCACTTGTCTGGCTCCCCCCCCCCCTCCTCTTTACGTTTTGGCACTTTTTGGGGGGGGGTGAGCAGGTGCCTGGTTTTTACAAACAAGCAGGGGTGCTTACAACAATCAGCTTTTATTTATTTATGTAAAACATGTATCCCAAAAGGGAAAAAAACTGTTTGCTGTAACTGCTTACAATGCATTAGCTGGAGCAGTGGCGGCACGTCCATTAGGAGCGCAGGGGCGCCTCCCCATAATCCATGCATCCGGCCCTTAATATACATGCAGGGCGCCCTAATGCATGGATTTCACTGGCATTTTTTTTTTTAAGCACATGATTAGAGCCAGAGGCTCTAATTGGCTTCAAAAAAGGGTGGGCTCAGGATGCAGAGCACTACGTCTGGAGCCCACCCAGTTGTGTGATAATAGCGAATTAATATTCACTATTGTCTTTCTGATTCTTCTCCCGGCCAATCAGGAAGGGGGTCCTAAGACCTGAATGGCCAAGAGGAGAAGCAATCGTATTGGCCGCCGAGGGAAGGAGGAGGGAAGCCGAGGACGAAGCCACTGGGAAGCCAGGGACGCAGGGTAAAGCTGCCGAGGATGATGCCACCGCCGAGGTGGAGAAAGGAGCCGAAGCTGCTAGGGGACCAAGCGACTGACCGGGGGGGGCGGCTTTGTTGCTTGGTTTTAACTGGTGTTTTGTTTGCTGTCAAATCCCCTTGAAAATGTACAGCACCACTTGCCATTGAGCCAGAGTTTGGCTTCAATCTGTTAGTGTATCTAAATCAGCTAACACATCTAATACTCCCCTCTCCCTCAGACTGGTAAGGCTGCTGTGCTCTCTGTGCTCCTTCATTAGGAGTGGGGACACTCTTATACAAGAGGAGTGTTACTGGCCAGATCTCCAGGTCAAAACAAAGAGAAAAAAGTAAAAAAAAAAAAAAAAAAATTTTTGGTTTTGGGTTTAATAGTGTTTTAAATATGGATACATCCGGGAAAGCCTGTATGTGTTTTTTTTGAAGGCTTGTTACTATTTTTTTATACATAATAATCTATATGTGACAAGTAATTAGTACCTGACAATGGGATAGGATGGGAATAAACAAGTATTCTCTCCCCTTGCTGCTCTTTTATATATCACTCCCCTGTCAGCCATTGTAGATGCTATTGGAGCTTGTGATGAGAAGGCAGTGGTGGCTGTCATGATGGAGATGCCTTGGGCAGCAGAGACAGACAAAATGTCCCCGGCTGTATTTGCCCTTTAAAAAGCAAAATGCAGTCTTCAGATGATGGGTATCTACAGATTTCATTAACTATAACTTGGAGGAAGGTGTTTTGTGTTCTGTCTTCATTTTTCAGCACCATGAAGAAATATACTAAATCTCCCACTTCTACAGCCGAGGGGGATTTCTTTGCCATCAAGAGAGCTCCGTTCCTGCAATATCAATGATTCTTCTTGTTTCCCAAGGAACAAATATACACGTGTTTAGTGAATGTGTCCAGATACGTTTACTGAATGAGACGTTTCTGCCAAACAGAATATATTTTTTATATAGAAATTTCATAGCCCTTATAAATAGTATCATTTTGTACATCATATTCATATACTGTATATATAATCTACACCTGTCATGAGAAGTCCATTGCTGACCTCTCCTGCTGACAATACCAATAGCCCGGCTACCATTTTTAAATATTTCTCAGTTACAGATCCAGGAGAAGTGTGCAACAAATGAATGTCAGGGTTTCTTATCTTTATCTAGATCAGTGGTTCTCAACCTCAGTCCTCAAGTACCTCCAACAGGCCATGTTTTGGGAATTTCTCTAAGAAAAGATAGCTGTCCAAAATACCAAGCCATTGACTCTCATTTAAAACATCTGTGCAAGATAAAGGAAAGCCTGCAAACATGGCCTGTTGGGGGTACTTGAGGACTGAGGTTGAAAACCACTGATCTAGATCAAAGCACTAGTAGGTTTTTTTTTCGTTCAATCCAGCGGGCTGAACAAAAAACAACTGAAGAGCTCAGAAGGAGCTGCTGTACTAACAATCCAATGTTAGTACATCGATCTCCCCTGCTGTGCTATTGTGTACTGACAGGGGGACAGCCCCCTCCCCCCAATAGCTGAGAGTGCTGATTGGGTCCCAATGATTCTTAAACAAAAGCTAGCCAAATGGTTGGCTTCTGTCAGACTGGCTGCAGGCTGAATCCCAGCGGGTTTCTATTGAACGGGCCAATGCCGCCTGATATTCAGCCTGTGTGTACAGCCCTTTAGACTTATAACATTTTCAAAAGTTAAAGTTGTTGTAAAGGCTGAAGTAAAAAACTTTCTGTGTGCAGCAGCCCCCCCCCCCCAGCCCCCCTAATACTTACCTGAGCTTCCTTTCTATCCAGCGATGTGTACAAGAGTCTTGACTGTCCTGGGACTCCCTCTCCTCATTGGCTGAGACAGCAGCTGGAGGCATTGGTGAGTGAGCTGTGGCTCTGTGTTTAAATGGACAGCTCGGGAGAGAGCCTGCTGGGGTGCCCTCATAGCAAGCTGCTTGCTCTGGTGGCATGCAGCAGGAGGGAGGGGCCAGGAGCACCTGCGGGGGACCCGACAAGAGTGGAATCGGGGCTGCTCTGTGCAAAACCACTGCACAGAGCAGGTATGATATGTTTGTTATTTATTTTTTCCTTTAGTATGACTTTAAAGATGAATTCCATATAAGGATATATTATACATAATTACATTGGTTCAGCATGGACCAATATACCTATGTATATACTGTACTATACCTGGGGGATGCCCCTAGAAGTTGAAAATCACTGAAATAGACAGTGCTACTACAGTGATCTCCACTTGTTTCTGGGTCTCACACTGAGAAACTGCCCTGCTGCAATCTGAACACAGGAGGTCAGCTGCTCGACACGGTCAATATTGAGAGAATGCTTTGCATTTTCTGAATGAATGCAATGCATTCTCTGATTGGTTAAGTTGGAGAGGCGAGGCTGTGATGTCACACTCCCTACCTTGTCTAATCAGAGATTGCTTTGCATTCATTCAGAAAATGCAGTTCTCTGGATGGTGCCCCTGCTCTGCAGCCAACCTCCTGAGTTCTCATGGTGCTAGACCCAGGAGCAATTGGAGATCACTGGCGTAGCGGTGTCTACTTCTAGCTTCCAGGCGCACTGGCTGGGTATGTTATATACATGGTCCAAGCTGGATGCTGGTTCTGCATATCATTTGACAATATGTATAGAATATAATTGAACTGCTTCAGAACTGTTTTGTACTTTGACAATCCTATTAGTCCATGTTTAATTAAAAACATTGGACTGTCTGCAGTCTGTAATGACGTAATGCACACACAAGGATCCCAAGAACCTCGGGACCATGAGATCATTGCCTAGGTATTAGGTCACAAAAGGGAGGCTAGAAACTTTTTTTTTCTGGCTCTAAATAGGTACAAATTTTTCTGTAGTTTGGCCATCTTGATATGTAGACTACTGATTCATGTGACATGTAAATTGAAATGCCTGGTTGTCAGGAGTGTGTAACGCTCTTGTTCCATGGCAGATGCTGTTCTCAATCCAGCATCCTTGTTTTGGCTAAGCTGCACTCTCCCTTTCCGAATGCACTGCCCACCTGCAGACTGATTGATGTAGACACAAGCCTCTGGAAGGATACCAAACCTTTTTTAAGCCTGCCAAGCCTTTATGTCATGCTTGTAATAGTGTTTGCAACATGTGCTTCAAGCTCCCTGTTTGCCTGCCTTCTTCCCTTACCTTGACCTTTGCCTTCGTCTAATCCCCACCCTGCCTGCTAGTTTGGATTTCCGTGTTATCGGCCTCAAATTTAACTTTGGATTACTCTATGCATCCCTTTTGACCAAGGATTTAACCCTAACTACTCTCTGAACTGCACTGAACCCAGACTGCCATTGGACCAATCTGCCTGTCTGCCAACCGCAAGTACCTATCTCCTGTGCTTAGCTCGTGGCTGGCCCGGCGTGGTGGCCAGGCACTCTTGCATTGTGTATAAGACCTGGGGGCAGCCAAGTACCGGTAGTACCGGTAGGCCTGCTTCCACTATGGGAAAGAGGGCTGCTATAGGAGAAGAAAACAGAGCCAGCTATAGTGCTAGACCAACAAAACTAATGGTAGGTGTGACACTGGTTTACATTGCTATTGCGCCAGTTGGGTGCCCAATCACACCACTGCAGTATGTTAACCGTGTGAACATTGTAACACACCAAAGATTTTTTTTGTTACTGCACAACAAAGCACATCCATTGGCAAGGTGTGTTGGGGTGCCATTCAGAATAAATGGCATTGCCTAAACTTGGGCCCCAAAACTTCACTTTGTACAGCACCAGGAAAAATGTTGGTGGTTAACCCCTACTATATGGCAATATAGGGGGAATAACAGGGCAAATGTTCATTTATGACTGCTCCTTACTCTTATACACAAGATGTCTGCTTGTATTGCATTCTGTACAGAATAAAATAATATTTGTTTTCCCCTCACATCTGAACAAGGTAATTCCACTGGGAATATGTTTTCACTGAAGGCTCTGAGATATATAATAAACCAGGAAAATATTCAACTTGCCAACAAACAAGCAAAGCTGAAATTTTGATATTGGATAGGGATTGCCTTTAAGAATTCGTTTTTTTGCTCTTAGAAAGATTTTAATAAAATCAGATATGTTATCATCCAGATTTCACAGCGCTACTTTTATACAACATTTTCTAGTGATCATTATCCAGTGCAGTCAGAGCTGCCAAAAAATATCTGCTACACGTCAATGCAACTGTCAGTCACCTTTATGTCTTGTCACTTCCTAATTATAGGTTGCTTTTTTTGGGAATGGCAGCATATAAGTATACAGTTTCTGGGTATTTAAGCTGAAGAGAATATAAAAGAGCAAATAAAACATATAAAACAAGCTGTTGGTGTACATCCAGCTACCTATCTACAGTAGCCATCCATCCATCTATAATATCTACAGTATCTATCTGTCTGTCTATCTTTTGTAAAATTGACAGACTGAATTAGGCACATCCTATCTCGTTTTGTTACGCACACAGCAGGAAAAGCAAGACTATAGATAGAGAAAATCAGTTGAGCTTAAAAATACAGAAATCAATCAGTGCTGCACCTCTGTAAACAGTTTGAGATAGAGTTCATTATATAATTACATACGTTATCAGGTTGTAAAAAAATACAAGTCCATCTAGTTCAACCAAACCAACCAAACCCCCCCCCCCCAGAATAATATTAGAATATTACCATACGCCTATAACTAATATAGCAGTTTTGGGTGTACTGACCTCCTTAAAGCACATCTGTACTTTTCCCAATAAGGGCAAAGTAACAAGTTCACTTGATAGCACCCCCCTTCTGCTGCTATTACTTATCTTTCCAATATTTGCCCATCAATGCTTCACCATAATCGCCCACTAGAGCCCAGTGAGACACTAAGTATTAGGGAGAATGTGACATCTTTCCTTTCCTCCCGTGGGGATGAATGGGCATAGTATAGAAGAGGTATGCTCCTAAATGGACATGATACTATTTGGGTATTTCCCTAATTGGGCATAGTACAGTTCGGCTATTTCCCTAATTGAGCATAGTACAGTTCAGGTATTTCTCTAATTTGGCATAGAACAGTTTGGATATTTCGCTAATCAGACATAGTACTGTTTGGGTATTTCCCTAATTGGGCATAGTACAGTTCAGGCATTTCCCTAATTGAGCATAGAACAGTTTGGGTATAGCCATAATTGGGCATTGTACAGTTTGGGTATTGCCCTAATCAGGCATGGCACAGTTCAGATAATTCCCTAATTGGCCATAGCACAGTTTGGGTATGTCCCTAATTGGGCATAGTACAATACAGGTCACCCCTATTTGGCCATGGTACAGGTTTGCTTTACCTATGCCAGTACAGTTGACAGTAGATAAGATTTAAACTTCTGGAATTTGTCTTATTTGTTCCTGTGCATTATTGCTCTGGATTAGTGGTCTCCAAACTGCGGCCCTGGGGCCGGATGCGACCCTTTGCTTGCCTTTATCTGGCCCTTGAGGCACTATTCATGCCACTGACAACAACAGTGGGGCACTATTCCTACCAGTGACACCAACAATGGGGCATAATTCCTTCCACTGACACCAGCTATTTATCCTCCTAATACCAAAGTTCGGGCATTGTTTACTGCCATTTGGCACACTCCAGCCCCCCTAAAGTCTGAGGGACAGTAATCTGGCCCTTTCTTTAGAAAGTTTGGAGACCTCTGCTTTTGTATCACTGTCGTGTATATTGGTCAGGCAACGCACTGACACTTTCGCAGCCATTGAGCTACATGCTGGGTGCTCAGGGTGCTCAGTGTGCTTCTGTACCTTTAATAAGGGGTGGGCTCTCCTTCAGTCTCCTTCTGTCCTCACCTATCCATCAGAATACATGTGCCTCCATTGTGGAGACACTTATAAGTTAGTGTTCGGTACCACAGATACCATGGTGCCGTGGCGGGGCTCTGTGGCTTACGCATGCATTTGCAAATGTGTGCAGACTAAACCCCTGCTTTTAATGCATACTGTTAGACAGGTTTAATTGGTTGTCTGCGACCTGGTCGGTAAGTAAGCTTGTTTTTTCCCCTTGGATTTATCATTGGCCTTGTTTATACCTTATGTAGCCTTCCAATGCTGCTTACTGCGATGGCCAGCTATAGATGGGGGCAGTGGCGTCTTTTTTGTATCCTTGAGGCACTATTCCTGCCACTGACACCAACAGTGGGGCACTATTCCTACTACTGACACCAACAGTGGGGCACTATTCCTACTACTGACACCAACAGTGGGGCACTATTCCTACTACTGACACCAACAGTGGAGCACTATTCCTACTACTGACACCAACAGTGGGGCACTATTCCTACTACTGACACCAACAGTGGAGCACTATTCCTACTACTGACACCAACAGTGGGGCACTATTCCTACTACTGACACCAACAGTGGGGCACTATTCCTACTACTGACACCAACAGTGGAGCACTATTCCTACTACTGACACCAACAGTGGAGCACTATTCCTACTACTGACACCAACAGTGGAGCACTATTCCTACTACTGACACCAACAGTGGGGCACTATTCCTACTACTGACACCAACAGTGGAGCACTATTCCTACTACTGACACCAACAGTGGGGCACTATTCCTACTACTGACACCAACAGTGGGGCACTATTCCTACTACTGACACCAACAGTGGGGCACTATTCCTACTACTGACACCAACAGTGGAGCACTATTCCTACTACTGACACCAACAGTGGGGCACTATTCCTACTACTGACACCAACAGTGGGGCACTATTCCTACTACTGACACCAACAGTGGAGCACTATTCCTACTACTGACACCAACAGTGGAGCACTATTCCTACTACTGACACCAACAGTGGAGCACTATTCCTACTACTGACACCAACAGTGGGGCACTATTCCTACTACTGACACCAACAGTGGAGCACTATTCCTACTACTGGACACCAACAGTGGGGCACTATTCCTACTACTGACACCAACAGTGGAGCACTATTCCTACTACTGACACCAACAGTGGGGCACTATTCCTACTACTGACACCAACAGTGGGGCACTATTCCTACTACTGACACCAACAGTGGGGCACTATTCCTACTACTGACACCAACAGTGGAGCACTATTCCTACTACTGACACCAACAGTGGGGCACTATTCCTACTACTGACACCAACAGTGGAGCACTATTCCTACTACTGACACCAACAGTGGGGCACTATTCCTACTACTGACACCAACAGTGGAGCACTATTCCTACTACTGGACACCAACAGTGGGGCACTATTCCTACTACTGGACACCAACAGTGGGGCACTATTCCTACTACTGACACCAACAGTGGAGCACTATTCCTACTACTGACACCAACAGTGGGGCACTATTCCTACTACTGACACCAACAGTGGGGCACTATTCCTACTACTGACACCAACAGTGGGGCACTATTCCTACTACTGACACCAACAGTGGGGCACTTTCCTTTCACTAACTCCACCTATGGGGCATAATTCCTTCCACTGAAAACAAAAAATGGGACACTATTTCTTCCACTGACACCAACTATTTATCTTCCTAATACCAAAGATCTGGCATTGTTTACTGCCACTTGGCTTACTCCAGCCCCCCTAAAGTCTGAAAGACAGTAAACTGGCCCTTTCTTTAGAACGTTTGGAGTCCCCTGCTCTAGGCACTAACGACATCAGTGATAATCAAGTGATGCCTTTGCAGTTACATATGGCATCTTAGGAAATATCTGCTGGGTAGGCTTGTGTTTTTGACACACTGACTGTATACCAATTGAAATTTCAGAGTTTTGTTTTTATTCCTTCAATGTCAATTTGCTGTATTTGTGTGTATTATAGAAGCCACACACATCATAAAAAGGGACTGTGGTGACCTCAAGACACCAGTAGTAAACATTATGGCGCCTAATGGGACTTTTCTGCTTGTGCCCTGCATGTTGCAACAAATAGTTTGAATTAGGCATGCTAACAGACTGAATCCAGACATACTAAAAACAAATCCAGTCCACTTTCTGTAAATATGACTATAGCAGCATGCCTTTACAGATGTCTAATCCGGTCAAATTGACCAGCTTTCCAAAATGTAATATTCTTACAGCTACGGTAGGAAATTCCTTTCATTCTAGCTTTAAAACAACTGCTTAAAATGGAAGATTTAAGACAGGATGTTTTTAACCACAAGACACAGACTAAACAACATGATTAAGTCATGTATAATAATATCATTATTAAAAAGATTAGGGAATTGAAAAGTCCTGTTTACAGTGATAAAGATGCAAATGTCTATCTGCCCTATTATCTGGGAAAAGTGTAAAAATATTAGCAACTGTTTTAAGTCCAACTCCAGGAATTTGATTAAATCTACCCTTGCGGTGGCCCCCCACACTGCAGGGGTTAAATGCTCTTCCTGTCTAGGGGTACAGGAACAGGCAGGATTACCTACATACTCCTCACTTGCTGCCCTCTGTCTCCTAAAGCTCCAATTGGTGAGCTGTCTCTCAGCATCATAACTTGCCTTGCACTGTACGTAGCGAGGGTGACTGAGGCTTAGCCCCCGTTCACATTGGAGCGACTTGTCATGCGATTTAATCCCTGCACTGCTTTTGGCGATTTCAGGTGCGACTTGGATAGACATCTGTGCATAAAGGCGCACAGATGTCTTCCAAGTTGCACCCGAAGTCGCACTGATATGCGGCTTTGAAATCGTGCAATAGGGAGACTTGTCACAAGGCTGGAGGGACCCTGCTAGAGTGCAGAACAGGGTAATCCAAAAACAGGATGCATATATTCCCTTTCCTAAGTGTCGGTTCACACTCAGGCAGCACGACTTGCAGCGCGACTGCCTCAGGCGACCTGGACACGACAGGAGCGGCGACTTGCAAAACGACTTCTGTATAGAAGTCAATGCAAGTCGCCTGAAGACGCCCCAAAAAGTACCGGAACCTTTTTCTAAGTCGGAGTGACTTGCGTCGCTCCTATTAGAACGGTTCCATAGTACAGAACGGGACGCAACCTGTCAGGCAGCTAAGTCGTCTGACAAGTCTCCCCTGTGTGAACCGGGGCTAAGGCCACTTCCATTTGGACCACATTTGTAAAGACCACTTTCACTTTTGACAAGAATTTCACACTTTGAGAGATAAACAGATCCTATAAAGAGTTATGGCATTACTGCCTATCTGGATGACTACCATCCTGCAGGCTTAAAAAGGATCTAAACTCTCTCAATTAACATTAACTATATTTCATTTTTATGCGCTAGCATCAGTAAATAGAAAGTAAGGTACAGTATATTATATTTACTTGTTTAAATTTTTTTTACATTTCTCCAGTTGCTTCCTGGTTTCTGACCTAAGCCAAAATTATGTCATACATCCCAGAAGTCTTCATGGGCATTTTTCTTCTTTTATCTGGAGGAGGGGCTTTCTCACCTAAGCACACCCTCCTGCCTGAGTTATAGGCAGATGGATTCCAGGAAGTAAATGCTACAAAAATCATCTGCCCTATACAAATTCTTAGATATATCAACCCATGCTTCTGCCTCAACAGGTTACTAAGATAAAGATAAAAGCCGCATTGCTATTTGTGAATATTGATGGTGCTCGTGATTGTCTCAGTGGTTGAGGCTAAAGGTATTAGCGGGAGATGGTCAGTGATGCTGGGATTGACGTGCCAATGTTGCTGGGGTCTGTAGAAATGGGTGGGAGCAGAATCACAATAATAGTTCTCCCAGATAACAGTTAGCCAGTATGTCTTATGTAAGAAGGTTCTCTTACTGTGACCCAAAAAGACAAAATTGAGGTGCCGCTCAGGTAGAGATGTAAAGTCCAACTAGACCGCTGTGATTGCAGGCAGAGACAGAGAGCTTGTGATGATTAAGCTCCAAGGGGCGGAGCGAAACGTTGGGAGCGTGCCCTGGCTGGAGTCCGGGCTGAGACTGCCATTCATCTCATTTTCGTGCACATGGGTCTGCTTCATGTGCGGATTATGGATCTTTTCCTTTGACAAGGTTCTCTTACTACTATACACAGGTAGTTGTCTGGCTGTGCAACATGTAGCATATGTACCATGAACACACATAAATGAAATGTACATCATTGAACCTTCCTTGCTTTAGTTCTGTCTATTCACCTTGTGGAACTCCTTGGTTGCAGTTCCAGTTGTCAGTAACTTGCTACATTTTAGAGTTATTCCACTCTAAAAAACATTCTTCTCTGGGTGATCATTGCAGGGATTTTAAACACACTTGGTTGCAGATTGGTCATCTGCTGCAGACAGGACGCTCTTGGTGCGAGGTGCTGTGACACTTGCTTTCTGAACCACATCTGATCCATATTTACCACCAGTTACTGCCCCCCATTATTGTAGGCGGACCAGGATACACATTTGGCCCCAGTGTGACCTCAGATCTAAACTGTCATATGCCCGCTAACCTTGGGCCTTTCTTCCTACTGGAAGGAAGAATAAAACCACCCTATATATTTATACGTCTCTACTTCCACCTTGACAGTGGCTATGTGAATACTCCTGCTATACTTCACTAAAGTTCTACACACCACGACCAGGGAGCGTGTCCGATGGGCAGTACGTCAACATATCTATGTTTCTTTTAATTCGTCCTGGAATGCACAACCTATATCCGTAGATACCAATAAAATTCTTGTTGCAAACCCTACAAATCACCCCTGAAGAAGGAGGCATAAGTAACTCCGAAACGCGTCGGGTGCACATGTATTGGTATCAACTTCTATATTTATGGAAATGCATTCCTTGTTTTTAACTTTGTAACTATGTGATTCACTTGATTATTTTTTGTAACTAATAAACTGTTATCTACTTTACATACCCTTTTTTTTTAAAATATTTTCTTAAAAAATGTGCCTTTAAAGTCCGCTAGGGGAACTTCCTTTGCTCTAAACTCGAATTTAGGATGTGGCACAACAAGTAGATAATTGATCGATCAAATATTTTGTTCCCAGATTCCTACCTTTTGCTATTTTGAAGGATTAGCTATTTGTTTGTCTGTGTCCATGTGCAGACTAAATCTGTATGGGAGTAGTTTTACAATATCAATCAGCTGTTGCACCTGCAGGACTCGAATGGGGAAAGTTGCAGAGTCTGCATCCCTTTAGACGTGATTTCCCTTTGAGAGTATCTCACCAAAAATTACATTTTTGTTGCAGGGGATGCTTAAAACCTGACTTGTATCTTAGTGCACACTTCTTGGAAAATCAGTAAGCCAATCACACAAGCATTACATTTCTGGGGGGCATTCTGTACACCAACTGTGTTATATTGCATTGCATTTGACAGAAAATTACAGAGCTGCACAATGAAAGGAAAGGTCATTTTTTAATAACATTCAATTACAATATGACTTGTGTTGCAATTGTACACCCTATATTTTTTTTTTATTAGACAATTTGACAATTTGTGTAGTTACCCTTTAACTTTGCAGTTAGTTCAAAATGAGAGAGACTAACACAGTCATATGGTCTGCTTCATATACTTTAGGGTATGTGCTCGTGGGGCTTCGGAAAATGTCAGACGTGCATGCGTGGGTTATTGCTAGTGCAAAGAAGCATCAATGTTTACAAGAGCTTGACTGTATACAGCCATTCACTTGTATGGCGGACTGTGGGTGGCACGAGCAGCTCCCTTAGCGCTGGGAAATAACACTAGGCATAAAATATACCTATAAAAGCCCAATGTGCATGAACCTTTATACAGTTAGAAAAATCTCAGTGAAGTTACATTCCTGGAATTCTGTGTTTTACATTATAATAGTGACAAAGAAACATAAATCTATTTACATTATGGTGATAATATAAATGTCAAATGTCAGTATCATATGACACTATCTGAGGCATTTGCGCCTGTAATTCATTATCTAGGTGCGGACTGTGCCAGGCAGCTAAATGGACAACAAAATCCTTCCAGCTCAAATTTGTTTTTGTTTTTTTGCGGCATTCTCTGCATTAAGGTAAAAAAAACCTTCTAAATACAGCTCCCCCAAACCCCCCCCCTCACCCCACAGTACCCCCTTATATTTACCTGAGCCTGGTATTGATCCAGTGATGTGGTCGAGAGCAGCAGCTCTCACTCCTTATAGGCTCAGAGACAGCTCCCGCTGCTGTCAATCACAGCCAGTGAGGAGGGAGCAGGGGACAGGGCCAAGCCGCACTATGTGGGTGTATGGAGACATAGAGCTGGCTGGGCAGCAACTTGCTTTAATGGGCACTTTTTTTGGGGGGGGGGGGGAGCCAGGAGTGCTGATGGGGGACACGAGAAGAGAAGGATTGGGGCTGCTCTGTGAAAAACCATTGCACAGAGCAGGTAAGTATAATATTTACAAAAAAAATTAAGTGTTTACAATCACTTTAAGCTGGCCATAGATGGGTATAATTTTGAATTAAAATTTTTATAGAAGAATGTTCTAAGAAAGTTTCTCATTATGCTAATAATTACTTGATCAAATCGACATTTAACTGCAGTGACGAGAAAATTCGAAGGAGCATGATGAAAATGTTTTCTCAAATGAATTTCTAACAGTGTTTGTTGCTTTTGTTTGGTAAAGTCCATTCATTCCAAAATCAAAGGTTAAAAGCAAACAAAATCATTCAAACACATTTTCATGCAAATTTTCTTAAGCAGATTTATTTGAGAATCGATTAATCTATGACCAGCATTAGCCACTTGCCGCCCGCTCTATAGTCTATATACAGCTACAGCACTGCTTCCTAGGTCTGTGAGGGCGTCCCTGGAAATCCTTGCACATGCACAGCTCCCGCGCGCCCCCTGCGGAGTGCATCAGGCGTGCTCTGTGATGGCTGTGTGCCTTGGACACAGGGGATCACAGATCAAGGTAAAGGGTCAATCACAGCGGCCCTTTACCATGTGATCAGCTGTGTCCAGTCACAGCTGGTTACTGATGTAAACAGACTGAATCGTCTTTGCTGGTTATCGACTCTTCTTTCCTAACACAGAGACAGCATGTGAGGAAAGAAGAGCTGATCTGTGAGGGGCACAGTGAGCACATTATTTACACTGACACATAGTGCCCTGATCATCAACACAGCCTCATCAGTGCCCTGATTATCAGTGCAGATTATCAGTGCCCAACAGTGCAGGTTATCAGTACCCAGCAGTGCAGCTGAATCAGTGCCTCCTCATCAGTGCCTATCAGTGCTCATAATTGCCACCTCATCGGTGCCCATCAGTGCAGCCTCATCAGTTCACATCAGTGAAGATGAAAAATTACTTATTTGCAAAACATTATAGCAGAAACAAAGAAAGTCGTTTTTTTCCCTCAAAATTTTAGGTCTTTTTTCATGTATTTAGTAAAAAAAAAAAACCCAGGTGGTGATTAAATACCACCAAAAATGCTCTATCGGTCTCAGAAAATGCTAAAAATTCCATTCAAGTACAGTGTTGCATGACCACGCATGCAAATGTGACAGTGCTTCCACATTATCTATCTCACGTTCCTCCCGTACCATCAAAGCTGCTTTAATGGCTTGGCGAGCGTTCACCCAAAAATGAGTACATAATAGGCACAATGAGGTCTTATCCCCAATTTCTATATTAGATATCTTAATCCCAAACCTACAAACTAAAAATTGGCTTGCTGCAGGAATCTGTTGGGTAGAAAGCCTCCTTAGAAACAGTAAGCCTAAAGCACTCACAGATTTGTCCTCTACGATACCCCTTCTGATTATTTCTCATACAGTGGGGCAAAAAAGTATTTAGTCAGCCACCAATTGTGCAAGTTCTCTCACTTAAAAAGATGAGAGAGGCCTGTAATTGTCATCATAGGTATACCTCAACTATGAGAGACAAAATGTGGAAACAAATCCAGACAATCACATTGTCTGATTTTTGAAAGAATTTATTTGCAAATTATGGTGGAAAATAAGTATTTGGTCAATATCAAAAGTTCATCTCAATACTTTGTTATATATCCTTTGTTGGCAATGACAGAGGTCAAACGTTTTCTGTAAGTCTTCACAAGGTTGTCACACACTGTTGCTGGTATGTTGGCCCATTCCTCCATGCAGATCTTCTCTAGAGCATGATGTTTTGGGGCTGTCACTGGGCAACACGGACTTTCAACTCCCTCCAAAGATTTTCTATGGGGTTGAGATTTGGACTTACGAAGCCACTCCTTCATTGTCCGGGCGGTGTGTTTGGGATCATTGTCATTCTGAAAGATTCAGCCACGTTTCATCTTCAATGCCCGTGCTCATGGGAGGAGGATGCACTCAAAATGTCACGATACATGGCCCCATTCATTCTTTCATTTACACAAATCAGTCGTGCTGTTCCCTTTGCAGAGAAACAACCCCAAAGCATGATGTTGCCACCCCCATGCTTCACAGTAGGTATGGTGTTCTTTGGTTGCAACTTAGCATTCTCTCTCCTCCAAACACGACGAGTTGTGTTTCTACCAAACAGTTCTACTTTGGTTTCATCTGACCATATGATATTCTCCCAATCCTCTTCTGGATCATACAAATGCTCTCTACCAAACCTCAGACGGGCCCGGACATCTACTGGCTTAAGCAGGGGGACACGTCTGGCACTGCAGGATCTGAGTCCCTGGTGGCGTGGTGTGTTACTGATAGTAGCCTTTGTTACTTTGGTCCCAGCTCTCTGCAGGTCATTCACTAGGTCCCCCCGTGTGGTTCTGGGATTTTTGTTCACCATTCTTGTGATCATTTTGACCCCACGGGGTGAGATCTTGCGTGGAGCCCCAGATCGAGGGAGATTATCAGTGGTCTTGTATGTCTTCCATTTTTCTAATTATTGCTCCCACAGTTGATTTCTTCACACCAAGCCACTTGCCTATTGCAGATTCAGTCTTCCCAGCCTGGTGCAGGTCTACAATTTTGTTTCTGGTGTCCTTCGACAGCTCTTTGGTCTTCACCATAGTGAATTTTGGAGTGTGACTGTTTGAGGTTGTGGACAGGTGTCTTTTATACTGATAAAAAGTTCAAACAGGTGTCATTAATACAGGTAATGAGTGGAGGACAGAGGAGCCTCTTAAAGAAGAAGACACAGGTCTGTGAGAGCCAAAAATCTTTCTTGTTTGTAGGTGACCAAATTATTATTTTCCACCATAATTTGCAAATAAATTCTTTCAAAAATCAGACAATGTGATTGTCTGGATTTGTTTCCACATTTTGTCTCTCATAGTTGAGGTATACCTATAATTACAATTACAGGCCTCTCTCATCTTTTTAAGTGGGAGAACATGCACAATTGGTGGCTGACTAAATACTTTTTTGCCCCACTGTATTTGTGCATTTCGCACTTCCTGAAAACAACACCCAAACTGTCTTTTTTTAATCTACCCTCAAGCTTGGCGGTTCTATACCAACCCATCATTTAAACTCAAAGGCATCTCCTTAATTTACTCTCTCCTTCAACACAAAGGACCTTTTGTGAAACATTACCTATGCAATGATGGAAGGCAGATCTGTAGTCTACCTTTTCTGATGCTCAATGGCTGAGGGCTATACAGTATACTTATAGTATATCCCACTGTATTAATCACTGGGAGCTAAATCAAAGATCATATCGAGGTGATACCTAACCCCTTATAGACTGGCAAAATTTTTCCCCAACCATTCTTCATTATGCTGGAAAGGTTGCCGGCAAGTACTCACCAGCTTCTGGCTATAGACATTCTGCCTAATTTCAAAACTCACTGGCATATTAATTGCACCTAATCCTGCTCTAGCTCTGCTTAACCTAGGTGTGGAACGCTTCCCTCCTCACCATCGAATTACGGTTCTTCATGTACTACTAGTGGCCAAATCACTAATCACTAAAATGTTGAGAAAGAATCTAGCCCCCAACATAACTGAAATGACTGCTCTAGTTAATCTCTACTACTTTTATGAACGCTCACTGGCCATTAGAGCTAACTCTTACCCCAAATTCGAGAAAGCATGGAAATTGTGGATTGATAGGATAACAGCTCCTCCTTGACTATTATCTGCATAAGTCTGTTGTCACTGGTTTATTGTAGTTCCTTCACTGCTTTGTTTTTACTGTAATTCAGACCTTGAGTGTTGCATGCCTCTTGTTTGCAGTTTCTGCTGATTTCTTTTGTAATACGTAACCTTTGTCCTACATCCCTCATATACAAGCCTTACTGCTGATCTCAGTCTGATTTTGTAATGTTTCTATTTTCTCTTAAATCTAATTTAAATGTATTGATGAAAATGTGACAGTGGTGAAAACTGAAAATTGGCCTGGGCAGGAAGGGGGTGAAAATGTCTGGTATTGAAGTTGTTAAGCTACACTTAGGTAATAAAAGTTTTAGCACAAGGATTTCACTTAAACATGTAGTCTTTAGAAACTTGATGTAGCAAATGTTTTTCTTATACCTCATAATACAGAGGGAGGAGACCAATGTGTTATCCAGAAAAAGGTGAGGCTGACATTAGTGGGCACAGAGGCTGCAATTGGTGGGCAGAGAGGTTGCAGTTGGTGGGCACAGAGGCTGCAATTAGTGGGCACAGAGGTTGCAATTAGTGGGCACAGAGAGGCTGCAATTGGTGGGCACAGGGAGGCTGCATTGGTGGGCACAGGGAGGCTGCATTGGTGGGCACAGTGAGACTACATTCATGGGAACTGTAAAGCTGCATTCATGGGAACTGTAAATCTGCATTTGATGAGCACAGTGAGGCTGCAATGGTGGGCACCGTGAGGCTGCAATGATGGGCACAGTGAGGCTGTATTGGGCACGGCGAGGCTGCATTGATGGGCACGGCGAGGCTGCATTGATGGGCATGGCAAGACTGCACTGATGGTCACGGCGAGGCTGCATTGATGGGCACAGTGAGGCTGCAAGGAAGGGAATAATGACGTTATGATTTTGGGCTGGTATAATAATGCTATGGGGCTGGTACGATATTTTTTCCAGGGCTGGTTTTTATCCCCAGTCCGGCCCTGGCCCCGGGGGGATCAGGGAGAGGTCCTACCCTTTTGGGGGGTGGACAAAGCACACCCTTAAGTGTGTGTTTCACATGCACATTTTTTGTTCACTTAATGTTTTTTCCGTTTTAGGTTTTTGCACCACCACAAAAAAAAAAAAAAATTTATTTGACACTGACTTGTTTTACTTCTGATTTCCATATGATGCATTTTTGAGTAAATACTTCAGTGTGTAGCTGAAAGCAGTTTTTTATTTGACTTGCTGTTCATTTTTTTCTAGATTTTTTTTTAACCGCTTCCAGACTGCCCACTGCATATATACTGCCGCAGGCACAAAATCACGTACCTGTACATGATTTTGTTCACGAGATCTGGAGTGCATGCACGCCAATGGAGCCCAGCTCCCGCTGTGATTGGACACAGCAGTAGCCAATCAGCGGGTCCGGCGGCCGCGATGGCCATCAGGACCCGCCTATCGTTCAGAGGAGAGGCAGAACGGAGGTCTGTCCATGTAAACAAGGCAGATCGCTGTTCTGCTAGAGAGGAAAATGGAGATCTTGTGTTTGTGCTAAGGAGAAACATGGATCTCTGTTTTCATCCAGTGCATCCATTTCCCCCCACAGTTGGTAAACACTCCCTAGGAGCACACATAACCCTTTGATCACCCCTGATGTTAACCCCTTCCCTGCCAGAATCATTTAGACAGTGATCAGTACATTTTTTTAGCACTGATCACTGTATTGGTCAGATTTGTCCACCGTAATGTCGTAGTCCCGTTAAAAATCGCTGATCGCCACCATTAATAGTAAGAACAATAAAAATAAAAAAATCTATCCCATACTTTGTATAACTTTTGCGGAAACCAATCAATAAACGCTTATTGGGATTTTTTTTACCAAAAGCATGTCATATTGGCCTAAATTGATAAAGAAATTAGATTAAAAAAAAAAAAATTATTGGACACGTTTTACAGCAGAAAGTAAAAAATACTGTTTTTTTTTTCAAACTTGTTGGTCTTTTTTTGTTTATAGCGCAAAAAATTAAAACGGCAGAGGTGATCAAATACCACCAAAAGAAAACTCTATTTGTGGGGACAAAAAGCACATCAATTTTATTTGGGTACAACGTCGCATGACCACACAATTGTCAGTTAAAGCAACGCAGTGCTGTATTGCAAAAAATGGCCTGGTCAGGAAGGGGGTAAAACCTTTTGGAGCTGAAGTGGTTAATATAAAGATTCCAGGCTTTCCATTTAGCAACTGCTTGTATGTCAGACATATGCAATTATCACCTTGCTGAAGGACTGCCGAGAAAAAAAATTGCGGACATGTTTTCAACCAGCTAGTCTAAGAAAAGTGATGGCAACTGCATACACAGTTAGTGCACAAAGCTGGGTAACTTCTTGGTTGCTATGCAGCCCACCCCTTACTGTTCTGTTTTCTTTGCTGCTAGCTACAGATTGGTGAAGACAGGCCAGTAGGTTGGTGAAGAGTGCTGAAAGGGTAAATTTCACAGTAACAAGGAGGAGAATGGGTTACAGTATGTTTTGCTTTCAGTTTTATAGTAGGCATTCAGCAAAAAATAATGATATTAATTATAAATATAAATTTATATGAATTAATTGTAATATAAATTAATAATATTAATGTTATGATTATTATTATTATTATTATACAGGATTTATATAGCGCCAACAGTTTACGTAGCGCTTTACAACTTGAGGGTAGACAGTACAAATACAATACACTTTAATACAGTAGGAATCAGAGGGCCCTGCTCCTTAGAGCTTATATCATATTATTATTATTTTCTTTTTTTTCACCTGTAGCTAGTCCAGTGGAAACATGGTATTTTACTCTTCCCTATATCTATACAAATTCTTCAAATTTTCCTTCGATTAATGTCAACGAATTACAATCATACACTTTTTATGTTTTTCATCATTGCTTTGGATGGGAACATCATTACTTTTCCAATGGGAAAGGTCCACTTATTTATTCTTGGTGACCTCAATATTTTTATACTTCTTGTCATCCTTCTCCCTCTTGTTTAAGGTGATAGATAATTATCCTGTATGGCATAAAACAAGTAAAAATTTGCGCTGAACTGAAAAAAGCAAGCGGCCAGCAAAGTTCATAGATAACAAACAAAAAGTCACATGCATAAAAATTATTGCGGCGCTGAAAAGTTCAAAAATGAAATTGAAGAGTGGGAGGAATCCAATCACCAAATATATTGTGCAGATGTAGAAAGAGTCACTCGTCACCACGTGGTAATGTAGTCTGCTTACCAGAAGGTGTTAAGGATTAGGCATAGATGATAAATTCTCAATAGCATCCAGCAAAACCAGCCTACTGGAACCCCTCATCAGACCACAACATCCGTGGGATTTCCTTCACATATAAACATCTCCCAATGGTCACTTCAGAATTAGGCATCCAGGCATGTAGTCATCATATATCCGAGAAAAGAAAATGAAGGACCCATAGTGAAGCCCGTAATGATAGATAAAAAAACTTTTATTGTAGTAACTTACAGTTGAAGCTTAAAACAGCATGCATCAATGATAGGAACAAACGGCTGCAGCAATCAGCGTACGGATGTTAGCCTGCCTGACATGTTTCATCGTAACAGATGCCTCTGAAGACATCTGTTACGATGAAACATGTCAGGCAGGCTGACATCCGTACGCTGATTGCTGCAGCCGTTTGTTCCTATCATTGATGCATGCTGTTTTAAGCTTCAACTGTAAGTTACTACAATAAAAGTTTTTTTATCTATCATTACGGGCTTCACTATGGGTCCTTCATTTTCTTTTCTCTGATATATGATGACTACATGCCTGGATGCCTAATTCTGAAGTGACCATTGGGAGATGTTTATATGTGAAGGAAATCCCACGGATGTTGTGGTCTGATGAGGGGTTCCAGTGGGCTGGTTTTGCTGGATGCTATTGAGAATTTATCATCTATGCCTAATCCTTAACACCTTCTGGTAAGCAGACTACATTACCACGTGGTGACGAGTGACTCTTTCTACATCTGCACAATATATTTGGTGATTGGATTCCTCCCACTCTTCAATTTAATTTTTGAACTTTTCAGCGCCGCAATAATTTTTATGCATGTGACTTTTTGTTAATTATCCTGTATGAACTCTTGTTTTACTACCTGTCCCCTGATTTATATGTTGTATTTGAACTCATGACTATTCTATAGGTCATAAAAAGGAGAAAAGGTTGTGGGACTTTACATGAAGCACAACTGCAAGGTAAGTATGCAAAGACATGTTTGATGATTCCTCGTCCATATACAGAAATTCATAGTAAATAATGTAACATTAGTAACAATAGATATCAACTTAATATTTTATATCGCTCTACGTGTTTCATGGAGTTCATGCATACATCAGGACAATTTGAAGTTAAAAATAATTATAAAAGATAATTGAATGTAAAGGGATCAAATAGCTGGCACGCCGGGGCAGAAGGAAGAGGGGGACATAAATTCCCCAATCACTCTTACCTACAGGTAAACTGAATCTTCAAAATGTAATATTGACAGCTGAGGGCGCCATAGGAACAACCCTCCCCGGAAACTAAGGCAATAGTCCCCATGGCCACACGGTGGCACAGTCATCAGGGAGTGAAACATCTATGGGACTGTAATCCCCAAAAGCAATTGTGTAATATATACTGAGTGATGATTCCAGAGGACTTCTGTGGAAAGATAAAATTGTGTAATTATGTATGTGAACCTGCACAAGGGCAGACGGTAAGATTACAGCACATAAGGGCAGGTGATAGTGTGGAAGGCTGGATGGAGAGTAGAACCACTAAGTGAAGGAAGCCACATAGCTAACCAAGGCTAGTATGACAAAGGAATTACCCAAAAAAAGGCCCAGTGAAAAGGGTAGAAAAGCAACCAAACAACCAATATGTACCTTAAACTTAAAAGGGGGTGCATGTCAGCCAAGGTGCATGTGACCTCGAAGTGAAGAAGAGGAGTGCTCCACCAGTATGTGCTAACTGTGGCAACATACAGCCGCAGTGTACTGCCAACGTCACACTACATAATCAGGGGGGAGGCGGCGCCAATGTCCGAATAGCTGATAGCATTTGGTAATTGGCGCTCAAACCAAGCTGTCAATATTGATTTTGAAGGTTCAGTTTACCTGTTCCTTCTTCCCCCTCTTGCCAGCTATTTGATCCTTTTACATTAATTTATCTTTTATAGATATTTTTAACTTCAAATTGCTCCTGATGAGTGGATAAACTCCACGAAACGCGTAGAGCCACTATATGATACACCGCACAATCATGTGCTTGAGATGCTCCAGGACAATGCATTTCATCAAAAAAACTTCTACCTTCATTCACTTTAAGATCATTTATGTGTATCTCTAAACAATGTACTTTATATCAATATATTTATCACTATAATTGTGGATCATGTTGAGATATGTGTATATATATATATATATATATATATATATATATATATATATATATATATATATATATATATATATTATAAAATATTAGGTTGATATCTATTGTTACCAATGTTACATTATTTACGAATATTTATGAATCTCTGTATATGGACGAGGAATCATCAAACATGTCTTTGCATACTTACCTTGCAGTTGTGCTTCATGTAAAGTCCCACAACCTTTTTTTTCCTTTTAATACATTACCAGGGATGGAGGCAGATGAACCTACCCACTCATTGTCTCATATAAAGTCCCAACTCCCTTCTCCCCTCTTCTCTCAATATTCTATAGGTCAGATGAATGTGAGAGATTATAAGATTTAGCAGTATTTTATTATGGGGAAAGAGGTGCATAATGCATTCAACAATTTTGGATACAAGTACTGTAAATAAAAAAATGTATGTTATTATAGAAATGTTATTGAGTTATTGAAATATAGGAATTATTGTATAGAGGCTGGTTCTGGGAAAAAGAGAAATAGAATGGATTTTGTATTGTGGCTGGTGTAGTAGTCAAAATTAAATGATGGAGGCCTAGGATTAAGGGATATACACCCAAAATATGGTTCGGGGACACATTGTACACCTTTACTGCCACTGTGCCCTTGCTGGGTGTCCAGTGTGCTCCTGTTCCTTTAAGGGGGCTTGGGCTGCCTCCAGGTCCACCTGCCCCTCATCTATCCATTTAATGCATGTGCTTCCATTGTGGAGATGCTTATAAATTCAGTAGTGTTAGGACCATGAAGAGGCCTTGCAGCTTATGCATGTGTTTGCAAATGCGTGCTAACTAAACCCCTGTTTTTAACGCAGACAGTTAGACAGGTTTATTTGGTCAGTTGGCAGACTGGTTGGTGAGTTGAGCTATGGAATGTTCTGTTTTTGTCTTTCATATACACCCATCAGCCATCATGATCATTCCAAATACATTATGATCATACATTGAGTAGGTCCCCTTTTGCCTCCAGCACTGATCCATAGAGGCATGGATTCCACTAGACTTCTGAAGGTATGCTGTGGTATCTGGCACCAAGCCATCAGTAGCAGATCCTTTAAGTCCTGTAAGTAACACTGCCTCCGCCAGCTTGCCTTCTACCCATAGTACGTCCTGGTGCCATCTCTTCCCCAGGTAAGTGATGCACATGCACCTGGCCATTCACATGATGTAAAAGAAAACGTGATACATCAGACCAGGGCAGTGGCGGAACTACCAGGGTAACAGCAGTTGCATTTGCAACTGGGCCCTGGCATTTTGCCACTGTCACGGGGGCCCCAGCGGGGTTCTTAGTCCCACGGCTCTGAGCGGAGAGCGTATCTCTCATACAGCTCAGAGCCAACAGTTCTCACTGCTCCCCCTCCCTCACTCCCTCCTTCCTCTCTCGCACGGGAGGACACAGCTGATCTGCTTCTTCTTGCCCCTCCCCTCTCCTGTGTGTGCTTTGTGGGAAGACAAGTGTGAAGCTAACCAGCTTCCATGGTACACATACGGGAGAGTGGTGGGGGGAGAAGGAGCAGATCAGCTGTGTCATCCCATCCGAGAGAGGAAGGAGAGATTGGGGAGCAGAGAGAACTGTCGGCTCTGAGCTGTATGAGAGACACGCTCTCTGCTCAGAGCCGTGCTGAGGAGGCAGGCCGCATTGATGAGCACTGATCGGCTGCACTGATAGACAGTGCTGATAGGAGGCATTGATGGGCACTGATAGGCTGCACTGATAGGCAGTGCTGATAGGAGGCATTGATGAGCACTGATAGGCTGCACTGATAGGCAGTGCTGTATTGATGGGCACTAATAGGCTGTAGAGATAGGCAGTGCTGATAGGAGGCATTGATGGACACTGATAGGCTGCACTGATAGGCAGCACTGATAGGTGGCAATGGCATTGATGAGCAATCATCTGTGGCACAGATAGGCGACGTGACACTGATGGGCATTGATGAGCACTGATAGGCAGCATTGATAAGCACTGATAGGTCGCATGAATGAGCAATGGTCTGTGGCACGGATAGGCAGCGCGGCACTGATGGGCATTGATGAGCACGGATAGGCAGCATTGATGAGCACTGATAGGTGGCACTGATAGGCAGCATTGATGAGCAATAATAGATGTCACTGATAGGCAGCACTGATAGGCAGCATTGATGGGCACGGATAGGTGGCACTGATAGGCAGCATTTAAGAGTACTGATAGGTGACATTGATAAGCTCTAATAGGTGGCACTGATAGGCATCATTGAAAAGCACTGATAGGCTGCACTGATAGGCAGTGCTGATACGAGGCATTGATGTACACTGATAGGCTGCACTGATAGGCAGTACTGATAGGAGGCATTGATGGGCACTGATAGGAAGTGCTGATAGGAGGCATTGATGAGCACTGATAGGCTGCACTGATAGGCAGTGCTGTATTGATGGGCACTAATAGGCTGTAGAGATAGGCAGTGCTGATAGGAGGCATTGATGGACACTGATAGGCTGCACTGATAGGTGGCAATGGCATTGATGAGCAATCATCTGTGGCACAGATAGGCGACATGACACTGATGGGCATTGATGAGCACTGATAGGCAGCATTGATGGGCACGGATAGGTGGCACTGATAGGCAGCATTTAAGAGCACTGATAGGCGGCACTGATAGGCGGCATTGATAAGTTCTAATAGGTGGCACTGATAGGCATCATTGAAAAGCACTGATAGGCTGCACTGATAGGCAGTGCTGATATGAGGCATTGATGGGCACTAATAGGCTGTAGAGATAGGCAGTGCTGATAGGTGGCATTGATGGACACTGATAGGCTGCACTGATAGGCAGCACTGATAGGTGGCAATGGCATTGATGAGCAATCATCTGTGGCACAGATAGGCGACGTGACACTGATGGGCATTGATGAGCACTGATAGGCAGCATTGATAAGCAGTGATAGGTCGCATGAATGAGCAATGGTCTGTGGCACGGATAGGCAGCGCGGCACTGATGGGCATTGATGAGCACGGATAGGCAGCATTGATGAGCACTGATAAGTGGCACTGATAGGTAGCATTGATGAGCACTGATAGGTGGCACTGATAGGCAGCATTGATGAGGAATAATAGATGTCACTGATAGGCAGCACTGATAGGCAGCATTGATGGGCACGGATAGGTGGCACTGATAGGCAGCATTTAAGAGCACTGATAGGTGGCACTGATAGGCGGCATTGATAAGCTCTAATAGGTGGCACTGATAGGCATCATTGAAAAGCACTGATAGGCAGTGCTGATACGAGGCATTGATGGACACTGATAGGTTGCACTGATAGGCAGTGCTGATAGGAGGTATTGATGGGCACTGATAGGCTACACTGATAGGCAGTGCTGATAGGAGGTGTTGATGGGCACTAATAGGCTGTACAGATAGGCAGTGCTGATAGGTGGCAATGACATTGATGAGCAATGATCTGTGGCACGGATAGGCAGCGTGACACTGATGGGCATTGATGAGAACTGATAGGCAGCATTGATGAGCACTGATAGGTCGCATGAATAAGCAATGGTCTGTGGCACGGATAGGCAGCGTGGCACTGATGGGCATTGATGAGTACGGATAGGCAGCATTGATGAGCACAAATAGGTGGCACTGATAGGTGCTGATAGGCAGCATTTAAGAGCACTGATAGGTGGCACTGATGGGCACTGATAGGCAGCATTGATAAGCTCTAATAGATGGCACTGATGGGCACTGATAGGCAGCATTGATGAGCAATAATAGATGTCACTGATAGGCGGCACTGATAGGCAGCATTGATGGGCACGAATAAGTGGCACTAATAGGTGGCACTGATAGGTGCTGATAGGCAGCATTTAAGAGCACTGATAGGTGGCACTGATGGGCACTAATAGGCGGCATTGATAAGCTCTAATAGGTGGCACTGATAGGCTGCACTGATAGGCGGAATTGATGGGCACTTTTAGGTGGCACTGATGGGCATTGAGCACTGATAAGCAGCACTAGTAGGTGGCACTGATGGACGCTAATAGGCGGCATTGATGGGCACTGATAGGCGGCACTAGGCTTTGGTAGGCAGCATTGATGGGCACTGATAGGTGGAATTGATGGGCACTGATAGGCAGTACTGATTAGCACTGATAGGCGGCACTGAAATGCAGCACTGATAGGCAGCATTGATGAGCACTGATGGGCGGCACTGATGGGCACTGAGGGGTGGTACTGATAGGCAGCATTGATGAGCAATGATAGGCGGCACTGATAGGCAGCATTGATGGACAATAATAGGTGGCATTGATGCGCACTGATAGGCAGCACTGATTATCAGTGTAAACAATTTACTGCCTTTTTCGACAGTTAAAGCCTCTCCTTTCCTTACACAGACACAGCGTGGGAGGAAAGGGCTGCTGATACCCAGCAGGTCTGTTTACATGTGAACAGCTAATCACATGGTAAAGGGCCGCTATGATTGCGCTGGATGCACGGCCCAGGGGGCATACGGGAGGCAGAGTTCTGGGAGGATAGCCATGGACCCCAATTGCTGGGGGTCAGATGGAAGGGGGGAGGGGTCAAGGGGCCCATCGCGGTTTATTGCACCGGGGCCCTGAAGGTTCTAGTTATGCCCCTGGACCAGGCCACTTTTTTCAATGGCTCTGTGGTCCAGTTCTGATGCTTCTGTGCCCATTGTAGGTACTTTTGGCTGTGGAAACGGGTTAGCTTGGGCACCCTGACCGATCTGCAGCTATTAAGCTCTACACACAACAAACTGAGATGCACTGTGTGTTGGACTACACTACACTGGATTGGACTACACTGGCCACTCTTTGCTCCCCACGTGCATCAATGAGCCTTGGCTAAACATTTGCTGGTTTTCCTTCCTTGGATCACTTTTAGTAGGACCACTGCAGACCATGAACATCCCACAAGAGCTGCAGTTTTGGAGTTTCTCTGACCCAGTCTTCTAGCCATTAAAATTTGGCCCTTGTCAAAGTTGCTCAAATCCTTACGCATGCCCATTTTTTTCTGCTTTCAATACATCAACTTCAGGGACAACATGTTCACTTGCTGCCTAATATATCCCACTGACTTTCAGGTGTCATTGTAATGGGATAATCAATGTTATTCACTTTACCTGTCAGTGGTCATAATGGTATGACGGATTGGTATATCTCCAGACTTTAGGAAAAGCAGACGGCTGAGGGAGGTATTATAGGTGTGGAATTTATATATAGGGACAAGCCCCAGTGCTCTTCAGGTTTCCTTTGCATGTAGGTTCAGAATTAGCAGGAGCCAGGAGGTAATGAGTGCAGTAATACGGAAAGGGCAGGGGTGAGGGTGATATGAAAAAGCTGCAGGGTGGAGAAGTGGGGTGAAGGAAAGCCTGTTTATGGAGAGTGGACACAAAAGTGAGAAGGAAAGGTAGAGAGCGCATGTTACAGGGAGGAGAGATTAGAAATAGAGTGGGAAAGACAGATGAAAGACCTTAATGGAGAAATAAGGGTCACTTGCAGTCTATATACAAAACAGGAGGGTCAGCCAACAGGAGAAAACACAGCACATAATGGGGGGAACAGGTATTTAACACAACCAAAGTATCAAATGCCTGCTGTGGCCAGGGGAGAAGGAAAGTGGCAGCCCCGGAAAGGTAAGTATAAAGCCTGTTTTTTTATTTATAAAGCCGGCTGATCAAAACACTGAACCGAATCCCCCATTCACAATTCATAATACACTATTGTATTGTGGTAGCGTGATTCCCCTACTGCCAGAATACACAAATTAGTGCTGCAGCCGATTGACTGCAAGCACCGATCAAGCGAAAATATACCAACAGTCCCGTACAAAAAGCGTACAAATGGCTTTAATATATTCCTTTCCGTGGCATTTTCTTTATGAAATCTACACTTCCATATATCTACAAAGATGGTAACAAGCCTGGCCAAGTAATTACAAACCGTACACTGTTGCGCAATTGAGGTTTATTTACCATGACACTAACAGCTGGGATTACTTTCCTACAAAAAGGTAATTAGGTTTGCTTGCTAAGAGGTTCTTGCACAGATGCAGAGTGAAACCTAAAAAAGACTCCTGCCAGAACTTTCATATCTGATGAGTTTCTATAGGGTATTGAAAGCAATTTTTCACAGCCATATAGATACATCAGGCTAGTGATGACTGTCTGCCTGAACAATAATGGAATGCAAAATCATTGTGGAAAAAAAAGTAAAAGAAGCAAACAAACAAGCCACATAGCAATGGTTTTTGATTTACTAAAGGCAAATAGACTGTGCACTTTGCAATGGTTTCCCTTTACAATGAATACCCAATAACATGCTAGAAAAATAAAATAGCATTTTTTGCTTGCACATGATTGGATGATGGAAGTCAGCAGGGTTTCCCCTCATTTACAAAGCTCTGGAGCAACTGCACTTGCCAAGAGCACACTCTATTTGCCTTTTTACATCAACCCCAATATGTTTATGTAATTTTCTAAAGGACATACATTTTGCCTTAGACACATATTCAGGACATCACCATGTACAAACTTAAAGTGAGCCTAACCTGGCTGGGTCTGAGTCTTTAGAATTATCTACAGTGAAATACCTTTGTTATTAATCAAATAATTTCCGCGGAGCTTCATGGATCCTAAGCTCAGGCTATGCCTGGGACCTTGGCTTCTACTCAAGTTGAGATTAATCCCTGGCATCGAAGTAACACCTCTTTCATTCAACTGATAAATGGCAGAACTATAGTCGGCAGAACAGGCTCTGGAATTTGAAACATTAACAGAACAGGGGCTTAGAACCAATCCTGACTTAGGCAAAGTACCATGTACAGTTTAGGAATTAAATTCAAGGGGCTCCACAGGGAATAATTTGAATTCTAACACAGGTTCTAGCAGGCACCACTAGGTTTAATTGGGAAGTATTAAGCTTAATTTAGGGTTTTTATTATAGTGTTCTGTGAATTTTTGTTTTCCTTCCTACCCGATTCCTAGTTCCTACTGAATTGTATTGTAATTTCTGTATTGATGCTTTCAAATGTTTTATTTCATCTTTTTGTTTTGAAAAAAAATGAAATATTGAATTAAACAAGAGGCCATTTTTGGCACAAACAGATAAAGGATAGTTGAAACTTGAAAGGATCTTCTGTAACCTTTAAGGGCCATTAAAAACCAAAAACACAAACACAAACACATTTGTTTTGCCCTCTCTATTGACTTCATTACATTTGATCAAAGTAGAGAAATGTTGTCAAAATCTTCCAATTTTGGCTGGAAACTTTTAATTTCACTCATATCTATATATGACTAAGAATGCTACCCATTGCTCTAGTGCTCAGCAACAGTCAAATAGACAGTACATACCCAATGCTCAGTATCAACATTCTATGCTCATTGCTTCATACCACAACATGCTATAATTCTAGGCATGTCTCTTGTTTCCTTCCTTGCTACACATATAAAAGCAAGCCATTCCTTGTTCATTAAAGACAGTGGGATGATCACTGTACATTGTCCCAGTTTATATGACAGGTTGATTTTAAAAAGCTTTTTAGCTCCACCCATAAATAATGTTTGGAAGAAATTAGCTACTGGATGAGTTCTGACTGGAATCACCCTGATTTGGATGTTGATCTGAAGCAGATTTTTGTGTTTTATGTACCAAAATATTTAGGCGAATCCTGCAAAAATTAAAGCGGATCTAAACCCATTGATTAGTTTAAAAAACAGTTACATTCCCAGGCACGTGCCGTCAATAGAACTGTCACATTGGTTGTGCTCTCAACCAAACTGTCAAACCATCAAATGACTGGTGTCATAACTGATCACATGTGCAGCATCATGGCAGTTAAAGATCCAACAGAGGCCAAGATGGCAGCTGCCTTGGCTGAAAACGATAGGAGGGTTAAGTTCCACTTTAAGATATGCACATATTGTACAAATAAGTGTATATATGCACCTGTCTATTTATCTGTCTACTTATTTTTGCAAAGATATGTCTTTTTCAGCCACATCATTAGGTGTAATGTTCCAACTGCTATACTACAATTATAAAGTGGAACTTTAGTAACTTTAGAATCCAAACATATCACATTTACCTTTTATAATGCACCTTAGATCATTTAAAAGAAATTGTTAAAGCGGAACTAAAAATACATTGATTTAACTATTTCTCAAAACAGTTACATTCAAGGCATTAAATGAATGAGAACTGTCACAACTGATTCTGCTCTCAACTGAACTGTCAAGCCATCAAAATGGCAGGTGTCATAACTGAGCACATGTGCAGCACCATGCAACTGCAGATAAAAAAGCGATTAAGATGGCAGCTTCCATGGCTGTAAATAGGAATGGGCTCGGGCGTGTTCGAAATCCCACCTGCCTGATCCCGCCAGGAAGCCGACACTGCACAGCTCTAATCACAGGCAGTGAGACATTTCTCGATCTGTGCAGCTGTGGATCGGGAAATGTCTCACTGCCTGTGATTAGTGGTGTGCAGTGTCAGCTTCCTGGTGGGATCGGGCATGCATTTCAAACACGCCCAAGCCCATCTCTAGCTGCAAAGGATAGGGGAGTTTAGTTCCACTTTAAACTCTAGTCAAGTGACTGTGCCTGGGTATCAGGTATGATCTATATCTATATTATCTATAATAATAATGATGATCTAGGATGGGCGTCTTTTAAGAAAAATTGTATTAGTTGGCTGCAGGCAGGAGGAACGCATTTCCTCAGTGTTTCCTATCTCTAATGGCCACTCAATGGGACTGCTGTAATTTAAAGTGGTTGTAACCATAAAAAAAATATCCTGATCCTTTACAGTAGAATACACAGCACAGTGCTTGTGCTGTGTCATTTGTCCCTCTTGATGTTCTAAAAAACCTGGTTAATCCTGCCAGTTCCTGTGTCCCCCTTGGTGTGCTGACCACGATAATCATGGCTACTGATCCGTTATACTGTGTCAGTTTATGTGCCTCCGTCTTATGCTGTCTCTCCTCTCTTTCTCTTCCCCTACCTCCCTGCCTATCAGCTTTGTGTGTCTGTGTTAGCCATCTCCTCCTCTCCCCTCCGGCTGCTATAGCTATTAAAATTACCACCGATCGCTCGGTTCTTGTGGCTCCCTGAACAGAAAGCTGGTGACTGTCAGTCACCGGCTCTCTGCTCTGCCCCCTGCGCTCGGCTGTGGAGGGGCGGGAGTGGCTGACTCAGGCTTTTAGCTCCTCACTGAGAGGCTGAGCCGAGTGATGGTCTAGGCATGTGGGCGGATCCTTACCATATGGTAGCCATCTTTCCCAAGCTTGGACCGGCTCTGCGAAGTCAGCCGACAGTGGGCTTTAGCCTGCTGTCTGCTGAAACCAGGTCACAGGAGTGCAAAATGAACTGCACTCCTGTAATCCATAGGAGAAGTACAGCCAAGCAAGCTTTGGCTGTACTTCTCCTGACAGGTGAGAGGCAACAGCAGGGGGGAAAGAGTTGTTTGGGACAAACTGTACCCTGTCATCTCTGGGCCAGTATCTCAGTCCAGGAAGTGGACACTGACTCTGCATGAGGCTCAAGCAAAGATGGTCCTGACCTTCCTGTAGAAAAATGGGGAGACATGATTGTTAGGGGGATTTGAGAGGTAATATACACCTGTGGGCATTACACTAAATATTACTTAGCACATATAGTGGAATATCTCTCTGACACTAGGTCTATTGAAGAATAATATTTAAATAAAATTAATTTAAAAATATATGAATTACACTTTACTACCCAAAGCGTATCCCAAAATGTTGCCCAACTGTTTGCCAATTAAGTTAGTCTAGTTCTAACACCGAGCTGCATGTTCTATCTATATAAAATAAGCTACAAAGAGAGTATTTTTGCAGAACATGCTTGGTATGGAAAGGGCTTTTTTGCAATTGCTTTTTATTTGGTAATGCATTTTATTAGATTTTCTGTGTATTCACAGGCAGTTGCATTTGTGGGAGATGTTGTGTTCAGCTTGCTCTTATTTGCCAGGCATTCTTCCATTTAGCTTTTGGAGGTGCGGTAATGAGGATTAATAGGGAAGTGCTGTAGTGCTCATCAGAACTCCAAAATAATATCAAACCTGACATTGGGAGAGTGCACATTCTATTCAGCCAATCAACCCAGAATATTTTTATACCGTAGAAGCACCTTAACTTGTTTAAGAATAAATCTACTCATAAGTACACTTCTTTAGACTTCTTTGGGTTCTTAACAGTCCCCCAAACAAAAAACTAATTTTGAACTGGTGGTCAACTGATCACATTTACTCTGTTCCACTCTCATTTCTGTAGTACAGCACATTTAGAATCTTAAATGCTGATGATGACCATGGGTACACACAACAGGTACTAAAGAGTGACTTCCTTTAGTGATAATAAGAAATTCATTTCAGGGACTCTGCTGCCAAGGAAGGGATGATAGTAACAAGTGCCAGATAATGCTGCTGTTCCCCCAATTGGTACTGAATAAAACATTCACTGTTAGTAGGCTTTGAGGGCCAGACATGAGCACCACTGATAATATTTGAGAGTGTGAGCTTTAGGGACAAGTGTTCTTGACTACTGGGGGCATGGCAGTGAATAGGAAGTAGTATTAGAAGTTATTTGGTATCAAGGAAATTGCAGGCAATTGGTGTGGGTCTATAAAAAATGGTTTCCCTCACAGACGTGGACGTGCAGGGTCACACTCACCCGAATTCACATCTGCCAAAGGACCTTTGTCAGCCTCAGAGGATCTTCCCTCCCTTCCCATATTAATATTGTCACAGCTTTATTGGCGGGATTTTAACTTTCAAGTTAAAAATGGTTCCTGACTGATCCCCTCATTGTGCTTTGTGTAGTTGGGATGTCTGTGTTGAAATTATGGTTAGGGCAGACCTTGAATCCATACCTTGAATCCATGTTAATTGGGTTGTAAACTGTTAGTTTTCAGTCTGTTGGACATCACTGTTGGATTTATTTGTATGTATCAATAAAGCTGTGTCCATGCCCTTTCAACAAAAGACAGGTCTAATGTCTTTTTGGAAGGGGGTAGGGTGGGTCATTTATAGGCAAGCAAGGTATATTCCTAATGGTATTAGGACAGTTTTTGCCCTATATTCCTCAACAGCCAAGATTTGTTTGGTGACAAAATGTTGCATTATATGAGTAAAGGAGTCCTGTAAAGATATGACCATTCCTGATGGAAGATGTGCATGGATATCAGTCAGTAAAAATAGTGCTTTTCAGTAGATATTGCTATAATGTGCACTCCGTTTACCCTCAGAGCATATACACAGTAGTGTGGTGGGGTAATGCATGCGTTATTGCAATACAGGGTTCATTCTGAAATGAACCCCAACGTACCTTCTCAGTGCACTTGCTTTGCCCTGCCAAAAATGCCACATACACAAGTTTTGGTCTGTAGTACTGCATTGCGCAAGTAAAGCACGATAACATGCCAACCAATGTGATAACTCAAACAAAGTTTTATGTTAGGCATTGCAGTCAGCTTCAGAAAGCTTTCAAAGTCATTCTGGGGGACCTGAAGTCATGTATCACTTCATGATTCTGTTCTGTACCATCCTTCACCAAGGGACATAGAGAGAGGGGCAGAGAACCAGGGAACACAGATTCATGCTCAGGAAGAAATAATGTAGTAGGGATTTGGATAGCAAGGCAGTCTGCTATACGAGCACAAGATACCCTTTTGTAATGAAAAGTAGTCATCCAGCAAAATATTCATGTTCAGCTGAAAAGAACCATTGACACAGTGTCCAGCAATGGTTAAAGAGGTAGTGAAATAAGGGCGCTGGACACAGATTTTCACAGGTTATCAGAATGTGGACGTCATTAATCAAAGTCATTACTTGAGCCCAACAGGTCTGTATTCGGCAGCTCAACACAAGAAAGGGGTATCCCCAAGGGGAGGACATTCACCTGAGTGGAGACATCCAAATGTAATAAGTCAAAGAGAGTGCCAAATGAAAAATCCTTAGTTGTCCAAAGTCAAATGGCCCTTGCTAGTTCCACAGTGAACACCAGCACTGACTATTGTCTATGACAATGTTTCTCAACCTTTTTTCAGCCAAGGCACCCTTTAAAATTAGGGACAATCTCGAGGCACCCTCCAAAATTATGGAGAGTCTTGAGGCGTCCCATTCTAAAATGTAAGAACTATTCTAAAAATTTTACATAATGCAGCAACATCAATACACGTAGGACACCCACCATTAGAGGTGATTTATTCTTCCAAAGCAAACACACTTTTGTAAACTGGTACTGATTAGTATTCCAATGTTTCTCTTCTCCCTCAGTTTTTCTTCATCACTTAGATAATGAGACCCCAAAGCTGATGGAGAGAGGTAAGGGAGGGTCAAACAAGGAAGATATGCAGGAAACTGACATCCTCCTTATCAACTTATGATGTCATTGGTCGTTAGGAGGTTGGCAGCTAGAAGGTTCTGATGGTGTGCAATGAAAACTAAACAGCAGGTTTCATCCACTCTCCAGCTTGTATACAATTTTGGGGCAAAGTTTAGGCATTTTGCCAATGCACCTCTGAAGAAACCTCAAGGCACCTGGTTGAAAAAGGCTGTACTATGACATACTCTACCTGGAGATCAATCTGTTTAGGAGTACTTTTGAGTCCACTTAACATTCTGCCATTGTACCCTGCCCTGATGAAGGGTGATTGTGTGGCCCCCAAAACTCTATGGCTGTAATTTTTCCTGTTTGCTGTAACCAGTTGAACGATAATGATTTTGGACTTCTAAAGGTTTTTTTATTAGGCTCTCTCTCTTTGACCTATTACACAGTGCCCAGTAATGGCAGGGCTGCCATTGCTGACCTACATGGCTATCTCTGGCTTTACTATTTTCAGAGTCACTGACCTGGAATAAGCATGCAGATCTGCAAAGTCAGAGTAACGTCAGAGGTCCCAATTTGTTCCAGGTCTGTACATCAGAAAGTACTGAAGCCATCGGATCAGCATGACAGCCTATAACTCAGATTGTCAGAAGCAGTTGTCAGCATTTGCAGTCTTTGTATTCGTTCCGTACAGTTTTCTTTTAAATGACTAATGACACAACATCAGTGGCAGTACTACTTACTTCCAGTTCTTACATTAATCTGTTGACGTTGCAAGTCTACGCTGTGCTGGATTAGCACTCAACTGTGCTACTGAGCTTTGACTATTAAAACAATTCCGACCTACATGTGTCTACATCTCACCATATCTTAAATGCAGATCACTGAACGTAAACAGAAGGACACGTGACAAAAAATAGCTGTTGATTCAGACTTCACACAGGACTAATTGAGGAATAGGCATTGCTTCTGTGGCACCTTTTCCTGCCTTAGTATGTGCAATTACACAGCTATTAATTAATGATTAACGATGTGCTTCAGGGATGGAGATGGATTCGACAACAAGCTCTTTGTTCCTGTCCCCATTTGTTAGATCTGCTTGATCAGGGTCAGTCTTGCTTGCTGTCAAGTGCAGATGCCGGATTGAAGTGCTCTTGAAATGTCATTTTAACCCAATCCTTCCAATCACCAAGGCTAATCCATCTGGCGGAATCTACTGACCAGCTAAGAGGTTATTTCACGTGTGGTCTGGAATTTTTATGATTTTTCAAGTAACATGGTCATGGGAGATATCAATGGATCACATAGATATTTCACACTGATGCACATCCCGGTCACTTTATTGTTGCTGCTTGGTAATCCCACAAGAAATAGGATTGTTTCCTTGTCAGCAAACACATGATTTTTTTTTTTCATTGCTCATTCATGAGGAAAGGCGAACATTCTTCTTGTATAAGAGGATGCTGACTATGTACTCTAAGCATACAAATCAGGTCTCTTAAAGGGACAGGTGAATGCAAAGGACGAGAATGGTGGCTAACAAGGGCAAAATTCTCACACCGTTGTGTTGCTGATATACTACGGTACTACAGTCATAAGGTTTATTGTTGAAAAGTGTCTCTTATTGACCTTAAATTATTGGCTATGCTGGAATGTAACACTTAAATATTATAGTAGTAGCTATAATATTAATATACAGTATGCATACACAGACACATAAACACACTGTATAATTTATGTCAACATTATCAGATATAAGAATAGTAATAATAATACAGCAATACTGAAATAATAACTCTCTTAGCATTTCCTGACTTAATAGTACATATAAATGCAAACTGCAAATAGCTTTTAACTCCTTCTACACCAACCTGTGCTTTGACATACTTTGCATGGTCTGCCATTAAAAAAAACACCAAGACAAATGGGAAAAATGCACACGATAACATGTTTTTAATAAACACAAGAGTTCTGATTGTAAACTACCATTGTTGAATGTACACAAAAAACACATTTACCTTGAATGATCACAACAGGGAGGTCTTGGACACATATGTGGACATCACACACAGACACACATATAGGTTGACTGTGAGTACTCACAGTTCAGAATACAGGAAATGTAGATTGCCCATATTGTCTATATAGTTGGCAGGGCTTAGCCAAGGTAGAACCAATAAGAGAAGAGCCTTCATTTTTGAGCACAACGTTGATATGGCTTCCTCCTGACCAATTTCTTGATTGCTTTTAACCAAAAAAAAAAAAAAAAAAGAAGAGGTTTCCAATATTTTTTTGCAGTTGGTTTGCTGCTTGGTAATATCAGATGTAGCACATCATGGTTCTGATTGTAATTTCAAACTAAGCAAGGCAGAAAAAAAAATCATTGACCTGTAAGAGGATTAGTTCATTTGGATGCTAGATTGCTAGAGATGTGGAAGGTTTAGAGACAATGCAGCATGGATGGCGAGACAGTGACTTATGCTGGGAAACAAGGCTGATGTAAGGTAAAGGGACCAGCCTCCTGCACGACACAGAGTGGTTCTTTATAAACAGCTGGTACATTTACATCACTGGCTAGAAGCAGATGGGTTGTGAGAGCTTAGGCAACCAACAAGCTCTGACTGCTTGATGCTGTGCAATGTACATATATACTGTACTATGATGCAACCTCTTTAAGTAGATGAACCTTTGCAATCAGTGTATATTAATAGGCTCTGTAATATTTTAGGAAAATTATAATGTGTTCACAAAAAAATCTTAAGCCCTTTTGTTGCACACTGTTAAAGTGGTCAGCTCCACTCAAAACTGATATAACCATTTAGTTTCTGACAACAAGTTGGATGACATGCTGGTTTTAGGGTGGCCATAGGCATGGGAGCAATCACAATTCTTGCCTGATGACATATTTGCACTGCTGTTAATCCTTTGCTCCTCTCCATAGGAGTGAAAAGGATTAGATGCACTCGTTAGAAGATCTCACAAAGCAATAATGAACTCCATCAACCAACAAAAGTGCTTTGATTGCCCTGTAAATGATAAATCATTAGCAATAATCTGATTATCACAGACATGACCAAAATCAGAAGTGGAGGAAGAATTACCGTATCCCCACCGGGGTTATAGCTTTGACCCATTCTTGTGGCCACAAAGGTAAATGATGCTGCCAGGATCTTCTGATGGATTCACAGTATAGAAAGTTAGATCACTGGATAATCTAGCTTCAAGGGGGTAAAATCTTTGTATAGACTTGTGTGAAGGGGCAAAGCAGGAGAATATCAGCCTGAAGTCTCTGAGAAATATAAGAAAACTGTAGGAGGTTTAACACATTGATGTCCACCAAAAACTGAAATATAAGCTTTGGGTGACATTGAAACTGTCATATAATATTTATTGAATAGAAGTTGAATCTTAAGCTAGTCATAGATGCATAGATTTCTCTCATTTAGCCCATGGGTGGTACAAGAGAAATCAAATAGATCTCTCCATCTACACTAAACAGCTTGATAGAGGAATCTTCCCTGCTTGTTATTGTATTCAGCCCCTGCCGCTGTCTGAATAACCGATGTCTGACTGAATAACCGATGTCTGACTGTGACTGATTGGATGCAAATACTGTTCAGTGGACAATTTTCCAGACAGCTCCCTCAATTTTTCAATTAAAATTTGTCAAGCCAGGTAGTATTGAATGGGCCACTCGCAGCTCGCATTCCAGACCATTCAGCAGGTATCGACCAAAAGATTGAGCTGTGTACGGCAAAGCCTTAGTATCAAAACTATATCATGTCAGCACAACATTACAAAGTCTTAAAGGGGTTGTAAAGGTATTTTTTTTTTTTCTTTAAAAATAACAAACATGTTATACTTACCTTCACTGTGCAGCTCGTTCTGCAGAGAGTGGCCCCGAACCTGCTTTTCTGGGGTCCCTCGGCGGCTGTCTCAGCTCCTCCCCGCAATAACTAACCACCTTAATGCGAGCTCCCTCGCATGGTGGTTCCTTATTGCGGGCGCGCTCCCGTGATACAGCCGGCGGCTATAGCCGCTCGCTGTATCACTCGGCCCCGCCCCCCGGCGCGCCGCGTCATTGGATGTGATTGACAGCAGCGCGAGCCAATGGCTGCGCTGCTTTCAATCCATCCACTATAGCCAATCAGCGACCAGGCTGATCGGCTGAATGGAGGTCGGGAACGAGCAGGCGAGTTTTTGAGGTATCAGGTAAGTAAAAGAAGTAAGGTAAAAAAAAAAAGGTAAGTAATAGAATGCATTAAGGTGAAAAAATGTATACCTTTACAACCCCTTTAAAATACTTTATTAGATATATGTTTCATGCAGGAACACTGACCAACAGAGAACCAGAACTGCTTATTTAACATATTATACATTGTCAATCCGATAATAACACTATTGTAACATTTTTAAAAATGTAGTAGTATACTTTTGAGGGACAGTCTAGTCAAACACTAACCCCATTACGCTTAAGGGTAAAACAAATCTTGATGCCTAAGCACAATTTTACAACTTTGATATGCGTTAGTAAAATCGTACATATCACCACAACTATTTTGTGCATCCAGGTGAATTAAAACCTGTTTTTTCAGGACAAATTGGGCTTTCATTTGGTGGTAAATGGCAATGGAATTCTCCTGATTTTGTTTGCATTATCAAAGGATACCTGGCCCAAAATAGTAAAAAAATAATTCTTTTCAAATTTAGCTGTATATTTATTGATACTACCATAACCTACTACCATACCTAAAACACACTAATGCCGTGTACAGACAATCGGACATTCCGACAACAAAATCCTGGATTTATTTCTGACAGATGTTGGCTCAAACTTGTCTTGCAGCCATACTCACAGTCGCACAAATGTTGTCGGAAATTCTGATCGCCAAGAACGTGGTGACGTACAACACATACGACGAGCTGAGAAAAATGAAGTTCAATAGCCAGTGTGGCTCTTCTGCTTGATTCCGAGCATGCGTGGAATTTTGTGCGTCGGAATTGTGTACACACGATCGGAATTTACAACAACGGATTTTGTTGTCGGAAAATTTGAGATCCAGCTCTCAAATTTTTGTTGTGGGAAATTCCGACGACAAATGTCCGATGGAGCCTACACGCGGTCGGGAATTTCCGACAACAAACTCACATAGAACATTTGTTGTTGGAAATTCTGACCGTGTGTACGGGGCATTACACTGACACTAATACTAATTAAAATTTGTTTTTTGTTTTTTAAATCCTGTCCAAAATATCCTGACCATGACCTTTGCCCCTTACTTGACCCAAACACTAAACCTGGCACTGACCTAAATCAAACATTGATCTAGGTATTTTTTCTTTTCTTTTCTTTTTAATTATTGTTTTTTTTTTGTTTTTGTTTACACACACACACACTTTTTTTTTCTCTGCAAAGAAAGAAAAAGATACAGGGTTATTATTTATTATTATTATACAGGATTTATATAGCGCTGACAGTTTACGCAGCGCTTTACAACATTAGGACAGACAGTACAAGTACAATACAATTCAATACAGGAGGAATCAGAGGGCCCTGCTCGTTAGAGCTTACAATCTAGGAGGGAGGGTCAAGTTATACAAAAGGGTAATAGCTGTGGGGGATGAGCTAATGGAGAAAATAGTGCAGTTGTTAGATGGAGGCAGGATAGGCTTCTCTGAAGAGGAACGTTTTCAGGGATCGCCTAAAAGTGGATAAATTTGGAGACAGTCTGACAGATTGGGGTAGGGAATTCCAGAGGATAGGCGAGGCTCGGGAGAAGTCCTGGAGGCGGATATGGGAGGAGGTGATGAAGGAGCTAGAGAGCAGGAGGTCTTGGGAGGAACGGAGATGGCGATTAGGTTGGTATTTTGAGACTAGGTTAGTGATGTAGCTGGGGGCAGAGTTGTGGATGGCTTTGTAACTTATTGTTAGTATTTTGAATTTAATTAGTTGGGCGAGTGGCAGCCAATGGAGGGATTAGCAGAGAGGGGTAGCAGACACTGAGCGGTTTGTAAGGTGGATGAGTCTGGCAGCAGCATTCATGATGGACTGAAGGGGGGATAGTCTATTTAAAGGTAAGCCAATGAGGAGTGAGTTGCAGTAGTCAAGGCGAGAGATAACCAGGGAGTGAATCAGGAGCTTTGTGGTTTCACTGGCTAGAAAGGGACGTAGTTTAGAGATGTTGCGGAGGTTGAGGCGGCAAGCTTCGGAAAGTGATTGGATGTGGGGCCGAAAGGAGAGTTCAGAATCCAGGATAACACCTAGCACCCTGACATGTGGGGACGGGTGGATGGTTTTGCCATTGCTCTTGACAGAGAAGTCAGGGGAAGAGGCACGTGGGGGAGGAAATATTATAAGCTCGGTTTTGGACAAGTTGAGTTTGAGGAAGTGGTGTGACATCCATACAGATATGTGGGTTAGTAAGTTAGTGATGCGTGAGGAGACTGATGGAGTGAGTTGAGGGGTGGAGAGATAGATTTGTGTGTCATCAGCATAGAAATGATATTGACCCAGGGAAGAGGTGTAGATTGAAAATAAAAGAGGTCCAAGAACAGAACCTTGGGGGACCCCGACAGAAAAGGGAAGAGGAGTGGAGGAAGTAGAATTGTAAGTGACACTGAAGGTGCGTTGGGATAGGTAGGATGAGAGCCACTGAAGAGCACAGTCACGGAGACCAAGGGAGTAAAGTTTTTTGAGGAGGAGGGGGTGGTCAACCGTGTCAAAGGCAGCTGAAAGGTCCAGAAGTAGGAGTACAGAATAGTGTCCGTTGGTTTTTGCAGTTAGTAGGTCATTTGTGAGTTTTAAAAGAGCAGTTTCTGTGGAGTGTTGAGGGTGAAATCCAGATTGAAGGGGATCAAGAAGGTTGTTTTTAATGAGGTGGTCACTCAGTTGGTTGTATTCAAGGCATTCAAGGAGTTTAGAGGAAAAGGGGAGCAAGGAGATAGGGCGTAGGTTGTTAAGATTGGTAGGCTTTTTGAGTATGGGGGTGACCAGTGCATGTTTTAGAGAATCGGGGAAGATGCCAGAGGTGAGGGAGAGATTGAAGATGTGGGTTAGACAGTGTAGGATGGGGTCAGAGGGTGACCGTAGCATTTGAGAGGGAATAGGGTCCAGGGGACAGGTGGTTAGTTGGGTGATAGAAAGGAGTTTAGCAACTTCGTCTGTGGTAGCAGATTTGAATAGGGGGAGTGTCAGTTGTACCTGTTGACATGGGGTCTTAGCTGGGGGAGATACCTGTAGAATGGAGATTTCATCACGGATTGTATCAATCTTGTTTTTGAAGTGATTAGCGATTTCTTGGGCAGTGAGTAAGTCAGTGGGTGGAGGCGGTGGAGGATAAAGTAGAGAGTTGAAGGTAGAGAAGAGTTTACGGGGATTGAATGAGAAGGTGTTAATAAGAGTTGTAAAATAGGTTTGCTTGGCAGTGTGGAGGAAAGAATAGTATTTTTGGAGGGCAGATTTATATTGGTTGAAGTCTTTGAGAGACTTAGTCTTGTGCCACAGACGCTCAAGAGCGCGACTACGTTTTTTGAGAAATTTAGTGTCAGCTGTTTGCCAGGGTTGTAGGGGTCGAGGCCTGATTCTGCGTGTAGTGAGGGGAGAGAGCTTGTCCAGGGTGGAGGACAGAGATTTATTGTAGATGGACGTGGCTTGGTTGGGGCAGGACAGGGGAGAGATTTTGTCATAGAGGTGGTCAGTAGCAGAATAGAGGAGAGAGGAGTTGAAGTTGCGAAAGTTTCTACGGGTGATGGTTAGGCGATTGGAGGGAAAGGTGGTGGAAGACAGGGGGAGAGAGAAACTAATAAGGTGGTGGTCGGAGAGAGGAAAAGGATTGTTTGAGAAGTTGCATGGAGTGCATAGGTAGGAGAATACAAGGTCAAGCGTGTTGCCATCAGAGTGAGTAGAAGCCTGTACCCATTGCTTCAGGTCAAATGAAGAGGTCTAGACTAAGAAGTTTAGAAGTAGCAGAAGTGTTTGCATTAGCAGGGATGTTGGAATCACTGAGAAGGATTGTGGGAATATCCGAAGAGAGAAAGTAGGGTAGCCAGGCAGAAAAACTCATCAAGGAAAGTCGATAATGGTCCAGGGGGCCGGTAGATCACAGCAATTCTTAGGGAAGTAGGAGAGAATAGACGTATACAGTGGGCTTCGAATGATGAGAGGGAAAAAGAGGGAGGAGGGTGAATAACCTGGAAGGTGCTCTGGGGGGATAGGAGGAATCCCACTCCACCTCCCTTGCGTCCATTAGGCCTAGGGGAGTGAGTTCAGTGAAGGCCACCCTGAGAGAGGGAAGCAGGAGAAGGGGTGTCATATTCGTGGAGCCAGGTTTCGGTGAGAGCAAGTAGATTAAAGGAATTAGTGACAAAGAGGTCATGAACAGCAGTGAGTTTGTTGCAGACAGAGCGGGCGTTCCAGAGGGCGCAGGAGAGAGGGAGGCTGGTGTTGGGAAGAAGAGGAATGAAGACTAAATTGTGTAGATTGCGACTACTGCCAGAGGGTGTAGGGTGATGGTGATGGGTGTGTTGGGCACAGTTAAATAAGGGGGGCCCAGGGTTTGGGGAAATATCTCCAGCAATTAGGAGACGCAGAAGAGTGAAGGAGGTAATATGAGAATATGATTTGTATGAGGGGACATGCTTCAGTATCCTGGGGGGTTTGTTAGCAAGTGGGCTTAGAGTTAGAAAGAGGTGATGAGTGCAGTAATAGGGGGAGGGGAGAAGTGAGGGTGATATGTACAGATTGTGGGGTGGAGCAGAGGGATGAAGAAAAGAGAGTTTGAGGAGAGAGGCAGCAATTGTGAAAAGGAGGAGAGGTAAAGAGTGCATGTTTCAGAGAGGAAGATGATAAAATTTGGAAATGGGGTCACCTGCAGTCTGTTATAGTTAGCTTTGTGCAAATCGCTGAAGTGCAAGAGCAGAAGTGCCACTTATTTAAAGAACCCCACTTCTTTGGAAGAACCCCCTGTATGTGCTCCCCCATAAAGAAGGCCTTGTTTTTATACTGTGTGTTGGGTGTGGGTTGAATCTGGCAATTAATCAATTAGGAGGGGATATTAGGAACACAGCTAGCAGGGCATAACTTTCACATCACAATCAAACTGCAAGGGGACTAAAAGGCCAAAATTGTAAAGATAAGGTAAGACTTAATGGCTAAATAAACATTGAACTAATGTGAGCATGGCTACAGATGGAGTTGAAACAGTGGTGACAAACAGATTTACCAAATATGCATTTGTGCAGTCAGTCAATATTCAGTTTTAAGGTATGTGGAGGTATAAACGCAGGTTTACCAAATATGCATTTGTGTATCTTTCTTCTCTATTCAGAGAGAGAAAAACACAAGAGCAGGCTTCACAGTGTCTGATTACTGTAATACTCAATCAGAAGCTATCCCAGAAATTAGGTGATCACCAGATTTCTGGGTCTGGATCGTTAGCACAGGACCCGGGGCTTTTCATCTCCTAAGGCTTCTAATTTTGAGTCAGGTAAGGTATACAAGTGTCCTTAGTGGTTAATGCACCTTCCTACTTTGCAACACACACCTGACTTCCTGTTAAGAAGTTCTATAAAAGAATAATACAAACTAATTTTCTTCCCTGATATGGTAATTCAAAAATGGATCTAAGATAGTTACTTTACAGCAAAACCTGTGCTTAAAGTGTTCCAGTATATTGTATATGCAGTCAATAGAACAATGTACCTAAACATGTATAGATCGCTAGATGAAAATGTTGCTAAATGCTTTTTTTCTTATTTTTTTCCATATTTGGTGCAGTGAGGTGATTCTGCAGAACTTGTTCCGGATTGCGCTGTGGGACCAGTGGGTGGAGTTACAGACACCCTGTGATGATATGCAAAGTAAAAGTCTGCGCTAGAGTAATTAATGTTGGCAGCTAGCAACGCAAGTCAATATACATAAACCTCTCGAATAATATACAGGGTGCAGCGTCAAAATATAATGTGAAAACAATCTACAAGTGAAAAAAATAAAAAAAAATAAAAATGATTAAGCCCTCTTTAAAAACCACTTTAGCCCCGGACCAGTTGGCTGGCAAAAGACCAGAGCACTTTTTGTGACTCGGCACTGCATCGCTTTAACTGACAATTGCGCGGTTGTGCGACGTGGCTCCAAAACAAAATTGACGTCCTTTTTTTCCCCACAACTAGAGCTTTCTTTTGGTGGTATTTGATCACCTCTGTGGTTTTTATTTTTTGGACTATAAACAAAAAAATAGCGACAATTTTGAAAAAGCATTATTTTTTACTTTTTGCTATAATAAATATCCCCAAAAAATATATAAAAAAAACATTTTTTTTCCTCAGTTTAGGCCGATACGTATTCTTATAAATATTTTTGGTAAAAAAAATTGCAATAAGCGTTTATTGATTGGTTTGTGCAAAAGTTATAGCGTCTACAATATAGGGGGTAGTTTTATGGCATTTTTATTATTAATTTTTTTTTACTAGTTATGGAGGCGATCTGCGATTTTTATCATGACTGCGACATTATGGCGGACACATTGGACATTTTTTACACTATTTTGGGACCATTGCCATTTATATAGCGATAAATGCTATAAAAATGTATTGATTACTGTGTAAATGACACTGGCAGGGAAGTGGTTAACCATTAGGGGGCAGGGAAGGGGTTAAGTGTGTCCTAGGGAGTGATTCTAACTGATAGGGGGCGTGGCTTACTGTGAAACGTCACTGATCGCTGCTCCCGATGAGAGGGAGCAGACGATCAGTGTTGTTTACAAAGGCATCCCCCCATTCTGCAGTTCTGAGACCCGATCGCGGAACACCGGCGGACATCGAGTCCGCGGGTCCCGCGGGCAGGGTCACGGAGACCGTGGCCGCACACTAGGGGGCAGGTGCAAAGCAACGTATACATACGTTGCTTTGCCTGCCCATGCCATTCTGCTGACGTAAATGTGCGTGAGGCAGTCAGCAAGCGGTTAAGCAGAGCATATAAAGCTTTAAAATAAAAATGCCATATCCAGCAACATAGCAATAAAACAATAGGAGTGTACTCATAAAGATGGCCACCGGTCCCGGAAATGGAATTGGCGGCAGGATGTCAGCACGTAGCTCCACCCCAACACGTTTCATGCCATAGCACATCTTCAGGGGACAATACCTTGTCTCTGTGATGATAGATGCACACCTCACTGCAGAAAGTCCCCTAGTTTTGCCAGGGGCTACACAAAGCCAGTTAGCGCTGTTATGGTTATATATTGTCAGAGAAAAAAAAACACTATTTTATTTACCCCAGATAGCAAGAGCTGCCCTATAATAAACAGAAAACAGTCACGTGATGTGGCCTCCAGAGCAGAAAGGAGGAAGTATACAGCTTTCTAACAAGGCTTGTTCACACAGCAGCAGGGCTTATTCACATAGGTGGTCAGGGAAGCAGTAAAAGTAGATAGTCAAGCCACGTTTTTAATGCCCCACCTAAAGAAAAGCATGCAGCTACTTAGGGTTTGTACATATGCCACAGTCGCAATGCTTTGCCTCACGGTTGCGTCAAAAGTGAAACAACATGCCATATTTGAGGGGCAGTACTGTTGCCAAATGCAGCCCATTTAAGCATATGGGTCCGCATTGCAACTGCCTGGCAACCACATGCAATGAAAGCTGTTGCACCTCTGTGTTTCAGCCTCCTTAGAGTTAAAAAAAAGAACTATAGTCAAAACATTTATTTTCTATTTTGAATAGAGTAAAGGAGGGTTATAACTTCTGTCTTGTTTTTTTGCCATATGTGGCCCATTGGGGAGATTTATCTTCACTTCCTGTCCCACAGCCAAAACAGAAAGTGATAGGAAATTCCTGAAAATTAAGGGAATCCACTGGCGCCCCCAGATCACCAGAACAGAATGTCATTATTGGAAGATTTCTCCTCTATTACTCTTCTCGGGACAACCCAAAATGTAACATTTTCTTTTACTTTCACTTTCGATGATTTTTTTATTTTATTTTATTTATTTCAGGTACCGTCAATTTACGCAGCGCTTTACATATACATTGTACATTCACATCAGTCCCTACCCTCAAGGAGCTTACAATCGAAGGTCCCTAGCTCACATTCATACACACTAGGGACAAATTAGACAGGATCCAATTAACCTACCAGCATGTCTTTGGAGTGTGGGAGGAAACCGGAGTACCCGGAGGAAACCCACGCAGGCACAGGGAGAACATGCAAACTCCAGTCAGGTAGTGTCGTGGTTGGGATTCGAACCAGCAACCCTTCTTACTGCTCGGCAAAAGTGCTAGACTACTACACCACTGTGCCACCCTAGATAATGGTAAACAGAACAAATATAGACAGTAAATCTCCCTAACGGGCACAAACAGCAATAAAACCCTAACAGGTGTTCTAAGGCATCTCCTCTCTATCCAAAACTAAAAAAAAAATTTACCCCTCAGAAAAGGGAAGTCTATTGAAACAGCAGGATCAACCAGATATTTACTAACAATCTAAATATGCATGATAGAAAGGTTATTCAGCCAGGTACCGGCCATACTTTTAAAGTTAATGACACAAAAAAGAGTTTGGGGATTTATTGACACTTGAGGGGCACTGCATAGGTTAACTGCTTGTTTTTTCTAGAGGTAAGCACAAAGTTTATACTCACCTGATCCTTTGATCCTCCAGAAAATTGCGCTCCCCCACGTCCAGTGGTGGACTGTTCCTGTTCTATTCAGCCTGCGATGGGCCTGATGACATCAGGAGCAGTCCACTATTCAAGACCGCTGGAGCTCAGGGGTCCTGGACCAGTCTTGTGCTGGGGGGATTGGAGAATTAAGTAAGCTCTCCGCTACCCTAGACAAAAACAAGCAGTTAACTGTGCGGTGCAGGCACAGTCCCACTGCATGGGAGAAAAAAGATTTCTCAGCTTTAAGTTTTTTTTAATGTATGGTTTCTTTCATTGACCATGACCAAAGAATACACAGTATAATTGGGTATAGGGGAGCATTTACCTCATGTGACAGTGTAGTCAACACCAGCGCAATCACAAGGGAAAGATATATAGTCCAGTGTAAGCTATGGCTTGAGAGAATCTTTTTTTAACTGGCTTTTTCTGCTTTCAGCTGCTGAAAGAAGCCATGGGGGAGCAAGGAAAAGATGAGCATGTGCTTTGCTCATGCAGGACAAAGCAACAGGCTCACTTTAATCCCCCCCTTCAGCACCAGGAGCTTCTCTATCATAAGGGTGAACACCAAACCAGTAAGATGACTCTAGGCCCTATTGCCTCAGAAAGTGACCTTGCAACAGAAGGTGTGCACCCTACATAGAGACCAGTATCAGTGTTTGGTCCAGGAACAGAAGGCCCCAGAAGAAAGGGTGGGAAGAATATAGCAGCTGGAAGTTTTACAGCCAGAAAAGGTGGCCTGTCTTCGAGCTTCAATGAGGTTGAGTTCAAACAAGCTGGGTCCTTACATTGTGTTAGAAGCTGATCCAAGTGGCAAGGAGGTTTCTGAAATAGAATTAATCCCTGATGTAATCTTGGCAAGAGTTTTGCAGGAGGCCTGAGAGTAAAGCCTTGTAATCACACTATCCGTTTTTTTAGTTCTGGCTGAACGAAAAAAACTGAAGAGTGCGGGAGAAGATCCTGTACTAACAATCCGATATTAGTACAGAGATCTCTCTGCTGAGCTATTGCGTCCTGACAGGAGAACAACCCGCCTGCCAGAACACACCAGTCAGCACTCACAGTCACTGGCTGAGAGTGTTGATTGTATGCAGATTGGCAGGCCTTTTTTGGTCATGCCCCTTTGACAGAAGCCGGATGTTCAGACGGCTTCTGTTGGACCCGTTGCCGTACACACGGGCCAAATGTCGGCTGGTTTCTATTGAACCGGCCGATACAGCCCGTCACTGCCTGATTATTGTGTACAGGGCTTTAGTCTCAGTCAGTGTCTGCAACACCACTCACTCCCCTGTGAGGACTGGGCTAGTGAACCTGTTTTGGTGGGGGGAGCTGAAGGAGAGATCCCTGCAGATAATTTCTATCCAGTGATGGCAGTGAACACTCCTGTGTCATCAGAATGGAATAACAGATTATAAGCCCTGTTACTGAGATGGCATGAACTATTCTCTAAGAATGAGTTTGGTGTGTGATGTGCAAAGAGTACCCAGCATTGCATACATCTATTGTAAGATAAGCCATTCAGGGTGAAGTGTTGTCAAATCCCATTAGGGGATCTGAAAGATCTGAGAGTTGAAGAAAACCGGGGTCATCGGAGAGTTCAGGAATCCATATGCTTCAAAGAAGAATGGCTTCATCTGGGTGAGCACTGACTATCACACCCTCAATCGTAGGACCATTCCAGACTAGTGTACCACCCCATGAAAAGAAGACATACTATAATGTCTATCCGGGGAAAAGTGGCTCAGTGTGCTGGACTTAATGAGTAAATACCACTAGATTCTCATACATCCTGAGGACAGACAGAAAAAAATGTTTACAGAGGGATTCACCAAGACAGTTTGCTGGACCCCTCAACAATTACAGGTACTGAGGATTAGAGGAAGAGGACTTGAAGAGGACTAATTTTTTGACTTGCCAGGCCTGTGAGGACAAAGGGCCTAGAAAGCCATGGAAGTCAATACAGGAAGAGTGATCCAAACAATGTAAACAGGCTTTCCAACACCTAAATTGATCCCAACTTACACCCTAGTTTTGGCCTATGTATCTCCACAGAGAGAACATGAACTGTGATTCACAAAGGCTATGTGGACAGAGTCAGAAAGACTCTACAAACAGTTTATAATAAGGCTCTAACAGCTTCTTATGCTCAAGGACAGTGGAATAAGAGGAGCTATTACTTGAGAGTTCAAGTTCATGACCTATAACCTGGTGACAGGGTGCTGTTGAGGAACCTGGTTCTCCCCAGAAATCACGGAGTTCCCAGCAATACATCACCTGCAAGCAATTGCCAAGTCTACCCATGTTCCATATCCACTTTGAGGGGATATGGAACATGGGTAAAAACTACCCCTTGCCCTTAAATTAGGCTGTTTGGATGCCTGCATGAACTGAGCCATCCTCACTCTACTAACCAAGATACCACCAGCAGAAGAAGAGGAGGATGACTGGGAGAAACAATTTGACATGGGAAAATAGTGGCCATCTGAGCCTATGGATGCCGATGCCAGCACAAAAAAACTACTCCAGAGGTCTTAGGTCTGATGCTTCAGAATTCGCACACTCTCCTCACAGAAACATCAGCCATCCAGCAACACAAGTGTGCAGTGTGTAGGTGTTAAAGTCCACCTTTCTGCTGCTGCACATACACTACAGTAAAAGTTTTAGAGCAACCCCATTTTTCCATTTTTCTGTTTAAATTTAGGCAGTTTAATGTCTCAATGTACTTTAAAAATAAAGCATACAAATAAAAAATTGGACATAAAAAATAAATTATGAAATCATTTTCTTTAACAAAATGTAATGTAATTTTTTGACTCATCAAAGTAGCCACCTTTTGCAGATATAACAGCCGAACACACTTGTGGCATTCTTTCTACAACAGAAATCCAATAATGTTTATAAAGTTTGTGTAGGTTGCTTTTCTTTCACTCTTCTGTCCAGTTCATCCCAAACCAGCTCAATGGAGTTCAAGTCTGGAGACTGTGCTGGTCATTTCATGATTTGAAGCCTACCTTCTTGGTTTTTTTTTTCTAAGGTAGCTGTGACAAAGCCTGGAGGTATGTTTTGGGTCATTATCTTGCTGTAGGATGAACCGCGGACCAACTAGGCATCTTCCAGAGGGTAGTGCACTGGGCTGCAAAATGTTTTGGTTAGGGTTGTCCCGATACCGATACTGGTATCGGTATCAGGATCGAGACCGAGCATTTCTGCAAGCACTTGTACTCGCAGAAATGCTCCCGATGCCTAATCTGATACCTGCAACCGGAAGTCGGCGGGCGGAGAGGGTGGAGCAGAGATCGGTCTGGCAGCAGTAGAACTACGGGTAACCTGGCCACGGCAGGGGTGCAGGACGCCGCCACATATTCTGTCCAAAACGGTGACCAGAGCTGTCACATTCGGTAAAGGAAGTGACGTTCCGTGTCTCCAGAGGGTAAACATCATGACGCTCATCTTGATACACCCTGCACTCGGCTGCAGTAAGCCAGCAGCGGACATCTTGTTACACCCAGCCCATATAGTTCAGGCTGGGTGTGCCTGCCCATAAGTGCTGCCTATCAGTGCCCACAACTGCTGCCTATCAATGCCATCTATCAGTGCCCATAAGTGCCGCCTATCAGTGCCAGCCATTAGTGCCAGCCATCACTGCCAACCACCTGTCAGTGCCACCTATCAGTGCCCATAAGTGCCGCCTATCAGTGCCATCAGTGCCAGCCACCTGTCAATGCCACCTATCAGTGCCCATACATGCCACCTATTAGTGCCACCTATCAGTGCCCATAAATGCCACCTATTAGTACCACCTATCAGTGCCCATAAGTGCCACCTATTGGTGCCATCTATCAGTGCCCATAAGTGCTGCCTATCAGTGCCCATCAGTCAGTGCCATCTATCAGTGCCAGCCATCAGTGCCAGCCATCAGTCAGTGCCAGCCATTAGGGCCCATCAGTCAAACTGTCACATAACATTAAAAAAAAGTATCAGTATCGGCGAGTACTTGAAAAAAAGTATTGGTACCTGTACTTTGTCTTAAAAAAGTGGTATCAGGACAAGCCTAGTTGTGGTAATAGTTTTGGTTCAGGGTGCCACTTATTCTGTGCAAGTTGCCTACTCTGGATCCAGCAAAAGAGCCCCAGACCATTGTATTTCCTCCTCCATTTTTCACAGTTGATGTCACACATCCTTTCACCTACTCGATGGCGTAAAAAAACCCTGCGTGGTGAACCGAATATCTCAAATTTTGATTCATCGTTCCATAAGACCTTCAGGGCCCAGGCAAACCTCTTTTTCCTATTTTGCCATCTTAGCAATGGATTTCTTCCAGCCACTCGACCTGTCAAACCTGCAGTTCAAAGCCTTCTTTTTACAGTTGAAACTGTGACTTGCTTACTTCAAACAGTGTTAAGTCGTGCTTGAAGTGGTTGTCCTGTAAGCAGCCTATTACGCAAGCTGTTGATTTGTCTTCTGATTGTGTTTGCCAGTCCTCCTCCTGTCAGAGTTTCCTTCAGTTTCCAAGTGCCTTTTGATAATGTAGGAATCTGTACTCACTGACAACTTGGCTTTCAATTTCTCTAAAGGAAAGATCTGTAAAAAAATGTTAAGGGTTATTGTGACGAACCCTTGTCCTCAACAGGACTATGTCTGCCATAAATGCTTTCTCTGTCCGGTACCACACGATCCAAGATCTTTTAGCCCACCCAGTCACCAGCCGTAACACAGTGTAGGGTGAACAACAACAAACTCATTTATTACCACACATGTACACAAAAGATATCCAACTTGGGACCATCATCCTCCACTTTGGAATTCAGGGCAGGGTAAACTGTCCAATCAGCAAGGAGAGCTCTTGGAGGAATCCCCGCCCCACGGCCAGGGCAGACAGAGACAATAAAACAATGGAATACAACCACCCCTCAAACGATCTCAGCAAAAGAGTCCAACAGCATGAGACAACACACAATATATACATATGTACAATGTTGCTGTAAAGAGAGTCCTACTAGTACAGATCAGAATGGAGTTCTTGGGCACGCTACCCAAAGTGACTCCTGTCACACATCTCCCCTTACAGCAGGAGACTAACACCAGAGGAGACCCCAAACGGGTTGACTCCAAAGTTAGTCAGTAGTTTCAGTCCCCCAATGTCGGTATCCCCACAGTACCCCAAATAAATTATCCCAAACATAGCTTTACTTACCCAGCCAACCTCTGCCTCTCTGAGAGAACATGCCCGCCGATGGGGAGAGCGTAGACTGGTCCTTCTTCCGGGAGTCCTTTCAGCAGGTTCAGGGGTGGAGTTCTCGGGCACCCTACCCAAAGTGACTCCTGTCACAGTTATAATGGTTGTTTCTGTCTTCCTTTGTCAATTGCCCTTTTCTCACCATTTTGAGAGCAATATACTACTTCCTGCAGTACAATATTGTCCAAATATTGCTCAAGAAGGTGCCGTAACACAGTCTGTTTTAACACTGCTTTTATACAGATAGAGAGCTTGTAAGTAATCAACAAAAGTTGGGACATTAATTATTAACAATTATTAACTTAAACTTTCAAGGAAATTGCAGAACAGCTGTTGTTGTTCAACTGGCAGATCAAGTTGTTAACCCATTACTTCCTCACTGAAAAAGGCATTTTGGATAATTCTGAAATGTACATTATTTTTCAGTTTTTGCTCGCCTTTTTTTCACCTCTGGCAGTTTAACTTTCTGTTTACATTTCAATAAAAACTGGAAAAATGGCTGTTCTAAAAGTTTTGACTGGTTGTGTATGTGTTAGGTGGTTGTAAAGGGGTTAACAAAAAAAAATTAAGACTTTGCACACACTATTTGTTTTGATGTATCCTGAATATATTCAGTAGATTTAAATGAAATATTCAGTGGGGCTTTAATGATTTTTTAAAGACTACATGAAGTGCTTATAAAGAAAAATGGTGGCTGTCATTACTTAGCTCATTTTGAAAATGCTAGTTATCCGTTTGTGTCTGGCTTCAATACCTCTAAAGACAGACCAAAATGCAGCAAGTGCGTGTTTGAAAAAACGAAAACCCTCATCTTTCTACTTGTCCCAGGTAGGGGACTCTGCTTCTAAGCCAAAGCAACTACAGTCAACTAGAGCCTAGTACACACGGGCCGAAAGTCGGGCAGCATTGGCTGGTGCAATAGAAATTGGCCGACATTTGGCCTGTGTGTATGGCAGCCGGTCTGACAGCTCGGCTGGCTTCTGTCGACTGGTCACGACTAGAAAAGTCCCTGATCAGCGCACTGACCCGCCCCTGATCAGCGCACTCTCAGAGTTGACTGGAGTGTTCTGGCGCCGGGGGGGGGGGGCGAGTGGGGCTTCGCTTTTTCAGAAGGAAAGGTCCTATTATAGGTTTATTTTAACTATATGAAATTATGAAATGGTGCTCTCTGAGCCTCCCAGAAGATTGCCTTTAAATATTCTCTTACTGAATTCTCTTATAAAAGAACGGCTGCATAATCCAAATGCTTTATGGAACATCCGAAGGCTCGGCTGGCTTCTGTCGACTGGTCACGACTAGAAAAGTCCCTGATCAGTGCACTTACCAGCCCCTGATCAGCGCACTCTCAGAGTTGACTGGAGTGTTCTGGCGCCGGGGGGGGGGGGGGGCGAGTGGGGCTTTGCTTTTTCAGAAGGAAAGGTCCTATTATAGGTTTATTTTAACTATATGAAATTATGAAATGGTGCTCTCTGAGCCTCCCAGAAGATTGCCTTTAAATATTCTCTTATTGAATTCTCTTATAAAAGAACGGCTGCATAATCCAAATGCTTTATGAAACATCCGAAGGCAAGCGGATGGCTCATATTAATAAACAAGGACACGATCTTAGTCAGAATTCTTTTGTTATCTTCAAGAAAACACAAGCAGGCAGATTGCCTCAGCAATGACCTCAGCATTGGTCTTTGGGGAACATTCTTTTCACTGAGAAAGATAGTATGATGTGTAAGCCATCCATCCTGAAATAATTCTTTTGCAAACAGCCAGTGGTGTCCTATGGAGCTGTGAATTTACATACACCGGATGCTTTTATTCCTTGATAAGCTATGGGGAGGAAAATACTGTAAAAAAAGAGTGATAGAAAATCTTAGAGCCAGCAGCTGTTTGAAGAGTTCCATCCATGCATTTTAGGTGATGGGAACTGCTACTTGTAACCGACTAATCTTTTGTGTAATGATATGTGCAGGGTATTGAAATTCTTTGTGTATTTGGATCTGCAGGCATACAGTTGTAACAATAATCAGGCTAGGTTAGTGAACAACTAAAAATAGCCCGTTTCCCAGCTATGCCGTGCTCTTAGAGCAAGGATTATATTCATTGATAGTAATTTAACGTCATTTGGCTTAAGGCTAGAAGATATCTTTTTTCCAGTTGTGTTCCTGCACGTGTTCTGGATGTCTACTCTACATTTTCCGGATCAGTTAGTTATACTAACATGTGTTATGGCTCATTAGAAGACAAATACCAAGACCACATGATGCCACACCGACAATTATTTCATGTGATAAGCTTTGTGCATTGCTAGCATTGGCACATTATTTGAGAGGACAAACCTTCAATAAACATTCTCAGAGTGGTAAAGCAAAGTAGTATTTTTAGTGGACACACATTTAAAATGCTTCTGCAATGTTTAGCTTCAAATTGATGTACTGCATAACTGAATAACATTTAGGTTGGCCATAGATGGATTATTTTTTTTGTACAGTGGGGATTTCTCTATCCACACAGTCCTACACTGATCATTGTCTGCAGTCTATTGGTTGTAGCCACTGATCATAAAAGTCAGTTTGAGAGTAGTCAATTTTTAGATCGACCACTCATGGATAGAAAGTCAGCCGACCCCTGCTGAACTGACCAAATTTCAATCCATCTATGGCCAGCTTTAGTTTGTTAAAGACATTTGATAAAAAGGACCGCTTTTTTATGCCGTGAATTTCAAACCACTGCCTCCAAGCTCCTGCAGACCCGGCAGCCTAAGGCCTCTTTCGCACGGACAGATAGAATGGTGCTTTTAGCTGCGGATTTTCTAATTTTCTACCGCAGCTAAAAGCACAGAATGCTTTCCTATGGCCCCATTCACACACTGTGTTTAGCTGAGAATTAGATAGATGCGGTTCTGTGCGGATAGAAAAAATAGAATTGACTGCGTCCAGGAGCGATTTAGCGCAACTATCCGCACATTATTGGGGATGGCGCTGTGTAAAATGTGAGTGTTTAAAGTGCCAAGTGCTGTGATGCATAGTACAATCCTACCTCAATACCCGAAAATTAAAAGATATGTAATCAATATAAATAAATTAGAAGATAGTAAGTTGACCAAGAATTAGCCAATATTGTGGGGTGATATATCCTTAATGGAATTGCAAGTAATTAAAATGCTGTACATTAAACAAAATCAATCCTTTAAAAATGTGAAATTAAAAAAAATATCAAATATAAATTGGTTGTCAGACCACGGTGCAACCCACACAGTGCAATAATGTGCAAATATCTATGAAAATTGAAAACAATCTGATATATAGAGATGTGTATATGAAAAGATTAATTCATCACAAAAATTAAAAAATATTCAAAAAAAGACAATATTCAAAAAAATTAATATATCTAGTCCCAACTGCTATATAGTGCAAAAAGTTCAAAATAGTGATACAATTGCAGTGTAATAAATCGTGTAGCGTTTTTCCCAGACGATTATTATTCTTTAACAACGGAGATCCATGCAATAATTTTTGGCGATTTCCCCCAATGTGATTGCACTCACCGGAGCTCCCTGCCCCTGCCTTTAATCCTCAGCCTTTAATCGCCCCGATCTCCCTGGTGCCAGTACTCTTCCACTCAGCCCAATCCAGGAGAACCACTTGTTGAGAAGGGAGGGAGGACTCACTGCCCTTTGCTGTAGCACAGATCCCAGCCAGGCATCCACTTTCATATATTTTAGGTAAAAAATAAAAAAGATTCCTTCATAGCGTAACTATGTTTCTAATAAATATTTTATTTATATATTACAGTCCCATGACTGAATCCATTTGAACAAATGTAAACCGAATAAAAATTGATGTAGAAATGACAGAGAGGGAGCTCACAGGCTCACACGGTCCGGGGACGCAGCGCTGCTGAAAAAAAACTACCGCTTGCGTTCCACCGGCCTAGTATCCGGAACCACGGTATGCGGAAGTGACGTTGTGCGTGCCAAGATAGTCCCGCCTTACGCGTTTCGTCATACGGACGTCATCGGAGGCGGGGACATCTTGGCACTCCCAACGTCTTTTATTCAGGTGTAGTCATCGCTGCGGCCAATCACCTCCCGGATGTTACAATCACAAACCGGCAGTGTAAATTAGCATCTCTGTTGCTAGGTAGATTTGAACATAAGCCAAATGGGTAAACAGGAGAGGACATCCCAGACACATGTTAAATGCCTTTAACGGCCCTCTAGTGGTATAAAACGGCGTTGTTTTATGCAGCAGCAGCAACGACAAACTCCTTACAATAAATAACAACAATTAATATCCTAATATCTGTTGCAATAAATGCCTATAAAAAAACTTCATAACGAACAATGTGTATATTAATATATTAATAATCCCAAGAGAAATGGAATATATATATGAAAAAAATGGGAACAATGAAATAATTGAAAGATATAAGAATAAATAAAAATAGAAAAAATAAAAAATAATAATAAAATCAAAAACCTATTTATTCCATTAAATACAAATATTAAAATAAATGAAAAGAATAAAAACAAACATAAAGATAAAAAATGTTTAAAATTAAGTGGTTACCAGTGTGTAAATAAGCCATTAAATTAAATAGAGAAAATGTATATGGATAAAGTGACTTGAGGTTAAAGGAAATGTATGTAGTGGCCTTGGGTAACTAATTTATAAATTAAAAACTATTACCAAAATTATGCTCTTTGTATATGGGTCCCAGTTCTAATAACCGGGGATCCCCTGCACTATATCCAGGACATTAATGGGGAAAATGGTACATTACATAAAAGCCAAAGGGGCATGATGTTAATATCTAAAATCGTAAATCCAGGACATTAATGAAAAATGTTAAAATATGGAAGCCAATCATATTTACTTAACTTATTTCATTAGGGGGGAGAAAAAATAATGAGGACATTGTTAAGGAGTGGAGATCTATTTGTCATATAGAGCCCAATTATTTTTAAAATTAGAGTAAAATTAGTGAATAAGAGAAAGCGATATATATGGAAGACCTGGGAGAAGGTCCTTTGATGTGTAAACAATCTACATAAAACCAGAACCGGCTCAAAAATGCAAATGATTCGTTAGTGGTGATACTTATCACTCATTACTGTGAAATCACAACCTTCACAGATTATCATAGATAAGACCCAATTAACACTCATTTTTTTAAAAATTAGATAAAAAACAATTGAGATCTATATCCACATTCAGTCCTTTCAGAACCAGGCTGTCTAAGCGGTATATCCACCTGGTTTCGTTCTGGGACACTCTTATTCTTTTATTACCACCCCTCCAATAATCTTTAATCACATCGATACCATAAAAAAACAGTCCTGTGGGGTCCCTATTATGAAATTCATCAAAGTGCCTCGAAAGATTGTGCTTTGGGAATCCTTTTTTGATATTATTAATGTGTTCCCTAACCCTGACGAACAGAGGCCTAGTAGTTCTTCCCACATACTGTAATCGGCAAGGGCATTCGATCACATATGTTATGTGGGTACTATCACAAGTGATCAGTTCCCTAATCTGGTACTCCTTCCCAGATCTAGATTTAAAAGATAATTTTTTCTTTGGCTGTTTTTTGCTTACCCTACAGGGAAGGCATTTTTGGCATCTGAAAAAGCCTTTCATTTCAGGGAACAATTTTATTGTCTTAGGTGGATCGATCACGTTGTGTACCAATTTATTCCTCAAATTGGGAGCCTTTCTGTAAATGAACCTTGGCTTTTTCGAAAGTAACCCCGCCAGGACCCTATCTGATTTTAAAATCGGCCAATACTTCCTGAAGATATGTTCGACTGTACGGTATTGGTTGTTAAATCCTGTGATAAAGGCCATTTCCATCCCAGTGGAGTTGTTATCTTTTTCCTTTTTTCTCAGTAGGGAATCCCGGTCCAAATCGCCTATCTCCATTTTTTGCCTCATTAGTGGTTCCTTTTGGTACCCTTTATCAATGAATTTCCCAATCAAGGTATCAGCTTGTGTGTGTTAATCCTCCATTCTATGGCAGTTCCTTCGCAGTCTCATCAGTTGGCCTTTCGGGATGTTCTCCTTCCATATGGGGTGATGACAGCTGGAGGTTGGAATGTAACCGTTACGATCAGTTTTTTTTTAAAAAGTTCTAGTATGTAGTTCATTATTCTCCTTAAAAATTTGTACATCTAAGTATTCTATCTCTTGAGGATCGCATTTCCCACTAAAGGAGATACCATATTGGTTCTGATTCATCATCCCTAGGAACTCCTGGAAGGAATCTGTCGTGCCTTTCCATACGATGATCACGTCATCTATATAGCGACGGTAGAATTTTATCTCTGGGCGTAATCTCTTATATATATGTTCTGCTTCCCACATGTCCATAAATAAATTCGCCACGCTCGGGGCATATCTTGCCCCCATGGCAACGCCCTTGGTTTGGAGATAATAATCTTTTTGGTACCAAAAATAATTGCTTTCCATTGCTAATTTTAAGGCTTCCAAAATGAAACCAATCTGTTCTTGTTTGAGGTTCCCATCTTTATATAATGCTTTCCCAACACCCTTGATGCCGTCTTTTTGTATAATGCTCGTATAAAGAGAGTTTACATCTATTGTTGCAAGGATGCAATCATTGACCTCAGTTACATGTTTCAAATCGTTAATTAATTGCATACTATCCCTTAGATATGATCTTCCTTTCACCACAAGTGGTTTAAGAAAACAATCGATGTACTCCCCTAATCTAGAAAATAGGGAATTAATTCCACTTATGATCGGTCTTCCTGGGGGTTTCTCTAATCGTTTATGAATTTTCGGTAAATAGTATATTACCGGTGTCTTCGTGGACTCACATACCAGATATTTTGCTTCCTTTTTGTTTAGAATTCCTCTATCTTTCCCTCCTTTAACGAGGGTTTTTAATTTCTTTCTATAAAGTTGTTTCGGATTTCCTTTGAGTTTCTTATAGGTGTTTTCCACCCTCAGGAGATTCTGCATCTCTTCCTCATAATCTTCTTTTTTCAATATGACCAATCCCCCCCCTTTGTCAGCGGGACGTATGACTACTTTTCTTTTCCCAATCTCTTTGATTGCCTTCCACACATTTCTGTCTTTGGGTTTCTTCCTTTCTATTTTTGCAAGGTCACTTTCCACCATTTTCTTGAAGGCATTCATACATTGGTCGCCAGGGTCCTTCGGATTAAAAATGGAATTGTTCCTGAGATCAGTATGTTTAAATTCAGATGGTTCCCCAACTGCTTTCTTATCTTTATTCAAGGCATAGTGTTTTCTTATTCTCAATTTACGCATGAATTTTTGCAAATCAATAAAAACCTCAAATTTGTCGATGTTTTTTTCCGGCGCAAACCTCAATCCTAAATCTAAAATCCTCAGTTCCTCTTCAGAAAAAATGGCATCACTCAGATTGAAGATCCCCTCTCCTAATACTCTCTTCTTCTTTTTCCTCTTCTTTCCTCCTCGTGTTCCTCTTGCCTGTAACCTCTTTCCACGTCTCTTGGGATATGATCTATTTCTCTTCCCTGATTCCTGTTCAGTCCATTCCTTGTCTGCTGTGGATATCTGTAAGACCCGGTGTTCCTCCTCTCTCTGTACATAGATGGACCTCCTTGTCTTTGGAAGTCTCTGCTGTTCTCTGGTGGCTCTCTCCATCCCTGTCTCCTGTAGGGAGGTCGTGCCTTCCATCTCCCAGGGGGGGCACCTCTGTGAAAATCCCCACTGTCCCTGGGGGGTCCTCTATGTTGTTGGTTATAGTGGGTACCGTACTGTCTTCTATCTCTCAGCGGTGAATACCTATTTTGAATAGGGATGTTGTATCTTGGGGTAGCCGGAGATCTTCCATTCATAGGTCCTGGGGGATATTCATCCCTTCCCCTCATCCAAGGTCCTCTTGTTTGATGATTGGGTGTACGTGGCATTTCAGTGCGTCTCATAATTGGGGTATGTTCAAACCTAGTTTGTCGTAGGTTATCTTCTATTGCTTCTTCTTCCACTGGACTCTCATCCATGGAGTTTTCATTCGATTCATCATTTGAATCCTCTACTTCGTCTTGCCATTTATAGACTCTCTTATTGGCATAGTCCAAGACGTCTCTCTTAAATTTCTTTTGTTTTTTTGTTTGTATTTCCAAATCATATTTTTTTATAATATCTTGCAATTCTTTATCCTTATCTTTGTATTCTTGTTGGTCACTATAGGGGAGTAGCAGGTTCTTTATCTCTATGATACGTTCTTCTACTTTTCTTAGTTTGAAACGTCTCCTTGCTAATATTTTATGTAGAAGTTCATTTTCACAGCCTGAGAAAAAGGAATACCATTCTTCATTGAGATATGCTATATAGATGACGTGATCATCGTATGGAAAGGCACGACAGATTCCTTCCAGGAGTTCCTAGGGATGATGAATCAGAACCAATATGGTATCTCCTTTAGCGGGAAATGCGATCCTCAAGAGATAGAATACTTAGATGTACCAATTTTTAAGGAGAATAATGAACTACATACTAGAACTTTTAAAAAAAAAACTGATCGTAACGGTTACATTCCAACCTCCAGCTGTCATCACCCCATATGGAAGGAGAACATCCCGAAAGGCCAACTGATGAGACTGCGAAGGAACTGCCATAGAATGGAGGATTACCACACACAAGCTGATACCTTGATTGGGAAATTCATTGATAAAGGGTACCAAAAGGAACCACTAATGAGGCAAAAAATGGAGATAGGCGATTTGGACCGGGATTCCCTACTGAGAAAAAAGGAAAAAGATAACAACTCCACTGGGATGGAAATGGCCTTTATCACAGGATTTAACAACCAATACCGTACAGTCGAACATATCCAGGAAATATTGGCCGATTTTAAAATCAGATAGGGTCCTGGCAGGGTTACTTTCGAAAAAGCCAAGGTTCATTTACAGAAAGGCTCCCAATTTGAGGAATAAATTGGTACACAACGTGATCGATCCACCTAAGACAATAAAATTGTTCCCTGAAATGAAAGGCTTTTTCAGATGCCAAAAATGCCTTCCCTGTAGGGTAAGCAAAAAACAGCCAAAGAAAAAATTATCTTTTAAATCTAGATCTGGGAAGGAGTACCAGATTAGGGAACTGATCACTTGTGATAGTACCCACGTAACATATGTGATCGAATGCCCTTGCCGATTACAATATGTGGGAAGAACTACTAGGCCTCTGTTCGTCAGGGTTAGGGAACATAATAATATCAAAAAAGGATTCCCAAAGCACAATCTTTCGAGGCACTTTGATGAATTTCATAATAGGGACCCCACAGGACTGTTTTTTTATGGTATCGATGTGATTAAAGATTATTGGAGGGGTGGTAATAAAAGAATAAAAGTGTCCCAGAACGAAACCAGGTGGATATACCGCTTAGACAGCCTGGTTCCGAAAGGACTGAATGTGGATATAGATCTCAATTGTTTTTTATCTAATTTTTAAAAAAATGAGTGTTAATTGGGTCTTATCTATGATAATCTGTGAAGGTTGTGATTTCACAGTAATGAGTGATAAGTATCACCGCTAACGAATCATTTGCATTTTTGAGCCGGTTCTGGTTTTATGTAGATTGTTTACACATCAAAGGACCTTCTCCCAGGTCTTCCATATATATCGCTTTCTCTTATTCACTAATTTCACTCTAATTTTTAAAATAATTGGGCTCTATATGACAAATAGATCTCCACTCCTTAACAATGTCCTCATTATTTTTTCTCTCCCCTAATGAAATAAGTTAAGTAAATATGATTGGCTTCCATATTTTAACATTTTTCATTAATGTCCTGGATTTACGATTTTAGATATTAACACCATGGCTTTTATGTAATGTACCATTTTCCCCATTAATGTCCTGGATATAGTGCAGGGAATCCCCGGTTATTAGAACTGGGACCCATATACAAAGAGCATAATTTTGGTAATAGTTTTTAATTTATAAATTAGTTACCCAAGGCCACTACATACACTTCCTTTAACCTCAAGTCACTTTATCCATATACATTTTCTCTATTTAATTTAATGGCTTATTTACACACTGGTAACCACTTAATTTTAAACATTTTTTATCTTTATGTTTGTTTTTATTCTTTTCATTTATTTTAATATTTGTATTTAATGGAATAAATAGGTTTTTGATTTTATTATTATTTTTTATTTTTTCTATTTTTATTTATTCTTATATCTTTCAATTATTTCATTGTTCCCATTTTTTTCATATATATTCCATCTCTCTTGGGATTATTAATATATTAATATACACATTGTTCGTTATGAAGTTTTTTTATAGGCATTTATTGCAACAGATATTAGGATATTAATTGTTGTTATTTATTGTAAGGAGTTTGTTGTTGCTGCTGCTGCATAAAACAACGCCGTTTTATACCACTAGAGGGCCGTTAAAGGCATTTAACATGTGTCTGGGATGTCCTCTCCTGTTTACCCATTTGGCTTATGTTCAAATCTACCTAGCAACAGAGATGCTAATTTACACTGCCGGTTTGTGATTGTAACATCCGGGAGGTGATTGGCCGCAGCGATGACTACACCTGAATAAAAGACGTTGGGAGTGCCAAGATGTCCACGCCTCCGATGACGTCCGTATGACAAAACGCATAAGGCGGGACTATCTTGGCACGCACAACGTCACTTCCGCATACCGTGGTTCCGGATACTAGGCCGGTGGAACGCAAGCGGTAGTTTTTTCAGCAGCGCTGCGTCCCCGGACCGTGTGAGCCTGTGAGCTCCCCCCCTCTGTCATTTCTACATCAATTTTTATTCGGTTTACATTTGTTCAAATGGATTCAGTCATGGGACTGTAATATATAAATAAAATAAATATTTATTAGAAACATAGTTACGCTATGAAGGAATCTTTTTTATTTTTTACCTAAATATATGAAAGTGGATGCCTGGCTGGGATCTGTGCTACAGCAAAGGGCAGTGAGTCCTCCCTCCCTTCTCAACAAGTGGTTCTCCTGGATTGGGCTGAGTGGAAGAGTACTGGCACCAGGGAGATCGGGGCGATTAAAGGCTGAGGATTAACGCTCATACCCCTGCAGGGGCAGGGAGCTCCGGTGAGTGCAATCACATTGGGGGAAATCGCCAAAAATTATTGCATGGATCTCCGTTGTTAAAGAATAATAATCATCTGGGAAAAACGCTACACGATTTATTGCACTGCAATTGTATCACTATTTTGAACTTTTTGCACTATATAGCAGTTGGGACTAGATATATTAATTTTTTTGAATATTGTCTTTTTGAATATTTTTTAATTTTTGTGATGAATTAATCTTTTCATATACACATCTCTATATATATCAGATTGTTTTCAATTTTCATAGATATTTGCACATTATTGCACTGTGTGGGTTGCACCGTGGTCTGACAACCAATTTATATTTGCTATTTTTTTTTAATTTCACATTTTTTAAGGATTGATTTTGTTTAATGTACAGCATTTTAATTACTTGCAATTCCATTAAGGATATATCACCCCACAATATTGGCTAATTCTTGGTCAACTTACTATCTTCTAATTTATTTATATTGATTACATATCTTTAAATTTTCGGGTATTGAGGTAAGATTGTACTACGCATCACAGCACTTGGCGCTTTAAACATTCACATTTTACACAGCGCCATCCCCTATATTCTGTTTTTAACCTTTCGGGGGATCACTGAGGTGTTCCCTACTTATATTGGGGGGCAGCAGTGTTTTAAAAGTCTGAAGCGCAGACCCATTGATAGATCAACTATCCGCACATAACCGCAGGTAACCGCAGTGCACTGTGTCAGCTGCGGATAACAGCGCTAAGCTGCTCATCGGGAAAGGAAAAATGATTTTTCCTTTCCCAATGAGCGACAAGCACGGGGATCCGACTCAGATCCCCGTCAATGCCCGGCACTGTTTGGTATGAATCTTGAGGGGGAACTCCACGCCAAATTTTAAATAAAAAACCGGTGTGGGTTCCCCCCAGGGGCATACCAGGCCCTTAGGTCTGGTAACGATTTTAAGAGGAACCCCTACGCTGAAAAAATGGCGTGGGGTCCCCCCAAAATCCATACCAAACCATTATCCGAGCATGCAGCCCGGTCAGTCAGGAAAGGGGGTGGGGACGGGCGAACGCCCCCCCCCTCCTGAGCCGTACCAGGCCGCATGCCCTCAACATGGGGGGTGGGTGCTTTAGGGGGATGGGGCGCCCTGCGGCCCCCCCACCCCATAGTACCTTGTCCCCATGTTGATGAGGACAAGGGCCTCTTCCCGACAACCCTGGCCGTTGGTTGTCGGGGTCTGCTGGGGCGGAGGGCTTATCGGAACCCGGGAGCCCCCTTTAATAAAGGGGCCCCCAGATCCCAGCCCCCCACCCTAGGTGAATGAGTATGGGGTACATGGTACCCCTACCCATTCACCTAGTGAAAAAGTATAAAAAAAAAAACACTACACAGATTTTTAAAGTAATTTATTAGACAGCTCTGGGGGTCTTCTTCCGGCTTCGGGGGTCCTCTTCTGGCTTCGGGGGTCTCTCCGGTTCTTCTCCGGGTCTTCTGCAGGGCTCTTCCGCTATCTTCTGCTCTTTTGCCGCTCTTTTGCTAGTGGAGAAGCCCAGTCTGCTGCCTTCTGCCTTCTTTCCTCTTCCCTCTTCTCTTCTTCCGATGTTGACACGACGCTCTCTCCGGCTGGAATGCACTCTGGGAGCTCCGCTCTGACTTATATAGGAGGTGACTCCTCCCCCTTATGCCATCACAGTCCCTGGGCATGCTGGGACTGTGACGTTTTACGGGGCGTGGTCACCATCACCCGGTGACCACGCCCCCTAAAACGTTACATATAAGTCAGAGCGGAGCGCCCAGAGTGCATTCCAGCCGTGTCAACATCGGAAGAAGAGAAGAGGGAAGAAGGCAGAAGGCAGCAGACCGGGCTCCTCCACTAGCAAAAGAGCGGCAAAAGAGCAGAAGATAGCGGTGGAGCCCGACAGAAGACCCGGAGAGCACGGAGAAGAACCGGAGAGACCCCCGAAGCTGGAAGAAGACCCCCGGAGCTGTCTAATAAATGACTTTAAAAAACTGTGTAGTGTTTTTTTATTGACACTTTTTCACTAGGTGAATGGGTAGGGGTACCATGTACCCCATACTTATTCACATATGGTGGGGGCCGGGATCTGGGGGCCCCCTTATTAAAGGGGCCTCCCGGGTTCCGATAAGCCCTCCGCCCGCAGACCCCGACACCAACAGCCAGGGTTGTCGGGAAGAGGCCCTTGTCCTCATCAATATGGCGACAAGGTGCTTTGGGGTGGGGGGGCCGCAGGGCTCCCCATCCCCCTAAAGCACCCACCCCCCCATGTTGAGGGCATGCGGCCTGGTACGGCTCAGGAGGGGGGGAGCGCTCGCCCGTCCCCACCCCCTTTCCTGACCGACCAGGCTGCGTGCTCGGATAATGGTCTGGTATGGATTTTGGGGGGGACCCCACGCCGTTTTTTCAGCGTAGGGGATTCCTCTTAAAATCCATACCAGACCTAAGGGCCTGGTATGCCCCTGGAGGGAAACCCACGCCGTTTTTTTATTTAAAATTTGTCGTGGAGCAAACCGCAGCTAAACGCAACCACAGCTAATCGCACTGTGCAAATGCAGCTGATCGCAGTGCCTGGAGTCTTGAATTTCACAGGAAATAAAACATGCTTTTAACTGCGGCAGAATAGCCGTCCGTGTGAAAGGCGCCTTAACTTATGTTATTTCTGTTTATAAACAAAGCAGCCATGAATTCCCTTCATCCTTAACCTATCATTGTCTGATATAGATGGCAATAGGGAACCTACATGAAAAAAATTGGCATGCGGTTCACCCTAAAAATGTATACCAGACCTTTATCCTTGATGAGGGTCTAGTATGGATGTCAGGGATGCATGGGGTCCCCTTTGATTCAAGAATATATATTTATAGGGAGTTATCCTTTGCCTTTTTTATTTTTGGAGTGATCCTACAGGTCTGGCATAAATTTTAAGTGAGAACCCCATGCAAAAAAATAAGAAAAATGTGCGAGCCCCCCAAAACCCATACTAGATCCCTATTTGAGCGTTTGAGCATGCAGCCTGACCTGCATGCTGCTAAAGCACTGAATAGTATAAACAAATGGAATTTTTAACAATAAAATACTGTTTTCCTGTTGTACACATGACATTTTGTCGTCGGAATAAACTCTGAAGGTTTTTAGGCTGGAGTTCTGACGGAATTCCGCTCAAGCTGTCTTGCATACACACGGTCACACCAAATTCCGACCGTCCAGAACGCTGTGACGTACAACACGTACGACGCGTCTAGAAAACGGAAGTTCAGTAGCCAGTAGCCAATAACTTCCGTCTCCTATTTGCTTCAGAGCATGCGTCGTTTTTGTGCGTCGGAACAGCATACAGACGAGTGTTCTTTCCGATAGTAATTTGTTCCGTCAGAAAAATATAGAACATGTTCTCTAAGTCCGTCTGAATTTTCGACAGAAAAAGTCAGATGGGGCATACACACGGTCGGAATATACGATGAAAAGCTCCCATCGGACTCTTTCTGTCGGAAATTCCGCTCTTGTGTACGCGGCATAACAGTGTTGCAGATTTCCTGCAGCCTTATTGCAGCCACATTCTGACTACATACAACACAAAAGGAAGTACCTGAACAAGAAGCTTCATGGTGGGATCACCATGTATTATTTTAATAACAGCTGCAATTAATAGTGCAAATTACTTCACTACCATTGGGTTTAGATCTTCTTTTTTGAAGCAACTGTCACATTTTTATATGCTTAGGAGTAGGGATGAGCTTCGTGTTCGAGTCGAACCCATGTTCGACTCGAACATCGGCTGTTCGATCGTTCGCCGAATTGCGAACGTTATGGGCCGTTCGCGCTAAATTCGTGTGGCGCGTCACGGCCCATAATTCACTGCGGCATCGCAGTGCATTGCTGGCTGATGATTGGCCAAGCATGCACTATGACCCGCATGCTTGGCCAATCACAGCGCCGTCAGTAGAGAGAGCTGTAATTGGCCAAAGCCAGGGTGGCTTTGGCCAATTATGGCTCAGGGGATTTAGTACACACCCCACACTATATAAGGCCGCCTGCACGGCGGCCCTGTGTAGTGTGTGTTCCGGTGTGCTGAGAGATAGAGAGAGAGAGAGAGAGTGTCATTTGATTTGAGTTAGATAGATTAGGCAGAACAGTCAGTCAGTTAGCTGCACTTACAGTGTATTGTGTATATATATGCATCCCAGGTGTTGCATATATATATATATACACTGTATTCAGTTTAGCTAGATCCGTTCCTGTTATCTTCTATCTAGACTATTTACATTTAATGCAGTGCGTCCTGCTCACAGTGTTCAGCTAGATCCGTTCCTGCTATTTACATTTAGTGCAGCGCGTCCTGCTCACAGTGTTCAGCTAGATCCGTTCCTGTTATCTTCTAGACTATTTACATTTAGTGCAGTGCGTCCTGCTCACGGTGTTCAGCTAGATCCGTTCCTGCAATTTACATTTAGTGCAGTGCGTCCTGCTCACAGTGTTCAGCTAGATCCGTTCCTGCTATTTACATTTAGTGCAGTGCGTCCTGCTCACAGTGTTCAGCTAGATCCGTTCCTGCTATTTAAATTTAGTGCAGTGCGTCCTGCTCACAGTGTTCAGCTAGATCCGTTCCTGCTATTTACATTTAGTGCAGTGCGTCCTGCTCACAGTGTTCAGCTAGATCCGTTCCTGTTATCTTCTAGACTATTTACATTTAGTGCAGTGCGTCCTGCTCACAGTGTTCAGCTAGATCCGTTCCTGCAATTTACATTTAGTGCAGTGCGTCCTGCTCACAGTGTTCAGCTAGATCCGTTCCTGCTATTTACATTTAGTGCAGTGCGTCCTGCTCACAGTGTTCAGCTAGATCCGTTCCTGCTATTTACATTTAGTGCAGTGCGTCCTGCTCACAGTGTTCTGCTAGATCCGTTCCTGCTATTTACATTTAGTGCAGTGCGTCCTGCTCACAGTGTTCAGCTAGATCCGTTCCTGCTATTTACATTTAGTGCAGTGCGTCCTGCGCACAGTGTTCAGCTAGAGCCGTTCCTGCTATTTACATTTAGTGCAGTGCGTCCTGCTCACAGTGTTCAGCTAGATCCGTTCCTGTTATCTTCTAGACTATTTACATTTAGTGCAGTGCGTCCTGCTCACAGTGTTCAGCTAGATCCGTTCCTGCTATTTACATTTAGTGCAGTGCGTCCTGCTCACAGTGTTCAGCTAGATCCGTTCCTGTTATCTTCTAGACTATTTACATTTAGTGTGTTCAGCTAGATCCGTTCCTGTTATCTTCTAGACTATTTACATTTAGTGCAGTGCGTCCTGCTCACAGTGTTCAGCTAGATCCGTTCCTGTTATCTTCTAGACTATTTACATTTAGTGCAGTGCGTCCTGCTCACAGTGTTCAGCTAGATCCGTTCCTGCTATTTACATTTAGTGCAGTGCGTCCTGCTCACAGTGTTCAGCTAGATCCGTTCCTGTTAAATTCCTACTGACCGGCAGGCTTGTCTGGTTACAGTATATAAAGCTACCTGAAGAAAATTACAGGTGTTCTATTTGATCCTATTAGTACCACGGTCAGGCAGCTAGACTATTTACATTTAGTACAGTGCGTCCTGCTCACAGTGTTCAGCTAGATCCGTTCCTGTTATCTTCCTACTGACAGGCAGGCTTGTCTGGTTACAGTATATAAAGCTACTTGAAGAAAATTACAGGTGTTCTATCCCAGCTTAGTGCAGCTACAGGCCATTAGTATGTCTGGAAGGCCAAGAAGGAGAGGCAGACAGTCACAAGCCAATAAGAGAGGGCAAGCAGGCTCTGTGTCTAGTGCTGGTCGTGGAGACGGTGCATCCTCATCAGCACGTGGCCATGGGACACGCTTGGCCTTTTTTTCGGCAGCTGGCCATGTTGAGCCGCAACATGCGGAAGACTTGGTCGAGTGGATGACCAAGCCGTCCTCATCCTCCTCATCCTCTCTCACCCATGCCCAGGGTGCTTTGTCTGGCAAAGCAGCGGCCTCTTCCCTCAGCTCAATGTCATCAGTGACTCCTTCCCTAGCTCCACCATGTCCTCATGAGGATTCCCTCGAACTGTTTGACCACAGTGTTGGGTACATGCTCCAGGAGGATGCCCAGCGTTTGGAAGGCTCTGATGACGATACTGAGCTCGATGAAGGCAGTAACATGAGCGCGGACAGAGGGGGTGCCCAAGAAGGACAGCAATCTGGCAGTCATGCTCCCCCTGCTGCAGCATACTGCCAGGTTTGCTCCAGTGATGAGGAGGGAGGGGATGATGAGGTCACTGACTCAACGTGGGTGCCTGATAGGAGAGAGGAGGAGGAGGAGGAGGAGGAGGAGGAGGAGGAGGAGGCGGCAGCACATCACCAACGAGGCAGGATGCCCTCCAGGGGCCAGCCTAAGGGCAGCACATTGACTGCATCACACCCCAAAGCTCCACATGTGCAGGGCGCTGCAGTCTCTGCGCGTTATTCAAAAAGTTCTTTGGTGTGGGCCTTTTTTGAGACGAGTGCATCAGATCGCACCGCTGCTATTTGCAACATATGTCTCAAGCGTATCTCGCGTGGCCAAAATATCTCCCGCTTGGGTACCACATGCTTGACCAGACATATGTTGACCTGCCATGCAGTTCGTTGGCAAGCGTATCTAAAAGACCCACACCAAAGAATAAAGAGGATCTCTCCTTGCTCCTCATCAGCTGAGATTTCCAACCCCACTAGACCTTCAGTCCTCTCTGAGACCTGCAGTGAGAGGAATGAAGGTGTAAAATTAGGTGTGTCACAGCCAAGTACTTGTGGGCAATCTGCTTTTGGTACACCGACGTCAGATTGTACCAGGCAAATTTCCCTGCCCCAGCTGCTGCACCGCCGAAAGAAGTTTGCTCCCAGCCATCCACATGCCCAGCGGTTGAATGCTAGCTTGGCAAAATTGCTAGCACTTCAACTGCTGCCTTTTCAGTTGGTAGACTCTGCCCCCTTCCGTGAGTTTGTGGAATGTGCGGTTCCTCAGTGGCAGGTACCCAAACGCCACTTTTTCTCACGGAAGGCGATTCCGGCTCTCTACCGGCATGTGGAAGGCAATGTCCATGCCTCGCTGGACAGGGCGGTCAGCGGTAAGGTGCATATTACCGCTGACTCATGGTCCAGCAGGCATGGACAGGGACGTTACCTAAGTTTCACGGCGCATTGGGTGACTCTGCTGGCAGCTGGGAAGGATGCAGGACAAGGTGCAGTAGTGTTGGAGGTTGTTCCGCCACCACGCCTCCAAAATGCTGATTGTGACACACCTCTCTCCTCCACCCCCTCCTCTTCTTCTTCCTCCATGGCCTCTTCCTCGGAACCAGCGGTGCTCCGTAGGCGTTCAAGGGGCTACGCAAGTACGCAGGCCAAAAGATGCC